>NC_092832.1:0-609972 GCF_039878825.1 Excalfactoria chinensis | reverse complement strand
CACTAAGACACTGGAGAATTCCCTACCCTCATGATCTCAGGACTGCTATTTTGGAAGGAAGGTTATATATTACAGAAGATACAACGGATCCAATAACATAGCTTTCCATTGATCTCCTTGCAGTTACATGTTCATATGCTTGTGTCCTCGGGTGCCTAACTGGGAAACACCTGGCTTGGACAGATGTGATTCTTGCTGCATCAAGCTGAAAACTATAAATATTTATAACTTAATTGAGAGGAAAGAATAATAATTTGCATGACTTGCTCCAGGCTCACAGTCTGACTCAGCAGAAGGCTGTGCAGTCGAATTTTAGGAGTTCCCAACTCCCAGGCCTATGGTCAGCTTACCAGTCTGCATATTGCTAATATCATTGCCTTATGTCACTTCAATAGAGTGGTGAAATGCAACTTCATGTTGATATTACTCATCTAATTGTTTCAGCTTTATTAGTCACAACAGATCACTAATGCATGTTTTAAAGAGGGGGTTCATTTCTTAATTGATCAGTTGCCATCATCAAATCTCTTACCTCGTGGAAGAAAAAATATTCTCAGTGTCAGCACACAGTACAGTTTCCTGTAGATACTAGCATAAGAGTTGAGATGAACTTCCAAGGCTTTGAGCTAGCATGTCCACTGAGCTGTATATTACTGTAACAGGAAAGATTTTCAGTTTTGCATATGTGAGAAAGGATTAGCTTCATATTTCTATTCAAAATCAACTGAAAGAAAATTGGTCCAGTAATCAGGGTTTAAGCACTGTCAAAAACCTACCTACAGATATGTCTACATAAAGAATTTCTACTAATTTCTTATATACTTTCATCCCAAACTAATTTTGATTGGTTTGATTAATTGCCAGCAACATGTGTGGAAAGACTTATACTGACAATTACTAATTACAATTAATCCCAGTGCACATGATAATCAGATCCCTTGTGTCTTGCTCAGCCACCATTCCACTCTATCCTTTGATGCTAATTGGTAAAAAAGGAATGTATGTATCCTCTTGTGCACACTTGTGACCACGCTGATGCCATTCAGGTCTAACTCACCAGCAGCTTTCAAATATAATATTCTTGGCTTTGTGGCATCTTAGCATTTATTTTAATATTCTACCTTAACACATGTGCAGCTAAAACTTATTAAACCTAGTCTACACAAAATGGAAACACTCAGATTGTCCGTCTTAAGACTCCTATGGACAGTGACATTTGATCACATTAGAATTACAGTTTTCATCTACGAAGGAAACTTCTTTAACCTTCTGACACAGAAAATTGATCTGCTTGTGGAAGTTAGAGGACGCCAAGAACACTAATTGTGACTTTCAGGAAACAGCAGAACACCAGCTTTGACCGGAAGAGTATGAGACCAAGTGGTCTGGTCAGATCCTGCTGCTTTGTAATGCTCTGGCACTACCCAAAATTCATCTTATCTTCTGAATTCTTCACACACAGAAACCTCTCTTACCTTACAAGAGCAGTGGTTCAACACTCCTCACAAAAGTGTGTTGCCTGGGCACTGCTGTATCACGGTATTCTATGGTTCTATGCCTTGCTCTTGGGTTTGTTCTATAGAACAAGTAGAAGAAAAAAATTTATATAATTGTTTCCGTTCCTTAAACACCCAGATGAGCCAGTACAGTCTAGCTCCAGGATATTCTGAAGTCCCTTACCCAACAGGTACAAATACTTGGCCTCATGCTCTGTATGAGAAATGAGTAGTTCAGGCAACCCTTAAAAATGAACACACCGGCAGAATGGAGAATAGGTTCCCACCTGCAAGGGAAAAACAGTCCCATTGCAGGAAGTTTTATAGGCACTATGTCTGTGCTGTATTCAGAACACCATGATCTGAATATCCCGTGATGACTATGAAACAGCAGTCCAGGCATTTTCATTAAGGTTTTGTCCAGAGATTTTTTGGAAGAGACTGACATATCATCGCAATTGCTTTTTAAGGATGATAATAAACTCTACAGGTATGTAGAGTTATGTAGGTATGTAGTATGTGTATACTGACCTTTACTGACACCTAACTGCTACAGGAAACTACACATCGCATGCCATCCTGCTGTAAACATATCCCTTTTCTATCCTGTTTTTGTTTTTGTTTTGTTGTTGTTGTTTTGTGTGTGTGTGTACGTGTGTGTGTGTTGTTGTTTTGTTGTTTGTTTGTTTGTTGAACCTGCAGCATCTACTACTCCAGTCACCAAAATGGAAGAAAATGCAAACACCAGTTTGGAAGAAGATTTCGAAGGACAAGCTACACACACAGGCAAGAAAACTGACTACACTTGTTTTCTAAAAATAAGCGAAGCTTCCTCTGATCACTGAGGAAGCCTAGAATCCATCTACACTAACTGAATGTCAAAGTCCTTGTAGGCTCCAAGTCCAATGAGAATATATTTGGATTGTGACAAATTTTGTAACAGTCCTCCTCATATCTCAAACCAATGACAAATGCAGACATCTGAAGAAGCCTCCAGCAGCAACTGCCCAATGCAGATCTTGTTGGTTTATTGTTTCAGTCACAAACAAACTCCCATTCTTCTTTTGGGGAAAACAAACAAACAAACCATACTAATACTAGAATTAGGTTACGAGGTTCCACAATAAAGGCTGAATTATTTTTTCCTTCTTTCGGAAGGAATATTCAGTGCTAAAATTGCACATACATCTTTTTGGCAAACACAGCATAGCATTTAAAAGCTTTAAAAACATTCTTGCTTGGAATCACAATTCTTTTTAATTAAGCCCTCAATCACTAGGCCTTTTCATGAAGACTGACACTGCACTCAATTCTACCGACAGGTATCGCTGCATCCTATCTCTCTAGCAGATAACAATATACTTTAAGACAAACATTCCTTTCTATGCTCTGAGGGCTTCTTTTCTTGTGCTGTAATAACTCTTGTAGCTCTTGTTTTTTAGGGTTCTTTCCCAAGAAGCCTTGCTGCTGTTGGCTTAGTTGGTATTTTTCAGAGACTCAAATGTAGGGCACTATAACTATACTTAGGTTTCTAAATAATTTTTAAAATCAAGTCACTGTATACTTAAATCCTTACCGCTATGCCAAGACTTACAGGTTAATTCCTGTCTTGGAATCTTGTTTGCAAGAGATTGTTCACCTTCCCTTTCCATTTAGGGGGTGTACTGCGTTTAGCTGCGTTTCAAGATGTCAAAATCAAATCCAAAACAGATTCTTAGCAACTGGCAACACTGCTCTCTCGCATGAGTAGGAGAGTTTCTTAACTATCTGCTCCTGAATTTACATAGAAGTAAACTTGATCTCCTAAAATATTCAAATATTCCTTGGTTTTATTTTATGGTGCAAATTTAAGTGTTTTGTTTTGACAAAAACAACATAGGAATTTTGAAATGAATTTTTTCTCTCCTCCACTCCAAACTTTAACAAATTCAATCAACCAGTTCCAAAGAGCAAGATCTGCATTACAATCAGTTACTAGACCACTGCCTTATAGGTTTTGCATCCAGTGGAACATTCATGGCTTTTAAAATAAATAAAATCTTGAGGGCTCTTAGTATGTTAGTTTTACAATGATTGCCAACTTGTTATGCCTGGTATGCAGTCAGACCTTGCCCACAAGGAAAGGCAAAATTACATTTATGAAACACTGGATTTTGCCAAGATATCAGTTTTAATAGGTTTCCACATCCTCATCCTTGTTAAATATTCATGTAGATCACTCAAATACTTTTTATGATAATAATATAAACTAGATCACCAAAATCTAGCTTGGAAACAAACTCTCTTCTGGAGGCTAATTAATACATTGACTGTTAAAGCTCTGGTTCTCAGCCCTCTAGAGAGTATTCTGAAGGGAAAAGGGTTGGATAAACTGCAGCATATGTAGGCAAGCCAATAAAGGGCAAATTTAAGGAAGCTTCTTGTTGCCACCAGTTTCTCATCTAACAACTTCTCTCTTAGGGCCCAAAGGTGTGATCAATGACTGGAGAAAGTTTAAATTAGAAAGTGAAGATAAAGACTCCTTGCCCTTGAGCAAGAAAGAAATTCTTAGACAAATGTCTTCACCACACAGGTCCTTCAGTAAAGATGATAAAGATACCAGAGAGCGATTCTGCCGTAAGGTAAGAGAAAAACAAACCAACAAACCATTTTTATTCTCTATAAAACACACAATTCTATAAACAAGAAAATCCTGAAATCACCAGCCTTAATTCCTCCGTAGCTTAGCAGAGATCGTATTCGACAAACAAATCAGAATTACTGACAGTAACTTTACTTCGTATTTCTATTGTAAATATAATACGAAGCATCCTCTTGGGCACAGATCATATCATTGTCACAAAGTGGCATGCACATACATAGTGCCACTGAAGATCAAGAGCATATTCAAAGAGAAAAGAGTGACTTGCCAGGAGAATAGCAGAATCTGACCTAAAACACATACCCAACCATTTATCTTGCCCCCTCTCCAGAAGGTTTTAAGCTCTGTAAAATATGCAGTATACTTCCTAACAATACACCATACAATTCTGGGAGCTTGACCTTTCTTTCTCCAATCCCTGCCTTAATACATTTTTTATTTAATAATATTTGGTCAGGGCAACTGAAAAAATTTTAATGTGCTTAAAAGTCATGGGATGGGATCTTTATACCTGTCTATTCAGGAGGCATTAAAGAAACAGTAGTTGTTCTTCTAGCAAAGCTTTCTATGCAGTGTTCTTTAGATAGCAACTTCTTACCTTCCTGTTTGACCATCAATAAACAACCACTTATTCATATAGCATTCTCTCAATATTCACAGATGAGTATGCAGGAGTATGAATTAATAAATGATGAGAAAGAAGATGAAAGTTGCCTACAAAAATACCGTAAACGCTGCATGCAGGATATGCACCAAAGGCTGAGTTTTGGGCCTAAATATGGCTATCTGTGTGAGCTGCAAAATGGAGAACAGTTCCTGGAAGCCATTGAAAAAGAACGCAAAACTACCACCGTCATCGTTCACATTTATGAAGATGGTATCAAGGGCTGTGATGCTCTGAACAGCAGCTTAACCTGCCTTGCGGCAGAGTACACTACTGTGAAGTTCTGCAAGATCAAGGCCTCAAACACCGGGGCTGGAGACCGCTTCTCAGACGAAGTGCTTCCCACTCTGCTTGTCTATAAGGGTGGAGAGCTTCTGAGCAATTTCATCAGCGTTTCTGAACAATTCAATGAGGAATTCTTTGCTGTGGATGTGGAGTCTTTCCTAAATGAGTATGGGCTGCTACCTGAAAGGGAGCTTCCAGCACTGGGAAATGTCAACACGGATGAGCAAGATGTTGAATAGAAGGCCATAGTCTTCGCTGCCTTCCCTTTCTCTCCTGCAAATTATGTATCAGTCCCAGCAATACCCAACTCATTTAGAGAAGGCTGTCATTGCTTCCTAACGTATTTGTAAAATATGCATATATAAATACTCTTTAACTAACAGCATGTGAATTTTTAAGTTAGAACACATACAGTATCCAGGAATGTAACAGGCACAAGTAACAGGAAGAACAAGAGATGATACTGGCGATCTGTATGAAACTAGGCACGCACAAAATGAAAAATCAAGGGCCCAAGCAGGTCTCTGCTATGCAAAAGAATGACTTCATATCAACAGGAACAGAACTGATCTGTCCCTGTGCGTACGAGAAACACCACCTTCATTGTCAGAAATTATGGAGAGTCCTGGCTCCACAGATTCACATTTCCAACTACTTTCAGTAGGAACAAGACTTTATCCATTCATTTAGTTTTAAGGGCAAACAAATAGCCTGAAGCCTTTGCAATCTTAAACAGCTTAGGTAGCTAGGACACTATTTCATGTTTCCACATTTAGCTTTCAGTAAGTGCGAAAATACTGAAGTTAGTACAGTGCTTCTATTTACTTTCTCATCATAACAGCTAACACAAACTACCAGCTAATTTCAGTTTATCACTGCTCCACATTTTGAACTTTAATATTTAAAATATTTGCAAGCTACTAAAAAAGTATATTGTGTTTATGTAATAACTCTGAATAAAGCTTGACAGCTGTCAAAAACTGCTATAAGAAGTGTAAAATATGTTTTCAATCTATAACATTAAAAATGTGGGAAATACCAGAAAGCACTCATTTACTCTAGTTTTTAGCTTGAGAAAAGGACACTGCTGAGAAATTTTAAAATTCATTTGAGGAGGACACATTGTTGATTCCCTACAGCTCTTGTTCACTGCTTTTCTGTACATGTGAAGATGTTCAGCCTTTGCAGCAAGACATTAGTAATGTTTCAATAACTTCTTCTGCTCAGCGGCAAATCTGAAGGCTAAAATTTACTCTGAAAACAGAGATAACTGCATCTTAACCACATAGTTTTGCTGATAACGTCTGATATTATCAAAATCTTAAAGATTATTTCTGGCACATATCTGATTCACTTACCAGTTTCTATTTAATTTGCTAGCTTCACATTTTGACCACTTTAGAGTGAGAGATAAGGTTTTTTTCAGCTCAGGATCCCATCATGGAAATGTCACCTTCTAAGAGCCTGAATATGGATAGGTATAAATTTAATTCAACATCAAGGAACTATTACTGTGATCTAACCCACACAGCCAAACTTCCACAAGATTGTTAAAAGCAGGCTCCTGATCACTCTTTTAAACACTTTTCATTCATATGGAAAATTCACAGGATAAACAAAAGTTGCAGCACTTTCCAACAGATCTACACAACAAAATAATTATATTCAAAAACAAACAAACAAACAAAACCTGCTGTAGGAGTCACAAGACAACATTTCAAATAAAGTGGTTAGAACAAAACTTAGGCTTCATTTTAAAAAGTGTCCTCCTTTAATGGCAATCCAAATATTCCTGAACTTATTTTCAATATTGTTTTGCCATGCATTTATGTTTTAACAGAGCATTCAAAACCTCACCCTGCACAAATTAAGCAATAAGAATGAAGTTTCATACCATAACAATGCACCAGCTCTTTAACATGTAAAACAATGCAGGACTTTACTTCCCCAAGAGGTCAAATAGTATCTTCTCAAAATTCCATAAGTTCTGCACCATAAATTTCTTAAGAACCAACAAATACACAATGCCATACATTTTTCTGACAGACCTCCTGATGGGATAAAAGTGGCAGCAGTCTCTTTCCTTAGACCAGATCTTTTCTCTCTTCATCAAGCATGATGCTTACTCCTCAGTTGCTAGCATCTTCATTTCCTCTTAATGTTTCATTTGCATCAGCATGCCAACTTCTCAAAAAGCTACCAGTTGCAGATACACCTAACAGTATGAAAAGCACACGATCATATAGAAGGTTATGCAGAAAATAATCAATTATCTTTTGTCCATTACAAATACAGCCAGCTTCCTGAGGAGCAAAACATTTGCCTTGGGTTTGGCTGTTGTTTTTTGTTTGGTTGGTTGTTTTGTTTTCAGTTTTTCTTTGTTGTTGTTGTTGTTGCTGTTGTTTTGTGTGTGTGTGTGAAATATTTGAAACAGGAGGTATAAAAGATTTTTGTACTCTACACACAAGAAAGCTTCCAAATAACTGGTTGGAACACTCTTGAGAATTCCCCCATTTTATCAAACTCAGTTCAGAAGTTGGTAGGAGATGAACTTAAGCAGTCTAATCACGTAAGCTTCATTTCTTTGAGAAAACAGACTGAAAACAAAACTCCTTTGCAAACAGTAACCATCCCAGAAACTGCATTAATAGCTAGCTGTAAGAAGCAAGCTGACATCACAATTTAAAAGACAGACTATGCATGCTTAAGCAAGATTTCCTTCAAACTGTAATTAGAAAGAGAAATGTTACACCAAGCCTTAACAGCTCATGACTAAGTTTCAAATAAAGGTCTGATCAAATCCTTATTTCTGCAAGAAAAGAAAAAAAAAAAAAAGAACCTTCAAAACATGAAGCAAGACTCAACTCAAACACCATTCTACTGCAAAGGTTCCTGAACAGCAAGCAGTAACTGTTTTAACAAGCACATGGGAGCACACTTTCTGCTTCCTTAATATGGTTATTCTTCCATTTGACTCAAAGTGACAGAAACCCTACAAGTGTTCAGATACACCGATACAGACTAAAATGAAGGTGGGGAAACTATCAGTGGTGTCTCTGCTGTCCAGACTAAGGACAGAAGCTCTAGATGCAAGGAGCACATCATTATACTGTTTAAAAGTGAAACATCTAGATTTAAACAGTGTAAAAAACGAAACAAATGAACAAAAAACAGAATGGTAAGGACAAGCAGAGAAATAAAGTTTGCATGAAATTATTCCATAACTTTAACTTTACAACTAACAACTATACTTAGAAGAGACAGATATGCAGATGCAGAAGTCTCAACACACCTTCTAGACTCCTGCACATTAAAAATATGTTTTTATCCAGGGATAGGAGCTAAACATCTCAGTTTCAATCACAGTGGAATTTTCACAAATTGTAAGCTTTAAAAGCTTACAGTCAGGAAAAGGACATGCTTATATAAAACATGAGCAACAGTTAAGAAAGTGTCAATCAATAGACTTTAAAAGTTTGCTTTTAATCTTCCTTTACAAAAAAAGTCAGTTTCTATCAATAGTCAATGGCTATCAGTCAAAGAGGGATGGGAAGCAAGAAGACAGTGAAATCATCTCAATTAGTTCTGCAATTCTTAAACAAGAAACTGCTTTCTTCTGCATCCACTGTTCCCCATGGCAAGGTGACTGGAAGGTTCAATCTGTAGATACAAGCTGAGTTACTCTTTTTTCCCTTGATAGGGCTAAGCTGTTTTCTTACTGCAAAGATGAAGTCTCCTGTGATATAAAGCTTATCCAGAGCATCTTTGTTCTTTGTGCTTCAATATCAAAGTGCAGTACTAGACTTCTACAGAGCCTTGATACCTAATTAGTTATAAATTAAAAGATTAATTTGATGGTCTGTGATAACATTTTAAAGGGTGTTTATGACACCTTGAGTAAGTCTGCATGTGAAAAGGACAATAGAGTTCTTCCCTAGGTGATCCACAGAACATCGAAACAAGCTGTACGTTTTATACAACTGCCAAACAAAAACCTACTGGAAGAGCATTTCATCACAATTTTCCTCCTGGGTGAAACATAGCATCTCAAATGTTGTTCTTCTCTTCAGTTGTAACAGCAGCTACAGAAGAACAGCTTTGTAGTTTTACTTCCACGGAGGCACTTTGCTGTTAAGAACACTTTTCTTTATAAATCAGATGGGCTGTCTGAGACTGAAGTAGAAAATGTTAAACGGCGTTACAGAAACAGTCCCTTCCTTAGCTTTCTTTTGTGGTGCTCTATATAAAAATTGCAAGTAAACCTGGGTGGGAGACAGGCAAGAGCTCAAGCAAAAGACTTGCAATTCAGTGACTTTGTTGTTGTTTAAGTTACAAATTTTCATACAGAATGATTTAACAGTGAAGTGAATCAGACAAATAGTAATATGCATAAACATACCAAGCAAATACAAGTTTAAAAGTGTGACAGTTTACAAAAGCAAGAGAGAAAGAGAAAACCTTTTCTCTTCCCATTACTTCTGTTCCCTTGCAATATCTTCCTTTGGAGGCTACAGCAGTGTAATTTTTAGATCAAGCATATTTTAAAGTGTATTGGTAAACTCACCTCATTTTCTGAGCAGTATTCAATTTCTACTTGCACAGAATATAATTCATCTATAAACTATGCAGCAGCTGATGGAATTAACTGAAAACAGTGTCTCCAATTATTGCCTTCACTTTTCCCTGAAAGGCCCTCGAAAATACTGAGCACAAAAGAGCTGTATTCCACAGCAAAGCCACAAAACTAAAAGTAGATAATTTAACAAACATGTGAAAACAGAATACACAGACAAGGAAAGATGATTTAAAATGCACACTTCCCATTGTTGCCTTTTATTGAAAGTATCCAAATACACACATACTTGATTATGCTTTAGAATCAAATCTTTCTTTAAGTGTTCCCACAGCTTTACACTAAAAATAAACTTGCAGTGATATTTAAGTGTGCTAAAATCTGAAATTCTATTCTACCATGATTCAGATCTGAGCAAACATCACGCATCATATATGAACTACCTTTATTAACTTTACAAGTACTTTTCTTTCCCCATGCATTCCTCGTGTCTAGTCTATGATAATGGTATTGCCCACTATAATCAGAAGAATATCTAATCATGGAAAGCTATCCACTTATGGTCTAAAAATCATGACTAGCAAACAAATTTTGACAGCTTAGTTATCAAAAAAGATAATCTTTAACAGCTGCCTACATACAGCTTTCCATCCTAGCTCACGACAGAGATATTGTCATCAGAAGTTACAGGGTAAAAGGCAGCAGATCCACAAAACTCTATACATTTTACAGATTTTTGAGTTCTCCAGGTCTTAAACTAAGTTATTTACAGTCTGAATTGGCCTACTCTTCAATCTACTAGAAATTACATCTGTAACTATTAAGCTAGTTAAACCAACATTACCTAAAAAGTGCATCTGGTGAGATGTTGGTTACATAAAATCTAATTTTCTCTTAATTAAGTTTAATAAGATATCATTTAGCAATGGAACTCCTGAAGTAAGAATTTTCATACTAAGCAAATCTGCTAATATTACCAATAGCCTGAAAAACATCAGCAGCAACATTTTAAATTAAAATTGGAAGCCAGAGGAAAATGAAGGTTCTGTGTTGGTTTAAGGGCACTTTCTAGAGCATATCATTCCTTTACATAAGAGTAACAGTTTTGTATAAATTTGATTCACCTGCTACTTGGTGTATTAACTGCATGCTGGAACAAGGTAACTGAAAATACCATAACAATTTATATTGCACATCTAACTGGTGGTTTTCAGGCAACAATCCTCAACTACCGGTATATTAAACCCCGATGTTTCCATCTTGTATAAATGTGATTACCAGTCAGTACTTCAATGAGGCTGCTTGTGCTCAATTTTAGTCGCTGAAGTAATTGAAAGAGAAGATTGATGCAAAGACCGCAACAGCAACTGCTATTACCACACCTAGAAACAACAAAGGAAATGCTCTCAGTGAGCAGCAAGTTCAGTGAGTGGTGCAGTCAGCAGCTAGGGTGTGGAGGGTAGGGTCAGTATGAATGACAAGCAAAAGGAGATACAGTAAAAGCCACCCCAAAAGCTATGCACACCACTGCTAAGCCTAAATTTAAAGCTATGATCTCAGATAATTAAATTACAGAAGCTTCTCATAGAAGCTCTGACCAGAGCAGGCTCCTTCCAAAAACCAGTTGATTGCACCTTCTCTAGTAACTTGGTCATACCCTCCCATAAAATAAGGCAGTAACTCCATGCTACTGCCTAATTCTAGGAAAACAACTAGCAAAAACAGCACAATATTTAGACTTTAAGAAACAAAATCTACTATGTTTTTCCTCAGTGGCACTGGGGTTAGAGTTTTTCTCTGTGGCACTGCACCTATTCCTTAAGTCTCTTTGTCCCACTACAGCAATTTTCTTATTGATTAATAGCTTGCTACTGATGCAGTTTATAGAATACGCTGAGGTGGGAAGAAGGACTGATGACTAGAGGGAATAATACATTGTTACAAGCAAACCTAAAAGATATTAATTTTCTCTCAATCTTTCAGTTACTATGTTCTAGAATTAAGAATTAATAGAAAGCAAATGTTACTGTTGACTAAATTGCAATTTTTGGAACACAAAAAGACAGCTAAATCTCACAACATAGAGAACTGCATTAACTGCAGACAGATGTAGGAGAGCTAGAGTTGAAGCAAAGGATACAATGCAGAGACTGCAATTGGAGTTGCTGCTCTTTCCTGCATTAGTGAGGCTGAGAAATACCACCCAAGCCCATATGTATTCATAACAGAAGAAGCTTAGTGAGTCACTAGCCAATTTAAGGATACCTGTTTGACAAACCCATTCAGATGTGGTTTTTTTTTCCACTTAGAGAACTGATGGCTCTCCAATAACTTAAGCCTTCTGTATTGAGTTGTAGGCTGAATGAACTACAAGCACGGGTTTTGTTCAAACAGAATTTTTGAACTGGTGTTAATTTCCCCAGAAACACCCTGCATCTACAACAATGAAATCCTAGAAAAGCTACTGCATTTATTAGCAAAAGAAATTAAGAAGGGCTTTTTTTGTATATATATACTTACATACATATATATATATAAATCTCACCAGCTGTGAGAATAATAATAATGCTGTGGAAGCAAATTTTATAGAGAAAGGACCCATCATAATCTCTACATTGCCATAGTAGAACTAGGGAAGTAACATACCCATATTTTGTTGAAGTTTCAAAAACAACGTTGCTTTCGTCAATTGTTTCTGTTGTGCATCATCCATGTTTTCAGAAATTGGACAAATACCAACTGCATGGAAATCACGTAAACAAGTAAATACCAGGTGAAAATGTAACATTTGCATTTCAAACTTGAATTAATGCAGAAGACTGTGAACTTCCTATCAACTTCACAAAGTAGAATAAAGGTAGAAATGTAGAAATGTAGAAATGGTATAGCAGCAACAGCACAGTGCTAAAAGATTTCCCTTCAAAGACATTTGTGCAGAATTTAGTATACATGCAAAACCTACTGCCACTAAAAGAGAAAGGCCAGCATCATTCACTCGTTGCACAAAAATAAATATTATTTTCAAAACACAAAAATTTGCTTTCAAAAGTCCCTTAAAAACATACTTCCAGAACAGGAATAGAGGATCTATTCTCCTTTGGAAAAATTGCTAAATTCTTGGGCTGCTCATCCAGGATTGAGATCCAGAGCTTGACTGTTTCAAGACTGATGGAATTCAAACCCTATTTATTTATTTCCCAAAGTTTCCTCTAATTACTTTGATATAATCAGCATGTTGGAGAGGAGGGAGGAGAGAAAGAAGACCTCTACACGAACCTGTTTGTTTGTCCCACACAGAGTGAGCACGCTCTGGACTCTGTAGTCTAACAATAAGGCAACTTAGTGGTGGCCATGGGCCAAAGGCCTTCAGTTACCATTCCTGTTCCAAGCACAGTTTACTAAGGCATCAAAAGTTTTAATTACAGTTCAGTAATTACTACTGCATTTCTGCTGTGGAAATGTACAAAGGAAGTGGGAGAAAGTGCTTGTGCTATTGCTGGGAGACCTGGATGCCTTCAGAAAGAAGGGAATAGTAAAACAGGTTCTGTCATCTAAGATGAGTCATGTGCACATAGCTTCAAAACCTTAAGTCAAACTTGCATAAGATCTTGCTTTTCATAAAAGCATTCAAACTAGCCATTTACAACTTGTCTTTAGCCATTTACATCCCTTAATCCACTACTTTTGTATAAAGTGTACTACAGGGTAGCAATTAAGTACTGTCTGATACAAAAACTAACAGGGTATCTTTTAATTTACACTAATATGTATGCATATACTAAGCATAAACATGGCTGAGATCTGCCTGTAAGCTTCACATTATGTGAGTTAAGATTAAAAACATTCAATGCATGGGTTGCTTTCTTGAAGAGAAGTCATCTTAACTTTAATATCCATCAGAGGCTGTTGTTACATCATTAGTTTTTCTGTGCAAAGGCGAAAACAACTTCATCTACCTAAAATATGAGCAGAAATCTGTAACAAGTGTACAATAGTAAATGATTAACTGTTGCATGATAGCTTTTTAAGTAAATACTGTACCCAGTGTAGTAGGAACACCACATTCTCTCCACATTACTTAGAAGAGTTTTCAGTTCCCTAAAATAACACCTTGCTTTCAAAGAAGTTGCACTCAGTTCCTGGGTCCTATTTGAAGTCTAGATTCAGCAGGTCACTTTCTGCTTTACCTCTGATGAACAAGTAGGGCATTTGATGCCCTCTAACTTTACATTTCTTTGCACTGTTGTAAAAACAGCAACACATTTCTGAAAATAATTCTGTAGATAAACATCAAGGTAGCAATGCCCACTTATTCATGAAAATAAAGAGACAGAGAAAGCAAAAATGAAATACCCTGAAGGCATTTATGCCATTAAATTACGGAAGACCATTTGAAGCAGTTGTATCATAAACAATATAAAGTGCTTTTTGAAAGTAGAATTCTATGAACCAATTATAAGAACCCTTCATTCCTCAGCAACTCCTCAACTTGCTAACAAATATGGAGAAGTGATTACCACCACCATCTCATCTACTCAGCCTGCTTAGCACCCGTACCATGAGGAGGAACGGGGATTTAGAAAAAACAATCGTAAATGCAGACATTTTAATTGCTTGTATTAAAGAACTAAATATCTTGAAACCACAGCATTAGAGCTGTTTACACATTTCAGTTACAAACAGCTCTGGTTTCGTTTTTTATTTTCCATGTAACAATTTTAAAGTATGACCCCAGAGCGACCTCACCGAAGTGTTCAAGTGATTAAGAAAATAAAGCTGCAGGGGACAACAATGGGCCATATGAAGTCAACACATGAACCTGGCCTTCTCCAAATATCTTCATTTCACATGTGTTGACTATGTGCTTCTTAATCATAAATCTTTTCATTGTATTGATTGGATGGTCTTATTTATATTTTAAAGAACATCCAAAAAAGACACTATTTAAAAAGCCTCCTTAAATTTTTGAATTTTAAACAAGTTTTTTTTTGTAAGCAAATTTTCTGCACAACTTTGTAACATATATCATTTCTCTCATTAATTCAAGGTCAGTGTCTAAAATAACAGTAACTATGGTACAAACAGATAGATGCCAACATTTGAAGCAATTCAGTTTTTATACCCTATAATGAATACTAGAAATATCTTTAGTAATGACAGTCAAGCTTTGAGAAAAAACAAATGCTACCCGTACTAGAACAATGCATTGTGAATGCACAAGGGAAACTCCAAACTCTCCTGTCACAAAAGTATGTTTACATCAATACAAACAGGCTAATAAAAAAGTTAAGCTGTAGAATTAATGCTTTTCTTTACAACAAGGAAAGTAAAGCAAAACAGCTAGCAGCTCTAGTTTCTAAAATAGCCTTCTGGTGCTAATAAATTGAAGAAGCATTTTAATAAATCTCAAGTTAATAATTCCTAACAGAATTAATTCCTAACAGAATAAGTTCCTAACAGAAATTATCACACAGCACTGCATGGATAGCATAATTACCGCCAGCAGCATTGCAAGAACCCATTCTTATAGGCAAACACTTTAATGTTCACCAGGGCAAGGTCAGTCTCATTTCTTTTCTAAAATCCTCTTAGTATGTTTTTACTTTTCCTCATTTATGTATTTACTTTAATTTACATTAAAAAAAAAAAAAAAAACCACATATCTAACCCTATAACCAATAAGTCACAAGAAGACAAATCTACCTTGTGAGCTATCCAAACATCATTTTACATGTACTAGTAGCTCCTAGATTTTTGATGCGCCAAGTGTTGCCTTTCCTCCTACCCCCAGATCCTACATCCTTATGTAAGCAGTAAAGTTGAAAGAATAATCATCTCTTCCCACACCTACCTTCAGTGCTGCATTAATTTACTTCCATAAGTTAAACTAATTGCTTTAAGTTATTAGTTAGTTTTGAGTAATAACTAGATTTAAGATTATTAAAAGGTACTATCATAATACAATGGAGATTTTTATTGCCTTTACTGTTTTATCTCCAGGCTCTTACACTGTGCACATCTTTTGCTTCTCAATTCAATGAGTCAGACTCACTGCTAAGTTTAATTATGGCCTAGGAAATCCAATAAACCCAGAATTTATGGTTAGTTAGCTTTAAAAAAGCAAGTGAGCAATGGGGTCCAGAAGAACAGCAGGAATCGCAGTTCAATTTAGAGAGCATGTTCATGGCTATGCTTTTTTTTTTTTTTTTTGTCTGCTAATACCAACATCAAGAAAATGTCACTATTATCATCTAACAATCAGTGCTGATTTTTTATACTTAAACTACAGAACTCTAGCCTGCAACTCACAATGACACTGGGGTGGCAATTTCTTCCAAGAGACCACAGGAAGTATTATTGGATGCATTTCAAATGCAGATTTGACTCCAAGACTGAAATCAAACTCTTACAGAAAAAATAGGGTAAAATCTAATTCAGATTATATAGGGAATCAGTAAAGTTCCAGAAAAAAGAACCAATAACTAGATTGTAGCAAAATATCTGCATTAAACTGGGGATGATAGTTTCCTAATGAGATCATAAACTTATAAAACATTCAATAGAAAAAGGAAAGATCTGTCTGAGTGAACCACATTCTTTCCAAGTGAACCACAAAACTTCAGTTTTGAGCATTGCACTCAGTACCTATGAAAAAACACTCAGAACAAAGTAGAGACTTCATATTTTTGAAAAAGTCATACTAAAATTACTGTTAAGGCTATTTTTTATTTTAGGCTTTTTGTCTTTTCTTTAACATTTACTCAAAAAACAGATTTGACTAGAGCACTCAGCTCCTTTTTCTATCTAGTACTAGAATTACTCTGCTCTTGAACCGCAAAGTGGAATTATTGTAAAAGTAAGCAGAGTATAAAACTTTATAAATTTTTCTAATAGTTTATCCACAAATAAAAGATATATATGAACATTGTTCAGCTATATACTTACACATGTACCATAGCTCACGAGCTGCAACCATGGTTGCATAAATAATACAATCAGTAAAAAAGTGTAATATAACTGACAGTACTCTGTTACAAGTCAAAAACAGAAGCTGCAAGAAAACACACAATTTTTGAGAAATGCGTTTCAAATGTAATTGGCTTGATATAAACAAGCTTCATAAATCCTGATATTAAGTAAACCAACTTTAAACATACTAAATTCCCCATCTGGATAAAACTGGCCTTTGCAATTAATGATGCACTCTATCCTGGCTCCTGGATAGTCTATTTACCTGTGTTAACTTCCTCTGCTATGTGGATATCTTCAGCTAGCACAAATTGGTCCAACATCTCAACAAAACGTTCCTGAATTTCTCCAGCAGCCTCATCACCAAACTTATAATCACTGAGCATCACACTGGATCCAGCAAAAGGAACAAACAGTCTTTGAGGTAAGACATGATATACCCTCTCAAAATCTAAAAGAAAAGGGGGAAAATATAATCCAAATAAAAGCCTTGCTAGTTATGATAAGATTCCCAACTAATTTGACAGTAAAACAAAGCTGTTGTAAAAGAATTGCTCAAGGTTTCCGTGTAAAAAATCCTGATTTCTAACATGGCTTGTTTAGATGTTACTATTTTGTGAAAGATTTGGCTGCTATTGTACAGATGTTTTTACTCTCTCCAGAGATATCTGAGACCTCCAAAACAGACCACAAATGTTTAAAAGACCCTTTATCATGTTTAGAATGACTAGCAAAAGAACTCTGGGAAATACTGCAGATAAGAGCATGCACCGGACAGCATATAACTTCAAGACCACAAAGGCTGCAAATACTTGGCTGTGTTATTCCCTATCTACAGCCACAAAGTAAGGATGCCACCTAGAGAGGAAACTGAAACTTGCATGCAACTGAAAACAGTTTAAATCATGGAGTTGGGATAAAATTGGTTAGCAGAAATGCAGAACGGGTAACATAAGAACATCCAAGGCCATGTCCACAGTTGGTTCTTTTAATCTTGCCAAATTTTATCATATCTTTCATTTTTATATTAGTATGAAGGTAAGCCATAGAGGGAATTTTTTAAAAGCACGCACTACAAATTAGGAGTTCAGTTACAGTTTTAACTACAGAATTTTAAAAAATTATGAAATTCACAGTCAGTGAGAAAGGGGTTGAAATTGCATTTTGTGGCCATAAGAACTGAACACAAAATTTGTGTGAAAACTGTGGTACCGAAGAACATATCTGAACTTAATCAAAACTCTCCTAACATAAGAAAATGTCAGTGCTGACAAACTGAATTTTTGCAATTTGTTTTGTTTTTTTTTGGGGGGAATGGGTGTTTGCTATATAGCAGGACTTCAGTAAGGCAGCAGAGCTTTCTACAAGAACAAAAATGTACTGCAAGTGTAAATTGATGTTTCTCTGAATTCCTACCTTTTTTACAACGCCCTTCATTTATTATGAGATCCTCAAACAGGATTTCACAACGATCACTCAATGTGTTTATTATGTCTCTCTTCAAAGCCTACAGAAGGAAAAAGCAAAAATATGAGCAACACAAAAGACATTTGCAAACCTTTCCATTAGTAAGAAACCAGAACAAAAGTGCTTCATAGGTCTAAACCATGTTGGAAGAATAGTTCTCCAGAAAATAAAAAGCTCTAAAGAAAATTAGAATAGGAGATAATCTTAATTTTAACAAAAAATTAAATTCTTAAAATTTAATTTTAAAATCTCCAATGAGAACTAAACGCTCAGTAAAGAGAAGCTAGCATTAGAAGTACTAGTATAAAACAGAAAACAACAAAGATGAAAAGTAGAGAAAAATTTTAGTATTGCTAGAACTGATGACTTCTGGACATCAATATTAAACAAAAATAATGACAAGGCGTTGACTCAATAAAGAACAAGAAAAACTGCTGATCAAAGTTGTATTTTACTTCCTATGTGTACAAAAATATACAGTCTGCAACATTTTCTTAATTTTAAGAAAATCTGTCACAGCCTAAACACAAATCATGCAAAGATTTACCAGAGAACAGTTATAACAGAAGAAATATCTGAGGAAGTGAAAAATGAACTGAATCCCTCACACAAACACACACAGATGATTTCAGAAACTCATCTGTATGTTGAAGGGGTGAACCCCAGATTAGAGCACACCTTTTCTTAAGTGAAAAAAAAAAAAACCAGCGTGACAAATTTTCTGTATTTTGGAAATTTATTTCTGATGAACTAGCAATTACCTGAATAGCTTCTTTTACTTTTGGCTTGTTGTTATGTACATAGGCTCTACACTTCACAGCACCTTTGAGATTTATGGAACCGCTGCAGACCTGGACTGCTGCTGTTGATCTATGACTTGAACCCTGGGACTGAAGAACAAATGTGTTTCAGTTTTATCTTGTTACCTTGTCACTTGCGGCACAAATAACAAAAAACAGAGCAAGGAAATTAAAAGCATACTTTAAGATGCTTTCATGTAACTTGCTTTCCCTCATAATTTCTCTCACTCTCTCTCTCTCTCTTTGAATTTTATTTTTTAGCTTTTTTTTTTAGTTTTGTTAATTATAGCTCAAAATATCTCTCCTTTTCAATTATTTAAAACTTGTGATTTAATTATTTGCGTCTGTGAGACTTCCAAAACATTTCAGCAAAGAGGTGGTTAGTATTAGCATCGCAATCCAGGAAGTTATTAAACATTATTTTTTTTTAGTAACTAAGTAGTTACTTTTACCATATAATAAGCATAACCTAGGGTATTCAGAAAGCCATCCAATCTAAAAAGCAGTAATTATACACCTAGTCACATTTAGAATTGTATCAACCTGTTCCCTAGAGACAGTTTCCCTAATTACAAAAACAATGAGAGCATCCTAGGAAGCATTTTAAGACACACCTGGAAACACATGGATGTGTAACTTCTGCAGGAACTGCGTAATCAACTTACGTTGTGACTGGAAAAAGTAAACATAACCCTCACTGTTTTAAAAAGGAAGGGAAGATCCAGGAAACTGCATGCCACTCAGTCTCACCTGGCAAGACCATGGAGCAAATCCTCCCAGAAACAATGCTAAGGCATATGGAAAGCAGAGAAGTGGTAGGTGACAGACAACATGAACTCACTGAGGGTAAACTGTGCCTGGAAAATTTGCTGGCCATCTACAGTGTTGGATAGTGAACTGATGTCGTGAACTGGGAATTGTTCAAAGTATTTGATGTCTCACACAACATCTTTGTCTCTAAAATGGAGAAACACAGATTTGGCGAATGAATCAGTCGATGAATAAGGAATTGCCCTGATCAGGCACACCCAACCTGCAGCCCAACCCAGCCAGTCCTGTGGCCTAGCCCCTAACCCACGCCATCATGGCAGTGGTTCTTCCCATTGAATGGCCCACCCCAGCACCAGGTGCACACCCATTGCTCAGCAATGACCAAACATTGGTGTGCAAGCAGCACTGTGTCAGCTAAAACCAGGGCATGGGGAGGGCGCAGTGCAGTGCTATCTCAAGTTAAGGCAAATAGTTGTGTGCATTTTGATACACTGGCTAAACACAATCCTGTGAACAGCAAAAGATATACAGTCTTGCTTTCCATTGTGATAAAGGAATTTGAGAACAGGTTTCAAAAGTGCTGAAAAATATAGATTTTTTTAATATTCCCTTTTTTTCTTTATACATTTTGGTCTGAGGTCAGCAGGATAATAAAATTCAACAAAACCAAGTGTCAGATTCTGCACTTTGGTTGCAACAACTACACACAGTATTATAGGCTTGGGGCAGAGTGGCTGGAAAGCAGCACAAAGGAAAAGGATCTGGCGGCGTTGGTGGACTTGACTGAACCTGAGCCAAGCAGTGTGCCCTGCTAGCTAAAATAACCAATGGCATCCTGGCTTATATAAAAAATAGTGCAGCCAGAAGGAGCAGGGAGGTGATCACCCCTCCATACTCAATTCTGGTATTGAAGTACACCTCGAGTAATGTGTTCAGTTTTAGGCCCCTCACTACAAGAGAGACATCAAGGCCCTGCATGTACAGAGAAGGGCAGTAAAGCTGGTGAAGTGCCTGGAGCACTGGTTGTGTGGGGAAAGGCTGAAGGAACTGCAATAGTTCTCTAGAAGGCTCAGTGGAGACCCTGTCACTCTCTACAACTGTACTAAAGGAAGCTGTGACCAGGTGGAGATCAGCCTCTTCCCCCAGGTAAGCAGTAACAAGGGAAAAAGGGAATGGTCTCATGTTGTTCCAGGAGAGGCTGACATTGGATATTAAGTATTTTCTCTCAGAAAGTGTGGTCACATATTAGAAATGGCTGCCCAAGGAATCTGTGGCGTCATTATCACTGGAGGTATTTAAGGAAAGGGTAGATGTAGTATTTAGGCATGTTTCAGTGGGCAATATTGGTGATAGTTGAACTAGATCGTGCTTGACCAACTTTTTGGTTTGCCTGGTCTGCATTTTGTGAATAGAAATTGTCTTGGGCCACAGATATGTATGCTGCTCCAAAAGTAATGCCTCCTATTATTTCCAAAGAAACGACAACAGATGCAGAGTGCACAATATTATTACTTGATAGAGCAAATTCTCAGCTACAAAATACAACTTTTCAATATAGTCACCACCATTAGTTTTTGCATTTTTGCATAACAAGAGCCTGCATCCCATACTTACAGAAATCTGATCCACTGTCACCACTGCTGAAACACACCACTAAGTGGCTCCAAGGTGACCTGCAAGTGGCCTTTCAGTACCTAATGGGGGGGCTATAGGAAAGAAGGGTCTGTAGCGATAGGAAAGGGGAAATGGTTTCAAACTAAGAGAGGGTAGATTTGGGTTTGGTATAAGGAAAAAGACTTTAACAGCGAGGGTGGTGAGGCACTGGAACAGGTTGTTTAGATATGTGGTGGAAGCCTCATAAGCCTCATCCCTGGAGACTTTCAACGCCAGGCTTGACCACACTCAGAGCACCTGACTAAGGTGTGGATGCCCCTGTTCATTGCAGGAGAATTGGAGATAATCTTTAAAGGCCTCATCCAACTCTAAGGATTCCATAATTTCATTTTAAAATTCCTTTATCAAAATGGAGAGGACAACTGCATATTCCTCACCATTCAAAGCCCTGTCTTTAACCAGTATATCAAAATGCTTACAGTAATTTGCCATCGCTTGAGTCAACACTGCACAGCATTGCCCCCCCCCATGCCCTGGTTTCACGTGACTGTTAGTAGTACAGTGACAATTTAGTTGTTGCTTAGAGACGGGTGTGGTTACAGTGTTAATAGCACAGTGACAGTTTAGCTGTTGTGTAGAGATAGGTATGGGGCCACCGTGTGGTGAAGAGCCACTGCCTTTTAACTGCAGGGAGGGAGTAGGCTGCACTATGAGCCATGCTGGGCCGCAGATAGGACATGACAGTATCTTAGTGGCCTTTTCTTTAATGATTCTACATAATACATTTTACATGAGTCCCAAGACAATTCCTCTTCACTCAAATGTGGCCCAGGCAAGCCAAAAGTTTGGATATCCACAGCCTAGATGGTCACACTTGAAGAATTAGTCAACAATTCAGTGTCCAGGCAGAGACAAATGATGAGCCGTGCTCCTCAGAGCTTGGCACTGGGACTGGCACTATCCAACATCTTTGTCAGTGACATAGGCAGTGGGACTGAGTGCACCCTCAGCAAGACTGCAGGCAACATGAACCATGCATGGTATGCTCAATGAAAAGGATGCCATCCACAGACATAGACAGACTTAAGAGGTGGGTCCATGTGAAGCTCAACAAGACAAAGAACATGATCCTGTACATAAGTCAGAGCAATCTCAAACATGAATGTGGAAAGTGGACTGAGTGCAGCTCTGAGAAGGACTTGGAAGTGTTAGCATACGAAAACTGAACACAAGCCAGAAACACGAGCTTGCAGCCCAGAAAGCCAAATACACCCTGTCTGCATTAAAAGCAGCATGCCCAGTAGGGTGAAGGAGATAACTGCCTGACCGATCTCTCATGCTCCCCTCTCGTGAGAGACCACCTGCAGTGCTGCATTCAGGTCTAGGCCCCCCAGCACAAGGACACTGAGGCATTGGAGTGAGTTCAGTGGAGGCCACGAGGGTCATGTGCCCTTTGATCTACCATAGGACATCTGACCTAGGGGAGCCTGTTGATGAGGCCTTCTTGCTTCAGCTGCAAGAGGTGTTGCATCCCCAGGCTCTGATCCTAATGGGGGATTTCAACCACCCAGATATCTGCTGGGAAATCAACATGGTGAGCTGCAAGTGATCTAAGAGACTCCTGGAGTCCATCAATGACAACTTTCTGGCTCAGATATTGGACAGAAGTCTGGGGAAGTGCTGCTGGATCTGGTGCTCACTAGTGCAGAGGAGGTGCTTAAAGCAATTAAGATCAGAGGCAACAAGGGATGCAGTGACCATATCCTAGTTGTGTTTGTGATCTCCAGGAACATGGGTCAGAAAAAGGGTGGAGTCAGGACAGTGAACTTTAGCAGAGCAAACTTCAGTTCCTCGAGCTCCAAGGAACTGTTGGATGAGATCCCCCTGGGAAACTTTTCTTAGGGACAAAGAAACAAAACAGAGCTGGCAGCACCTTAAGAACATGTTTCTGAGAGCACAAGAGCTCTCTGTTCCAGAATAAGATCAGGCAGAGAAGGCACTGTAGCTGAGTAAGGTCCTGCCGGTCAAACTGAGGGAAAAGAAGGAAGAGTATAAGCAATGGAATCAGGGAAGGGTGTGGCCTAGGAGGAATACAGAGATGCTGTCAGGATTTGCAGGGACATCATCAAGAAAGCCATGGTGTGGATGGAATTAAGTTCAGTAAGGGACATAAAACACCAGGCGGGTTTCTTTGGGTACATTGGTCACTAAAGTCAGGCAAAGGAGAGCACACCCCCTCGGAACAATGAAAAGGGAAAACTGGCCACCTCAGATGCAGAGAAGGCTAAGGTAACTCAATGAGTTCTGTGCCTCCATTTCCACTGCTAGTCAGGCTTCACAAGTTTGTTGCATCCCTGAAATTACAAGTAAAGGTTGGAGAAGCAAATTCCCTCCCAGAATAAGAGCAGGGCAAGTCCGAAACCACCTCATAAGGCTGAATGTGTGCAGGTATATAGGGCCAGATAACATGTATCCCAAGATCCTGAAGGAAATGGCTGATGTGGTTGCCAAACTGTGCTCCATCATATTTGAAAAGTCGTGCCTGTCAGGGACTAACTGAAGGTTGACAGTGATAGGACAAAGGGAAATGGATTTAAACTGAAAGGGGGTAGATTTAGGCTAGATGTTAGGAAGCGATTTTTCACTCAGAGGGTGGTGAGACCCTGGAAGAAAATGCCCAGAGAAGCTGTGGATGCCCACCCCATCCCTGGAGGCATCCTAGGCCAGACTTGATGGGTTCTGGGCAATCTGATCTAGTGGTTGGCAACCCTGCTGATAGCAGGGGGTTGGAACTAAATGATCTTTGAAGTCCCTTCCAACCCAAGCGATTATATAATTCTATGAGCACCTCTATTATGGAGACAGGCTGAGGGAGTTGCAGCTTGGTAAGTTAGAACAGCTTTCCAGTATTTAACAGGGATCTAAAGGAAAGATGGAGAGGGACTCCTTTCCTGGGAGTACAGTGATAGGACAGGAGGCAACAGTTCAAAATTTTTGAGAGTAGATTTAGACTAAACATTAGTAAGATTTATATATATATATATATATATATATATATAAAATATACATGTATATATTTTTTTTGTTGTTTTTTGGTTTTTTTTTACTCAAAAGATGGTTAGGCACTGGAATACCAGTGGTTACCCAGAAAATCTTTGGATGCCCCACTGCTGGAGGTCCTCAAGGCCAGGTTGCATGGGGCCCTGGGCAGCCTGATCTGCTGGGAGATGTCCCTGCCTATGGCAGGGGGCTGGAATTAGATGGATCCCTTCCAACCCACTCTGTAATTCCATGATTATGCCAAAATAAAAAGTTGGATTTAAAAATCTTTTTTTCCTCTGAGATAATTAATCATTGGAACAGTATAACAATGAAAGTAGTTCAGATACTCTGAAGTCTTTAAAATGACCTTTTGTAAGTTTATAGATGTTTTGCTAGACACAACTTTATGGAACCAAGGAACTACCTGACAAAAGCCAGCAACGTGATCTCACAACAACATGCCTCATGACCTGTGCTATGAAGGAAGACTACAAAGCAATGCCTAGGCACAAGACTTTATGACATGACTGGGGCACCTAACTCACAGAATCACAGAATTGTAGGGGTTGGAAGGGACCTCTAGAGATCATCGAGTCCAACCCCCCTGCCAAAGCAGGCTCCCTACACCACGTCGCACAGGTAGGCGTCCAGGCGGGTCTTGAATATCTCCAGAGAAGGAGACTCTACCACCTCCCTGGGCAGCCTGTTCCAGTGCTCCGTCACCCTCACTGTAAAGAAGTTCTTGTGCACATTTGTGCGGAACTTCCAATGCTGAAGTTTCAGCCCATTTCCCCTAGTCCTGTCCCCATGCACTACTGAAAAGAGACCAGCCTCGCCACTATGGCTCCCACACCTCAGGTATTTAAAAACCTGGATCAAGTCCCCTCTCAGCCTTCTTTTCTCAAGGCTAAACAGACCCAGTTCCCTAAGTCTCTCCTCATAGGGGAGATGCTCCAGGCCCTTCACCATCTTTGTGGCCCTCCGCTGGACTCTTTCCAAGAGATCCCTGTCTTTTTTGTACTGCGGAGCCCAGAACTGGACACAGTATTCCAGATGAGGCCTCACCAGGGCAGAGTAGAGGGGGAGGATCACCTCCCTCGACCTGCTGGCCACGCTCTTTTTAATGCACCGCAGAATGCCATTGGCCTTTTTGGCTACAAGGGCACACTGCTGACTCATGGCCAACCTGTCATCCACCAGGATGCCCAGGTCCCTATCAGCAGGGCTCCTCTCCAGTAGGTCTTCCCCCAGCCTGTACTGGTGCGTGCAATTATTTCTTCCTAGGTGCAGGACTCTACACTTGCTTTTGTTAAACCTCATCCAGTTTCTTACTGCCCAGCTCTCCAGCCTGTCCAGGTCTCGCTGAATGGCAGCACAGCCTTCAGGCGTGTCAGCCAATCCTCCCAACTTCGTGTCATCAGCAAACTTGCTGAGGGTCGACACTATCCCCTCATCAAGGTCGTTGATGAAGGTGTTGAACAAGACCGGACCCAGTACAGACCCCTGGGGGACGCCGCTAGTCACAGGCCTCCAGCCGGACACTGCACCACCAACGACAACCCTCTGCACTCTGCCAGTCAGCCAATTCTCGATCCACTTCACCGTCCACTCATCTATCCCATACTTCCTCAGCTTTGTTATAAGGATGTCATGGGGGACCGTATCAAAAGCCTTACTGAAATCAAGGTAGGCTACATCTACCGCTCTCCCCCCGTCCACCCAGCGAGTGACATCTTCATAAAAGGCCACCAGGTTGGTCGAGCACGACCTCCCCTTGGTGAACCCATGCTGAGTACTCCTGATAACCTCCTTTACTCCCAGTTGCCTGGAGATGGCATCCAGCACAAGCTGTTCCATCACCTTCCCTGGGACAGAGGTGAGGCTGACTGGCCTATAATTACCCGAGTCATCCTTCTTGCCCTTTTTGAAGACCAGGGTGACATTGGCCATCCTCCAGTCTTCAGGCACCTCCCCTGTTCTCCAAGACCTCTGAAAAATTACAGAGAGCGGCTTAGCAATAACCTCCGCCAGCTCTCTCAGCACCCGCGGGTGCACCCCATCAGGTCCCATGGATTTATGGACATTAATGTTTCCTAAGCACTCACGGACCACCTCTTCCCTGACTAAAGGGAAATCTCCCATTCCCCAGATTCTCTCATCAACCACCAGGGTCTGGGATTCCTGGGGGAGAGCCCTTTCAATAAAGACAGAGGCAAATAAGGCGTTCAGTATTTCTGCCTTCTCAGCATCCCCCGTTACCAGAACACCCCCCTCACTTAGTATGGGGCCCACATTCTCCCTAGCCTTCCTTTTGCTGTTAACGTACTTAAAAAACCCTTTTTTATTGTCCTTTATCTCCTTAGCTAGATTCAGCTCCAGGTGGGCTTTAGCCTTCCTGGTTGCATCTCTGCAGTCCCTGACTACATTCTTATATTGTTCCCAAGTGGCCAGACCCTTTTTCCACATATCGTGTCCTTTCTTCTTTCTGCGGAGCTTGCACATGAGTTCCTTACTCATCCACGCAGGTCTCCTGGCACCTTTTCCCGACTTCTTAGTTACAGGGACGCACCAATCCTGAGCCTGAAAGAGGAGCCGTTTGAATGCTAGCCAGCTCTCACAGGCCCCCTTGCCCTCTAGCACCCTGGCCCACGGGATAGCCCCAAGTAGGTCCCGGAGGAGATCAAAGTTGGCTCTCCTGAAGTCCAGGGTAGCAATCCTACTTTTTGTTTTGCTTCCTCCACTCAGGATCTCGAACTCCACCATCTCATGGTCGCTACAACCCAAGCTACCCCCAACTTTTATTTTCTTAATGAGTCCTTCCTTGTTGGTGAGAATAAGGTCCAGCAGCACCTCACCCCGCATCGGTACCTCAACCATCTGCATCAGAAAGTTATCTTCAACACACTGCAAGAATTGTCTGGACCGCGCATGCCTGGCCATGTTGGTCGTCCAGCAAATGTCTGGATAATTGAAATCCCCCAAAAGTACCAGCGCCCGGGAGCGTGATGCTACTTCCAGTTGGTTACAGAAGGCCTCATCAACCTCCTCTTCCTGATCAGGAGGCCTGTAGTACACACCCACAACAGTGTCCCCCTTACCAGCCTGGCCCTTGATTCTCACCCACAAGCTCTCGACTGCTACATCACTCTCCCCCAGGTGGAGTTCAATATATTCTAGCTGCTCTCTCACATAAAGAGCAGGTCTCATTTCAGCACAACCTCTACTAGAGAGGAAACTTCTAACTTAAACCTGGACAGCTTCAGTTTTTGATTTAGCTCACATAATCTGCATCTTAATTCAAAACTAGTGACTAAGCTTCTGATTCAAAGAAATGTGCATAGCTAGCCATTACAAATGGGGTTCATTCTGAACTTCAGAACAATGTAGTCCCCATGAATTTACTGTGAGTGGGGATACACAAGTGTGTGCAGGACTTAATTTTTCTAGCCAGTGGTTCAAATTTTCCTCACAATTATATTGTGCAATTCTTAAGTCAGCACGGCTATCAAGAATAGGGCTCCTAAGACACAAAACATGCAAATCTGTCCACAGTCAGTTTCGCAATCAATATCCAGAGGGGGAAAAAAAAAAAAAAAAAAAAAAATCTTACAATGAACTAAGGAGGATTTCTAGGCTAGAATCTTCTTTCATTTTTTACTTCATTTTATCAGATAGCACTACTTACCAGCTGTGTCAGAACCTTGACATCAAAAATCTGAGTACTGGAATCAGTATTTTCCCTTAATTTTTTCTGAAAGAAAATGAACACATCACATGAAGTATTTATGTTAAGCTACCTTATAGTCATCCTAGCTATGACATAAAGCATGCCATACTTTAAAAAAAAAAGCTAAATAGCCGTGAGACTACAGTCAAAAAAAAACACAGGAAAGATATGACTTGGGCAGCTAATCAAGGTTTTTCCACTATTTTTTTTTTAACATTTAGACATATATAGTTAGTCTCATCACCTACATTTACACCTAACTTGGGTTCTTTAATGAGGCAATAAGGCCAGAGACAAGTTACAGAATTTTATTTTTTTTTTAAAGTCAGTCTTCATTACTTCATTACACTGGAGGTTCACATATTAGTTTTTGCTTATTATATGGCACTCACCTGCCCTTCAAGAAGTGCTGTGTCATTGTCTTTAACTTGTCCATTGATCAGAAAAATGCTGTCTTCTATCTGCTTTGACCATCGATTTAATCCATTCTTTGAAAATGTGAAAACAAAAATGTCATTAAAAAGAGAATTTGACTAAAATAGTTGGACAGTATCATGATGAACACTATCAAAAATATACATTTCAAAAGGTACCCTGAGAAAAGTTTTAAAATCTCTGAAATATCTGTCTACGTATCTTTCCTAAGTCAAATTTTGAAAACAAGGAACGAATATTTTAAGATAGTTAAGTGCTACTCCAGGGATACAACAAGGGATTCTACTTTTAAAAAGAGGGTATGAGAGCCTATAAGACTTTTTAAAAGCACCCTATAGCCCTATCCTAACTGGATGCAACCTTTTACAAAGTGAAACAGAGAGACCGTAGTTGAGATCAAGTATTGATGTCCCTTGGAGTAGGAAGGCCCTTCAAATGGATCTGGACAAGATGGATTGTTTGGCTGAGGCCAATGGGATGAAGTTCAGCAAGACCAAGTGCCAGATCCTGTAGTTGGTACACAACCCCATGCATCACAACAGGCTTGGGCAGAGTGGCTAGAAGACTGTGTGGGAGAAATGGATATGAGAGTGTTGCTCGACACTCAGCTAAACATGAGCCAGCAGAGTACCCAGTTAATCAAGATGGCCAATGGCATCCTGGCTTGTATTAAATATGGTGCAACCAACTGGTTTCAGGGAACTGATTGTCCCTTTGTACTCAGTGCTTGTGAGGCTACACCTCAAGTGCTTTTGGTTTTGGGTCCCTCACTACAAGAAAGACATCAGGGTCCTGGAGCATGTCAAGAAGGGCAACAAATCTGGTGAAGTGCCTGGAGCACAATTGTTATGGGGAGAGGCAGAGGAAACTGAGGTTGTTTAATCCAAAGAAGAGGAGACTCAGGGGAGAACTTATTGCTCTCTACAACTGCCTGAAAGAAGGTTGTGGCGAGGTGGAGTCAACCTCTTCTCCCATGTAATTAGCAATAGGAAGAGAGAAACGGCCTCAAGTTGTGCTGGGGAGGTTCAGGTTGGATGTTAGAAAAAATTTTTCCTCCAAGAGTGGTCAGGCACTGGAATCAGCTGCCCAGGGAGGTAGTTGAGTCTTTGGAGATGTTCAAGTAATATTTAGATGTGGTATTAAGGGACATGGTTTAGTGTGGAAATATTGGTGACAGGTGGATGGTCAGAATGGATGACCTTGGAAGGCTTGTCCAACCCTGGCGATTCTACAATTCTATGAACATCATAATAATTGCTAATAATTTTGAGGAAAGGAAACCACAAACTCTAAGCACAGCAAAAGAAGAGTTATCAGCATTTGCTATACTAGCAATGCTTCAAAGTAACTTTAAATAGCATTTAAAAGAGGAAAAATTACTACTAGATAGATGCAGTCAGTTACTTACCTTGGTATTCTTCTGTAAGTCATGGTTGGGTGAAGTCACAAGAAGTGGAATGTGGATGTTAACATTTACTGTGCAGTCCAAGGATAACCAGGAAGCAGACAGAGCACTTTGATACTTCCAGTCTGCAGGTTTAGCTGAACCCTGAGGGGCAGAAGTAAACAAGAAATATATATATATAACTTACATAAAACATTACATAATTCACATGTTAAGTATTTTTAAAACATGATTTGTCATGCATTAAAAGCTGTATACAACACAGGGCAACAAACTTACCTTTGGATCTTGCACATCATAGGTCCGGCAAACTATTCTTCACCACTTAAAGAAAAAGATTCAGTGGAAAGCAAAAAGCAAGTATAAACAATTTGTTATTACTTTGTCCTTTATAATAGTAGCTTCTTTTTTGAGCTAATTTGTGCTCTGAGAAAGTTCTCAACTTTCATTAGTTTAAAAAAGTAGAAAAATATTTGACTCCAAACTCCATTTACCATAGTGATTCTGTATCATCTAGATTAATATCAACAAGTACTCACAAAGGAGAACCACCAATGCACAAATTTGCAGTTTGATAGTTTCTCTCAATTTGCTAAGTAAAATCTTGCCTTCTCCTCTTGCATTTATCTCATTATCAACAAACACAGACTTCTGCAGAACTAGTGTAGATCCCACACGCCTGGTACTTCCCTATTTCCATATGAGTATCACTTGCATTTTTAAGTTATGCAGTACTTTAGGTTTTCTTATTTTATACAATTTTTTTTAATGGAGAAAGGCATAGTTTGATGTCACCACGCACACACAAATCTAACTGTAAGAAACTGGAGAAATTTTGCCTATGTAAGAGTGCCAACAGTCTTACTATGGCTAATCAGAAAACTCCATGATTTCAACTTAATGGCCTATGTCTATCTGAACTAAAAAAGGTTTGTGTAGTAAACAAATCCTGGGAACCTTTACAAAATCTTGTGTTAATAATACAAAATAACTACAGAAACCAGATTGGGGATAGCAGTCTCAATCAACAAAGCTTGCTAAAAAAGGATACTTTTTTGTAGCAGAGCAAACTTGAAGAGCTGCTCTATCAGAGATATCCTCGTCAGCAGGTTTCCAGAGCCGTCTTTTAGTCAAGGACTTCTCTATGGAAAAGATCAGCTAAAGGTTTAAAGGAAAAAATAAAAATAAAAAAATTACATTACAGAGTTTTCCAGCCAACTGATTTATTACAACTTCTGGAAAACAGTTTTCCACTGAAGTTGTAACTCTAACAATACTATGATTGTGGATAAATAACATTTTTATATATGTCGCCAAAATTTCACATTAAAAGAACATGCAGCAAGGATGAATATAGGCTAATACTCCAAAGTGAAAGTTGCACATGCAAACTTAATCCACTTTCCGTATGACCTGAAGTAAACAATACACATTCATGTGTTCAACTTGTAAGATTTTTTCCTACAAAAAATATTACAGCATTACACCTTGGACCAAAGGCTGCAAATCTTGCACATTAAAATCACTTACATTTGTCCTATGAGAACAGCAAAATGAACATACACCTAAAAACTAAAACAAAACCTAGCACTAGATGTTTCAATACTACTATGATGCATTTTAAGCCTATTGGACATGATAGAAAGTAGTTTCTAAATACAGTCTTGTGCACCTAAATCAGATATTTCTCCACAAAATATTCCTTTTAAAGAAATCAGAACTATAGATCATTCACTATTTCAAATCCCTCCAAACAATCAAAAAGCTAATATGTTCCATTGCTAATGACTGTGCCTCAAAGATTTAATAAAAACAGCTTTAAAGAGATTTTCTCTAAGCCCAAGTGTTTATTCTTAGTAAATGCTGTAAGATAGTATACTTGAGCACTGTACTACTTTGAAACACCACAGGAGACAGAAAGCTAGCCAGAATCAGAGAACAACAATTTCAGAAGTTTCAATCCCAAAACTATAAATCAAACCAGAATACTTTTGCTACTCTATCTTTTTAAAAAAGCACAAACAGCCATATAGACTAAAGACAATAACATAACATTACTCAGTTACACACCTAAAAATATCCTAGCCTTTCCCCCATTTTTCTCTACTTACCCTGCGTAAAGCACTTTGACTATCTTTTAACAGTTCTGGAGTTGCAATTATAAACACACCAAGAACTAATAAGCCTCCAGGAAGCATTCTAGAAATCTTAAAGACAGGAAACAACATGTGTTAGTACATAGCAGAGGTATAACACAGTGCATCCAAAACGAGATGAATACGAGTTGAGAGTAGATATAAGCAAGGCTGTTTCTTACATACATGTTCTTCTAAAATAGAGGAACAGACCATCTTGCAAATTTTCTTGCTTCAGCCCTACATTTCTGTTTCATCATAAACTTTGAAAGCGAAAAATAAAGACATTTTGGTTTGATATACCAAAGTATGTCTAAGAGCGCGTATTTCTTTGGAAAAAAAATGGGCTAGAGATTACAGAAGTGATGGAAGTGTGCCCCGGTGGCGCACGTGGTAGAAGTGCCGCTTGCAATGCCGGAGGCCTGGTGTTCGAATCCCCCCTGTGGCGCAAGTGGTAGAAGTGCCGCTATGCCACACAGAAGGCTCGAATCCTGGGAGTTGGACTCGATGATCTCTAAGGTCCCTTCCAACTCGCACAATACTGTGATACTGTGAAGCTTCCATACATTCCATCACCTTCCTGTTTTTCCCACCCCCTTCAGAAACTCAGATCGCACTACCTGACTGGCATGTGCAGTGATCCACTCTTCATCAATGGAATCCAGTTTTGAAGGACTGGAGTTGCCTTCCTTCTGCTCTTCCTTTGGAGGTGTTCGAGCAGCTCGAATTATGTAGTCTCTTTGCGGAGAACACTTAGGAAAACAACAAAGGGAGCCAAGAGCTTCAGGCTACTACCAAGTCTGGAAACATACATACTATGTAACACAGTACCTGTAAGTGTAGCTTTACAACACTTAAGCTAAATTGTATAATCTGCTACAAAACCCTTCTTGAACTTTTCCAGCCCTTGCCTTAAACCACTAGTTTAGTGTCAGATTTCACCATTAGATTTTTCTTTTCCTAGTGCCTATCTTTCAAAACATGTTTTTAGAAAACTTGAGTACTCAGCTGATGCTGTAAGCACTTTATGGACCATCCTCCTGCACTACAGAAGCCCCATGGGAGGGCAAATTATTAAAATTCAACGGGATTTTCTTCAGCTAACACAAGAGTACAGAATGGGCTTTGCAGTCCTCCCCCACACACTTACCTGCCCTATTAACAGCCCAGTGACAAAAGGCTTAAACTTCACACTGAGGTCTGAAAGGTACTGCCCAACAGCTTTCTCAACAAGATACGTTCTGCCCATTGCTGCAAATTCAAGACTGGGTATTTCAGTTTCAGCCTACAAAACAAACCATGTATGAAGTCAAATCAATTATACATTGGTAACTACACTAGTTACGTGAGAACAAGTGAAAAAATAAATAAATAAATAAAAAATCTGAGCAGGTTAATTTCCATCTGTCAAGAAAAGTGGAGTATTTTATCATCTGCAATTGTTTTTCAAAGAAAAATATAACTCCGCAGGCTAGAAAAAAGTACACGCTAGCCTTACTTGAAAGAGCATTTACCAATACACGCTTTAAGTACCCATCACTGAAATGACACAGCAAGTTAAGCAAGTAAGCACTAAGAAAATCTCGCTTCCGAGCAGCGACATCTTGATGCAATCTCGCTGCGCCCCAGCTCACGACGCGATGTTCCTCCTGCGTTCAGACCCCTCCGAGAGGAACGTGCTTCGGTGCCCACCTGAACGTACCGCTCAGCGATCAGCCCGCAGCACAGCTGCAGCTCGGCACCAGAGCGAGGACGGCTGCCACCCCCTCACATCACCGCCCCGGCGCCCGCCTCGCTTCAGCCAGCCCCGCACCGCCTCTGCGCTGCTCCGCTCCTGCACCTCCGAGCCTCGGGCCGCCGCCGCTTTCGCAGACCGAGGCGCGCGGCCAACGCCGGCCACACGGCAGCCGCCGACACGTCACCCCACCTCAGCGCCGCAGCTCGATGACGCCCAAGAGCGGGAAAAAAGCGCGCAGCGGGACATCCCGCCGCCATGCTTTGTGTGGCTGAGGCCTCGGCACCTCCTCCGCACTGCCCAGAACGCTTCAGGAAAGGGAGAGACCGCACAGCGGGCCTCCCCGCAAAGCGCCCGAGCCTCCCAGCGCCGCATCAGCCACTCACAGCTGCCCGGCAGCAGCCACCGCCACACCCAACATGGCGGAAAGAGCTGCCCTACCGGAAGCAAAAGTGCTGGCCGGCGCCCCCCCCACCCGGAAAACTACACTTCCCATGGTGCCGCAGGGCTCGGCCCGTCGGCCGCGCGGTTAGGAGCGTTGCGCCTGCGCACTGGGCGCGTCGTGACCGGTGGCGCTGTGCCCAAGATGGCGGCCGTGTTGCAGCAGGTCCTGGAGCGGGCCGAGATCGCCAAGCTGTCCAAGCCGGTGCAGGGGAAGCTGGAGCGTTTCCTGGCAGACCAGCAGAGCGAGATCGATGGGCTGCGAGCCAGGCATGAGCGCTTCAAGGTGGACAGCGGTGAGTCTAGGGGCAGGGGGGCGGGAGGCGAGCGGTAATGCGGCCGGGGCGCCGTGAGGGGCCGGGGCGAGACGCCTCGCTGGGGCGAGACGCTGCCCGGCAGTGGCTGGGCGGAGTGGCTCATCCTGCTGCCCGGCGGGGCCTCTGTCTTCTCTTAGCTTGGGGCTGGGCCGGGGTAGAGGCCGAGCGGTAGCGGCCGCGAGATGCCCTCCTAAATAAACGCTGGGACAGGAGGATGTAGTGCTCGGTGTCTGCCGGGGCCTGCAGGGTGCCCAGGTCCGCGGATCTCAGCCGGGCCCTATCTGAGTCTCGTGCTGCGAGGAAGCGACGCCTTATCGCGTTTCTGTGAAGCCACGTACCGCTTTAAAACTACCTTCAGGATGGACCTAAGCAACGTCTCTTTGTCAGGCTTGTAACGAGCCCTGGGTCTGCTTTGATCTTTGCTATGGAGGAGCGATCGTTGTTTGTTCACTCAGCCCTCGAATAGTTTTCTTTCTTGATTATGTGTTCGAGATCATAACGTTTCCGGATAAAACGCACCTAATAGAAATTAAAGAAACTAAATCTTTTTATTGATTTGGAGATTACTTGGTTGCAGAAAGCTTGATGGCTGTAGAGAACTGCAGCAGAAGTGCAAACAGAGGGGAGCGCTGGGCAGTGCTGGGAAAGCGGGTTGAGTTGTTGGGGGCTGTGAGCCGCTGCCTCCCCTTCAGCCTCTGCCTTTTTTGTGGTAGAAGTCTTACTGTAGCATATGAATAAATACTGAGAATTAAGTTGAGGTAACTACGTGCTGTAGCAGGTTATTTTCTTTCATGTCCATGCTTCTCTCATGTAACTGGAGGGCACTATTACTTGAAGCTGTAAACTATGCTATGAAGCATAAAATATGCAAAAATCACTCAGTGCTTCCCCAGAAGTCCACAGTGCCTGATAGCAAGACTAACTCTGGTTTTACAAGGTATCTTATAGTTAAGTGCTGTAACACACTGTCTCAGATGATAAATCAAAATGTTTTTTTTGAATGCACTTGGAAGGGCAGTTTAGAGCTGCCTAGTTTTAAGAATTATTAAGCATTATCCAGATAAAAACTCGCAATGCATGTATTTTATTTTGTATATGTAGAAGTATGCAATAAATTTTAAGGTGACATGACTGAGCCAGGACTATCATTGCAGTGCTGTAACACTCTAGGTAAATTAGAAATGTTCAAGTGTAGCAGTTAACTGTAGTTAATTTGTTGATTGGTTTTGCAAGCTTATCTTTTTTCAATATTAATGAAATGTTTAAAACAACGTTAACTGAGTATGTAAATTGAACTTTTTGGCTTCAATAGGACATTTTTATCCAAAATCTCCTATGGTATTATTTTAAAATATTTTATGATTAAATAATGTTTTAAGCTGAAGTCCATTAATATGCATCCTCTATAAGGTGAAGAAAGAAGAAAAGTGGGTTTGAAGTAGAACTGAGGTAATGTTAATTTTACAGAACAACAGTACTTTGAAGTGGAAAAGCGTCTGGCTCAAAGTCAGGAGAGACTTGTAAATGAGACACAAGAAGGTCAGAATCTCCGTGAGGAGCTTAAAAAACTTCGTGAGTATTACCGCATGTTCATAAGACCGAACAAAATTGTTACTGTTTAGTCCAATGTTACGTTGAAATTTCTTAAGTTTTCAATAGGAGTTAAAATCCATGAAATACATTTATTACTTCTGCAAATAGAGACTTTGCTTTTAGTGAAAATTTCTGTTTTAATGGGAAAAAAATTGTAATAGTACTAGTGTGGTTTACATTTTATTCTTCATTCTGGATGCTTCTGGCACTATGATGGTTTTAATTTGTCACGATAGTGTCTCCCCAATCCATGTACTGGATTTTTATTACAGATGCCTCACAACAGTTTGTTTTTATATAACAGATGAACAGCTGAAGTTGCTGAATGAGAAAAATAAAGAGCTCGAAGCTGCTCAGGATCGTAATGCAGCCATTCAGGTACTGGAAGAACTAGACACTATAGACTGAAAGAGTTGAGTTTACCTGTCTGATCCTGTGAAGAACACATACAGTCTAACTTGAAATTTGGTTCAATATCAGTACAAATATGTATTGATGTAAATATATACATGTTTTTGTGGACACGTGAGCAAGACAACTGCATGGTGGGTTTTTTTGTTTGTTTGTTTTTAAGAAGTTTGTTTTCTAGCAAACTGAGTTACAGGTGAACATAAGCCAGAGCAGATCCTTTTTTTTTCGATTTGAATAGATTGTCTTACCTTGTCTAAAACCTACCTGTTCCAAAGTGGCTTTAAAGTGAACCTCAGAAATCAAGGGCATGTTTTATGTTACTCTTTATCAAATGCTGAGCTGCAAATTAGAGATCTGTTTTTCTTCCATCCATTCCCCTACTCTGGTGCCGTTTTCTTTACATAATGCCCATAAGTTGTAATGAATAGCAAGATGAGTGATGCTGGATGTCTGATCCAGCAGAACACTATTTTATTTTTATTCTGTGTGTGTTCGTTTCTTAATTACTCTTATCTTTTGTTTAACCAAATAAAACTGTTTCAGTGAACTCCTTAGTTAACAAGGCTGTCCTGCAAAGCACTATATTATTGCATATGGTTCTGAACAGTTCTTCTTGTTGTTTGTTTTGAATTTCTGCTAGGCCTTTCATTGATTTCATCTGCTTTATGTACAAAAAATTTCATTCTAGTCTTCATTCACATACAACTGTAACCAGAAATCCTGTGGCAGTCTGGAACTCTATATCCTAGTTAAAAGGCAAAGGTGTGGACGCTACCTGTGCTGCTCTTGGAAATTGTGTGATACTTCTTTCTCTGCTTTGCTGTCTGATATTAGACATTTTGCATTTAAGGACAATAGGCCTGTTGAAAATGAGTATCAGAATGATTTATGAGAAAGAAATTAAATTGAAATCTGTTGTTTACTATGCTCTAGAAGAAAAATATGGTAGCTTGCAGTTGTTTGACTTGCTTCCAATGTGACAGAAACAGTGGACTCAGCTATAGTTTCATATTATGTAGTTTAGACAGATTCAGTTGAATCAGTCTAAAGAAGCCTCTTTTCCCAGTTTTTGTTCACCAAAATTGGAGAGGATAGCATTTAACACACTTCTCTGTGATGGTAAATGTAAATTGTGGCTAAACTCTCATGGAAAGCTGATCACATTTCTTTATTACTTTTTTGAAATCTTTTCAGAGCCATTTAACTAGAGAAAAAGAAGAACTGGAAGCTGAAAAGAGAGATTTGGTTCGAGCAAGTGAAAGACGATCTCAGGAAGTTGAACATTTAAATGGTATAAGCACAAATATATTAACAAATTGGTTCACATGATTATGCTAAGTAGAAGACTTACTTGAACAATTGTACAAGTATGGAATATCCAGTTAGTATAGGCAGTTCTAAAAAATGGATTGGAAAACTAGATGATAGGAAGCAAAGCAGATAGTTTCATGGTAATTGGAAGAAACAGATGACCCACAAAAGTCTGATAATTGATGTTTGATTTTGTAGATGTAAAGTAATACAGTGTGCAATATATCATTTTATTATATACAATTATATATGTTATATATTGTTTGTCCTCATTCTTTAAAATTTTTTTGAAGTTGGGCAGTAATGAAATGAAATGATGGTTCTAGAATTAATTCTGCAATTAGCATTTTCACATATTGGTTTCATTTTCTAGAGGATGTTAAACGCTTAAATGAAAAGCTTACAGAAGCAAATACAGAGAAAGTGAAACTTCAGCTGAAGTTGGATGAACTTCAAACATCAGATGTTACTGTGAAGGTGAGTGATTTTTCTGTGCATAATACATGTTAAGACTAAAACTGCCAGTGCATGGTTGTTTACAAGTAATGTCATTGTTGATATAAAAAGTAGGTCAAGTCTATTCCTGCTACTTATGACTAATGATTTTGTTATAAAATTGATGGTTGTGGCTGGAGGTGATGTGTATTTATATAAGACAAAGAGAGACATCAAGTTAAATAAACATGCCCAAGCTTCTGCCATGGCAGTGATAAGTAGTGATTCCACATCCACAAAAACAGGTAGAAAGGAGAGAAGCAATTATTTGTGAATGTTTCTCTGCATTAAGAACTGAGAGGATAAGAGGAGAAAAGAGGAGAAAAGTTTTGATGTCTTAATCTATTGCTTTAACTGGGGTTATATGTAGTTAAATGTTCCAAACTGTGATAAATGTTGAGGAAACTGATTTGTGTCAGGAGGTTCTTAGTAGTCTGAGATCTGTAACTCAGTATTGCCAATACAGCAACCTCCTTTGTGATTACAATAAAGCATTGTTACATCTGCTGTGATTGTAGTACTTTCTTAACTTCTTTACTTTCTGTGGAACCTGTACAATTACGTTGTTCATTTATTTTTAGTACCGTGAGAAAAGGTTGGAACAAGAAAAAGAACTGCTGCAGAGTCAAAACACTTGGCTGAACTCAGAGTTGAAAGCCAAAACAGATGAACTTCTACATACTGCCAGGGAGAAAGGCAGTGAAATCTTGGAACTTAAATGTAACTTGGAGAACAAGAAGGAGGAGGTATTTTTACATTGAGTGCTTTTGCCTTTTTTCTTTTTATTTTTTCCAAATTATACTTCCTGATTAACTGAATTAAGTGAAACAAATACTTTAATAACTATCAGAAGCAAAAAAGTGTAATTTTTGCCAGCAGTAAAGAGGTTTTTTCATTTAGCTTGTGTATTATAAGGAATATATATGATTGTTGAAAATAAGAGTCAGAGATTTTAATGGTAGATGATAAATTTTGACATCACTGATAACAAAAGAATGTAACAACATAATGCTATTAAAATGTACGAGAGTATAATTTTCAATTGTGTAAGGAGCAGAAGAATCTCGTTTAATTGTTTTGGTGGGTGGGATAGCAAGGAATTGTGGATTATTTCTTTGTGTGCATGTGTGTTTTTGTTGTTGTTGTTTTCTTGGAATCAAAATATTCAGCTTTATTGAGTTTCTGTCTGGGTACTTAAGTAGTTTGAACTGTGTCAATTGGTCAGGTTTTCTGTAGTGTTTTTCCCCGCTAAGGCTCATGGAGTTATATGACCAGTTTGAAAATAGTCACGATTTCATTGAGCTAAATGTAGGAGAGCATGTTAGAAATGTAAACTAATATGCTCTTTTCTAGTATCATTGTTTGATTATTAAGTAGAAGACAATTAGATGGTATTTTTCTAAAATAAGTTACTAATTTGTTTAAAATAACGACACATTTATAGATGGTACTCTCATTTACTGTTTGACAGGTTTCCAGGATGGAAGAACAGGTAAACAGCTTAAAGCAGTCAAATGAAAATCTTCAGAAACATGTGGAAGACCTTTTGAATAAACTGAAGGAGGTAGGGCAACTTGAAGTATAACAGCATTACAGTTGCTTCTACAAAATAAAAGAGATGTGAAACTAATGGTGGAATGCTCCCACACCCCGATTGTTCTTTACTAGGCAAAAGAACAACAAGCTGGTATGGAGGAAAGATTCCACAATGAGCTGAATGCCCACATAAAGTTATCAAATTTGTATAAGGTAAGTCAGTGATTCAGCAATACGTGTTATTAGCATTACTTGGGGCTGAGTCTTAGGAATAAGAATATTGCATAGTGGTTGGTTGGTTTTCTCCCCCCACTAAGGGCTGATGTGCGAAGGGCTACCTTACATTACTAAATACTGTAAAATCTCCTGTTTTAGGTAACATTTATAATCTTACATTGTTTGCATCACTTGGCAGTTTAATCAAAACTGGTTAAAACAGTAACTTCATGCTCACTGATTGTGCTTCATATTGTACCAAATGAGTTATGTTTTTTAATGTTGTATTTGCAATTATAGGTTCTTATCTAAAAGTTGACTATGGAGGTGTTTTAGGTTTGCCTAGTAGAAGTTTACTGCAGTGAGCACCATGAATGCTAGTGATCTGGTTCAGGTAGCTGAATGTTACATGCTATTTCAAATAAGCAGCAGCTAAGCAAGAATTTGTGCTTATTGATTTGTCAGCTCAGAGTGAAAAATATTCTGTAGTATGTTGAGTAAGACTGCTGAAAGAGCCAGCTGACTGGTCTTCCGCTTATGTCAGGTACACAGATGAAGTAATTCTGTTTTGTGAGTTTTAGTACATTGATAGTTACACACCTAGCATGAAGTGCAAAAGAATGTTTGACTTTTACATGAGTATTCTGTCTGGTAGATATATATATATCGATATATATATCTATATATTTATTTATATATTTATATATAAAAATAGATAATTTTTTCCCTATTAAAGTATTTTACAGTCTTGAACTTCTGAAATGTTTAACTGAGAACAAGGAAACATAAACTGTTTATATCATATTTCTTTTAAATCTCAAATTCTTAAGGAGATCAAATTTGAATATTCAGAATTTCTTCAAACTGCCTTTTCTCTTCATTCAATAAATAAAAAGCTAGCACCACCTATAAAGCAGCTAAAGGGTATACCAACATAGTTAGCTTTCTCATAGCATATCTTACTTTTGGGTAGGTGGTTTGCATCAATTGGGATTTAATCCATGTGGAAGCAGAATTGTCGAGTTTAGGTGAATCTCCTGTTTTACCCGAAATCTCTATATTTATAATTTTGTTCTGTTTGAGATTTATTATGAAGGTAGTTGCTCCTATTACATAATAAAGGTAACATGAAATGCTTTTATTTAGAGTGCTGCTGATGACTCTGAGGCAAAGAGCAATGAACTGACAGGTGCAGTAGAAGAGCTGCACAAGCTTCTAAAGGAAGCAGGTGAAGGTAAGCTTTGAATGATAAATGTTCTGCAGAAGAGCAGAACTTATCTACTTCTTTAAAACTAAACTGATGCACTGAAATGTAGATACTGAGCATTTATGAAGGGATAATCTTTAGGATTTGGGGATGGAGGAAGCATTACACTTTGTAACAAATATATTGTGTGTCTTCTAATTACTTTAGAGGTGTGTGTGGGGGAGAATCTACAAACATACATAAAATATTACTTTGATTTTGAGGAGAGGACCTAATTTTACAGCTTTTCTTGTTTCTATTCAGTGGTGGTAGGCAGCAATTCTTGTTTCTGTCATTATACTGAGTATTCTTATAAGCATGAGCTTCTGCAAGCTGTATAAAGTGGAGTTTAAAGTTCATATGCCAACTAAAATCATTCTAAGTGAGGGAGAAAAGAAAAAAACAAAATTGTTTGTTGATTTTAGCTAATAAAGCAGCCCAGGAGCATTTGGCTGAGGTGGAAGAGTCAAAAACTGTCATGGAAAAAGAACTGAGAGAGAAGATAAGTAAGCTGGAAAAGGAGCTAGAGAATGCTAACGATCTACTGTCCGCAACAAAACGTAAAGGTAGGAGTAACTCTAGGAACTAAAATACACAATGCCCCGTAACTTTTATTCTTACCAGTCTTTGATGAAATTAGTAATGCTGCATATCTCTAGGGAATGCAGTAATTCATATGTAATGTGTGTGTAGGTTTTTTTTCCCCACTAGAGAAATGCATATTTTTTTCAAATTTCTCTGTTAATCTCATATACCTTTTCATGGAAAAGTAGAGGAAAATTTCCGTAGTACCGAATCCATTGGGCTTTATGGAGAGTATAGCGAGAAATGGTAGACTTAAAACAAGTAAATCTGTCCTTAAATTTCTATTTACTAGTAAATCTTACTCAATATGGTATTCATTGCTCTAGTTTTTTGCTGGTTTTTTTTGTTTGTTTCTGGAAATAAGAGCCTCTTTATTGAATACACATGGGAAATTTGTGAAGGCAAGAGAACAGTTCAAGATGGAACAGAGGCATCAAGTACATTTGTTATCTGTGTAAGGAATATCAACTAGTCCTCGGCAAAAGATGTTCATAATTTCAGATTAAACTGGTTGAAGGGCTTGATGATGCACAATAAAGAATATTAAATAGAACATCAATCACTTGCACATGTATATCTACAGAAAAATCTTGCACCAGTAACTTTAAGAACTTAAAATATGATTATTTATTTAAAATACACTAGTTGTAAAGTACAAGGGTATATGAGGACATTTTAATGATGGCTATTATTGCTCTTTTTTTTTTTTTTTTTTTTTTTTTTTTTTTTTTCTTTTTTTTGGGCTAATTGGTGGTATTTGTGGTATGTCTGCAGGAGCCATATTGTCTGAGGAGGAACTGGCAGCCATGTCTCCCACTGCTGCAGCAGTAGCTAAAGTAGTAAAACCTGGAATGAAGTTAACGGAGGTGAGTGAGAAGAAACTTGCCAAGTTTCAAGGCTATTGAAAAGCCAGCAGAGATATACTAATAATGGAGAAATGTAGATTTTCATTCACCATCGGGGAACTGGCATAACTCCCAACTGAAATGAAATCTTGTGTTTCAGACAAGCTTGATTAGCTATAATACTAGCAAGTTTATGCAATATAGATTTCAGATTCAACTTAATGTATCAAAACATACAGAAGTTTTAGTTACTTTTTTGTATTCCTGGAGATAGTTTTGGCTTCTGCATTTTTGACAGATCACTTTCTTTTGTTAATGCATAATTAAGTTAATGTTAATGCTTAATTTAAGTATTTTTTTCTGCTGTGGGGTTGGCTTATGCTTGAAGGAAAAAATGAATGTAATGATATATAATTGTGTAGGTTTTTTTTTCCTCCTGTCAATGGAAATTTTTTTTTGTTTGTTTTGGTCATTCTGTTCAGCCATGAAGTTATATTCCCTGCTTGCTATTTTCTTTTATGATACTACTTTTTATATTGCTATTATCTTAAGTTTGCTTAAGATTTGTCACTTTAGCATGGAATTTTTTTTATTGCATACGGTTGCACTGTAAAACTCTGCATTTCTAAACTGCTCTGCCATGATGTGAGTTATAAGAACTTATTTTTCTTTTTAAGTCAGTCTGTTTTCTTTGAATTGATTTGTTTATCGCCTTATTAAACTGCACTGCTCTGAGATGCAAATTATGTAATTGATTACCAGTGGTTCTTTGATACCTCTGGACAGATTTGTCTGTAAAAATAAATAAATAAAAATCTTATGTTATAGCTCTACAATGCGTATGTCGAAACTCAGGATCAATTACTTATGGAAAAGTTGGAGAATAAGAGAATCAATAAATATTTGGATGAAATTGTGCGGGAGGTTGAAGCCAAAGCACCAATTCTGAAGCGTCAGCGTGAGGAATTTGAGCGTTCCCAAAGAGCTGTTGCTAGTCTATCTGCAAAGCTTGAACAAGCTATGAAGGTTAGTATAGAAGGAAAAAAAAAAAGCACAAAAAATATGAAGGGAAGAAAAATAAAGGGCTGCTAAAATATGTATAAATTGTGTCTTCTGCTCAACTGTTCCTGTGGGGGAAATCTCTGTTGAACTTTCTGATTTGAGATTTATTGCGCTGTGCATTATGTTTTACAGAAACAACACTTTTAATACTTTGAAGGCTTAGATGTGATTTTCGTGGTGGGGAAAAAAAAGAAATACAGACTTTGGTGTTTCTATTAATACACACTCTAAAAGAGCATTATACGTTGTAGCTTCTGATTCCTAAATGCATGATGTTTAACCTTGAGGAAATAAAGCTTGAGAGTTGCACACTTTAATTGAAAAAGTAGAGCTACTAGTTAGTCTTGAAGTAAGCAAGTAGGTAAGTAAAAATTGAGAACTATTGTGCATATTTAATTCACAATGCATACCTCAGTAATTGACATCCTCTCTCTCTCTATCAATAACAAAGAAAAAAATAAAAAAATTCTTGAATGTATTTCTGAACTGCAGGAAATCCAGAGATTGCAGGAGGATACTGATTCAGCCAATAAGCAGACATCTCTGCTTGAAAGAGAAAACCAGAGACTGGAAATACAAGTGAAAGACCTTTCACAGCAGGTACAACAAATGTTGCTGTAGTTTTAAAATGTGCTGCTTGCGATTTGTTTATTAATATAGTGCTGTTTTTCTGAAGTCTGCTTGAAAGTTGTGTTCAGCTATAGTCATTCTTGGGCTGTCACGAGAACTATTAATAACATTTCCCTGATACAATATGGTATTTACATTTCTGCTTAAAATTAGATTAAGTTTGTGGATAGAGGAGAGGCAGCTTTAGTGTCATATTGTTCAACATCTGTCTAGTAAACTAAAGTATAATTTGTTTATTTTTTTAATTTGGTTTTTGTTTAATTGGAATACCCTGACATAGGTTCAAGGAATTGAACACAAATATCTACTTCTGATTTTGATGTGGTTTTCCTTCTGCAATCTGTCTTTTTAATAATGCAGTTACCTCACAGGGGTATGTTTATTGCAACAGCTCATGTATTGTAGGAAAAAGAAAATACTTGAAATTATTTGGTAATATTCTTTTTTTCTGAGCAGACTTTTAAAGCAGTGTGCAAGTCTTATACTAGAATGTTCTCTTTCAGATTCGTGTGCTGTTAATGGAACTTGAGGAAGCTAGAGGCAATCATGTTATTCGTGATGAAGAAGTCAGCTCTGCTGATATCACTAGCTCTTCTGAAGTAATATCTCAGCATCTAGTGTCCTACAGAAATATTGAAGAACTTCAGCAGCAGAATCAGCGTCTCCTGGTGGCTCTTAGGGAGCTGGGAGAGGCTAGAGAAAAAGAGGAGCAAGAAGCAACATCATCCAAGTAAATAATTTGTTCTTTCTGGTGAAGTGTTTATACTATGTAGCAACTGTTCACTTTTTTTTCTTACTAATTATGTGTGCATAAGATAATATGTGTTCATGAGCAATTACATAACTGTGGTTTAACCTGGGAGAGGGGGCTCAGCACCACAGCTCATTATCTCCGCTCCCAGTGGGATAAGGCAGAGAACTGAAAGGAAAAAAAAAAAAAAAAAAAAAGCAGAACTTTAAGGGCTGAGATTAAAAACTATTTACTGACACAGAAAACGGAAAAAAGGTTCATAGTTATGATAATTATATGTATGCAATATGTATGCACATGCACACAAAACAAGTGATGCACAAGCAATTGCTCAGTGCCTGCCAACCACTGCCTAGCCAGCTCCCAAGCAGTTGCTGCCCACTCTTGCCAACTGCTCACTGTTTCCAGTTCTTGTTCTTTTTTTGCATAATGCCAAAAGTGGTAGAAGTGCCGCTATGCTACACAGAAGGCTCGAATCCCGGGAGTTGGACTCGATGATCTCTAAGGTCCCTTTCAACTCACACGATACTGTGATACTGTGAAATGGGATGGAATATCCCTTTGGCCAGCTTAGGGCAGCTTTCCTGGTTCTGTCCCCTCCCAGCTCCTTGTGTCCCCCAGCCCCTCACTGGTGGGAGAGTGAAAGAAGCTGAAAAACAGAATGTCCTTGGCTCTGTAACATCTGAAACATTGGTATGTTATCAACTTAGTTTTTCTCATGAAGCCAAAACACAGAATCATACCAGACACAGTGAAAGAAAAATCCATGCTGTCTCAGCTGAAACCAGGACAGTAAAATACAAGGGTAATTGTTATTAAGCAAATGCTGTATAGCTTTATATCTCATCATTCCCCTTCAACATTGTTTATTTGACTAATGAAAACAATTTTTCTTCAAACATTCTTCCTAAACTTTTCTTTTCAATCCATAGATATGCAGGTCTGAGAACACACATTGAAATGACAACCTTTTCTGATAGGAGTAGTCTGTGTGAAAGTCTTTTAAACCTATGACATTCAGGAAAAGTGATTGTCAGTCTTCCACTAAATGCAATTCTACACAGAGCTGTTATTCAAAGAAAAAAAAGGTTAAGTTTTCATTTCTGCTGAGGAAAAAAAAAAAAAGTGTATGGGACTATAAAGTCCTCAAGTAATGTAATTCTATATTAAGCATTCTCAGCATTGTTTTCTCTTAATGCTACTCTTTGAAGTTACTCACATGAGCAGAGTTACCTCTGTTCTGCCTTTCATGAAAGGGGAGGCCTACTTTCTTCCAGTCATTTACAACAGTCAAGACCTTACGCCATTCTTCCCATGTTTTCTCAAAAATCTCTGTGATGCTTAAATTTCAAAGGTAATAAGTGTACTCTGGAAGACTTGTCGTGAAATCTGAGAAGTGTGTAACCTTGGTAAGTGTTGCTGCTATATTACTAAAAACAACTGGTCTTGGTTTCAGAATTGCTGAGCTTCGGAGTCAACTTGATGAAGCTCTCAATGAGCTAGAAAAACTGCGTGAATCACGTCACCATCAGTTGCAGCTTGTTGAATCTATCGTTCGTCAGCGTGACATGTTTCGCATATTGTTGGCACAGACCACAGGAGCTGTCATCCCTTTGCAAGGTAAGTTCCATGCTTCTGCATCAGTTGTTATGAGCTTCCACTGATGTTGCACAAATGAAACAAGCAGTTTCTGTTATTCTCATATTCAGCTTTTACCCTTACTCTCTAGAATTCCCATGAATTGGATCTAGGCGCATGATTCTATTTTTGTAGTGTAATAACTTAGATATGGTGACTCAACTGTAGTGGTTACTACGTATATGATGTAGTAGCATATTGTAGGTGTAAAGCATGGATAGTCAGTAGCTTGTTGAGGAAAACACGACTTTCCTAGCAACATGGTATTGTTCTTAGGTTATATGGTCTTCTCCTTTGGAAAGCCTTCATTCAGTTGTAGCCTTTAAAATTTAAATTATTTTTTGTAGCATCTGGTATGTTGCCAGAAGAGATTTCTCTTACAACTACTCCAAAGCGCTCAAGTTTACCTCAAGCCATGTCAACTCCTGCTCCAGTGTCAATGAGTGAGTCAGTGGAGGCTGTAGAGGCTAAGGCTGCACTTAAGCAGGTATATATTTTTTTATTTTTTGGAAAACATTGCACAAAGCTATTATTGGTTGTGTTTTGTTTTGTTTGTTGTTTTTTGTTTTTTTTTACTTTTGTAAGCACATTAATGTCTGTTCTTTGATGCAGTTGCAGGAAGTTTTTGAGAACTATAAAAAAGAAAAAGCAGAGAATGACAAGTTGCTGAATGAACAAAATGAAAAGCTTCAGGAGCAAGTCACAGAACTGAGGTCACAAAATGCAAAGATATCCACACAGTTGGAGTTCGCCTCCAAACGGTAAATTGGCAGTTTCAATTGCCTTACTTTATGTATGTATTCTTAACAGAAGAATCACATGGACTGCTTGACGTAGGTTACTCAGGAAGAGTTGCCAGGTAAACATGAGTATTTTGTTAAAAAAACACAAAATCACGAGGGCGGGATCAAGAATATACTTCATATTTGAGTGCAGCATGTATGAGGCTATCTGAAAACTAGGGCGTATCAACATGAAATAGTCTGTGTACACAGTCTGTGTACTTACACATCTTAAGTTTAATTTAAAAAAAAAAAAAAAGGTAGAAAACATGCTTTGCTTTGTGCTTTGTTGTTCTGTGTGAAGTTATGAGATGCTGCAGGATAATGTTGAAGGCTATCGTCGAGAAATAACATCTCTACATGAAAGAACCCAGAAACTCACAGCAACAACTCAGAAGCAAGAACAGATCATTAACACTATGACTCAAGACCTGAGAGGTGCTAATGAAAAACTGGCAGTAGCAGAAGTGAGTAATACAATGGATTATATTTCACATGTATCAAGTTAGTGCCAGAATTTTTCTTAAAAGTTGTTAAAATTGGATGTGTGATAGTTTTAAATATGTCAACTGCTATATTCATATATTCATAGTCGTATGTATACTTGTGTTGTTGAATTTAATGGTGTTTATTTGCAACTTTACAGAAAATATATCAATTACTGAGTAAAGATGGAATGAGATTTCCAAGGTGTTTCAATATCCATATTTACATAGAAAACAGAATGGGATAAGGGAAACAGTTATGTTATTACTGTTCTTGGCCTATTCATGTAAATCTTGATTTATAGCCTGTAGTTAAATCAAAAGCTTGCTTCAGTAGTATTAATTGATCATACTAGTACTGCCTGAAGTAAAAAATAATGGCCAGATTTGGGATTGATAAGAAAATTCTTATACTTTGCTGTCTTAAAGGTGAGAGCAGAAAATCTAAAAAGAGAGAAAGATATCTTGAAAATGTCAGATGTGCGCTTGACTCAGCAACGTGAGTCTCTACTGGTTGAACAAAGAGGACAGAACTTGCTACTTACTAATTTGCGAACTATTCAGGTATGGGATGTTACTCATGAATTCCTGTCAGTCTTCAGTAAATGTCAGTTGAAATTGACTTCCTGAGTCATAGGTTAGGGTCTGAAAGAGGATTGTTTGTTTGTTTGTTACAGGTTGACACTAAACATAAATTATTTGAGTGACTTATTTAAGATTTTTTTTGTTTTTATTCCAGTCCTGAATTATGGTATTCAAGATTTTGCCTGTGTAGATAATAGGGAATTTTGAAATGATGAGCAGGGTTTTTGCATTAAGACAGAGATGAAATGTGAAACAAAGAAAAAGGGAAAAAAAAAAAAAAGTTATTTATAATAATAAAATTTACCTATGCTTGCCTTAATAGAAATAAGTATACCTTAAAACAATAAGGGATTTTCAGTTTTTAAGGTAACTTATTTCTGTAGCATTAATATGAAGGCTGCACATTTTTGTCATTTTCTACTTTTTAGAAAGCTTTTTGTTGTTTGTTTGTTTTTTTTTAATCCCCAATATTAGACCACCTGAGTAGTGGATTTTCTCCTAATAGTACCTGTTGTATCCATATATAAAGAATATATCAAAACTAAGTCATAAGTCTTAACTGCTGTCTCATGTTTATTTCTTGTTCCATGTAGTAATTAGTGTGGTTAGGAGAAGTGTTGTGACAAAAAACTTTCATGAAGCACTGCAATAATTCAGAAGAAAAATACTGAAATATGTTGTAAGCATACTGCATGTTGTTCTTTTATCAGGGAATACTGGAGAGGTCTGAGACAGAAACAAAACAAAGACTCAATAATCAGGTAGAAAAGCTGGAGCGTGAGATATCTCAGCTAAAGAAGAAACTAGAAAGTGAGGTGGAACAAAGACATGCTCTTACCAAAAATCAGGAGGTAAAGTATAACTATACTGAACTTACTTTAGTGAAAATAAAGCAAGAGTTGTGAATGGCTTCTGCCAGCTTACAGTGGATTTTCAGATGTGAAGTTTAGTAGCACACTGGGACTTCCTGTTGTGTGTTCAGGTTCACATCCTGGATCTTAAGAGGCAGCTGGAGACTGAGACAAACCGTCACATTAACACAAAGGAACTTCTGAAGAATGCCCAGAAAGAAATTACAGTGTTGAAACAACAGCTTAATAATACAGAGGCTCAGCTAGCATCTCAGTCATCACAGAGGGCTCCAGGGAAAGGTAAAGATGTTTTCCTACATTGAATTTCTCTTTATGCTAAACTCTGTTATGTGCAGAATGGTTAGATTCATCACAGTTCAGAATTAAGGAGTCAATACACTAAATAATAAACCTCCTCATTTTTGCAACCATAAATTTGAGCAAAAGATGACCAAGATGAGCTTTTAAAGTAAAATCAGTATCCAGCAGAACTCAAAAATATAAAAAAGTAAAACCAAACTAATTAAAGAATCCCTTTTATTTTTACTTGAGGGCTCATCTATTGTTGTATAGGCGAAATGCGGGAATATTCCCTTCCAATTTCTGGAAGGATCGGTGACGTGTATAAGATAGTAGGCGTACACGAAAGGCATAGTTTATATAAGTGTCTTTGCTTCAATAAATCGCCATTTTACTGCTCATCACGTTGGTGTCACTTCGGTAATTGGCCTAGCTGCTAACTTCTAGGTAATTAGGATCATTAAGTCATCAGCAGCCGTAAAGCCTTCAATCTATAAAGGTGTCTATTTTAAGTAGTAATTTTTTGTGAATCAACAGTGTTTGTTGTAAGCCACTCTTTTGATTAGAAATGGCTGCTTTCTGTAAGGAAGCTTTGTGAGGGTAATTTTATTTTCTTTTAATTTTTTTTCTCTTAGTTATCCTCAAAATAAGTCAGTTTTTAAATGGAACAGTGGTCTAAAAGACTGAAGTAGACTTCCACAGTTAATGAAAGTCTTCTGATATTATAGGTCAGCCTGGTACAAGTGAAGATGTGGATGATCTTGTAAGTCGACTCAGACAAGCTGATGAACAAGTTAATGACCTAAGAGAAAGACTCAAGACTAGTTCTAGTAACGTGGAACAGTACAGGGCCATGGTTCTTAGCCTAGAGGAATCTCTTAATAAGGAAAAACAAGTAAGTAGTTAACATCTAATGTTCTTTATTAAAGCAAAATGGGAAATACAGTGAAAGATGTTATTTTTCGTTTGTGTTGTGTTCTGTAAACTTATGGGAGGAATTAGAAAGCACCTAAGGTTAGTTTAAGAAAGCACTGGAAAATAATGTAGTTAGATCAGACTTCAGACAACTTGATGAAAAATACTTATAATGGTGGAAGCATATAATATTTTTTGTGGCATATTTTTAAAATGTTGAATTGTAAATTTGACTCAGCTTTGTACTTCCTTCAAAAGAGGGAATTCTTCTAAAAATGTTTCCAGTAACACTGTAATCGTTGTTCTAAAAATACTATTTCTCAGTCAAAGCAGTTAAATCCATCCCTTCTTTAGCGAAATAAGGTCTGCAGTGATTCTGAAGACCGCTCTTTATGTGGTTGGTTTTTATGGGAACAACTGCATAACAGCTTTGACCATTTTAGTGGTGAATGAGGCCTGTTCTTGCAAGCTGTTCAGAAAATCAAAATAAGATTGACTAGGGAAACTTATTTTCTATTGAAGTTACAGCTTCATAAGATGGCGTGTTTTTCTAGTATTCAGTTTTCTTCTGATCTGTCTTCTGTTACTGTAAAACTTAATTGTGGCTTGATTTGCTTTATGAATGTCCCAGGTTTAGCGTGAAATAAAGAGGTATGCTGGTTGATGCATGGTTGAATGCAGTCTTCTAAAGCATATCTTAGGTGTACTTTTAGCTTGGAGAAGAGAAAGTTCTGGGGAGACCTCATTGTGTGCTTTCAATACTTAAAGGGATCTGATAAGTTGGAGGGAGGCCAACTTTTTACATGAGCAGATAGTGATAGGACAAGGGGGAATGGCTTTTAAACTAAGAGAAAGGAAATTTAGGTTAGATGTTAGGCAGAAATTCTTTACTCAGAGAATAATGAGTACTGGAAATGTTTGCCCAGAGAAGTTATGGATGCCCCATCCCTGAAGGCATTTAAGCCCAGGTTGGATGCGTTTAAGGCCTGAGCAACCTGATCTAGTGGAATGCAACCCTGCCTGTGGGGGAGGGTTGAAACTAGATGAACTCTGTGGTCCCTCTCAGTCTAAGATATTCCATGATTCTATGTATTGTACTTTTGAAAAAATGCATTTTTTTCAGTGCTATTTGTGAGTTTCAACATTTTCAGTGATTTACTAAATGAGATGTTGAAAATACCTTCTCCGAGTTTAAAATATTACTAAAATTGAAGTACCACGTTTAAAGCAAAAAAGAAAAAAAAAGCTTCAAGTCTATCTGTATGTAATTATGAGCTTTGATGAAAGGTGACAGAAGAAGTTCGTGCAACCGTTGAAGCTCGTCTGAAGGAGTCTTCAGAGTATCAAGCACAGCTGGAAAGAAAGTTGATGGAGTCAGAAAAAGAAAAGCAAGAACTTCAAGAGGAAAAGCGTAAAGCTGTGGAGAATATGGAGCAACAGGTACACATCAAATACCACCTCTCTTAGACTCTCTTGCAGTGTCCTCAAGAATATGTTTTTATTTAATTCCCTCCTTCTGTATGAGCAGTGCATTTTGGTATTGCCCAAAACTAAATCTCTTAGGATATGCAAAAGTCTAAGTAAATCTGAGAGGTTTCCAAATGTCAGTAGTATGTGAACTTTATCACTTCACTGAGTTAGTGACAGTTCAAAAGAACTACCATCCTTTTGAACTCTAAGCACAAGTTACATAAAAGTGTGAATAATAAAAAAAAAAAAAAAAACCTTTGGGAAAGGTTTCAGGTGATCTGTTTTGAAGCATGAGCCAAAGCAGTACCTGTAGGATGCACATACCCTAAAACTAGAGTGACCTTTGTCTCTATTTGTCTCTTGTTTGGGCTCTAGCTGTAATGTACTTGGCACTGCTTAAAGCCAGACTCTGAAAGAACGGTATTATTTTTCTGCTAGGGAAGCATTTTGAATGTTAATAAGACAAAGATGTAGGAGTGTTTCTTTTTATGTTTTAACTGTTATAAAATAATTATGCTTCAGCTTTAATTTATTCATAACTGCCTACATTCAAAGTGGCATTCAATACTTAGTTAAATACTTTGCCACTTAGTCTGTAAGTTTTTGTTTTGTTTTCGGTTTTTGTTTGATTTTTATTTATTTCTCCTTCATTCATCACTGTAGCTATCAGAACTAAAGAAGAGCCTGTCAACTTTGCAGTCAGAAGTTCAGGAAGCCCTTCAGAGAGCTAGCACAGCTCTAAGTAATGAACAGCAAGCCAGACGGGACTGTCAGGAACAAGTATGTTTGTCATAGTTGCCTATTGTAGCCAAAGGTAGTAGAATTAATGTTAGTTTTTCATTGTTTCTCTTGAACTTAGAGCATTTGTTAAGATTATCCTGCCAGTCGTAGTACAGAGAAAGGAAAATAACTGTAAGAGCATTTTCTCTGTATTGTGAACATCTGCTTTCTTAATGCATCATTGTCTCACCTTATCAAATGTGGTTTTATAAACTAAACTGACTTTGAGATAAAGTAATGCTGCAAGCACAGTTTTTGTCATTGAAAAAATGCCATGAGTTCTAAGGTTTGCTTCATTATGTAATAAATATATTAGCAGCATGTGATAAGATTAGCTGTTGTTTAATCCAACCCAAAATTTATCAGACAGTGTTTTCTGTTCATTTTTCCTAATGCTATGACCGTAGGCTGTCCTTAGCTTTTTACCCTCATGTACTAAATATCTTTGCCCATTCATATATATGTACTATGGTTGGGCTGCAGTTGGACTTGATGATCTTCAAGGTCTTTTCCAACCTGGGTAATTCTATGATTTTATATCCACCAACTAGTGGATGTTTTTGTAAAAATTTCCATGTCTTATCTGTGCAGAATCTACATCAAGAGCATTGATTGTAGATTATCTAAAAATAAAAACAAATCAAATACAAAAGTGTTTCTTCCACCAACCCTCTCAAAAGAAATGATTACATATTCTAACTTTTCTTAAAAAGGATAATTTATTTAAGGGAAAGTTTTAAAAATATCAATTTCTTCTATGCTTAGGAATGACAAAAGGTTTTGGCCAGTGGTTTTCTTTTTGGTCAGTGGTCACTAATTTTGTCTAGCATTTGGGAATCTCCAGGTATGTATCATGCATAATGTTAAAGGTAACAAAATCTGTAATTGTTTTCTTCAGGCAAAAATGGCTTCTGAAGCTCAGAATAAATATGAACGGGAATTAATGCTTCATGCTGCTGATGTTGAGGCACTACAGGCTATTAAAGAACAAGCTGCCAAGAATACAGCAGTAAAGCAGCAGCTTGAGGAAGCTGCGCAGAAAGCTGAGTCTGCATTGCTAGAATGCAAAGCCTCCTGGGAAGAAAGAGAGAGAATGATGAAGGTATGATTGTTTTTATGGTTCCAGTAGATGTTTTCAGTTACCAGTCTACATGAACTTTAAATTGCTGAATAATGTTGTTGTAGGATGAAGCTTCAACACTTGCATCCCGCTGTGAAGACTTGGAAAAACAAAATCGATTATTACATGAGCAACTGGAAAGTCTGAGTGACAAGTTGGTGACCTCTATGAAAGAAGCCATGCCATCTGCATTGAATGTTTCTCTCAATGAGGAAGGGAAATCCCAGGAACAAATTTTAGAAATTCTTAGGTAAATTCAGCTCTGGGCTCCTTCTGTTGGTGGCTTTAATTCAATTTCCAAAATAAATAGTTCAGTCTCGCTTTATATTTGAGAGACAATGTATGAAACTTCCATACATTTTTATTAGGTAGGAGGTGGTTGTTCTGCATCAGTAACTAGTAAAGAGAATTTCTTCTACAGTAAAGTCAATTTTGACAGGAAGCAAAAGCAGATTTTACAGTATGTGATTGGCAGGAAAGATTCATGGCGATTTTCTCATGTTTTTTTCTTAATTTTTTTTTTTTTAAGGTTTTGTCTCAAATTTTCATCTTTCTGGATCAATTTCTATACTCCTAATTTTTCAGACAGAAGATGCTTCTACTTAAAATGCTTTGCTTCATGTTTTCATTGACATGATGCCTTGTTCATCTTTTGCAGATTTATACGTCGAGAGAAGGAGATTGCAGAAACTAGATTTGAGGTGGCTCAGGTGGAAAGTTTGCGTTTTCGACAGAGAGTGGAGCATCTGGAAAGAGAACTCCAGGAAGTGCAAGACAGTCTCAATGCAGAGAGGGAGAAGGTGCAGGTATGGTTCAGTATGTTTATGATGTAAGGAAGTAGAGGGTTGCTCCCTGTGTTCTGCTTTTTGTCGTTGCTGCCTGTGCTCAAGAATTTTGGAAGAATCAGATCCTTTTGAAATGAGTTTGGTATCTAACCAGATTGAGAGTCTTGTCTGGGATCCCCTAAAGCAGTGGCAATAACGAAAGCACGTAAATAGAGAAAATAAATATCTTTTATCTGTTTTTTCCCAATCTCTTTTTTTCTTTTGTGATATTTACTTGTTTTGAACATCTGTGTGAGATAATGAATGCCACACTAGCATTAGTTAGTGTTATTCCTAGTCCCAGAAAGTATGTATGCATGTGCAAGCAAAAAAAAATGATTGAGTTAAATATTTTCAAAAGGTAACAGCAAAAACCATTGCACAACATGAGGAATTAATGAAGAAAACAGAAACCATGAATGTACTGATAGAAACCAACAAGATGCTAAGAGAAGAGAAAGAGAGGCTAGAACAGGAGCTACAACAAATGCAAGCAAAGGTTAGTACTGCATTTCACATATGTTTGCGGGCATTCAAGTTGGTGAGTTAACATCTTGATATACTGTTGTTAATTACTTAAATTGTGATTATTCTTTTATATCAAACACAAATATGGTGATGTTCCATTTTGGATTTAAAATGATATTGCTCCACCTAGAATATTGCAGAGTCACAAGTTCAGTTTTCCTTATGCGAGTCTGAAAATCAGCATTTATCACTGATGTTATAACAAGGATGTTATCAGCTGATAATGGCACAGAAATACATGCAGAGTAGGCCACCGGAAATAGATACCTCTTCCCATTGCTTTAATAGTGCAGTGCAGTGTTGCTTGACTTCTATATGCAATAATTCACTTCCTACAGCGAAGTGCAAAGCAATGGTCTTGAGATTGTGAAGCTATAATTGTAATTGTTTTTCTTGTAAGGTCATAGCCCACTCTCGCTTTCTGTTACTTTCTCTACTTCCAGCTTGCTACTGGGAAGCAGAGTAGGGGGGGAAAAAAAGCTTTATCATGACTTCCTTGATAATGTTTTGGGTTTTTTCCTGTGGTACTTTTGCTGTCTCTGTCTTTCTTATCATTATTAAACAAAGCCTACCATAGTCCATTTTCTGGAGTCTCCTAAGATTCAGAACTCAAACTGTGATTTTCAGGTACGCAAGCTTGAGGCAGACATTCTGCCTCTACAAGAGTCTAATGCTGAACTGAGCGAGAAAAGTGGAATGTTGCAGGCAGAGAAAAAGCTTTTGGAAGAAGATGTCAAACGCTGGAAAACTCGGACACAGGTGAGAAATGCACATTAAAAGTTGCAAAACATTTTTAAAAAAAAAAAATCCCACAAAACTATGTAACTAGAAGTGGCAGAAAACTAGGAAATGTATTTAAATTTAAAGCTGCGTAAGCAGTGTTTTATAGGTAGGCTGTTCTAATTTGTAGGCAGACCAAATTGAAACACCGAATGAGGGAATCATAGGGTTTGGAAGGGACCTATCATTGAGTCCAGCCAACCCAGTGGAAGCAGGTTCACTGCAGTAGGTTTTACCAGGAAACCATCCAGGCAGGTCTTAAATGTCTCCAGAGAAGGAGTATCCATAATCTCTCTGGGTATCTTCTTCCTGTGTTTCAGTTCGTGCCTGTTGCCCCTTTTTTTTGTTGCGGCACACCACTGAAAAGAGCCTGGCCCCTTCCACTTGACTCCCACACAAAATACCTAATTTTTAAATAGTGACCAGATCCCTTCTCAGCCTTCTCCAGGTTGACAGTCTGAGATCTCTCAGTCTTTGCTAGTATGGGAGATACTCCGGGCCCCTGCTTGTCTTTGTGACTTTCTGCTGGACTCTCTAGAAGTTCCTTGTCTGGTTTGAACTAAGGAGCCCAGAAATGGACACTACTCCAGATGTGGCTTCACCAGGGCAGAGTAGAGGGAGAGGAGTCCCCCTGACGTGCTGGTCCTGTTCTTTTTTAATGCACTCCAACATACAACGTGGCCTTCTTGACTATGAGGGCACACTGCTGACTCGTGGCCAACCTGTTATCAACCAGGACACCCAGGTCCTTCTCTGCAGAGCTCACAAAAACAGTAGCTCTATTTTAAATGATTTCCTGAATGTATCTGTTTAATCATCTTATGAAAATGCAGATGTTTTGTCAACCTTTCAGCATTTGTTGAGTCAACAGAAGGACACAGATCTTGAAGAATATCGGAAGCTACTTTCTGAGAAGGAGGCAAATACTAAGCGTATACAACAAATGAGTGAAGAAACAGGCAGGCTTAAAGCTGAAATAGCCAGGTATTGTAAAAGTCAATCAGTAAAATGTTTTATGCGAAGCCTAATATTAATAATAAAATTGCATATAGAAGTGTAACTTCCTCACTGTTTCCATGTAAGTAATAAACTTGGTATTTTTAATGTAGCTTGATAACATACAAATGAAATAAGAATTGTTTTGGAAGATGTCTCATAGCTAAAGAAGAGAGCTAAACACTCTAAAATGTGTTAAACATTTGTACTGTAAAATCCTAGTGAACACAGTTAACTATAGCTGATGCCTGCGGTATTGCCTAAATGAGTGATATTGCAGTATATTATTTCAGACTTCTCACGTGCATCTCCTCTTGCTATTTAGAACTAATGCATCCTTGACTACAAACCAGAATCTTCTTCAGAACTTGAAGGATGAAGTAGCCAAAATAAGAACAGAGAAGGAAACTTTGCAGAAAGAACTAGATGCTAAAGTGGCTGATATACAGGAAAAAGTGAAAACTATAACACAGGTCAAGAAAATTGGGCGCAGATACAAGACTCAGTATGAGGAGCTGAAAGCACAACATGATAAGGTAGATAAAATTTTGTCTGCAGAGTTGTGTGTATTCATGTATAATCCAGCTAATGACCTTCACATTCTTTTGGTACACTGTAGCACAAACACTTGCATAAGGAAAAGCAGAAAATTACATACTTACGCTCTTTGCTTGGAAACTGCTACTAAAGCATGAGCTTATTATCATTTAATACTTTGCTGTTTTGTTAACACAACACTGGAGTTGATTAGGATGTCTGCGTTCTACCCAGAACTTTTAAATTATCGGTTTGTATGCAACAACAACTTGTGAAAGTAAATGCATTCTAACTGGGCAGCACCATTCAGCCTGATACCACTTGACATATTTCAGATGGTTGCCGAAGCAGCAACTCAGTCTTTAGTAGAACAAGAAGAAGAACAAGTTTCTGTCCAGGAAGTACAAGAGTTGAAAGACTCTCTCAGTCAATCTGAAGGAAAGACAAAGACTTTGGAGAATCAGGTTGAAAATTTACAAAAGGTAAGAACAAAGCAAGCAATTTCAGAGGAATTTTACTGAAGGCTTAAATAAGTAACTGTGAAGACCATGATGATGGTCGTCTGTGTGCATGCACGCGTAGGTGTGTTTACACACAGAAACATCGTTTTCTGAAGTATCTCATTGTGGTCAATCTTTCTATAGACAATAGCAGAAAAGGAAACTGAAGCTAGAAATCTTCAGGAGCAGGTATCACAGCTACAGTCAGAACTTGCTCGTTTTCGTCAAGATCTGCAAGAGAAGACTACACAGGAGGAACAGCTTAGGCAACAAATCACTGAGAAGGAAGAGAAAACTAGGAAAACCTTTCTTGCGGCCAAGCAGAAAATTGCGCAGTTAGCTGGTAGTATTATTATTATTTTTTTTTTTTTCCTGTTCTTAAGGTGTTAATATTCTGTCTGTGTTTCTGACTGTTCCTCTGGAGAAGTATTCAGACACTGTTCTTAACAGTATTTTCTATGTTAGATGTCTTAAAATTGTTCTAAGATTGAGAAGTTTTAGTTCCTTAAGGAGGTGGTGCAGGTACATAGCTACTGTACATGTGAGGAATCAAAATTTTGCCTAATTTTGGCCAGCCTTTTTTTTTTTTGTGGTCTTGTTGATTAGAGCAGATTGACTCTCCTAAAGACTTCAGTAATTCTTCTCCGCTTGCTTCTTGCTTCCTCAGAATGTGCAGGTACAAAATATTCCAGTTCCTCTATTTTAAATAGATATTGAGAGGAATGATGGTGCAGGTACTTGCTGAAAACATTTTGTCCTCCTATGACTGTTTATTTACTTATTAAATGTATTTTTATGTTTGTTAATTTTTTATTTAACTGCAATTAAACAAATTGCATGCAGAAGTTAAAATCGTATTGAAGAGCTCTTTCTAAAGCTTAGCATTTTTAGGATTTCAAAATTATTCAGTCATCTTATAAAATCAGATGTACATTCTGCATGCGGAGACCTAGTACGCAATTTTACAGTAGCAAAACTGGATTCTTTCCTATTAAATCAGGTACAAAAGAACAGCTAACAAAAGAAAATGAAGAGTGGAAGCAAAAGAGTAATTCATTAGAAGAGCAGAAGACTGAATTGGAAGTACGGATGAGTGCACTCAAGTCACAATATGAAGGTCGAATCTGCCGTCTGGAAAGAGAGCTTAGAGAACAGCAAGAACGACACCATGAACAGCGAGATGAACCACCAGAATCTACAAATAAGGTACAGAGTCTGTCTAGCTGCATGAGAAGAAGTAAGCCTTTTATATGTCTTGTACTGAACTACAACAGCTTTCAGCACTAGCAATGTTGTCTAGCTGAGTTTGTTTTTTAATGTATTCATATGGGAGAACTTTAGGTGAAGGCTTGTTTTTGTAATACTAAACAGTTGACAAAAGTTCTTATTGAATAATAAACAAATAGCAGTTAACCTAGCAAACTGCACTATTCAAGTTCCATTATCCCTAGACTAGTGGTTTTGGAGATAGGTAAGCTGGCTTCAGTGAGGATTCAAACTTAATTTAAAACTTGTTTCCTGCCAGAGTCAAAATACCCAACGCTGGCAAGCATGCAGTTATATTGATCACAGTGAATTAGCTGATAAGTTTTCTCTATGCTTTTTATTTTTATATTTTTTACGTATGTTCAGCTATTTTTGGCAGTATTTTATGCCTCAACAGCTTTGAGAAATATCTGAAAAGACCTAGTATCTCAAAAGACTTGAGAAATTACTGAATTGGTTTACATACTTGGTATGCCTGCTTGTGATTTTTTTGGGAGAACTTTTGATGGAGTCTGGGTAGGCACACTAACGAAGATGTTCTTAAAAACAGTTATTAAGGAAAAGATTTGTCTGCTGAATTATTCTACCAAGTTGCTTGTTCTGTTTTGTATTTATACTTCATGTTGCTTTTGTTTCTTACTTCACAGGTTCCAGAGCAGCAGAGGCAAATTTCACTCAAGTCTACTCCAGCTTCAGGTGAAAGAGGAATGTGAGTTGAAGGACTTGGGATATTCTGCAGAGTTTCTGCTGTTGGGAATTTTTGTTTTTATCTCCATCTAATTGCTCTTTGTTTTAGAAAACAGTTGACTTTTCCAATTTTTCTTAATCAGCTTTAAAATACTAATTGGCTTATGTTCTTCCCGTTTTCTTAGACCCATTTAGTCATTAATCAGTAATGTTTTCCAGCATTAATTCATAATAATAATAATTCATAATAATAATAATTCATAATTGTGAATTATCATATATCTACCAGGAGCAAGATATTTGCAGAACACTAAGTTCTGAAAGTTCTTCAAGAATACTTGAAGATTCGTGAAATTGTACAGTTTTGTTTATTACCTTTAACCTATTTGTAGGAGTGGAGGATGAGATGGGGAAAGTTCCCTGTGCAAGGACCTTAAACGTGAGAAATGGATTTAGTTGATAGTAACTAGCAGATAAAATTGCCAAATGAAATGGCGGCCAAGCTCCAAAATGCATAATATTATCATTTTACTAAGTTTAGAGAACCGAATCCCTTTTAATTTTTATTATATGTTTAAACTAAGACTCTGATCTTGAAAAATGCCTTTTAAAATTTGACAGATACTCATCGCAGCCAAGAGATTATATTGTTCTGTATTTAGTGAACCAGTTAGTTTTAAATAAACTGTATTATATGTCTTAACAAAGAACCAGTGCAGCTGACGCTGCAGCGCTAATAAGCTGTGCTTATTCTTTTGATCTGCTTATAGATTGCTCACAGATTGTTAGTTGATTACCCTTGAAGAAACCTGTCAGTCCTCTAAGCTAGACAGAATGTTACTGATGGCATAGTGGGTCTGTTTTTCCTTTTTTTTTTTTTTTTTCCTTTAACATATAAGCAAATTTTGGAAGACGAGTCATTATGTCCCTGTCAGGTTTTCAAATTTAAAGTCTTTAAAAATGAATATTTCAGAATATGATAACATATTTAAATTTGATATTTTGGAAATTTGCTTTCTGTGCTATCATGATAAATCCAACATCCTGTTTTTCAGTGCTAGCACTTCAGATCCACCAACAGCAAATATTAAGCCAACACCAGTTGTGTCAACTCCAAGTAAAGTGACTGCTGCTGCTATAGCTGGGAATAAGTCTACTCCAAGAGCTAGTATCCGTCCAATGGTTACTCCTGCTACAGTCACTAATCCTACCACTACTCCAACAGCCACAGTTATGCCTACAACACAAGTGGAGACTCAAGAAGGTGAGCATTTCAGTAGTACTGGGATCTACAGCAACCGTAAATGCTGTTTTTTCCTTGAAGTCTCATTAGATGTTTGAGGTACTTTCATTGTTACTGCATCTCTTTAAAAACTGCTCCTGTATGAACATTTTTGGTGCCACACAATTCTCAGTTCCTCATCTGAGCACAGGAGCACACATAATAGTAGTGTTAACTGAATCTGAGAAACATTTCATCTGCAAATTCAGGACGTTCTGAAATTCAGAATGTGAATCTCACTAGATGATATGAAGACGGTTGAATCTGCTACTGTTTGCCTTTCAGCTATGCAATCAGAAGGACCTGTGGAGCATGTTCCTGTCTTTGGAAGCACTAGTGGTTCTGTGCGTTCCACCAGTCCTAATGTTCAGACATCTCTCTCTCAGCCCATCTTGACTGTTCAGCAGCAGACTCAAGCAACTGCTTTTGTGCAGCCCACTCAACAAAGTCATCCTCAGATTGAGCCTGCTAATCAGGAGCCATCCCCTGCCATTGTAGAAGTTGTACAGAGTTCTCAAATGGAGAGGCCGTCCACTTCTACAGCAATGTTTGGCACAGGTTGGTTTCATTTTTTTGGCCTACCTTTTTGAACAGTTGATTTGAAGTAGCTCCATTGTCAAACTAGGCCTAACTTCATCCAGGGAATATCCTTTTTTTTTTTTTTTTTTTTTTTCCCCTTAATATATTGCACATTTTACAAAACGTCTTTCAGTGAACTTCTTTTCTTCAGAAAAAGAAGTGGTTTCCTTCTTAACCTTCAGAAGAGCTACCACTGAAATTCTATGTTTGTGACATTCCTTAAATAGGGATTAAAAATTATGTGTATCTATCCATAACAGTCTCAGGGGTTTAATGCATTAAACTTTTTTGCTCCTGTTTTCACAATAGCTTTATTGCAAAGTTAATTTTGAGATTCATGTAGTTCACTTACGCTGGAATTTAAGATATAAAGAACACTATAACTACTCTATTGTGCATTGTTTTACTTGTGTTTGCCACACGTAGTATAGAACTCAGTTTAGTTCCTTTCCCAGAAAACACTTTTGCAAACTGCTTTTTTTGTTTTTCGGTACATACTCTGTTAATTCTTAGGTACACTTTTCAGAAGCAAAGATGTGGTAAGAAGTATTTTAGTTGAAACCCTGAGAGACTTACATTGAAGTCCAGTTAGAGAATATAGATCCAGAAATACAGGATTTGTAACCCAGCATACTGATGTTTTCTTGTCCTAGAAGTCAGCAAAACACAGTTCCAATTCTGTTATTCAGTGCAGAAAAAGAATAGGTTTTACAGAGTAAAATACCAGACCTTTCCGTTTTGTACATTTATAGTTATCCTGCAAATAACTGAGAGTTTTTTCTAAGTTTCAGCTACCCCAAGTTCTTCACTGTCTAAACGTCCACGAGAGGAAGAAGAGGATAACACTGTGGAAAATTCAGACCAAATTTCAGAGGAAGCCGTGGATGTACCTCTTCCAAAGAAACTGAGGACCATACAGAGGGTTGGACCCGAGGTTTGTAAGAACATAAAAATGCTACCAATACACTGCTGCTTTGGTTGATTTTAATGGGAAGAGGAAGTATATTACTTCATAGTTAAGTCAGTTAATTTTAAACATTGAGTTTTTAATCTATCAGAGAAGCAGCATGTGTCTTAAAAGGCAGAGGTTGTCCCAGCTACAATGGCTGGTGTAAGTTGTAGTGAAGTGGAGTGGAGAGCAGGGTGGGAGAGAGAGCCATAGTCTAGCACTGAAGGGGAAGAAGTTAAATTATTTTTAGATGTGGTCTGAAAAATCATTATCTACACTTAGTCTCGAAGAAAATGGTGTGCTTGAGGAGATGCCAGAGAAGCAATACTGAAGTGCTTCACTGAAAAGAATAAAGCATATGAAATGTTGGTGTGAGGGAGCCAGGAAAAAATAGAATGAGTTGAGACATCTCACAACAGACAATTCATGAAAAATGTTATGGAATGCAGATACTTCATTAGCTATGTAAAATGGTGTATGGCAAATGAGGGCAATGACAAGGCTGGTCTCTTTTCAGTAGTGCGTGGGGACAGGACTAGGGGCAATGGGCTGAAACTTCAGCATAGGAAGTTCCGCACGAATGTGCGCAAGAACTTCTTTACAGTGAGGGTGACGGAGCACTGGAACAGGCTGCCCAGGGGGGTGGTGGAGTCTCCTTCTCTGGAGATATTCAAGACCCGCCTGGACGCCTACCTGTGCGACGTGGTGTAGGGAGCCTGCTTTGGCAGGGGGGTTGGACTCGATGATCTCTAGAGGTCCCTTCCAACCCCTACAATTCTGTGATTCTGTGATTCTGTGACAAAGCCTTTATTTGAGAAATAGGCACTATAGGAAAAGATGTCAGAAGGAATTAACTCACCCCTCCTGGTAATAGCTCAGAGAAAGGGATGAGCTGAGGAATTTGACCCTTCGGCTGAGGAATGTGACCCTTCCCTGGAGAAAAGGGAGGGCAGAAGGGGGGAAGCTGCGCAGACTCAGATTGCACGGAAGTAGGGAGGCTCCAGACTCCCTCACTGCTCCAGGCACTCACATACTCTCCCATCTCACCCATTGTTTCAGGCCATAACCCTGGAATTCCACTACAGATGAGGTGATGCATAACATAGGAGAGCAAGATTGTAATGAAATTATCACTTAAATAGCCCAGAGGATAGGGATTAAATGGGAAACTGAGGATTTTGTTTGCTTCTAAGTAGATCTGGGGACACTGAAGAGAGTCAGTCCAGTGAACCAGAATGAGAGAGTGGTATTTCAGGACAGAGAAATCAGAGGTGCTAGATAAAACCTAAGCTTAGGAATAACAGCTAAAGGAGAACAAATGTTATCCATAATCCTTGTGGGGAAAGAGGAAATAGAAAAAAAAAAGTCTAACATGCTAGAGAATCAAACTTCAGGATTAATGGTGTGTTTTAAGAAAAGTATATGGTCTTTCAGGAGGAAGTGACAGCAGAAGAAAGCACTGATGGTGAAGTAGAAGCTCAGACATACAATCAAGACTCACAGGACTCTATTGGAGAAGTAAGAATATTTGAAAAGAAAAATAAATCATAGTTTCAGCAAAAAAAACTTTATTTTTTTACTATTGTGTCATACAACACTTTTGAAAGAAGACTCTCAAGTCAGATCCTTCAGAATGCCTGTGGAAAGCAGTTACAACCATTTTGAGTTTAAACTTGCTATCTTTTAGAATATATGCCAGTTTTTTTAATTGCACTCTACGTGCACCTATATAAGTAACAGTGAGAATGTTAATGAGACTTTACAATTTTGAAATGAAATTTAATATGACATTTTAGAAATCCTAGTATCTTTAGCCCCAGTGCTGTGTAGTGAAGCTGAGACATAAAGGTTAAATGTATCACAGTATAAAAACAGATATGGCATTTACATTTCTTTATTTACTTCTTTCCTTTCTGGCTTTAGTTTTAAAGAAATATTTGACATTTCCTTGGATCATGATATGATAAACAAAGGAAAGAAAGTTGTTTGTATTCTAGTTCTGGAAAATGCATGTTACAGCTGTGTTAGGAATGCTAAATATGAGTGAAAAGCGTATATTTAATTATCTTTGTCCTTTGAAACAAGCACAAGTCACGATAATTCTCTAACTTAGCATAATCCCGTGTAAAGTTGTGAAATCTACTTACTTGAAGCAGTGGTGGGTACTCTTTAGTCAGGCATTTTCCCTCATATCCTTTATATATTTAGAAGATGTGATAGATGTTTACCAATAAATGCTAGCTGTGTGCTTTCTATCTGAGCCACGTATCTTTAAACTTTAATACCAGTACTCAATATGATAATTTAAATTCTGCTGCTAAACACCACCTATTTGCATTACAGTGACACATTGCTTGATAAATAACAGAACCTAGTTATCGAACCTGAACCAGAAATCTTGAGTGCTATAAAATATATGTAGTAGAGTCCTAATTTAAATTTTGAGAGAGTTTTCTCCCTGAGGCGTTTTATTTTTCTGGTTACTCTTAATCATACTTGTGTATTGAAAACGTTTGTACTGAATGTAAAGAGAACAATTTGATGTGCAAATTGCATAACTTTTCATCCAGACTAAAAGAATTGTAGTAAAATAACAACTCAGATTTCATTTTTCACAAGTGAGAATGCTATTCCTTGCTCCTGGAGAGACTTCTAGTGGTTTGTATTTAGTGACTTCATAGTTTTTAGCATTATCTTGTTTTCTCCTATCTTGGTTAGTTCTTAATGAACAGTGATAAGCAGTGTTTCTCTTGCAGGCATCAGTCTGTTTCTCATCTGATTATCTCCAGTGTTGTGCACTGACATTAAATGCAACATCCTTAGACAGCTCAGGGAGTGCACTGTTAGTGGAGCACTGCCCGTCAACAATGTTCTACACACCTGTATTCACTTATTGTGCAGGTGTTGATGACAGCCCCTTGGTTATCTGAAATAGAAGGATAAACATTCAGACAGCAGCTTTTTTTAGATGTGTTTTTGAATACATCCTGTATGAACACAGTGTGCTTCGTGATGTCCCCCCAATCCCAAATCAGAGTTGGAAGTGAAGGTTGAAATACTTATGTTGCTCAACAGGTCTTCTATTTTATCAAGTTTATTAGTGAAAGCAGGGAACTCCTAGGAGTACAGTGGACACTTTTGAGATGAGCACTTTAAAGAATACATATGCTGCATTTAATTTCCTTTTGTAATTTACTTTCTACAGGGTGTTACACAGGGAGAGTACACTCCAATGGAGGATAGTGAAGAAACTTCTCAGTCTATCCCAATAGACCTTGGGCCTCTACAGTCAGATCAGCAAAATACTACTTCATCTCAGGATGGTCAGTCCAAGAGAGACGATGTCATTGTGATTGATAGTGATGATGAAGATGATGATGATGATGAAAATGAAGGCGAGCAGGAAGTATGTATACTGTGGAATTAATTCTGTTTAGGGATTACCGTACTTACCTTTATTTGTCTTTGATCAGCTGTAAAGCTAATCTTGCACAACCGTTTTAATCAAAAATATCCTTTTTTTTTATGTAAGTGTTGTCTCTGTTTCTGTTGCCTGGATGTTTAGAGTTTTAAAGACTTGTTAATTTTGCCTGTTATGGGCTTTTTGTTGTTGTGTTTTTTTTTTTCCTTTTAATTTATTTATTAATTTAATTTATTTTTAAAATTCTACGATGGCTCTGAGTTCCAAAAGGAGATTTTGTTTAGCCAAGCCAGCCTTGTGCACACTTTGTTTCACTTGTGTCAAATTGGAATTGTCTGTTTCTATGCTCTTAACAAATGTCTCTTAAAAAATACCAAAATGCTTATGGACCACAGTGGCTTCCAAAGCAGATTTCCAGAGGATCTTACTAACCAGTTTCTTGAGCTGTCTATAGTCTGCTCCCCCAACATTCAGGGTAGTAGCTTTGCTGCTAGTTTTTATTGTATCAGAAAATATTCGTGTCCATAGTGGCCAAGACAGCTGCCAAGTATCACTTCACCTGCAAGTCCATCTCTATTCACAAAAAAAACAGATCGAGGAGGATACCTTTCCAAGTCATCTGCCTTAGTCTGTCTGTTACAAATTATCTTCAGTATGCTTCAGGAGTTTCCTGGACCTGTTCATGATAGACTTGGTTAACATCTGGGAAGTTAAAGTAACCTTTGAGGACAAGAGCAACTAACTTAGAGATTTCCTTTAATTCCTTATAGAATAATGCATCAGTACTGTCCTCCTGACTGGGTGATCTGTAGAGACTCGTACAGTATCTGCTTTATTATCTTTTCCTCTAATCTGGACTGGAAGCTCTCAACCATGTTGTCCCCAGCTTCAAGGGCTTTACAGTCCAACCACTCTTTTCTATACAGTGCTGCCTCTCTACGTCACCTGCCCTACTTGTCTCTCCTGTAGAGTCTATAACTGTCCATCACAACGTACTGCTTATAGGGACTCTTTCCACCAAGACTTTTTCTCCCCCAAGTTGAGTCTGTTTTGCCTGTGGCTGTAGGTGGTAAGTTATCTCCCCATCTTTATCTTGCTCCTCAATTTTTTCTGTCTTGTATTGTCCATCTGTGCTGTTGAAGAGAGGGAGCAAGAGCAGCTGATGGATGTCTGGCACCCTGCCAGTCTTCAGAAAAATACATACATCCCGTCTGCAAATGCAGAAAATCTTCAGATAGAGTTCCAAAAACAAAGGTGGTCTCTGTATGTGAAGTGAGTGAAATTTGCCACTTTACCATGTGAAGTGTTCCCACTGTTCTTTTGACATTTCTGTAAGGTGTTTTTATGGTACTATCACAGGATTATGAAGATGAGGAAGAGGAAGATGAAGATGATGATGAAGACACTGGGATGGGAGATGAAGGTGATGACAGCAATGAAGGATCTGGTAGTGCTGATGGTAATGATGGGTATGAAGCAGATGATGCTGAGGTGAGATTTGCATTTTTTTATAGTCTGTTATATACTTGGAATAAATTAGCATTGTGATGCAACTGTAAAGATTCAAACAAAAATCTTAGTGTGAATTCCTCCCAGAAAACTGAGGCTATATAGTAGGTGATAACTTTTGTTAGAACTGGTCTTGTCACAAGCAAAAATTAGCTTTGAATATGTAAAAGAGCTGAATGAAAATGTAAAATATAAGATGCAGCATTAAATACTGTAGATGCAAAGTTAATAAGACAGTATCTTCAAAAGCCAGGTATTTCATTGTCATTAAATGATTATGATATGTGAAATGATATGTGTGCCTCCGGTGGCGCAGTGGTATAAGTTGCTGCTTGCAACACCAGAGGCCCGGAGTTCGAATCCCCCCTGTGGTGTAAGTGGCAGAAATGCTGCTCTGCTACACAGAAAGGCTCGAATCCCGGGAGTTGGACTCGATGATCTCTAAGGTCCCTTCCAACTCTCACGATACTGTGATACTGTGATACTGTGATGAGTGTTGTGTTCACATTTGTGTATGCAGATAAGCAAAATTTTTTATGTATCTTATGGTTCTGTACATTTAGATAATTTTGTAGAAATTTATAGAAATAACTTGATTTTTTCATATATGTTTATTTACTTTTCAAATGCTTCTACACTGCTTATGTAGTCTTTTTACAGCCAGTAGGTGTTTGGTGCTAAATTGTTATGTCTGTGAATTTTAGGGTGCTGATGGTACTGATCCTGGTACAGAAACCGAGGAAAGCATGGGAGGAGGAGAAAGCAACCAGAGGGCAGCAGATTCTCAAAACAACTGTATGGTTAATTTTTGCTTCTTCAAATCTGTCTGTAAAGGGAAAAACATAGCAGTGATTTTGCATGTGTATAAAAAGTTAATTTAACGTAAAACAATGTAACATAAAAAGTGAATTATTTTGAAATGTTCTCTTTTAGATATATCCTACTTTCCTTTGCAAACACATTAGAATCAACTTGCTGTAGAAGTTGCTATTGTTTCAGGAGATGTGTGTGAATCACTGCTTGAGTAATCAGTGTTTGTTTCAGTGCTGGTGTTGACTTAGCTGACACAAATCCTCTTTTAAATGACTTTAAATAACAGTACTGTGTGGTGTCCGCTTATGCAAGAGTAAAAAATGCTTGTATAAATGTGGCAGCAGAATTTGAAGACTTAATTTAATGTCGTCAACTTAGAAAGATGTTGGATGGAATAAATTTACTGCTCTGAATTTCCGCATATTTTAGGTGAAGGAAGTACAAGTGCTGCAGAGTCCACTTTTCCTCATGAAAGTTCTAGAGAACAGCAGCCATCATCTGCCTCAGAGAGACAGGCCCCCCGACCACCACAGTCACCACGCCGACCACCACATCCATTGCCTCCACGATTAACTATTCACGCTCCTCCTCAAGAACTAGGACCCCCGGTACAGGTATAAATTGTTTCAGAAGAACCTTTTTAAAATGTTTATTTTAACTTAAATTTCTTTTAACTTAAGCTTAAGTGCTCTGCAAATCGTAAAAATTGATCTATATATGATCTATATATATCTATATAAAATTGATCTAATGTATCTATTTAGCATCTTGAAAATGGAAACTAGGCAAATTGACTTAACATTTCTCATTCTGCAAATTATGGCTGGAGAGAGAATATTGATAGCAGAAAAGTACTCATCATAGATTTGTTTCTTGAAATGTTTATACCCGTGTTAATACAGAAAAAACCCTCTTCTTGAACAGACTGTAACTCAGATTGCTAGGGATTTTTATTAGTTTCTGCCCCTTTGCAGATTGGACAAAGGAATGCCAGTATTCGTTATCTAAGCTAAAACTTTCATCATTAGTACTCAACTGATGATTATGCTTTGATGTAAGCATAAATTCATTAAATGAAAACACCACATCATAAATTTAGCTAAATAAAAAATATTATAGCTACGAAATTATGCTTTACTGTTAACTTGTGAGGCTTGTGACCATTATATTTTTGTGTCCAAGTTTTCTTTCCTCAGTAGAAAGCTGAATGAAACAGTAATAATGTTTATCCAGGATTTAAATCTTCATGTTTCTCTTTTGTAGTTAGGCCAGGCAGCAGACGTGGGATACTGGCTGTCTGCTGCCATAATCTGTTTAGAGATATATGACACTGTATTGGGCAGCATTGTATACTGAAATAAAATTGTTTCGCTGTTACTGATGTGGCTGCTGTTCTCAACTCTGATTGAATAACTCCATGCTATTAGAATTCCAGAGAAGCATTCACACTACTTCTTTTTTTTTGTTGTTGTTTTTTCTTTGCTGTAAAGAGAATCCAGATGACTCGAAGACAGTCGGTGGGACGCGGACTTCAGCTGACTCCTGGTATAGGTGGGATGGTGAGTACGTGAAAGTCTACTACTAAAATCTTGTGTTGAGGGGATATTCATAACTCTTGAGGCTTTGTTTTGTTGAGCTTTGTTTGGTTTTGTTTTTTCTTTTAAGAAATCTAGCTACTAAAGTCAAAAATGGCATGGCTTCTGTAGCCTCATAGGTAACATCTTAGTGCTGTTAATTTCTGCATTAGTGGAATACAAACAAGAGAAAAGTCTGAGAAAGCAAAAGCTCTTCTTAAAGTTGAACTTATTTTGTCCAAGTCAGTTTTAATTATTTATTTTTAGAATCAGTCTTTTAAAGTTAATGTATTATTGAAAGAGGTAGTTTTCAGTCTCTCACTAAACAAGTGAGGCAATTCATGTATGTTTTCTGGAGATGAAGAGAATGCTATGTTTTAGAATAAGAGGAGAAATCTGGGACATCTGGCATTGTAGGTAATGTAGGAGCAGAGGATACAAATCCATAGGAAACGTGATTTGTGTAGAATCCCATAAATCAGGTTATGTTACAGTCACCTCAAGATTTATTTGTTGTCAACAGGGTGATCTGACATTTCAGCATAGCATTCTCATGCACTAGATGTCACCTGTTAGGGCAATATGTATAACTAGCTCAGATTCAGACATCTGAAATTACACATGATTTGTTTTAGAGCTAAGTCTGGTGTTGGTTTTTGGGTTTTTTGCTCAGTGATATGGAAACAGCAATCCACATTTTAATTTAATAGGAACTGGAAATACATTGTAGGCTTTCAGTTCAGTCTCTTTCTTTTTTTCCAGCAGCAGCACTTCTTTGATGATGAGGACAGAACAGTTCCAAGTACACCAACTCTAGTAGTTCCACATCGTACAGATGGATTTGCTGAAGCAATTCAGTAAGTAGATATAAAAAAAAAAAGAGTAGAATTTTGGTATCTTTATTATTATTATTATTATTTCCCATAGTGGAATGAAAATATATGAAGTGAACTTGTGATTGGAGTGACTTGCTAAGTAGTCTGACATACATCTACAAATAAGCAGATATTAAACTGTGTATTGGGTAACTTACCAGGAAATTAGGAAACAGGTAGTCTACAAAGTATGGTAGCATGTTGACCTAAGAGAGGAGATGTGCAAAAAATAAGGATCTTAATTATTTGTTTCTTTCAGCCTATGTGCTAATATTTTGACAATTAGTAACAAATAGGTAGCTTTGTGATATTTGTGCTACTGACCAGTGCAAATAGTAAAAGGTTACCTCTTGTTCTAGTTTTGAGGTAGTTCTACACATGCTCAGTTATCCATGTAAAATTGTGAGGATTCATAGCATGAGTAAACAAACAATATTCCATTCAGGATTTGCTTCCAGGTGCAATCCAAGTTTGAGAAACTCAGCCCTATTGAATTATTACTAGTGCTTAAGCTGCTTTTTATGGTTATTATTGATTAATTTTGTCTCATGTATAACTTGTGCTCCTGTATGGTTTAGAAAATTGTTGGGTTGGGGTTTTTTTGTTTGTTTGTTTTTGTCTCCCTGTATTTGGAAAAATTGCAGAATTCTTTAAATCTTTATTTTTATAGTTCCCCTCAGGTAGCTGGAGTTCCTAGATTCCGATTTGGACCCCCTGAAGATATGCCACAAACTAGTTCAAGTCACTCTGACCTTGGTCAACTTGCTTCACAAGGAGGTAAGTCATTTCTGTATCTCTATCTACTTTTCCCTGGTTATTTGAGTACAGAAATAATAATAATTCATCCATAGAAAGGCAGTGTTACTTTGGGTACTTGGAGCTTCTCTGTCAGCAGACAGAAACTTACGGCAGTAAGTCAAAAACACCTGAAATAACACATCTCCATATTTAAATATATGTAATTGGATTTCATCAAATGTACAAAGAAAAGGCAAGAGCTAGTCTGTTGGGTTTTTTTGTCTGTTCTTATTGTACTGTGTGTTGCAGGTTTGGGAATGTATGAAACCCCACTCTTCCTTGCTCATGAGGAAGAATCAGGTGGTCGTAGTGTTCCAACAACACCCCTACAAGTAGCAGCACCAGGTAAGTGGCAGGAAATTCGCAGGTAAAGGTTTGAAATTTTGACTTTCCGGAAAAGGATTGTACAGTCAGGAATATTCCAGTAGCTTTTCTTTGTGCCTAAGATTTCCATAAATTTTATTTAGGAAATTCAAGCTAACTTTATTCTTACTTAGCTGCCTTTCCTCTACAGTTACAGTTTTTACTGAAAGTACATCAGCTGACGCTTCAGAGCATGCTTCTCAGTCTGTTCCTATGGTTACTACGTCCACTGGCAATCTGTCCACAACTACAGAGACTGGAGCAGGCGATGATGGGGATGAAGTTTTTGCAGAGGCTGAATCTGAAGGGTATGCTCTGACTTGATTGCTTGACTTGAAGTCACATTAGTTTTTTAATTATGTTTCATCCAAATTATATCCACATAGAAATTAAATGGTTCACAGAATAACATTTGTACTTAGGACTTTAGCTTGACAGGATGGCAAGTTAGCAGGTATTTCCCAGATCTTAGGAGTTTTACTTGTCTTGTTACAGTTTTTAATAAATGAAGTAAATGTAAACCACATGGCAAGCTGCATTTTAACAAAATGGGGACTTTCTCTGGAAGATAATTAATGTTATGTACACATTGTATGTTGGGCTGCATACCAGGGAAATTATTTTATTATTTTTTTTAAGCCATATGAATTGCTTATAATTATGGGGGCAGGGGTGGCAGAAGAAAATTTCTGCAGATAGATGTTTGGATAGAAATCTTTCTGCTCCATGATGAGGATTTTTTTTTTTCCCTGAGTTATTTAATACTGAGCACGTTTGCATCTCTTCCCATCCCTTACCCCCCACCCTTTCTCTTTTAGAATTACTTCGGAAGCTGGCCTAGAAATTGATAGTCAGCAAGAAGAGGAATCTGTTCAAGCATCTGATGAGTCAGATCTTCCTTCTACAAGTCAAGATCCTCCATCTAGTTCATCTGCAGGTACTGGTTAATTACTAAAAACTGACGTTGTTTTGCATAATTCCATTAAGTGTGAGAACTTTTTGGGGTAGGATCATGTGCTGCTCATGAGTAAGATACAAAATACGGCAGCAGGTCTTACTTAGAATAAGAATATACCTATATATTTTCAGTCCTAATGGCAAATCAGTTTTACTTGGACCGGAGTAACTGATGTGTCCATGGTAAGTATGCTTCAAAGAGCAAATTCTTGATACACAGATGATTCCATCCAATGATAGTTATGTCAGATTTAAAATAGTTTTTATTCGATCAAATTGTCAGAGAACAGTGTTTATCACTGTTCTGTTACCAAGTTACCAGATAGCATGGACGATGAACAAAATACCAAACTTAAATGTTCTGAAGCTTTTATTTATAGCAGAGATTATGCCAATTAAATAGGATGCACCTTGATAATTTTAGGGTAAATCCAAGAGCATAATGCATATCAAGTCATGGTGCAAAACTGTACTAAATGCAGATATTCTTTCCTGTACTTCCACTTCACAGACACAAGCAGTAATCAGCTTAAGCTGTTTCGACGTGTAAGGCTTCAGCCACCAACATTAAGAACTGGTGTTCGTGGTCGTCAGTTCAACAGACAGAGGGGTAAGTGTTCATGGCTTTTTTTCCCTGTCAAACTTGTCTTTAATACTTTGTTCCTTCAGGGACTATGTATGTCCTACTTTCTATGCATATGTTTGCTTGTAAGTCAGGAATAAAACATCCCAGTCCTAGCTTTCAGTGTGTTACCCTAAAAGCTCTAGGTTTTTAGTATATTTGTGCAAGCATTTCTGTAATAAGCAAACATTTTATGTGGCACTTGGTTCTTACCAATAGAGAGAAGGTTAATGGCAATAAATCTTACACTTGAAAATTTTAAAAAAGGCTTTAAAAAATATTTTGAGGGCATATGTTAAAACCAAGGTTTTTTTAATTTTACGTGTCAGTATTAAAAAAAATCCTTAGTCAAATTGTATTCTATTTAGTATTATTTTAATGTTTTATTTAATGTAGTAGCACTGAAATACATGAAATTTTTATAAGAAGTGAGGTTGATGACTTTGGATAGATTTTCCTAATCATTTATCACACTTTCTGTTAATAACCAAAAGAATGCCGTATTTGTTCTTTTGACAAAGAGCCTGAGATATTATCTTTAGTCAGCAGCGTTCTCCTAATGACAGAAGTGTAATGTAGCCATATCAGCAAACTCTAAGGGAGGAAGAGGGAGACTGAGTTTTTCCAGAAAGGAAGTGTTCCATTGCAATAGCAATTCCTTACAGGAGGATGAAACATCAGATGCATCGATGTTTGATTAAATGGCTGAAAAGGATTTCTATTAATGCATTTGTTTTCTTTCCCAACACAGGTGTAACTCATGCAATGGGAGGCAGAGGAGGCCTGAACAGAAGCAATATTAGTTAAATGATGTGTAATTACAGCTGTGTATACAAATGTGCCAGTTTGCCTGCGGTTGGTTTAGTGTAATGAATGCTTAAAGCAGCATTTTATACTTAGATTTGTGTGCACACATTTCAATGTCTTTATTAATAAAATTAGACAAACTGTCAACATTCAAATGGTATCTTTTCTAAAACATCCTCTGCTCTGCATCACTTTTCAGGACAGTTATACCAGTCTTTAGATACAGTCTTTCCTGTGAGAGCGGTAACAGGTCTTGCTATTCTTTTGCCCACATCCAAGCTGTAGTACCGATCTGAAATGAATAGACAGCAGAATTAATTTTTATAAACTACAGTTACTGTATGGAAAGAATCTGGAAATTAAAGCCTGCCTTTTAATTTTGTTAGGCATGAATAGCAGATTTTCATTCCTCATCTATACAAGGTTTTGAAAGGCTATAAAAATCCATTTTTAGTCTCATCTTTTTGACATGTAGATCTTTGTTTAGCTACATTTAATAGCTATAATGCCACTAATAATTAAATCTTTTGCAAGAACAAGGAGTACAGAAGGAGCCACTAGTACTGCTAGAACACAGAAATAGTTTTAAGATTTAGAAACTGGAAACAAAACTAATCCTGCACCAGTTGTAAAAATGGGAACTTCTGTGGTCCCTGAGTTTGAATTACGTTAAGGTTGTCAAATTATTCTGGCAGAAACTTATTTTAGTATCTTCCTGTATTGGGATATGTGTGTCCAATACTTGTAACTTTATTTTCTTGTTTATTCATTTAAAAAACTGAGGAATGTTTTTATCTCATCCTGGCTATAGGAGAAAGGTCTTCTTAAACTGGAACTAGAAATAATTATTTCCCAGAAAATTGCCAGTGAAAAACCAATGTGAAAAATCAATGTGTAATGGTCCAAGGATTTTGATATATCATTAATATGATTGTTCATTTAAGTGTCAAGATTTTTTTCTTTTTATAAATCTGAACTCTTAAGACAATGCATTCCACAACTGTATAGTTTGAATTACTGTACCTTGTTGCTACTAGCTGTTCTGTAACTCAATTTTTGAATAGAAATCTCTCTCAATTATAGGCAGCGTTTTATTTCTCAGGGCTTCTCAGTAGTGCTTGCTTAAAATTAGTGATGCAGAATCACAAGTTGTAATGTTAGAAAGCTCAGAGACTTCTTTCTTTCCTATTCATTCGCCCCTTAGTCTTTTGAAATAACTTGTAGTTAACTTATAACTTGAAGTAACTTGTGTTAGCTTTAACTTACTGTAAGAGAAGGCATAATAATCATAGCCATCTGGCTTATTGTAGTTGGGTACTGATATCGTCGAATGGATTACTTTGGGGAGCCCCCTCCAGTAGGCAGTCACTTTGACTTCCTTGCGCAAAACTCCTGCAAGCAAAAGAAAAGTTAGGAAGTGTCACCGTGTGTCTGCCAAAAGCTTTCATTTATTTGTATTATCTAGAGCAAACAAGAATTACTGGATTGAGAAAAAAATGAAGTACTATATTAGGAAAAAAAATGGAACAATGTTACATATCAGAAGCTTAAAGAAGATTACAATGGTTGTATAAAAAATGAATAAACATAAGTTACCGGATTGATATGGATTGATTCTGACAGTCTGAATAACTGTTGGCGTTCCTACTGCACGTTGGAAGCGTCTCCTTATTACGAGTCTTGGGACAAAAGCTGGGTATCTTATGGTAATACGTGCTTTCCGTTGGCACTTCTTGGCTGGTTCCTGCCTGTATACATACTGTTGCATGTTGCCATCTAAAAGAGACATTGGTTTAATATGTTTAAACAAAGAAAAAACAAGCCAGTTTGATAACAGGAGTGATAATGGGTAGTATTTTTGTAATGGGCAGGAAAACAGCATCACTTTGATACGTCTACAGCTCTCTAATGCTGTTGCAACTTGCAGCTTTTTGTATCCATTCCTACATTCTAATGTGAAAGCCTTGCTCTCTAAATCCAAACTACACTTCAGAGGTAGCACTAACTCCTGCAGCTTCATTAGAATTACTGTACTGAGTACAGTTCTTCGGGAACTACTTTGATTTCCACTGTACCTATTTATCAAGACAAGTGAAAGACCTACTTTAGGTTAGGTAAGGGGAAGGCTATAGAGTCCAGAAAATGACTTGCATTTCATTATCCTAAGCTTTCTTTTATTAGCAGAACAATTCTGTTGCCATACATTGTTCATAAGAAAATTAACTTCATTTAAAACAGGATAAATAGTTAACAATGAAAGAACTGAGGTAAATCTCCATGCATTAGTTCTGAACTAAAAAGGCTGTTTGAGCCTTTCCTTTGATTAATTTGAGACTGATTTTTTTATTTTATTTTATTTTTTTATTTTAATCAGATAAAACTTATCTTTATGTTTGAGAGATGCAATCTCATGCGTCTGGTATTTTGAATATTTTGAAAAGCATTTAAAAATGTGTGGAACTTAGAGATGTTTGAAGCCTCAGGCTGTGTTTTGACTAGGGGCATGTCTATTAGTCCGTAACAGTGTTATATTCCTCACTAATGCAGTTCAAGTAGGTTTTGATCATCTGTAAACATCTGAAATATGAGACTTACCTCTTTTGATAAAATAAACAGATTCTGGTCTGCCATTGTAACTTGCAACAGGGAGGGCTGCCCTTATTTTCCCAGTTAGCCCTGCAAATCCATTTGCGAGAGGTTTGGGATAGCCTTTATCCATTACACCATTAGTGAAACGCCAGTACAGAGGACCCTAGTGATTTAAGCAAAAGATGAACTTCAGAGAAATTCATTCCTGGTAATTGGACTTCAGCGCAGGTATTAAAAGTAATTAATACTAGCATTTTGGGAACCACCTTGTTATCTGTTGGCTGGAAGTGCTCCTAAATCCACTAAAATCCACTAAAAACAAACTACTACAATGGTAATTAGGCAGTGCCTTTAGGCAGGCGGGAGAGTGTTTCAGAAATGATCTGGAACGATGATTACTAAACAGCAATTTGCTTTCTAACTGCATAACATTCTTAATTAAGTGTACATCTGTCATTCTTCAAGGAAGGGAAAAGTACTGGGAACAAACTTAGGTTGTCTTTGGTCAAAGGAAAGACTCAATGGAATAACTGCATTTTAAAGGTTTTTTGGGGGGCATGGGAAGTTTTGGAAATACTGATCATACTGATGGTCAGGTAATTGATCAATAAGCAATTACAGGAAAAAAGCACAGAATTTGGACATTCTGAGAAGCACGGTGCCAAGGCGGAAGAGGGGGAAGGTTTCACTTCAGCTACTTAATTTCACGTCTGAAAATGCTGAATGTTTTACAAAATGAGCACCTTAGCCTTGGAGTACAAGGTTGCACTGAACAGCCCCATCATGCATCAAGACTGTGCTTCAAAGCTTCCCTACTTTTCCTACCTTGATGAAGAAAGTCTTGCCATCACAGTTGCACCTGGAGAAGACAGCATCGATGGGGGATGGGATGCCCCAGCCCTCACTGATCCGGCGGGGGCTGGTTGTTGGTGGGGTCCTGCCATTCAGCAGCCAGTAGTAGTGACCTGCAGGTGGGAGGAGACATGGACCACACCATGAAACACATGGCCAATCAGTGATGCAGGGAGAAAAGCTTGGGAAGGAGGGAAAGGTGTCTCCTGCACCTCCTGCCCCACTGTGGCAGTGAGGCCAATGGAGGGTGTGGGGCCTTCGTACCTCTGAAGACAGCCAGGGTTCCATTGGGCAGGGCAACCATGCTATCCGCCGGCTTCCCACTGCACAGGTCCTTCTCATCAGCCTTCCCTACTGAAAAACAGCATGTCTCAGGATTGTTTGTTCCTTTAACAAAAAATGCGTTCCCTCCCCCACCACCTGAAGCAGTGCTATCACAGAATCATAGGGGTTGGAAAGGACCTCCAGAGACCATCGATTTCAACCCCCCTGCCAAAGCAGGTTGCCTACACCAGGTCGCACAGGTAGGCGTCCAGGTGGGTCTTGAATATCTCCAGAGAAGGAGACTCCACCCTTAAATATCTACAGACATGGATCAGGTCCCCTCTCAGTCTTCTTTTCTCAAGGCTAAACAGACCCAGTTCACTTAGACTTTCTTCACTGGGGAGATGCTCCAGGCCCTTCACCATCTTTGTGGCCCTCCGCTGGACTCTTTCCAAGAGATCCCTGTCTTTTTTGTACTGGGGAGCCCAGAACTGGACACAGTATTCCAGATGAGGCCTCACCAGGGCAGAGTAGAGGGGGAGGATCACCTCCCTTGACCTGCTGGCCACGCTCTTTTTAATGCACCCCAGAATGCCATTGGCCTTTTTGGCTACAAGGGCACACTGCTGGCTCATGGCCAACCTGTCGTCCACCAGGATGCCCAGGTCCCTCTCAGCAGAGCTCCTCTCCAGCAGCTCATCCCCCAGCCTGTACTGGTGCATGCAATTATTCCTCCCTAGGTTCAAGACTCTACACTCGCTTTTGTTGAACCTCATCTGATTTCTTACTGCCCAGCTCTCCAGCCTTCCAGGTCTCACTGAATGGCAGCACAGCCTTCAGAAGGCCACAGTTAAGTGTAGTTTTTTTGTCTGTAGAACCAAGTTCAGGGCTCTCTTCAGGCCTCGTTCAGGATGTATTCTTGAAAAGTTGAAATCTTGTGTTTTCCTCCAAAGAATGTAAGACCAGCTGTTTACACAGTTATGTTACAGTTATTGTCATTTGTTGTTTATCTCAGTATCTATAATTCAGATAAAGGTCTACAGATGCTTCACATGCTGCATCTCATGTTCAGTTCCTTCATACTTCATACAAGTTTCCCATCCTTCATTCTTAAGTGTGCATTTACATTTATTTCAGTTATATGCAAAGGAAGGATATCTTTTTCAACAAAAATCCCAAGTATTTTCATTTAAAAGACCCACTCTATATATTTAGATCAGTGGATCTAAAAGCACCCAAGAGCTTCTGCACTGTATGCTAACATAACTATGATAACTGTGTTCTGGACTGCATTAAAACAGGGGTGGCCAGCAGGGAGGGGGAGGTGATTGTCCCCCTCTACTCAGCTCTCGTGAGGCCCCATCTGCAGTGCTGCGTCCAGGGCCCCAGTACAGGGAGGACACGGAGCTCTTGGAGCAGGTTCAGAGGAGGACCACTAAGATGATCAGAGGGCTGGAGCTATGAGGACAGGTTGAGGGAACTGGGCTTGTTTAGCTTGGAGAAGAGAAGGCTCTGGGGAGACCTCATTGTGTCCTTCCAATACTTGAAGGGAGCGTATAAAAAGTAGCAGGAATGGCTGTTTACAAGGGGGAATGGTTTTAAACTGAGAATGCGGAGGCTTATTTTCCTAAGACTTTTAGAAATTTAACTTGGTTATCCTTTGCATCTTTTTTGTTTGTTTGTTTCCATCTTCCACAGTATTTACAGCAAATATTTTTCAGCAGGACCAAAATAAGAGCGTGAAATAAGATGCACATGAGAAATTTCAATAACTATGCAACTGAAAAAATAAAGTGCTGCATAGAATTCAGCATGCTGACTGGTCTAATTAGAAAGTACTTGCACATCCTTTACTCACAAGTTTTGCTGTGCTTGCTGGTTTTGTACACTTACTTTCTGCTCCTCCAGATAAAATTGGCAAGTCTGCAGTTTGTATTAAAGGCTTGTTTATCTCATCCTCTTCTACGGGCATAGTTTCAGGGCTGGATGGAGAAGGCTCATCATGTGTGTCAGTAATCTCCTGGAAATGTATATCTGGCTTGGATGTCCCCCTAGAAACAAGAAACATTTCTTCTATCGTGTCTTTTTTATCTGTTGTTGTTCTACCTCTGATCACTGTAGTTTCTTCTTTCTTGTCAAAACTAGGGGACTCTTCAGGGGAATCCTCTATTTCTTTTTCAGTAGTATAGCTAGTACCCTCAGCAAGGGTGGTTGTCTCCTTTCCACCAGCTGTTGTATCTTTAGAGGGAATGATGCACTCAGCAACTGCTGGCACAGCCTGTGTAGTTTCCATAGTTGTGTCTCTTTTAGCTGTTGTCACAATCTCCGTGGGTTTAGGAGTTGAATCAGTTTTGGTTGTTTCTTTTTTAGTTGAGGTCTCCGTGGTTATAGGGGTCATAATAGGCTTTGTTGTTCTGTCACTTTTATCAGTTATACTTAAGAGTTTGCTGTATGTAGTAGTTGTGCCTTGATTAACATTTGTGGCTGCAGCTGTAGATAGTTCAACTTCAGGAATGGTGGGAGAGTCAGATAGGGATACTGGAGGACCTGTAGCCTTAGGCATTACTTCTTTCTCTTTGGGGGTTGTTGACATCTTTGTGTCACTAGCAGTTTTCCCCTCAACTCTGGGGGTGGTGGGAGAATCAGCCTTGGTTGTTGGTGCCTCTGTGGCTTCAGGGGTTGTCTCCTCAGCTTTGGGAGTTGTGGGTGCATCTGTAGCTTTAGGGGTTGTCTCCTCAGCTTTGGGAGTTGTGGGTGCAACTGTAGCTTTAGCGGTTGTCTCCTCAGCTTTGGGAGTTGTTGGGGCATCTGTAGCTTTAGGGGTTGTCTCCTCAGCTTTGGGAGTTGTGGGTGCAACTGTAGCTTTAGGGGTTGTCTCCTCAGCTTTGGGAGTTGTTGGTGCATCTGTAGCTTTAGGGGTTGTCTCCTCAGCTTTGGGAGTTGTTGGTGCATCTGTAGCTTTAGGGGTTGTCTCCACAGCTTTGGGAGTTGTTGGGGCATCTGTAGCTTTAGGGGTTGTCTCCTCAGCTTTGGGAGATGTTGGTGCATCTGTAGCTTTAGGGGTTGTCTCCTCAGCTTTGGGAGTTGTTGGTGCATCTGTAGCTTTAGGGGTTGTCCCCTCAGCTTTGGGAGTTCGGGGTGCAACTGTAGCTTTAGGGGTTGTCTCCTCAGCTTTGGGAGTTGTTGGGGCATCTGTAGCTTTAGGGGTTGTCTCCTCAGCTTTGGGAGTTGTTGGGGCATCTGTAGCTTTAGAGGTTGTCTCTTCATTTTTAGGGGTTGTTGGTACCTGAGTGGCTGCAGGGGTTGTCTCTTCATCTTTGGGGGTTGTTGGTGCCACAGTGGCTTCAGGCGTTGTCTCTTCAGCTTTCGGGGTAGGCAGATCTTCTGTGGCTTCAGGGGTTGTCTCTTCAGCTTCAGGGGTTGTTGGTTCCTCTGTGGCTTCAGGCGTTGTCTCTTCAGCTTTGGGTGTTGTTGGTGCCTCTGTGGCTTCAGGCGTTGTCTCTTCAGCTTTGGGTGTTGTTGGTGCTTCTGTGGTTTCAGGCGTTGTCTTTTCAGCTTTGGGTGTTGTTGGTACCTCTGTGGCTGCAGGGGTTGTCTCTTCAGCTTTGGGTGTTGTTGGTGCCTCAGTGGCTGCAGCGGTTGTCTCTTCAGCTTTGGGTGTTGTTGGTTCCTCTGTGGCTGCAGGGGTTGTCTCTTCAGCTTTGGGTGTTGTTGGTGCCTCTGTGGCTGCAGGGGTTGTCTCTTCAGCTTTGGGTGTTGTTGGTGCCTCTGTGGCTTCAGGCGTTGTCTCTTCAGCTTTGGGTGTTGTTGGTGCCTCTGTGGCTTCAGGCGTTGTCTCTTCAGCTTTCGGGGTAGTCAGATCTTCTGTGGCTGCAGCGGTTGTCTCTTCAGCTTTGGGTGTTGTTGGTGCCTCTGTGGCTTCAGGCGTTGTCTCTTCAGCTTTGGGTGTTGTTGGTGTCTCTGTGGCTTCAGGAGTTGTCTCTTCAGCTTTGGGTGTTGTTGGTGCCTCTGTGGCTTCAGGTGTTGTCTCTTCAGCTTTGGGTGTTGTTGGTGCCTCTGTGGCTTCAGGCGTTGTCTCTTCAGCATTGGGTGTTGTTGGTGCCTCTGTGGCTTCAGGCGTTGTCTCTTCAGCTTTGGGTGTTGTTGGTGCCTCAGTGGCTGCAGCGGTTGTCTCTTCAGCTTTGGGTGTTGTTGGTGCCTCTGTGGCTTCAGGCGTTGTCTCTTCAGCTTTGGGTGTTGTTGGTGCCTCAGTGGCTTCAGGTGTTGTCTCTTCAGCGTTGGGTGTTGTTGGTGCCTCTGTGGCTTCAGGCGTTGTCTCTTCAGCTTTGGGTGTTGTTGGTGCCTCTGTGGCTTCAGGCGTTGTCTCTTCAGCTTTGGGTGTTGTTGGTGCCTCTGTGGCTTCAGGCGTTGTCTCTTCAGCTTTGGGTGTTGTTGGTGCCTCTGTGGCTTCAGGCGTTGTCTCTTCAGCTTTGGGTGTTGTTGGTGCCTCTGTGGCTTCAGGCGTTGTCTCTTCAGCTTTGGGTGTTGTTGGTGCCTCTGTGGATGCAGCGGTTGTCTCTTCAGCTTTGGGTGTTGTTGGTGCCTCTGTGGCTTCAGGAGTTGTCTCTTCAGCTTTGGGTGTTGTTGGTGCCTCTGTGGCTTCAGGTGTTGTCTCTTCAGCTTTGGGTGTTGTTGGTGCCTCTGTGGCTTCAGGCGTTGTCTCTTCAGCTTTCGGGGTAGTCAGATCTTCTGTGGCTGCAGCGGTTGTCTCTTCAGCTTTGGGTGTTGTTGGTGCCTCTGTGGCTTCAGGCGTTGTCTCTTCAGCTTTGGGTGTTGTTGGTGCCTCTGTGGCTTCAGGCGTTGTCTCTTCAGCTTTGGGTGTTGTTGGTGCCTCTGTGGCTTCAGGCGTTGTCTCTTCAGCTTTGGGTGTTGTTGGTGCCTCTGTGGCTTCAGGCGTTGTCTCTTCAGCTTTGGGTGTTGTTGGTGCCTCTGTGGATGCAGCGGTTGTCTCTTCAGCTTTGGGTGTTGTTGGTGCCTCTGTGGCTTCAGGAGTTGTCTCTTCAGCTTTGGGTGTTGTTGGTGCCTCTGTGGCTTCAGGTGTTGTCTCTTCAGCTTTGGGTGTTGTTGGTGCCTCTGTGGCTTCAGGCGTTGTCTCTTCAGCTTTCGGGGTAGTCAGATCTTCTGTGGCTGCAGCGGTTGTCTCTTCAGCTTTGGGTGTTGTTGGTGCCTCTGTGGCTTCAGGCGTTGTCTCTTCAGCATTGGGTGTTGTTGGTGCCTCAGTGGCTGCAGCGGTTGTCTCTTCAGCTTTGGGTGTTGTTGGTGCCTCTGTGGCTTCAGGTGTTGTCTCTTCAGCTTTGGGTGTTGTTGGTGCCTCTGTGGCTTCAGGAGTTGTCTCTTCAGCTTTGGGTGTTGTTGGTGCCTCTGTGGCTTCAGGTGTTGTCTCTTCAGCTTTGGGTGTTGTTGGTGCCTCTGTGGCTTCAGGCGTTGTCTCTTCAGCTTTGGGTGTTGTTGGTGCCTCTGTGGCTTCAGGCGTTGTCTCTTCAGCTTTGGGGGTAGTCAGATCCTCTGTGGCTTCAGGGGTTGTCTCTTCAGCTTTGGGTGTTGTTGGTGCCTCTGTGGCTTCAGGCGTTGTCTCTTCAGCTTTGGGTGTTGTTGGTGCCTCTGTGGCTTCAGGGGTTGTCTCTTCAGCTTTGGGTGTTGTTGGTGCCTCTGTGGCTTCAGGCGTTGTCTCTTCAGCTTTGGGTGTTGTTGGTGCTTCTGTGGTTTCAGGAGTTGTCTCTTCAGCTTTGGGTGTTGTTGGTGCTTCTGTGGCTTCAGGCGTTGTCTCTTCAGCTTTGGGTGTTGTTGGTGCCTCTGTGGTTTCAGGCGTTGTCTCTTCAGCTTTGGGTGTTGTTGGTGCCTCTGTGGTTTTAGGAGTTGTCTCTTCAGCTCTGGGTGTTGTTGTTGCCTCTGTGGCTTCAGTAGTTGTTTCCTCAACTTTGGGTGTTGTTGGTGCTTCTGTGGCTTCAGGTGTTGTCTCTTCAGCTTTGGGGGTTGTTGGTTCCTCTGTGGCTTCAGGCGCAGTCATCTCTTCCATTTTTTCAGTGGTAGGATATTCTGCCTCTGTCATTGATTCTTCTGTGGCTTTGGGGGTCATCGCTTCCACACTGAGGCTTGTGAAAGTGTCTGCCTCATCTGTAGTCCCATCTGTGGCTGTTGTTTCAGGCTGTTTAGTAGTTGGAGGAGGACTGGTTGTGGTGCCAATATCTATGAGAGGAAAAATGCATTACAGCATAGGAATTGCAATGTGTGCACCTTTTCATATTTTTTGTACACTGATAAGAAATAGCTGCTTGTCTTTTGAACAGCATTAGTAGCATTAGTACCTTCTTTCATAGTCCTTGCTTAAAATAAATAAATAGATAAATAAAAAGCATTCTGTGTAAAACCGTGCTTTGTGTTGCTGTTGTTGAAACCTCCATTGTTTTTTTGCCAGTTTATAATCGTATGTGGAAACCTATGTTAAATTTGATAAATACCAGTTACAGACAAGTCAAAAGATACATTCACAGAATCATAATCATATATTCTTTAAAAGAACTAAACTAATCTGCACTGTGAATTTTTTTTTGTGGGGGTGCCTGGGACTTAGCTGTAGCTAGGTTTTGACTAATACCATTGGTTAACCGAGGCATGGCCAATCCGCACCAGCACAGCTCACAGTTTTATTGTTGTTGTTGTTTTTCAATATATATATATATATATATAAATGTTTTAGTGAAAAGAAAATAATAAAAAATTAAAATAAGCTTTGTTACTTGTATACATTAGCTATATTATATATCTTATGAGGGTTGCTCTGAAAGTAATGCAACTTATTTAGTTATATTTTCCCACAGCATTATGGGTAGATGTTAATGGGATGACATTAGAGGTTGAACCTTCTCACCAAGACTTCATTACATTTTGCAGCCATACAACAAACAGCAGCAGGGGGGTAATCTGACAGAATGGTGTCTGACATGGAAGTACATATGAAGCCATGTGGTAGATTCTTCCATGCAGGAAAAACTGTCATTCATTGACACTTGCTTAACATTTATGGAGACCAATCAGTGGATGTGAGCACAGTGAGGGGTGGGAGATGCATTTCAGCAGTGGGTCACTTCCACTGGGGCAGATTTTTACCAAGTGCAGCATGTACGTCTTGTTCATCACTGCTGAAAATTCTTAGCCAACAGTGCTGACGGTGCCAAAGACCATTTTGTAGCTGAGAATTTGCTCTATTAAATAGTGTGATTATGCTCTGTGTATTGATTGTATTTTCCAAGGAAGTAATCAGAAGGCATAACTGAGCAACCTCCATAACTGCAGCCCTATACAATTCCTCTTCATTCAGTGCTGCCCATGAAAGCCCAAAGACTGGACACCCATGTATTAACCCACAGTGACTTTGACTTCAGCAGGGCAGATTTAAATTTGGTGTTTGTATGCAAAGCCATATCATGTTTCTATCATTTTTCATTTAAGGGGACCCACCTTATAAAATATAGTTCTTTTTAATAGGACTCTTCCCTTCACTGTTAGTTCCTTTGATTTGCTCTTTTTGTCCTTAACTATTATAAAACCTGCACTTGTGTCCTAGGCCTGATTGGAAAGAGTTATAGAAACAGGAAAAAAGGGAACTTTCTGAATGTAGATACCTAATAACATCTCCTATGCTGTGCCTTTGGTATTTTTCTCTTTGTGATGTACAGCTTTAAGGCTATACTTTTATACACAGTTACACAAATCTGGGTCAAATTATTCACACAGATAGATTCAGAAGAAACTAACAATAAATGTTTCTGCTTTTTAATCTTTTGATCTCTTACTGGGATCTCTGATTTAGTTGTTCTCACAGTTTTGTTATGGAGTTCTTTTTTGATTGATTGATTATTGCTTTTTTTTTTTCTTTTTTCTTCTTATAATTACAATCAAATTAACACTATGTTATTGAAAACCTGAAAAATCAAAATCAAGAGCAGCTTCATGTGACTTTGAACTGCACTATTTTGTACAGATCTCCCAAAGAAGGTATTTCAAGATCTGAGCTGCTGCTACTGACAGTCTCTCAGCAGGCTGGAAGTACTGAGGACTTTGCAGTGTGAGAAATAATCCCTGCATACTATAGAGACAGTGCAGTGTGAGCAGAGCATTACAGAATAGGCTTTCATCCTACCCGATATGTCTGAAATACCAACAGTCAAGTGGAGTCCTGCTGTCTACATTTCCTTCATTCTGTTCCATTTGACCTTCTAGACTGACTTTGCAACAGGAAATTGCCACAACAGGTAAATAGTCCAAAACAAAAAACAAACTAAGGGTTAAACTACTGGCCATTATTGACTTATAGCCTTGTTTCTTTGTTGTTACTTCAAGGTTTCAAGTTCAAACAGATCTCCCAAGTTAGCATTAATAATGCTAACAAAGAACACAGGTACACAGTGTGTTTTCCATTCAGAAGAAAATAAGTTACGTGTGTTTTCTGAAGCTGCAGGATGCCTGACTTGATTAAAGCTAAAGAAATCTGTCAGGAGGTTTTCCTGTCCTGGTTCTGACAGACCTTCACTGTCCCAGAATACAGCACCCTTCCTGTTCCTGCAGTGAATATTGTCCAAAATTGACAGTAGTGTGTTATGTTATTGAAGACCTGAAAGATCAAATGGAGATGTCACCCCACCCCCATATCTGCCTTAAGCAAACTCGGCAAAGTCAGTAGAGTCTTTCTTGAAGTGTAGGTGAAGTAATCAGTTTATACACCAAGTGGTTCCAAGGCTGGTAATGTCTGGCATCGCTTTTATATTTCCAGAGCAGGAAAAACATCTCTAACATCCCCTTCAGATAACTCCCACCCCGTTTCATTTGTATCCTTTCCTACCTTCCTCCGGCTTCTTTTCCTCATCTGTGGATGACCTTTTAGATGTTGATTTGTTTGGGGGAGGAGTCTCAGGCACTGGCTTTTCTGTGTGTACTGAAAGAAATGACACAATCTGTTAATAGGACCGCATAGAGATGCTTGTTGTAAGAAGGTGGTACTTTGGTACAGAACTTCAATGACACTTTTCCATATCCATCTTTTTTTTATGTTACTTATTGTCCATGGGATTTTTTAGGGTATTATCTAGAAAAGGAGAAATGAAAAAGACAAAAATACTCTTGGGATCCCCAAGTGTTTATCGTAGGCCTGAGCAATCTTTTTCCCAGAGGTGAGAGGTGAGGCATTCCGAGCTGACAGGAATTTTCAGATGGGAAGAATATGAATTCTAAGTGGAGTTCTGTGCTCTGAGAACTTGTCATAGAATCACAGAATGGTTTGTTCTGGAAGGGACCTTTAAGAACATCTATTTCCAACCCCCTGCTATAGGCAGAAACACCTCATTTGGTTACAAATGCACGAATTACAATAAGGCACTGCATCATTCCAAAAACTTTATCAGGTTTCTTAGCAGATGGAAAAATTGATGACTAAAATGTTGGTAGAGAGCAGAGTGGATTTGGGGATGTTTGGTTTTGTGTTGTTTGGTTTGTTTTGACAAAAATTAACAGCAAACCAAAGTAACAGTGGCTGCCATCACTGCTTAAAGCTTCCGTGGTGCTGGATGGGATCTGTGGGACCCACATACACTGCCTGGGGCTGAGCTACTACCAAGCCAAAGCAGGCCGTGCTTTCCCCTAAAGCAGAGCTGATGGCTCTTTCTGAGTCACAGAGATCTGCTCAACTAGCAGCTCTGAGTGAGCTGCTTTAATTTTGCCTACGCCCACTGCAGTCCCAGATTTTCAGTTGTAACCCTTTGGGGAATCTTGCTCTAACTGAAGGGGTTTTATTGCAGGGATTAAAAAGCTAGAAGGAAAATAAGATGGAATGAATTGGTAGATAATATCATTTAAATCAGATGGCATCCTGGCAGCAACAGCTGAGAGAAGCAGGTTTTAAGCAGCCTGAAAGGCAGCAAATTCACCTCAAGACATTGCTAAGACATTTATCTTCTTCTACACATTCAGCCAAGAGTTAATTTCAGTATGAACTGCTGTGCACCTGGGGACTGGGACTGGCTGTCATGTGAACCAAATAACAGTCCGTAATGCTCATCCTGACTGTTAAAGACCATGCATGGAAAACTGGCTGCCCTGCAGGTCTGTAAAGCGCAAGATAAGGAAAAGTGACTGTGGGTCACCTGGTGGTTAAATTCACATTTTCCTAAAATGCCTCTTGCTGCAGTGTGATGTGCAGCCACTTTTCATCAGGCAGTCCCTATGGATTTTCTTCCTTTCCCCAGAGAAGCAGTTGCTATGCTGGCCTGATCCTCCTTTTCAGAATTCAGAGTGGAAAGGATCTAGGAGAATTCCCCCTCTGCTTGCAGTGGTTGCAATAGTTCAAAGCAAATGGTCCAGGGGTTCAAGTGTCTGTGCTATCCCAGTGCCAGGGGTTGGGTAGTACCCACTTATGGATGAGTTTCAGAAGAACTGTAGGGAGCTGGACCGACATTACTACCTCTCCATCCATGAACTAGACCATTTACTGCCAAGTGCCATTCATTTTCTGCAGCCCATGTCTTTGAATTCTATTATTGGTGTAATTTTTAGTGGCATGAGTGGATGTATAGGTGCCAAACCTGGCAGAAATGTTAGCAAATATTCAGGTATTCTCCACCTCCTAGTTCCCACTCATCAGACTGCCGTACTTAAGGTGTACTGGCCAACAGTAGGATTGGCTTAACTTTATGGAAAGTTTCACCTGAGAATGTTGTTGTAGATGCTACAACAGGTGATAATAACAAGAATGAAGACTGTGTGGTTCACTTTAAATGACAGCCCAAGGTATCTAAATTTAAATACATGTATATAAGAAAAACATTATGAAGAAGACATTTCTTACATTCTTTACAGTGTTCGTCGTAGTCTGGGCAGCATTTTCCATATCGTTTACATTCTATGTCACAGTCACACTCTCTTCCTCTTTGATAGACTTCAAAGCAACGTCCTTTGCAGGAGACTGCAAACAGAACAACAGAGTTAATTTTTTTGTGTAGCTCACATGTGACACTGGGACCTTTCTACAGTGACTTAAACTGATTTAAAGAGCAGCTTCCTATGTGATTATTCTGGTCTGCCCCAGAATTTGACTGTGTGATTAATTCCAATGAGTTTTGGATCAGGCCATGTAACCAGAACTGTGCTTTGCCACTGAGGGTACTGAGACCAGCTAGGACCTGTGGCAGAATAAAACATAACCATGGAGTGGAGTTCATTTTAGATAGGCCCCATCAGAGAAGTCTTCACAGAACCAGAGATAGCTGAGGCTGTCAGGAACCTCTGAAGGTCACACCATCCCCTGCTCTAGCAGAGTCACGAAAGCTGGGCACCCTAGACCATATCAAGGTGATTTTGGAGATCTTCAAGAAGGAGACTCCACAGCCTCTCTAAGACGTGTGGTGTTTCCCTAATCAAATAGCAGTTGGCTCAAGAATGATATTTAAAATCAGTAAGAAAATAATTCTGGGCCACATTTTCAAAATGGACTTGCATCGGGGCACCACTCTGCATCAACAGTGGTGTGTCCACCAAAGCGTTTCTGAGAAAGAATAGGGCCAACATACATTATGACTGCACTAAATGTCAGTGGTCAAGTACTATATCTTAGTTTTTGGTGAGCTGTATTGGAATACATCAGACCTAAAGTGGATTTTTTTTTTTTTTTTTTTTTTGGGGGGGGGGGGTTGTTTGTTTTTTTTCTTTGTTGAGGTTGCTTAGTATCTCACAGAACTGAGCTAAAAATTAACCATCACTCGGCATTTCTAAAATTATCATATGATCTATTGCATAGAACCATATTTTACAATTAAGTAATTATCTAGCAAAGTTAGTGTTGCTGCATAGGCAGGATTGGAACAGTTTTAGACCAGTGGAGAGGTGGAGTGCTCTGCTGATGCGAGTAGATTCATTCCACGTGCCTAGGCAAAAATGTATTTATTTTTTAAAGAATGATCATTTTAGGTAGTGCTGTTTCTGCATTTAACATACTTAGCCTGAACTGCTAGATCTAAGACCTTTAATCTTTATCTCACACCTTTAATCTTACTAGAACTACACTGTAGTGGTTATCTAAAGTCCTGCTGTTTTTGACATACGGGTAATGCATAAGAAAAGGAGAACTCCTCCAACAGAACGGTTTGAAATATCTGTATTTTTTATGCCACACATTTCTAAATTTCACACAAACTAAAACATGTCCATTCATCTTGTCCATCACACTCCAGCCACAGTTCTGATCCAGTCAGTTTCTGTCAGGACTCCCTCTGACTGGATCAGACCCCACAGACTCTGTCCCTCTTAAAATTGGGTGGGACTGCCACAGAATTTCTCTCTTCTGGAACATCCTGAATCTTTCCTCTTACCTGAATTGGCTTTTAATATCTTTTTGGTTTGGTTTGGTTTGGTTTGGTTGTTTTTTAGTATACAGACAAATAAATACAGTATAAGTGCACAGAGGAGGAGAAGACAAGCAATAGAAGACAATCCCTCTCTTGCTCTGTTCTTCCAAAAAGCAAACACCTTTTCTTGGTGACAACCTGCAGGTGCAAAATTTACATTGAATGGGCTGTGAGAGGTTATCACAAAGTTTTCTGAGCGGGAGAATTACATAGATGAGAGGAGCACAAGGATGAGCAAACAAAAAGAAGCATCTAAGCGTTCAGAGGACATAGGCTGGTGCAAGCAGGAGAAGTCTTTGCTGATAGGAGCTGGCTATGTTTGGGAACTTACCCCCTGTGCAGACTTTGTTGAAGTCAGGGCAGCACTCCTTGTAGTGTTGGCAGCTATAATCACAGTGGCAGACATGCTCTCTAGAATACCCTTCCCCACATCTCCCTGTACAGCTCCATAAATCTAAAATCACATGACACCATTGTAAACATTGCCAGATTGAAATGGTATGTGAGGAAACTGAACAGCAAAGCAGGAAGACTTATGTTTCCCTAAAGAATGCCATTTCTGTACTCAGGGCCATGGAAACTGTGGGGCAGTGCAGCCTGTTTGAAGTCCTGCAGGTCAGAGCTGATCCCTGGGCTGGCTTGTGGGCAGGCAGCAGAGATGGATTCTGCATGGGCTGGTTTGTCCTGTTTTTCCTAAAAAGCAGTGAATCCTGAGGACCAATTCAGTCACATGGCTGCACTGGTTATGGCACCCAGACTAGCTTGTTTACCTGAGGCAATATATCAGCCAGGCACTATGTTGTTTCATTTTCTACTTTAATTCACTCTAAGCACAGCCACAGAAGTGTTACCTGCACCAGAATACCTGACAGATGCATTAGGTCTGTCAGAATTTTACTTAGGTAATAGTATTCTTCATAATAAAATCAGCTCAACTTTTAAATGGTGAGCACAATACCATAATAAATGGAGGTCCCCAGAGCCATTTTTGCTGTCAGTTGTCAGAATCTGCCTGCCCTTTACATGATGGTTTTTTGCTTTTTTTTCTCTCTGAAGTCAGAGAGGAATTTGGTGCTGACCCCGAGGTTAGGAAAAGTTGAGATCTGGTCCTGCAACCTTCTACAAAGTACTCTCTGTTTGCTAATGAGAAGGTTGCTAGCAGAATAAACTAGGCGCTTATTCCACATTGGCATTATAGCTTGACTGCTGGAGTGCTGCAAAATGCCAAATAATAAATACGTGGTGCAGGCCAGAGGTGACAAGCAGGACATCAGAGATCTACTTCCAGAGTATCAGATATTCACTTGGGCTTACTCCCCCTCCTACATGAATCCCCCACTAACATAAGGCTCTATCTCTTCTTCTGGAAATGCAGGACTGCGAGTGGAGTGTCCCTAAATACAAACAAAAAGCTGAACAGTCAGCGAGCTACAACAGACTTTGGATAACCAGCTGAAACACTGAGGAACAACAAGGAAACAACAAGGAATAACATGTAACACAACACAACACCAAAGACAATCATTTGTACCAGCACACACACTGTGTGTGTGGAGGTAGAACACAGCATAACAAAAGATTAAACCTATGAATCTTGTGATTTTTCAGCAATTCAATTGTGAAGGTACTTCTCTGGAAAACACCATTTGCTCCTTGGTAAGAATCCAGTTTTTGCTGAAAATAGTGGGAAGGAGCCCACTGGCATCGGGGGTGCAGTGTCAGATATTGATGCCCTGCAGGTAGTGTCTGACATCTGCTGAGCCCTGGTGAGCTGCTCACCTGCACAGACCTTATGTTCAGTACTCACAGGGAGTAATAAAATGTATTTTACAAGCAAGAAATACACTGTGTTATCAGTATTAACAACTTCAGAGCCCGCTTGAGAAGTGGGACAGCAAGGGGCTCACCAGGCTGTGGGTTCTTCCATTCCTTCTTAATGGAGCTGCTTTAGTTAGGAGGCAACTGCAGAGCTTTGAGGGTAGATTAAAATCTGCAGTAGTAAGAATAAGATAAGATTACGTGTAGTTGCCAAAATTAGCCTCTTTGCATCTACTGGCAAAGAACTTAGTCCCATGTGTGCATTCCTTTCCTCCAGCCCATTCTGTTTAGGTATTTCTACCTCATTTGTATGGGTACTATAATTCTAATTTCTTCCTTGAAGTATATTGCCAGTCACCACTGCTACATTAGTCAGCATAAGGACAACAGGATCAGTAGAATATGTCTGCAGGAAGAGACATAAATTCATATACACCTTGCCTGATATTCATACGCATGTTATTTCTCAAAAGCAGAGGATTTATGAAATTATTCAGTGACGATAAAACTGAATCATAACAACTGCGTGTGTAAAAAAAAAAAAAAAATGTTTTAGAGTTTACTATTTTGATGAAGATAAATTCAAAGCTTCATTTTGAAGCTTTTATTTCATCATTTTTCAGATCTCCTTGGCAGCCTCCCTTCAGCTGGATGTTACAGTACCTTGAGAAGCCACTTCTTGAACCGGGGACAGTGAAAGGATCACCAGGAATACACAAATTATGTTCCATATGATCATTACTTTCAGATACGACATCATCCCTAAAAAGAAATAATTTCACATCACTACATGCAATTCTTGTATTTTTCTTATAATGAATTTGTTAAAATTGAAATGTATGAGTTTCACTGCAACATACAGCTCACATTAAAATTACACCAGGAGAAGTTGGTAATTTATAATCACTCCATTAATCATATATCATCTCATAGTTGATAGTAGCAGATTAGCTGCTAAATTTTTCAGTAAGACTAGGAATATTCATTATTAACAAATGAAATGATTTTTTGCATTTCCTTATTAGGTGAGATCTGCAGTCGGTCTCCTCGTTTGAAATGAATGGAGTCTGGTACTCCAGTCTCTAAGGCTGATCTTTATACTGACAAAGATAAATCTAGAACCAAAAAAACAATACTCAAAAGAGTAAACAGCATATTTTTATAAACTAATCCATCATCAAAATATTAGTGCTTAAGCATGACAAATGGACAAAAGTAAATCTCTTTCAAAAACGAAAAAGTTTGTTCTTTCTGTTCCAGCCCATCATTTTCTTTGCATCAGAATGCTCTGAGTAGAGAAGGGAATTACACTTACCTAACAAAGAATGTGCCTGCTCTCACGGATGCTTCAAATGCCTTATATATCACTTTATAACTACACTGGAGTGAACTAATTAGATAGCTTGTAAAACAAAACTGCCAATGACAGCCTATGACAGCAAACTTTCCACATGAATTGGAAGAAATCCCAGACGACTAGACTAACACAACATCTGGAAAACACTCCCATTAAGAAAAATGATTACTGAAAAAAATAAATAGAGACTTACTAGTCAAAACACTGTGTGAAATGAACAAGTTGTCCTGGATGTATCTGGAACACATTCTTATTGCATAGCAATAAGAAATCATGATAGGCAAATGCTGAGTATATTTTCTTTCCTGTCAAAAGAAGTTTAGGTGACAGTAGCCTAAAATTATGCAGTACTGTCTTTGACTGATGGTGTTTCTTCTCCAAAAACTGTTCCATATCCAATTCATTCAGCCATGTACAATTCACCACTTGTGCACTGAATGTGCGCTACTCTCCCCTGAGCTGAATGGAAATGTTGCCAAGATGTTGGCTAGAAATCAAGCAATTTAGTCAAATCTCAAATTGGTTATATCTATTGTATGCAAATCAACAAAAATGAATGGAAGACATTAAACTGTTCTGTCAGACTTTGTGTTCATCCATTTCGTATTCAGAGTACTAGGAATGACTACTTGTAATGCCCAAAGCTAAAGGAGAATTATTGGAAACTTGAATGTTGCTAACTCTTGGAGTTTGGAGACTCTTCTTTACTCAGAAACCAACTTTAAAAAAGGCCCTGCCTTTTTTGACACTTCTGTCTTACCCTATTACTGTATTAACATATAGAATTAGTTTAATTCTGTTTTTCTGCATTACAGACATTTCTAATAGCTTACATGTCATCACGGGTTTTCCATTAACTAATTCCAGTCAATAAACAAGTGCTTTTGCATTGCTCTAGAAACACGTCTGATCTTTGCAAAGTTTTCTGGAATTGTTTATACAACTGTTAAAGGGAGCACCTACAGTATCAGTTTGCTATTCGTGGTTCTCTGCCCACTGCCAATGAGGTAACTATTAGTATACATTACAGAAAAGGAAGCCCTGAGATTTCATAGAGTTTATTCAAGGTAATACACTGGAGGGGACACACTGGTTTTTGTAGTTACAACAAGAACTTCATTTCAGTCTTTATTGGAGCTGGCCATAACTTTGATTCAGAAACTCTGTGGATTGAGAAGAAAGGTCTGTAGATAATTGAAGTCTAGGAAAGAAACGAGGGTAGTAAAATAAGAGCAACTTGATGGAATAGATTTTCCTAAAAAAAAAAAAAAGCCACTAAGATCCTTGTAACTTAAATAATTTGTAATTAGATCAAGCAAAAAAAATTAAGGCTACATTTCAGAGTGTACTTTGATTGTAAGACTGACAAAGGGCACAATAAGAGCAATGCAATGATTTCCCAGACAGCTACAATTTTAATTGCAGTTATTCTCATTTGGAATCTTTATACTATATATGCTATATAATGTACAGTTTTTCCTTTCTTTCAGGCCAATAGAATTGTAGCTAGCAGCATCTGACAGTCTGTTAGGCTTTCACCAACCTGTGATTTCACCAAACCTTTATTACTTCTGTGATGCATGGAAGCAAGTTGTTATACATTCATTCTATTATCTTTGCAGAAAAAAGCAATTGTATCTGAGAATTTTCAGTCATTCTTCTTCGTAGCACTTTTTTCTACACTATCATACACTGATTTAAAAGAACATACTTTTTGAAAGACCCGTTGAAGGTGCAACTCTTCTTTTTAGAGAGGAAGGTACTCAGCAAGTGTTGGTTCAGGTTGGTTTCCAGTTCTGTGACAGACTTGGTATATGAGTTTTAGCCGAGTCACTTACCCTGAAAGTTAAAATCAGATTTTCAGAATCTCCAGTCTGCATCATTAAGCCTCTTAAATCCTCTTTTAAAGTCTCTTCTTTCACAGTAAAATCCTGACAAAGCTACTTCTTCAGGCAGGTTTGGCTTTCAGGTGTAGGGGATAATTCAATAATTAACAAAACACAAAGAGCACATTAAGCACCTTAAAAATCCATGTATCTTCACAGTTGCATTTAAATGGCATGTTGCCATCAAATGGCAAGCAATCACTGCATTTAGGGAATGAGGACATGTCTGTTGAGTAAACAAAGACACGTGGCTTCAGCGGTGTGTTGTTTTGTTTTTTTTTTTCTTGGAATACTGCACAGGGCTCAGCATTATGGTTAGCCATTCCAGCTGGAAAGAGGTAGCATTTTTTATCTGATATTTGGTTGCTTCAGTTAGATATGAGCTGAGCAGTAATGTAACTAGGCTAAGGCTTCAGGCAACATAAGCCCTTGATGAAATATTTTTATGCGTATCCCAAATGTTATCTATATTTCCCAGCTTCACAGACTGAGCACATTCAAAATAAAATAAATTGCTTTGCTTATATACTGAGATCATCACAGTTACAACACTATTTTTTTAATTCAGTTTTTTGATTAATGAATCCCTCATGTTGATGCCCATTACTCAGCTATATTTTTACGCTTTTCCAGGTTGTGGCTTTTTCTGAAGTCCATCAGCCAGTTACATTAACGATAGTGCTTTCTGGGGTGTGTTCATATCCTCTGAGATTCACACGGAAAATTATGCCAGTAAGATCCAACAAAATGGTCACGGTGTCAGTGTGAGTCATGTCTGACGCATACTTCATTGCTTGTCAGACCTATTATTGATCCCCATTGTTAACTCATCAGTATCCTCAAAGTACAATTTTTCCATTAAAAATAAAAGTTACATTTGGAACATTATGGATCTCTGTGAGAACTCAGGTGGCTGCAATAGCAGTAGATATGTGACAGCAGGAGTTGTACAGCTGAACAACAGTGCAGAATACAAAAGAGAGGTTTTTAGGGTAATGCTGTTATGTTGAACATTCATTCATTAATGTAATTCTTTTTAATCCTTATATAGTAGGAATCATAAAAGAAATGTAACTGATGAGAGTGTTGAAAGTTGAGTTAAATTAATTCCTAAGAAGAATTATGAAGAATCCCAGGAACACTTTTGCTTTCTTTCTTGGAAGGGTGAGGAAGGAGAATGATGCAGAGGAGGAAGAAACCCTAATGTGGGAATGGCATGGGGTTACAAATTAATTCTGATCAAAGGACACTTCCTTATATTGCCTTTTATGATAGATCACCTTTTCCTTACCAGTACTGGTTACATCTTATTTGCATGTTTTATTTGATTTTAGGAAAAAATAAAAAAATAAAGGAAGGAAGGAAGGAAGGAAGGAAGGAAGGAAGGAAGGAAGGAAGGAAGGAAGGAAGGAAGGAAGGAAGGAAGGAAGGAAGGAAGGAAGGAAGGAAGGAAGGAAGGAAGGAAGGAAGGAAGGAAGGAAGGAAGGAAGGAAGGAAGGAAGAAAAAGAAATAGCTGACTTTGAAGAGCACTTAAATATGCTGATTTTTAAGAATATTAATATGATTGGTTTTCTATGATATATGAGTATTGTGAGAAGCAGGAATATTGCAATATATTCATCTCCAGCAAACTTCTGTCATTAGAATTGGTCACAGACATCATCCAGATGATGTAAACACAGACTTCTTTCATTTCCAATTCCTCAGATGTTGACAGATTAATTTAAAAGTAAAAAGCAGAAGAAGAATCTGACTTAGAATTTATGTTTGTCCATGCCGAGATATCAGGTGAAGCAATAACAATAGATGGAAGATGAAGGATGAAAGGTGTTTGTGCTATTTTTATAGGACTATTGAGATCAGTAGGAAAAAATATTTTATTCCAGAAGACCCTCACAGAAGTTCTCACAGCTGCAGACATCCTGAGGAGCAGAAAGAGGTCTGCTGGCTGTTACATACGGAGATATCCATAACTTGATTTTCTCTGAAACCTCATCTCTAATCATCACTCAATAGCTATTATAATTCTTCTTTGCAGATCCTAAATGTTTCTTCTGAAAGAAATGTCCAGGGTTTTGTCTCAAAGCTGGAGCATGGATTTGCTCGAACTAGGCTGGGATCATATGTTGTGTGGAATGCATGCTCTGGGTCATTCAACTGGGCAGTTCCATGACAGAAAGTTACGGGTAGAAATCTTCCAAGAACAGTGTCTGATGGTGCAGGTGTAGGATGCTACTAAATCACAGCCAGAATCTCTCCTTTATTCCTGAGTATATTAGTTGGTCTGTTGAAATGGTTATTGATTAAAATCTAGACAGACTAAAAAGTGGCTACTGCCTCATTCAAAGTGTCTCACAAAATGAATTGCATTCCATATTGTTTGTTCTTTTCAGTAAGGTAGCATGTGGAATAATTCTCCTACTGAATAAAAGCAGGAAGAAAGCAAGACATTTGGCTGCAGAAAGAAAAATAAAACCACAAGGTATGAAGGATTGCAAATGATCAGAATTATAAGGAAAACAAACATGAGAGAGGTGTGTGGGATAGGGGAAAGAGGTAAACTTGGGAGAGTTGAAGAAGGAGCTCCCAATTAAACGGCAGAAGTTGAATTAGCAGGGGCTCCTGGTTAACTTGTGAGTGAAGGACACACAAAATTCTTTTAGACTGCAGTGATTCCATCCCCATCTACAGGATTGTTAATAAAGATTCCCAGAAACAGACACATGGCTTTACATGGCTTTTGCAAAGTAGTACCGAAAGAATCTGAGACAGCACTGATAGTTTTTGTTCTATTCTCAGACTTAGTGTGAAGTAATTTTCCTGTTACATGAAGAATCATCTTTCTTAAACATTGCACTCAGACTACTATAAATAATTTCCTTTATGCATGCTCAAGATTTCGCCTCATACACTCAAGCAAACATAGTCTATTTAAATGTCAGTATGTAAGGGGAAAGTCTAGCTGTGCAAATACACCACTTTTAAAAAGATTTTGCTGAATGAAACACTGTTCCTCATTAGGTACATGAATAAATATAATGGACAAGGATTTTGTCAAGTAGAAAAATATAACACAGAGTGCAAGAAATGGCATTGTCTCAAGTAAGGAAAGCTTCTGTGGCAGATGTTTGCAACAAATAAGATCATTCTGAAAATGTAAACTATTCAGTGAGGCTGTATTACAGCATAGGTTGTGCAGTGCTTATCTAAGTCTGACTTGGAATAGCTGGCAGCAAAGACAAGCTTCTTATCCTGGCATTCTGAGGGAGTTGCAGGATGAAATGAGGAAAATTCTGCTCTGTCAGGAAATTTAGGGACACTGGTCTCTGTTTGCATATCATTAATCTGAGATTAGAACTGCAGTGAGTATTAGTTGTTAGAAATCTGGAAGTCTGTTAAATTACCTGACTGTCATGGGCACAAGTAGATGGAAGCATGAATGGTCCTGACAGGGAGTTCTGTTTTTGTCCTCCCCTGGACTATTCACTCTTACAGTCTGGGCTACCATAACTAAAAGCTGCTGTCAGGGCTGGGGATCTGAACTAATCTTGAAATTCTTCCCCAGGTTCAGCTATGCTTGAGGGTGGGTCATGCTTTAGAACTATAACATTTCCAAGAATTCCAGTGACAACTTTTTTAAAGCTCTAAGTGTTAAATGGGACTGGTAGTTGTAGGGATTACAGCGGGGGGCTGTACCATGTTTTTCTTAGTAATATTCTTGTAATATTTTCAGAACCCGTTAAATGCTTTTCTGAACAGACAAGAAAAAATTCTCACCGTGTACATCTAACATCTAACAGTCTAATATTAGCACATAATGGGAGATCCTATCTGGATGATAGGAATTCATTCAGTTTTCTTAACCTTTCATATCAAGCTCAACAGAAATTTGGATCTCTTGATGTCTTGATTCATCTCTTTCTTCCTTGATTTTTCTTTGAGTATGCTGAGTACCCATTTCAAGTATCTAGGACTGTAACATATTTCAGTTAGGGATGTGCTCTAACTCTGCCAGTCTCCTTAGAAAAGAAATTCATTCAAAATGTTCAGCTTAGCTTTTAGATAAAAGTAATTTTAGATGAGTGTGAGTTCCACACTTTTGAAATGGTATCTGGAAGGTCTGACATCTACCACTAGGAAGATTTATTAGGGCGGATGTAAGGATGAAGCTGCTAAAGCAGGTGGACTACATTCAATTTCTGAAATTGATCTTAGAATTTAACAATGATACACAAGTTGTATTTGCAGATAAAAAATAGATCTCCTGTGAATGTCTTGTATTTGTTCTAAATTAATCTGTTTTAGCGTGAAATCATGAGACATTTAAAGCAGAAAGATTTAGCATCAACATATGTGCCTAAAATATTAGATGTGGTAATGTATTCCTTCCTTTTAATTTACTACTTAGTGAAAATACTACAAAGAATCCAAGACATTTCTTTCTCTGTATGTGATAGATTTTAAACATGACAATGGCTGCAGATTCCCAGGAGAAATGTAAAAATGAAGTTATTTCACATTCTAAAGGAGTTTCAGAATATGTACAAATCTGAATATTGTTTTCAGGGTTTGTTGAGATCACTGAAATTTTGGACCTATCATATTTGTTGAGAAAACATGAAGGACAGACTGGCACTACTATCTGATTGCCCTCTTTCTATGTGATGTAAGTATCTGATGAGCCCTTTTGTTTCACATCAGAACTGAAATAGGTAGCCAGTGTTGGTAGTTGAGGAGAAAGAAACTCTTCTGTTTTGATCAGATGCATTATTAGATCCAGTGACAAACTGGAACAACCAAGGTAAACTTGAAAGTTCATATCTCCATGTGAAATTTAGCAGCAGTGTTACAGGAAAGCTTGAATCCAGAGTAGTAAAGAGCAAGGAGGTCATAGAGAATGTAAGACTGAGAGGCATTGAAAGCATAAATGAATGTTTCATTATGGGTGGAGATGAGGTACTGGTTTTTTCAGCCAGCGTGGCACTGATGGTAACGGGCTGGGTTGCAGACACAGGATGTGTGAGAAATACAGTTTAGCATCACTAATCAGCTACCAGATTGTAGGCAGCAAGACTAACTGGAATATACAGTCATGAGGGGAACAACTCCCTCTGCCAACAGATAGATAGTGTGTTGTTTTGTCCTTGAGAATCTACAGGGGCTGAATAAGAGGGTTGTGGAATTTGCAGAGCTTGCAGGAGTTTGGCATGGTTTTAGGGGTAATGTTATATTTGTAACATTATGTTCCAGAGCACCGTCCTGGGCTGATGACTCTGCCTTACTTCATGGTAACGCCCTAATGTTCGCCTGCTGAGGGCTCAGATTGCTCAGAGAAGTTTGTTATTTGGCCAGATAAAACTCTGCCGTTATTGTGACATGTTGTCAAGATTTTCTGATGATATTTAGCCCAGAACACCTAAGGGCTTCAGTGTCCTCCATCCAGTGAAAGTGAAGAAAATAAAAATATTAACTAAATACTGTGGTCTTGTTTGGAACACTGTGAGCATTTTGAACTGCTTGTGTGCATGGTACTGAAACTATGACGGGTGAGAAGAGGGGCTGTGGTAACAGACAAAGTAACGGAAGAATGCAGGAGGAAACTCTTTAAAAGAGTTTGGCTTGTTAATTCTAGCAGAAAAGGGCTTTGATTTTTGTGTATAAATACCTCCAGGCGGTACAGACTGGGAAGACTGAGCTGCAGAGGGTTACTGGAGCTGAAGGAAAACAATAGCCTAAAGTCAAACAGTTCAAAGCAGTGTGTAAGCAAAATGAGGCAGGAAATTATAGCAAGTCTCCTAAGGACTGTATTGCTGAGGGTTTTAAAGAGCCTTCCCATCAGACAAGCTTGAGGTGGAGCTTGATGCTTTTTTATAGAACCATTAAGGTTGGAAAAGACCTCTAAGATCATCAGGTCCAACAGTCTGCCCATCCCTACCATGCCTAGGAAAGCATTTCCCAGAGTGACCCAGCTCCACACCTCCAGGGACAATGACTCCAACACTTCCCTGGGCAGATTTTTCCAGTGCCTTTGGATAAGAGATTTTTCCTAATATCTGATCTGATTTCGAATGCGGTGAAAGGCTGCAGCAGCTGTGAATGATGCAGGAGTGTCTTTCTGCTGCCCCTCAACTGTGGTCCTGGTCTGCATGAGCAGAATGTAAGAGTGAGATCTACTCTTGCTCTACTGTTAACCTGCTGCTGGTCTGCCATAGGACTGCAGAGTGAGGATGGTTTCTTTAGAGACATTACTTCACTGTAAATGGATGTGATTTGTTTCCATTTACTAAGTTGAGTATCATGACCATCTGATGAGGAGTCCTGTTTGGGCAGCCAGTAACACTTTACCATTACACAATTACACAAAGCAGCAACAAGAGTCATTTCCAGCTTCCTGACACTGGAGCTGATATTCTGCTCAAATCCCTTTCCTGCTGAGGGTAGTTTCCTTCTTAGCAGATTAGTGTTGAAGGAGTGGAGGGGAAATCTCTTTTTCCTCTGAAATTGGTTCTTATACTTCTGTGAGCTTCCTGGTTCTCCTGGTGGCTTTCTCTTGCTCATCACAAGAGATCATCATAAGATCATAAGATCATAAGATGATCAGGGGGCTGGAGAACCTCCCCTATGAGGACAGGCTGAGGGAGTTGGGTTTGTTCAGCCTGGAGAAGAGAAGGTTGCGGGGTGACCTCATTGCAGCCTTTCAATACCTGAAGGGAACTTACTCCCAGGAGGGGAGCAAACTCTTCGAAAGGGCTGATAATAGCAGGACTAGGGGAAATGGTTTTAAGTTAAAAGAGGGAAGATTTAGGTTGGATGTTAGGGGAAAGTTCTTTACTAGGAGAGTGGTTAGGTCCTGGAACAGGCTGCCCAGGGAGGTTGTGGATGCCCCGTCCTTGGAGGTGTTCAAGACCAGGTTGGACGGGGCTCTGGGCAACCTGATCTAGTAAAGACGTATGTTTGGTGGCCCTGCTAGGCAGGGGGGTTGGAACTACATGATCCTTGAGGTCCCTTCCAACCAGGGTCATTCTGTGATTCTGTGATTCTGTGATTCTGTGATTCTGTGATCACAACATTTCAGCAGTATAGACTTCTATGAGAGTGAGAGTAAGAAAAAACAGTATGCACCACTGCAGGCTAAAAGCTATGGGATGTAGAAAATAAAGTATTATGGAGAATTTAGAATTTCTTGCTGTTCAACACAGTTCTCATCCAGAATTTTGGGATTAGAAGGAATGATGTTGATTGTATTGTTGAAAGTTGTTTTTAAAACCAATTATGAAACCGAAGCAAAATTTAAACTTATATCTCCTTAGAGACAAAGATGTTAACCTTCAGTGTCGTGCTGTAGTATCTGTCTGAAATACCAGCTTAAGATAACATCTAATCATTTAAATGCAGCTTTCCACATTCATGTATTTTGTAGCAAAATCACATTACTAAATAGGAAAGTGTGAGAAAGTGTGCATTAACCATCAGTCATTTCATTTATGACTGCAAGAATATTCTCACTGGAGCATGAAGACATCCACAGAGCATGATAAACTGTTCTTTTCTTCCCTTTTAATGTTCTGCAGACAATGTGTATGTTCACCCCCTGGAATCTTAGCCTTATGCCAGGACAGTAGTTCGCTTACGACTTGGGAGAGAACTGCAGAAATCGTGGCTGCTTAGTGAGGATTCTGAGGATGTGGTGTTACTTCTGTTTGTTGTTTTTTTTTTTTTTTTTTTTTTGTTGTTGTTTTTGTTTGTTTGTTTGTTTTGTTTTTTGTTTTTTAAGTTTTTTACATTTATTATAATCACTGTCTTGGTGTAAAGCTGCAAAAACGTTTATTTGTAATTATTACTCTTTCACAAGACTCTGGCAGATTGCGGACTTTTAAACCAGATATTCCAATCTACAAGCACTGTTGCTCATCCTTCAAGTTAAATTTATTTTTAAATAGGGCAAAAACAGATTTAACAAACCCCACTGTATAATATGTGGGTGCATTCAAGTAATTTACCTACATAATCTCTGTTGAAAGCTGCAGAAGAAAGTTAACCAAGTAACTCTTACATTGATGTTGCTATTGCCAGCAGAGCTTTTTTAATAATGCCTGGTTTGTGCTGCTTGTGCTGTTCATGTTGCTCAGGCTTAACCTAAAAATATGAGTTAATGTCTTCTGAGTGCATCTAGCAAGAGGAGAGATCCTTTTCCTTTGTTGTGATAATTCAGTCTACCGACTACAGTCCTTGCTTCCAAATCAATGTCTTTCACTACTTAAGGAACGTTATGAAACCAGACTTGGGCAGGATTTTTTTCTTCCTTTTTCTAATCTGGAACCACCTGAGGTGCATGGTTTACCCCTTTTGTTGTCTAGCTGCTTAAGATGTGAGGAGTACATTAGTCTCTTTATTTTACAACACCCCTTCATCCTTTGCAGAACATTGCCATGTCTACCCTTAATTTACCACCACAGAGTGATAAAATTTAAATCTTTTGAATTTTGGAGGGCTGCCTCCTATTGTAAGATATTGGTGCATGATATCAGAGGTAGATATTGGTGGGACAGAAACAGAGATTGAACCTTCCCACCTATACACCATTACAAGCTGTTGCTGTGTGGCAAATGGCAGCAGAGGGACAGTCTGACAGAATGATGTCTGTCTCAGAAGTGTGTATGAAACAAAAATATGCCATTGAATCCCTCCATGTGGGAAAAATATGGCACCGATTGACATTCAGCATTTGCTGAACGTTTATGGAGACCAAGCAGTGGATGTGAGCACACTGAAGGGTAGGTGGTGTTTTTCAGCAGTGGTGACAGAGACAGTGGGTCATCTCTACTGGTGCAGGCTTTTACTGGTGTGGCACGCAAGCTCCTATTCATCACCGGCAAAAATGGATAGTTAATGATGGGCACTGTGTTGAACAATGTTATTCTTTAGCTGAGAATCTGTTCTACCAAACAGTGTTATTGTTCTCATTGTATTTGTTGTAATTTCCAGGGAAATAAATATGAGATGTTACTTTCAGAGCAACCTACATAACTTTCTATACATAGCCATGTTGTTTTCATGTATACAAAAAAAAACCTCCGACTTCAGTGCAATTCAGACTAAATATATTACCTGAGGATGGTGTCTACGTTGTTGAAAGTATCTAAAATATTTGTTTGAAGAGGAAAAGGCTGGGAGAAAAGCCACTGAGAAGACTGTTTTAGTTTTGCCATCATCCATCCATCAGGGTATGTCAGAGGCTGAGTTTATTTCAGCTAGAAGAAAAATGTATGGGATTTTCTCAGTTCTTTAAGTGCTTAGAGATCCTTGGCATAGAGCTATTCATCTTTCAGGCTGACTATTTTCTATTAATTTGTCTGTAGCACAAAAGAGGGAATCAAAACCTGTGCTATATGATTTAAGCAAAGCTTTGTAAGTAACCAATGACTAGTTTCTAAAAATCTGCTGAGCCCAACTGTTCAGATAAAAGCCTTCCGTCCCAGAAAGCTATTTCTCAGCAAGGCAGAGTACTTTGAGTCACTGCTCATTAGACTGTTTTGTTTTTATTGCTGCATTAATTCGTTCTATGATGTATCCTTCCTGTTCTTGTTATAATTCTCATACGTCTACCAGGAATATCCATTTTACATCAGCCTAAGGAACTTAAGAGAAATTTTTGTACTTTTTCATAGTATATAGTGAGGGCCGTTTGAATGATTAAGAGAGATTTTGATTAGATGAGATCTCCAATTCAAGAAGTCTTGGGGTTTTCTAGAAAGGTTGTGGCTGGCTTCCACTTGTGGTGACTGTCTGGAAATCACTGACAGCTGTTTGTCCGTGGTCAAGTTGCAGTGTACACTGTAAAGATATCGTGGCATTACCTTCCTGCAGTTGGTGAACGCGAAACTCTTCTGTGATATGGCCTCATCTGCTGAAGGACATCATTGCTTTAACATCCTCAGACTTTCCAAACCACGAACTACGAGATGTTAGTTGTAATATTTTGGGTAAGGCTTTGCAGGGTTACACCCAGTGTAAGGTTCTCTAGCAGTGTCCACATCGCTGAGAGCAATCACAAGGGAACCAGCAAGCAAACCACAAATACTTGCTGCCAAAAAAGGTCAGAACACAGAAGAGCTGTCTAACGAAATTTGTTGGTTAGCAAATATTTGAAGATTTGTGAGCTAATCTGGTTAGCAAACAGGGATGAGGTAGGATGAATATATTTGACGTAATCTGGGTTATTTACAGGGTTTATATTCAAGAGCAAGTTCCCTGCAGCAGAAAATGGAGGTGACGAGTCAAATGTTTTTGCAGCCAATCTCCTCCTCATCAGCTTTCTGTTGTGACAGATTTGTCCCCATGAGATGAAATGCCAGCACGTTTATGCAGATCTCATGCTTTTCTGGTACAACAATGTCCTGTCTGCTCTGGTTTGTTGCTGAGGCCCCTGTACTGTGTTTTTGATGTTTGTTTCTTCAAATTCAGGCACTCACAGTTGCACCAGAGCACTCTGCATTTTCCTCCTGGATCAGAGGGCTCCTGTTCATTAGCCAGCCTTCAGCAAAGAACTATGATAGTCTTTTTGCTTCTGTGCTATTTGGGAATTCATTTTCTCCCACCTTTTTCATCCTCACATTTTAGATCTGTTTTTCAGATGCTGGAGGCATCCTGGCTAAATACCTGTGCCCAATACTTGTGAAGATTGTTGGGAGAGTAACTTTAACTTCACTTGGAAACTTAGGATATTTTATGTATCGCCATCTTCTTTAAAACATTATTCACATCTGAATTTCAGTGCCTGCCAAAGGCAACCTGCTGCCAGTTCCCTGCAGCAGAGAGCTGGGCCTTGCTAGGCCAAATGCTACCCGCAGACCCCACTTCTCTGCACGCTCCCCAGGCATTCCCTATGCAGGTCTGACTGCAGCACAGCCTGCGCAGCCCTTTTGACTTCTTGGTACCCCAGCACGTCACATCCATGGTGCAATGTCATTGGCAGCACACCCTCTCAGTCATGCTTCAAGAGAGTCTCAGCTCCTGCCTCTGAATGCCTTCTCTGAACGTCTTCTCTAAATTTAAGCTAGTCAGTAACATCAGCTGCATCACACTGAATTTCAAGATACTTTGCTGTTTTTCTTGATACCTCTTGATAACTCCCTGTGTGAGTTAGCTCTTCCCTTTATTGCCGATTGCAATTTACTCCCTATTGCAAGCCATGTTTTTGCTTCTCACATGTTTTACTCAAGAAGCTCTCCCAAATTGTTGCCAGCCTTCAGAAGGACACAGTTTTAAAATCACTACATGGCTGATTGCTGCCCATCACACTCCTCTCTCCTCCTTCCCCAGTAGCAGAAGGAGCAGCCTGGGTGCAGGATATCCGCTGGGGGCTGCTGTGGTTCATTTCTGATATTATCTGCTGCCTAGTACAGAGATACAAGACAAAAAGCAGTCTGCTTTTTGTCACTGCCAGTGTATGTAGCTATGGCATGTCAACAATTCTATGCCTTCTCTATCATTATCTGTGGTGTGATGGGAGAGAAGGTATGCATGAACAGTTTCGTAGCAGATGGAACAAACTCAGAAGAGATAACAAGTCAGCCTGCAGTGCTGCATGCACTGTGTGTGCCTTGAAGCAACACAAGCACTGCCTAGTTCACTGTTCCAGGCAACACAAGGTGCCCTGCTCCTGCTGCCATGCAGAGCTGTGTCTGTCACTGTGACCCTCAGCAGAGGAGTTGCCAGCACTTGAGGCAATGGCTATGTGTGCATATTGAGTTTCCTTCTTTCTGAAGGAAACAGCTTACTTCCATGTCCTGTGTGCCTGCAGCCTCCTGCCCCCTCTGGGCTGCCATAGGAACTCTTCTGCTCATAGATACCTGTCATAGCCGCAGCCTTCGGTCACTGAGCTGTGACCTGCAGCCCCCAGGTTTGTCCAGGTTGCTGTCAGGGATGGAGATTCCCCAGATGCCCACTGCGCTTCTAGGTCTCTGCTCTGAACAATGAATAGCTCTGAACTCGTTTGAGTTCCTAATGCCTTTTTCATGTGACTGGTCAGAACTTCCCAGGTGAACTAGTGTAAGAGGTTAAAGGACATTTCTCCTTCTCTGTCTGCCTCTATCTGTGAGTGGCTGTGCAGGAGCTCAGCTCACCAAGTGCCATCCAGAGATCTGGCTGTGCATAGGCTAGCTGCTGGGTGTTCAGGCCTCACAGTGTTGGTAAACATGGCTGCAATGTGCCACGCACCCACTCCAGCACTGTGAGAACTAAACACTGCTGGAAGCACAAGGTGCCAGAGCCCCACTGTACCCTGTGAGCAGCCCAGCTGCAAGTGCTATGCTGTGTGAAAGTGATGCTGGGCATTTTGCTCATTGGCTGTCTGCTCTGTTTAGTACTGGCTGCCTGGACTGCACTTGGCACGCGGTCACTGCCTTTCCAGGCACTGCTACTCCTATGTGTTCTGAGTGAGTATCATTCCCTCCTGCTAACTTATTTTCCTGTAACCCAAGGTGCTATGGATTCTGCACTGATTTATTGCCGTGTTTGATAGCTTTCATGCTCAGCCAGCACTGAAAAGCAGCTGGCAGAGAATTTCCTGTCTCCCGGACGCCACTGTGTGCGCTGGTGGTCTGTGAAGGTCTCTCTCCCTCTGGCACCTGGCCTAGGCTTCATTCCCCTGGCTCTGCTTTGTGCCTTATTCTGCTGCCAGGAAGGAACTGGAAGGAATTGCACAATTTTTCTTGCAAAATGCTGCACCTCCATGGGTAATTTCCTGTAGGTTTGTCTTAGTATCAGCTGGTGTGGAATTGTTTTCTTCAGAGTGCCTGGTATGACACTGTGTTTTGGTTCTAGGAGAAAACCAATGCTGATAACGCACCAATGTTTATAGCTGCTGCTGAGCAGTGCTGCACAAAGCCAAGGCCATTTGCAGAAAAAGGGCCCAAGGAGCTGGAAGGGAACAGTGAGGACAGCTGACTTACACTGGCCAAAGGGATATTCCATGCCATATGACATTGTCTGGAAGGAGTTTTGAAGGGGGTGAGAGTTCATCTCATAGGATCAGGGGGGGAAGGGGGTGAGCAATTGCTTGTGCATCACTTGTTATATGCATTCATATATATTTATTGTTGCAACAATTATCCTTTTCCTTTTCTCTGTCCTAGTAGATATTTTCATCTCAACTCTGAGCCTCTGAACAACTGCAGAATCCTGAAAAACTAGTAGAATATTTTGAAAAGGTTTGCTGTCACCCTGGCAATCCTAGAGAGGCACAAACCACTGCCACATGTTGGGGGCTGGCCTCTGCCTGTCGGGCTCTCTTCAACACTATTCAGCATCCTCATGGGGATGAGAATACCTCTGGATCTGATGACAGTGCAACAGACCCTCCAACCCCTGTGATAGTCTCTGCAGCAGGTCCTGTAGGTGCTCTGAGCATTGCGACAGACCCTGCTGACACTCCAACCCTGTGGTTCCTTCAGCTCCTGCAATAAGTCCTGCAGTTGCTCCAGCTCCTTGCAATTTTCCTTTAAAAGGAAATCCTTTTAAAGGAGCTCACCCTCCTGCGTGCAGATTTCCAGGGAAAGATGAGAAAACTGGAAGGGCTTTAAGTAGGGGTTGTAAGTGGTAGGAAAGCATAAACTCAGAATTCCATTGAGGAACACTTTGTCACTGAAAATGTAGTTGAATGCAGGTGATAATCTTAAGTGCCAGGTAGAAGGTAAATGGCTGAAGCCTGGCGGTAGTTAATGGAATGAGTCATTCTTGGGCCAAACCATAAAACACATGAAACCAAGTCTTTACTTCAACCTCTCTTGAGAATGGCGACAGAAGAACTTTTGTTGGCATTTCTTTCTGACACTGTCTGAAAAACTGCTAAAGTTTCACAATTAAAACTGTGATTTCCAATAGGTTCTAATCTCAATGTTCTTCATTGATTTTTTTAAGCAGTTCCCAGTGTGCTGCAGCCCTCCCTATCTTTTGCTTTCTCCACTGACACTAAAGGTAAGTGCTTTACACATAAGAAATAATTTCGAAGATAAAACATGCAGCAATCTCAAAGGCAATGGGAACCTTTATTTTGATTATTTCCAATGTACTGGCAACGTACTTTTTATGAAAACTTAACTGTAAAACACTCTTGAGATACTGCATAGAAAATAAATGTAGAAAAAACATATACACGCTTCCATAAAAATAGAATACATCTCGGCAAAATTACTTGTGTACAGTGTATTGACATTATTGAAGCAAACTTACTATGTCTTTTGGAAGAAAATTTTGAAGAAAATAAAAACCAAAATATTTTAAGTGATTTGGGAGTAGTGAAATGGACACAGTTTTGAGCTAAATAAATGGCTACACCAGAATGTCAGTTAAAAAACAACAAAACAGTTATAAAATACCTGCTTATAAAACAGAAGAAGCCATGTTGTTTACTTTTTCTTCCAGACTACACTGACATCCCTAAAACTGCACCGAGAACAAACATACCAGTTCCAAATTCTATGGTAGACTCTTTAGCTGAAAAGAAACTTCACTACTACGACATTTCAGCACTGGCACCATTATAGTGGCATTTAGGTTTTTCTGAGCATGTGATATAATACATATACAGCCCTAATTCTATCAGGTATTTGATACAAAAAAATCTAATACATCTAAAACTGTAACACATTTAGGAACTTTTAAGATATGCAGACCACATTAAACTAGTATTTCTTCTAGTTAGCATTTCTTCACTTGCTTTTTACCGAGGCTGCTCCTTGCTCACTGCTTTTGACTATACTTACATCAGCTCATAATTCACCCTGTTCAGCCGTGAAAAATGACTGCTCCGGTGTAAAAAATACAGGAATTAGTAGCAGGTCCTCAAAGCCACGGATTTTCTTCCAGAATTGGAATAATGGGACTGCATGAGTAGCCTCGGGGAAGGAAGAAGAAAAGAGCTTAGCACCATTTTCAAGTTACATGGTTTACAACCGTAGGCAGACAGTAGGATCCGTCTGAAGTGGTAATACCCATCAGCATGTATGAATGTGGTTAAAATACTGTGATTACTCTCAAGTAGTTTGCATGTTTAATACGGATAGGCTGACACTGCTATATAGACAATGAAAGTTGTCTGATACTCAATATTTCCATCAACACCATAGGACAAGGCTCTGACTCTCATGTGGTAAGTCTTCGGCTCTTGCAGCTGTCTGGTGGTGAACACAACTCCTTTCAAGTTCTCATCTCGCAGGGCAAATGGGATTGATGGCTCCTCATCTGCCATTAAGAAAGTTGTCCTCGGATGCATGACCTGATCTTGCGTATAGGCAACCAGCCGGATTAAATCCTGACCAGCAGCTATGCCAAAGGGGAGGGAGACAAATTTATATTCCAAGGCATAGGTACTCAGGGCACACTCCAAATCATTGTCCGGGCAGTTTTTGAGACAGAACCTGGGCAAAAACAGAGCACATTAAGTTCTATTCCCATACTTGCTATATAGGCTGAAGTTGTTGCCTATTTATCATGCTGCAGTATGCAGACTTGGGCTTCTCAACAGAGCTAATCCAATGCAGTATTTATGGGTCACTCCTTTACAGAAGTAAGCTGGAGAAGAGATGCAAAATTAGCCCCACTGCTGAGAAAGGAATTAAGCTGAATCAGCAGAAAGAATCAAAGCCTGCTGGGGTGCATTCAGTAAGAAGCCATTCTGGAGCTATTTCCATTCAAATTGAAAGATTCTGCCTGGACCCACCCTTCTTGGTTCATTGCACAAGAAGCACAGAATGTGGTTGCTCTCAGCTGTAATGCTTTACTGTTTTTGCAAGAATAAGCAATGCTGATATCACTTGCACTTAGATAAAGATCCTTCTTATGATTAAAGGTTAAGCATGTGAGTTCAGGGTGTGTGGGAAAGCAAGACCTAAAGGTCCAAAAAATCAGCATACCCAGAAAGAGGCTCCCTCTGGTAGTTTGGTGGGCAAGGTGTCTCTATGCATTGGTAGCTCCCTCTCATGTTGAAGCACATCCGGCTTGATCCACAGTCAGTGTCCTGTTCAAGGCACTCATCTATGTCTGGGAAGAAAACAGGTACACAATCAGTAGCTGGTTCTGGGAGGGATTTAAGAGAAATAAGAAGTGGCTGGATCAGCAAAGTGAGTAGATGGCAGAGGGACTGCAGGTGCCTCTACACACAGGTGAGAACAGAATCCTTCAGAACTCAGCCTTGCTCCTGGAGGAACTGAAGCTACTAGATCCAGTGACTTGAGCCAACTGGCTTGGCATTTCATTTCTGTGTAGGACAGCGTACTGTGCTACCTGCCCTGCAATCACTACACAAGATCAACTATAGTTGTCTTTTCAACAGAGGTAAATTAATTGTTTTTTGGTGCAACAAAAATGTAACAGTACTTTTTTTTTTTTTTTTTTTTTTTTTTTGACCGCAACAGATGAAGAGTTGGGTTTGACCACAGAGCTGCTGTGTCCTTGTGTGGAGTTAAATGTGCATGTAAGGAAACATCAGAGAATAATAAGTTGCACTTGTCTAATTTGCTGATGTTTTATTAAGTGCTGAACACTGTATCTCAGAAAGGAAATTCAGCAACTGTTTAAAATAAACACCAAACATAATTTGTAACACATTTACTTACAAACATGTGTGCACTCTCAAAGAGATTTCTATACCTTGGCAGGTTTTGCTGTTGGGCATAAGACGATAACCAGGGGGACAAGCACACTGGTAACTTCCCAGGGTGTTCCTGCACTCATGCTGGCATGCATCTCTGGCTTCACATTCATCAATGTCTGTCAGAAAGAAACACAAAAACATAAACATCAAGACTGCTGATGCCCTGTTTGTGTACAAGCATGTGGGAAGAGGTCGTGGAACACATGGGGATCTTTTTGCTTTTGGTAATGAGCTTGAATGTCTAAAACTAGCAAACCTTTCCTAACTTACCTGCTTCTGTTTAATTTACAGAATTAAAAGCTTTCCCTTTTTGTTAGCAGCCTTAATAGGTCTCTCTCTGAGCTGAGAGACCCCTCTGATATGGAGCCCTGGCAACAAGGGGATGAGCAAACTGCACAAACCTACAAAGGACACAGGGGTACAGTCTTGTCCCAGGATGCTGAGCTGCCTGATAGTAACATTTTAGGCAACATATTAAGGAAGTGCCTGGATCAGTTCTCTCTTCAGAGGAGGCCCTCACTCAGGGAAATGTTCTTACAATTCATCCCTCCTTGGGCACAGCTTTTTCCTTTCCAAACTGATTGCTCTCATGCTGAATTAAGCTCACTATCCAACAACACTCATAAATGCTCTTCAAATGCTCTTTTAAACTTTTTTTTTTTTTTTTTAAAAAAAACCTCCCTCTCAAACGCATAAATAGCAGATCGCTATTTAAAATCTTCAAAGCAGACTGACATGATTCAGATAAAGATCACAGCTAATCATTACTTCTTTTGAAATGTCTGTCTACGTCAGGAGAGCAGCAGAACTCCTCTGCAAGTTACTGCCATGTGCATGCATTAAGACTTGCATAACTGAAATGCAGGCGGTACCCTGGGCTCCATCAGGAGAGGGGTGGTCAGCAGGGATAGGGAGGTGATTGTCCCTCTCTACTCGGCTCTTGTGAGGCCCCATCTGGAGTACTGTGTCCAGGTGTGGAGCCCTCAGTACAAGAAGGACATAGAGATATTGGAAAGGGTCCAGAGGAGGGCCACGAAGATGATCAGGGGGCTGGAGCACCTCCCCTATGAGGACAGGCTGAGGGAGTTAGGCTTGTTCAGCCTGGAGAAGAGAAGGCTGCGGAGTGACCTCATTGCAGCCTTTCAGTACCTGAAGGGAACCTACACCCAGGAGGGGAGTAAACTCTTTGAAAGTTATTACAGCAGGACAAGGGGAAATGGTTTTAAGTTGAAAAAGGAAAGATTTAGGTTGGATGTCAGGGGGAAGTTCTTTACTAGGAGAGTGGTGAGGTCCTGGAACAGGCTGCCTGGGGACGTTGTGGATGACCCATCCCTGGAGGTGTTCAAGGCCAGGTTGGATGGGGCCCTGGGCAACCTGATCTAGTAAATGTGGAAGTTTGGCAGTGGGGTTGGAGCTTCATGATTGAGGCCCCTTCCAACCTGGGTCATTCTGTGATTCTGTGATATAGAGTAAATAAGGTCTTTGCTTCTTCCTACTGTGTCCAATTTACAGGGGTTGCATTCAGTAAAAATGCAAAAGGAAAAGAGAAACAGATGTGACCAAAGAAATTGTGTGTTATCAAATTGTTATGTTTCTCTACTCGAAGAACCTTGTTGGAAATAAAAGCATTATGTGCATGTCTTTTTTGCATTATACAGTACATTTAAAATCTACATGTTTATTCCAATGAAGGAGAGTTACAGCAGTGCTCACTAACTTAGACTGAAAGCTGGGCTGTGGACCATAGGTTTCTGGCAGTAGTGGCTGCAGTCCAAGTTTTTTTCAGTTAACAGCTATACCCATAACATGCTGTATTTGTAAGTGTACTGAAAAGTCATTACAATATAAATACAAAATTAATCTGACCTCTGACTAACTTTAATTATTATTTATACAAATGCATTCACATTTTTCAACACTACACACTGCTATATAATTATAGGAATAGCTCCGGTGTCTAGAACCCAGCTTCAGCTTGCTGTTTTATCTGGGAGGCATACTGCCCTTCTCTCCTATGGCATACATGTCAGGTTGAGGCACTTATCTATAGCAGCACAAACTGCTGTTAAACATGCTGGAAAAAGTTCTCGTAATACCTAGACTGTGCTATACTTAGTCTTGAACTCAACAGTATTATTAAAAAAATAGTTGAGTAATTTTACTTATATATTTTTAAGATGCAACATGAGTTAAGGTGGAAAAAAATGATTTTTCTTGAACTTCATTTCTGAACAGTGCAGGATATTATTCCTTTTACTTTTTACTCCTTTTACCTTTCACAGAATCACAGGATTGTAGGGGTTGGAAGGGACCTCTAGAGATCATCGAGTCTAACCCCCCTGCCAAAGCAGGCTCCCTACACCATGTCGCACAAGTAGGTGTCCAGGCGGGTCTTGAATATCTCCAGAGAAGGAGACTACACAACCCCCCCTGGGCAGCCTGTTCCAGTGCTCCGTCACCCTCACCGTAAAGAAGATCTTGTGCACTCGTGTGGAACTTGCTATGCTCCAGTTTCTGGCTGTTTCCCCTCGTCCTTTTCAAGAGGAGCGGAATCAGACTTCCAGAAAAACCTCAGAGATGCTCACAGAGCAAGGAGTAAGGGAACAAGAGAGGTGCCATACAGTATCACAGTATCACAGCATCATGCGAGTTGGAAGGGACCTTAGAGATCATCGAGTCCAACTCCCGGGATTCGAGTTTTCTGTGTAGCAGAGCGGCACTTCTACCACTTGCGCCACAGGGGGGATTCGAACCCGGGAATACACCTTTGTTTCCTTTTGGTCTTGTGAAGTTTCAGAACACACTCACATCTCTTACATAAATAAATAAAACCTGGGGCAGAATGTGCCCGTTACCATAACTGCCCTGCCCTCCTCATCATGCACACAGAAATGGCAGTGCTCTTGCTGACCAGATGAACTTCTGGTCTGTTTACACATATCTATCCCTAGTGCTCAGTGAATTGCATTATAACTGGCTCTATCCCCTTCTGCCCACACAGCAATGACTAAACTCAGTGCTGTCTCAGTGCATTCAATTCTACAGTCTTTATTCTAACCCTTTTTGATCCAGACTACGAGTGGGAGCATGACATGAGCAACATCCCTGATGCAGAGGGGGCTACTGGTGCTTTTTAACTGAGAGAAAATTTGCAAAGGTAAACTACCATCATCAGGATGAAAAGAACAGAGGGTAACAATTTGCTACTACATAGCAAGTAGCACAATTAGGAGGTCTGAAAACATTTTTGCTACATCCTGCCCAGGAAACAAAGACATGCATAACTTGCTGAGTACTTAACATGGTAATATGAAATAACAAAGCACCACAGACCATAGGTCTCTAACAGATATGAAACAGCAGCCTAAGAATAAGGACTAAAGCAAGAGAATTGCATAGACATGACTGACATTTACCTACACATCTGTCACTTCTTGCCTCATAGCCTTCAGGACAAGTTTCTCTAATGTTCCTTTTAGTTCTGGAGACAGGTATTCTGCTGTTCCTATACTCTGAGAAGGAGCTGTAGAAGCTTGAGGAGTGCCTGTAATACTGTTGAGGTTGATAGTTGTCTTTCACAGGGGAGAACTGAGCATAGTTATAGATACTGTAATAGGCAACAGAATGTGGCAATCTCTCCAATCCAGCACAAGATTTCCCATCACCTAATAAATGTTGTCCAGGTGGACAGATACACTTGAAGCTGCCGGGGGTGTTGGTGCACCAAAATGCACAGGGCTTAGGCACTTGTTCACATTCATTAATGTCTGCTCATGTGCCATGATCCAGAACAACAAACCATGTGGGAAGGAAAAAAACAAGATAAAACAACACATAACAATGTGTGTGTGTATGTGTGTGTATACATACACACACATATATATACACACACATACACATACATAATATCTCAGTTTGTGGAACAGAAGTGAGATCCTGAAGGCAGTGAAATACAAAGAACACACCAAGCAGGCAGGTTTTCTATCCTGTCCATGAACACTGGCAGTGCAGCTAACTGCCATGCTGCTGCTGTTCCTTCCAGCTCTGAGTCTGGAGACTTAGCAGAATGTATGAAGGTACTTAGGAATTTTACACCATTCAAAAACAGAGTTATTTCTCTTTCTCTTGGGAATCCCTCTTCTCTGTTCAAATCAGTTTCCCTCACATTGTAATCCAAAGTAATGGAACCAACCTGAGCAGTAAATCCTCAAAACCAAAGCAGGAACATGTGACTCTGCAGTGATCAGAAATAACCCGACATGAAGATACATAACAGCATGTCTATTAATTGGCATGCATTTTTTAAACTAGAATTTAAAGCTTATTTTAACGGTAACTCAATAGCAGTTTAACTATTTCATATTGCTGGAAATTAGCTATGTCTAAATTACTGTTGTAGAAACATCATTAAACTAGCATTATCATTTCATTTTGGCCCTCTCTGAACATATTCTGAACACTGCTTGCAAACCACAGGCAGAAATGCACGTTAGCAGTATTTTAAAAGTAATACTGTTTAGAACCATAGGAAAATATTAGAATGCATTTTTATTAAGTATTGATTTTTTTTTTTTTTAATATTAACAACTAAATGCTTTGAGAATCAGAAATTCGGGGATAATCACTGCAGAGCACTGCAGTATTTTCCAAGGTCATAAACACATAACTAGTACATTACCTGTTACACTGTCAGGTAAAGAAAAAAGCATCATTTTTAATAAGGCAACAACTAATAGGTGAAAAAAACTAGAGCAATTTATTTTGTAGGAGCAACCTATGCAATATCAACAAAATTGAATGCAGCCAGCCGTCTGAATTCACAGCACCACCATCCCTGTGCAAAAAGATTGCTTACTGACTGGTAAGCCAAAGCTTCCTGGGACAGGATCCCTTTCATCATGCATCATAATATACTAGATCTTTACAAGAACAAGTGAAATATGACCTTGAAACTATCTAAAGAAAGCTAATTTTTCTAGCTTTCTTTATGAATATTATTTGATTTTCAATTCTGGACAGTCCTGCATGTGCAGAAATGCATTATAACAGCTTTTGATAATGCCCTTCCATCTATAATATGCTGAGATACAATACAGCTCACAGAACTGTTACAGCATGGATAATTGGGCACACATGCGTCTCTGTGTGTTTTCCCCATCCAACTGTGAACTGTTGCACGAATGACTCTATATACATCAGAAGCAGAACACGAAGGAGCCGCATGCAAATCACCTGTTTCAGCATGGGGTCCTACAGACTTTCCAGCTCCTCTGTGTGCTCATTGGAAGCGTTACAATAAAACCTGCTTTTCATTAACACGTGAACTAATACGTTCGTATATATATATATATTTCAAACATTTTAAGCAGATAAAGAAATAAATCAAAGGAGCGCAACGATCATATTTAATTTTACTTAAGAGGGAGCTTTCAGTGGTTGTTGCTTAGAAGAAAGTTTTAGGACAGCTGCTGACATTTTGTGAAAACCTGTAACCTAAACCTTACCCAACTTATTATTGTAAGAAATTTAAATGCTTTTAATATACTTTAAAGAGTCTGGGATTGATTTTTATTTTAGTAGAGACAACTGTCTGGTCCACAGCCAAACAGTTACTGTCTGCAATTTAACCATTAAAAAAAGCATTCCACTCTGCCTTTTGGCAGTCCAAAATCTTAGGCACTTAAAAAGAAAAAAAATCCTATCCTCCAGAGCAGCTGTTTATCACTTATGAAACCTAATCCTGAGGAAGTCATCAAAGAGGAATGTTTCTCTGATACAAAACAGAGACCAACTGGAACCGACTTCACCAAGCATCACATACCTCGTTTATAAATCATTACAGTCAGAAAGGATCAGCTATTGAATTTTAAATATTTCACAAACATAAATTATAAATCAAAATATTAGGGTTTGTGAAATGCCAGAGGAAGTGTTCTGTATACTTGCACTGACATCATAGGTTAAACAGACTCTCCTGCTATTCACATTAGAGTTATGACAGTATCTGTGAAACTCTGTTTGTGTGGGTAGATGGTCTGCACATTTTAATGCCAAAGAGTTCTACACAGATAGTGTGGGGGAGTAGTGATAAGGTCAGCATTCCTGTGCCTGTGGAGATTCCTCCTTCTCTCGAGAGATCCACCTGAGTCAGAAAGGGAGCACTGAGACATAAATGAGTATCAGCCTCTGCTCTGTCCATACTGGAAAACCTAATTCCAGGAGGCAGACAGGGTGTTGTGATGTCTATTGGCAGAGGGAGGCTCTGGGTATGTCATGTCTCTTGCAAAACACTTCCTCTGAGTATTCTCCTTTATGAGAATCCACATCATTCCCTGATCGACTGGCATCAGGTGTGAATCAATGCAACCAATGTACAGCCAACCAGATTTCTCTGATCAACTAACAGACCTGCTCTGATTTTTATAAATTAAGCCTACTATGGAGCACTGGCTTGCCACATCCATCTGTCAGTGCCTTTGAGATACACATCCCTTGTACACTTTGTTTTGAAAGCACAGATCTGATCTCAGTTTGGAATCATCTAGTTTTGACTGTTTAATGGGGACACTTTATTTTAGACAGCAACTTCGAATTCCAAAGCACATTTATCTTTGTAGCATAGTCTTCAAATAGCAAAGTACTGTTGGATGCTACAGCCAAAAGTATCAGCAACAAACAGGTGACAACAACATGGCTGTGCAGCTTACCCACACAAGGCCTTCCAGCTCCCTGTAACCGATACCCTCTTGGACACACACAGCGGTAACTCCCTCGCATGTTCTCACAGATCTGGTTGTAGTGGCACTGATGGGTTCCATCATGACACTCATTGATGTCTGCAAGCAACAGGGCAAGAGGAAGCAGTCACATATTTTCTTGACAGTTCCTATAGCTTTAAATTCCTTCACATGTAGTAAATCACAGAATCACCAAGGTTGGAAAAGACCTACAAGATCATCAGCCCAACCATCAACCTACCACCAATAGTTCTCAATAGACCATGCCCTCAACACAATGTCCAAACGTTCTTTGAACACTTTCAGGGTCAGTGACTCCACCACCTCCCTGGGCAGCCCATTCCACTGCCTGACCACTCTTTCAGAGTGGCCTACACATGTAGTGCTGCCTGGGGCTGTTGTGGCCAAAGTGCAAGACCCGGCATTTGGTCTTGTAGAACCTCATCCCATAGGCTTGCAGTTGGAATGCAGTTAAACCACAGTGAGTTTGGATCTCTAGATAGATCTGGCCTCTGAACAGCCTTTTCTCACTTGGTACCATGATCAGCAATTGCTCTGTAACACTACAGATCTGTGAAACAACCAGCACTGCACAATCTGAAAGCAGATTTTGAGCACATGCGCAATTTTTTCACCTCTATTGCATTTAATTTTTCATTAATTTTCAAAACTTTTATCTTAGGCTTCCAATTCTAGTAGCTGCTCTGTCCAAATAAATATAATCTAGAAAACTTTTAAGTGGAAAGGATGTGTCAATTTTTCTATCACCAGTTAATTTAAAGAACATTTAAATGACAGTGTTCCCACAAATCAAATGGTTTGTGCCTTAATATGTGCAAATTCTAGTAATTGGCAATGCACTACAAAGACTTTTCTTTCAGAAACCATCCATTGTTGTCCCCATGCCTACTATCACCATACAGCACGCTAGGTTACTACTCACCAATACAAGTTCCATTTTCTGCTTTGGTCATTCCATTTGGACACAGCTCAATGCACTTATAGCCACCACGGGTGTTTTTACAAAGCTGATCAGGCCTGCATACATTCTGCCTGCATTCATTTATATCTTATTTAAAAAATAAAAGCAAAGAAAGCAGGAATGGAAGTGAACTCCTTATCTTTATTCCCAAAGAGCAGCATAATCTAGTTGTGATCATAAAGCATTTGGAAGCATTTCAAGCTCATTTATCAGTCAACTCAGCTTCCTCTTCCTCTAGACTTTAGTGCTGCTTTACAAATTCAAGAACATATACTAAAGATGTCATCCTGAGTTGGAGTTACATTCACAAAGGGTTTGGATAAAGTTACATAGAGTAACAAGTAACTGTTTAACTATTTCCACTGAGAAGAGGGAATGAAATTTCAAAACTAATTCATACCTATGCATTTTCTGCCCTTTAGCTGGTATCCTGGATCACAACCACAATGGAAACTTCCTATGGTATTGAAGCAATGCTGATGACAGGAGTTCGACTCTTGACACTCATTAATATCTGTTGGAAAGACAAACTTTTGACATCATCACTGTGTCTCCATGTCATCATTTAGATAAAGAGGGTTTTGGTTTAAACAATGTTCCAGGCTCTGCTTTCAGCTTAGTTACTACACTGCATTCAGAAGCAAATGCTTCTGTCATGTCATTACAGAAGAAGGTGCACATGGGACACAAAAAAGATTTTAATTTATTCCTAAAGTTGGAAAAACCAAAACATTAAAAAAAAAAATAAATGTTGCTAATGCTGAAGATTTACAGACACCTTAGCTGGAGATCTGTCTTTCAAAAAAATACTTTTAGTTACGTGAAAGACAGGATTTTCAGTTCAGTACAGTTAACACCAAAGCCGAGGCTGTGCTGTACCCTGGCAGCTGAGCCCATCCACCGCCCTCCGGAAGCCAGTCCTGCAGCGCAGCATGCAGCGGTACGAGCCAGCACTGTTCTCGCAATCCTGGTCAGTGTGGCAGGTGTGCTTGCCCAGTGCACACTCATCAACATCTGCAGGTAAAGAGAAGCTGTAAACCTCACCACAGCACAACGACACACAGACTGAGCAGCATCTTGAAAACAAGGGATTGTGAAATACATGACCGCAAATCTATTCAGAATTCAAATAATTAGAACACCATTCATACAATGACCAAATGGTCCAGCCTGAAGAAAACATCTCCCCATGCCTGATGTGCCGTGGGGCTCTTTGTATCCTACCTGCCCATGGCAGCTCCTCTTACCCTGACACATTCTCCCATCTGCAGCGATGGTGAGGCCCTTTGGACAGGAGCAGTGGTAGGTTCCCATGGCATTGTGGCAGGTGTAGGAACAGGGATTTTGCACAGTACATTCATCTTCATCTGCAGGAAGATGTTAGAAAAAATGTTTTCAGGACTTACAAGATATGACACCAGCGACATTCAGAGGAGCTGTATGTCTGTCTGCCCCAGGCTAGAGCTATCAAGTAAGTAGCTTCATAAACAGCATCACATTCTCCTCCATACCAGGCTGTCCTCAGCACTCTGCCACCCCCACTCTGTTCCTGCGGTGTGAGAGCAACACATGGAATGCCCCTACAACTCTCACATTCTTCACTTGTATGGCCAGAGTCCCAGTGGTCAGCAGAGCTACACTAGGTAGCTACTGGTACACACATCAGGAAATCATGCTGTCATCCCTGGGTGCTTTGAGAAAGTGAGCAAGGTCTGAACCTGGGGATAAGAGCATGAAAGTTCTATGATTGAATTTCCACTTGTAATCACAATAACCAAGTCCTTGAAGCCTCCTTTATTACATTTCACTGCTATACTTTGAAGGGTCTAGAATTCACACACAGTAGAGCCTTTGTGTCTAATTTAAGATCTTGCTTTTCACTTTCACCAGATGCACACAATGGGCTCACTGGGATCCTGCTTGCAGCTGATCTGCAGGATGGGTCACTGCTATAGTAATGAAGGTTTCACTAAGTCACTTTGAGAGAAATCTCTTTGCAACAGAACAGATGGAACTCGGTGCTCTATTTAGACTTCTCAGACAGACTTGACAGGATTGTTACATTTTTTGTATTGTAAGTTTTGAACACATACTGTTTTACCAAAAAAATTGCAAGTAGAAAAAGTGTTTAGCAGCTGCATTTTCAGCTTTCCTGATTTTAAAATTTCCTGATGGTGTAAAGTTTTCATATTTAATTCCATTAATTTTTCGACTTTTGAGAGGCAATGAATTAAGTCCACAAAACCATATCAGGTATTGCTTCCTGAAGCGAACATGACTCAGTCACTGATAGGAGACAGCTAAAAAGCTCATAACTTTCTTTGCACATTTGCTACCCAAGCAACAGCTGGTTTTCAGTGGGCTGCTCTCTAGGCTGCCAGCTCACCTCCTTCCCCTCACAGAGTGCTCCATTGCTCTGCAGGCACAGCGAGCACAGCAGCTTAGCAGTCCCACTTTACATCACAGTGCCGATGGAAGGCTGCCTGGGAACTGCTTCTGTGCTCTGGGCCCACACCTGTCTATTGGTGGCAGCTTCCACTTCTAAGAGTGTGCCCTGCATGCTCAGGAGCTCTGAATAGAAGGGATGAAGATTCATTCTACTGCCCAATTACATATTGAACTTGTAACAGCATTACCTGTACAGTAAGGCCCAGATGAGTCCAACTGAAACCCAGCAGGACACTGGTTGCTACGATCTCCTGTATGGTAAAGAAAGCATGTGTTACTTGTGGATGAAAATAATGCTGTATTATGAAGAAAAACCTTTAATATTAGTAATTGCAGATTAGATGTTACAAATAAAGGATCCTCAAATCTTTCAAAATGGCTTGTTCTTCTTGGACATTAGAATTCATTGAAGGACACAAGTGCATAATCTTATCAACTGGAAAAAATCTAATCAGTGGAAAATTCTCATAGAACCTGCTGGAAATCCACACATATTTTACTCTACACTTGTACCTTGAAAAATGATTCAATAAAGATGACGTTTTTTGAAAAGCAGCGTATTGTTGGAGGAAATAAAGATAAGGTCAGTTTGTAGAAGCATGTCCAGATTTACACATAGGCATAACTTGATTTGGAGACCTCCTTTCACCAGGCCTATTCTTTTTTAAACGGAAAAGAAAATCCCATTTGGCTTTCAAACTGCTCAGTGAATTCATACCCTGGCAACAGAGAAAAAACACTATTTTGCTGTATTTGAGAGACTGGGATAGGCAGTCCCACTGCCATGGTTTACGTTCAAACCTGAGTTATTTCATTTGAAAACTACTGGGCTAAAAAGAGAAAAGCCACATTCAAGTACTATACAAGAAGAAAATGGATCACTCTACTAATTAATAATGAATTCTTCTCTAAGGAAGATCCACCCACATGAAAACGCACTGCTCCTTCAAATTGCATAGGTAAAAGGCCAGCAGAAGCCAGCAGCTAGTGTTGGGGCAGCAACAAGTCATGATGCCTCAGGCCAAGCAGTGGCAGGTTCACTATCTCTCAGGCAGCAGCTGGTTTAGTACATTATGTAAGCCTTGTCCACCCAGCGCTGTGTAACTGCATACCAGGCACAGCAACAGCCTTTAAAAACTTCCACAAAGTATCAAGAAACTTTTCAAGCTGAACTCTGCATTGTGTTCAGTATGTGTTAAATATTTCCCTAAAGGAACAATTTCAGAATTTCTTACAGTTCCACACTGAAGTGGTTAAAATGTCCCATGCTCTTCTGTGTGGGCTTCTGTGTGGGCTTCAGAGTAAGAAAACAATCTGAAACAACTATGCAAAGTAAAACCCTACCAACACACTCCCCTACTCAAAAGGGACACGAAGGGGACATTTCAGGAAAGAAAAAGGTACACACATGGAAATGGAAAAATATTTGAGGCTGCCTATCTTCTGAAGCTACCTCTCATGCTAGGAGTTAACGTCGGCAATGGAAGACTGAGATCATCCATGGCAACAGCAGAGGAACAGAAAGTGCAAAATGCAGCAGCTTTTACATGTTAACAGTTTATTAATAAGATATACAGGTCCCAGGATCTACAATAAAGTTAACTAAGTCTAATAGCAGCTCCTCTTTCAAAGCCAAAACTAGTTTTGAGAATAAAGGTAAAGAATGCTAGTAAATCAGGATATTACTACTGTATTTTTGTTAAGAGACTTGAACAATACCTTTTGAAATGGAAGCGTGGATTTTAAAAGCCAAAGTTTCTTCTCGGGGATTGTACTCTGTTGTGATAGAGGAAGCATGGAGTGTTTCCACCAAAAAAGGCATTTTTCCTTTAGTGTGATCATAGGTAATAGTATGGTTCCATGTGTAGGGAACACTAACTCCATCCACAGTGAAGAGGCGAGTGGAACGGGCATACAGCTGCCCAGGGCCGTTCTGAATGTAGTCTTCTGTGTAATCCTGAAACAGCCAATATCAAGCCACTGAGTGCAGCTAACACCACTGTGCTCTTCATATTTTGAAGGAGTATGTGATACACTCTGAAAAATGTTTTTCTCTTAACAGCTGAACAAACTGTATTGCACACATGTCTTTTTTTTTTAACCCTTAATTTACCTGCTGAATATTACCATCATCTGTTACTTTTCATTTGATAAGAAACAGGCTGATGACCCTGATGATGGAAGTTACAGTAGAGAATATCCTACAAAAACTAAACAGATTGTTCAAAGCAATCTTTTGAGATCTAAGTATTTTTGTATTCTAAATCAGATTCTGAAAACATGCTAAATAAACAACCTGCAAAAAGATTTGTTTAGAGAAAAATGGTATAAATTTTGGGGATGCTACTTACAGCAGTGTATGAAAATACTGAAAACTTTATATATATATTTTTTTGCACTGTGAGGTATATTTCAACTGGTTACTTACCAACTAAGTACCAACTATATAAAAACAACCTTAAAGAAAAATCTTTCTTTCCCTGTAAAATCAGTTATCAAGCCCCTGATTCTAATCCAAAATTTTAATACTGCGCATTATAGCACGAAAAATGTTCTTTATGAGTTACACTAAATGAACAAGGTAGAAAACCAATCCCTTTGAATTTCATAATTCTATCAGAAGTACTAGTCAGTAACAGAAGCTTTCTTACTATTAGCAACACCTTATATTAGAATACCTTTTAGAAATGAGAGGTAGAACAACTGAGGAGTGAGACTGTCACGCAAACCATCCTCTCCAATCATTCCTGAAGAAGTTTGAGGATTTTTATTTTTTTATTTTTTTGAGCAAATTCTGGATATTCTGCCAATTCCAGAGGAATTGTGTAAGACCATTGTTTTGCATAAAATATATTAGTACAAGACAAAGTTTTGTTGCTGTAGCAGAGAGAAGAGCATGTTGTTACCAACCTACACCATGACAGCATGCAAGATAAGATTACACCATGCCCTATGGTGTAATCTGTTAATCCCATCTTTAAAATTTTGTCAGCCACAAAAGCATTCTTACAGAATGTATAATCGCAGCTGCAAACAAATAATTAGTAACATTCTGAAGCTTTTGCAGGGTGCCATGGCATAAAAGAGCTGATGTCATTCTCCAGAAAAGCCATAAAATCAGGCAGGCATTAGACACACACCACTATTAAAAGACACACAACTCTACCAAAAGCCCCATGTAACATGCCTAGCTGTGGTGTGTGGCCCCAAAGACTCTTCCATGCCTCCTTCTAACACCTAAAAATCTTGAGTGACCATTCCTATTTTTGTGATGGCATCTTTTGGCTTTTGAAGGCAATGTTAGCACCTGTCAACTGAACTAGGCATTAAATAAGTTATGTACAGTAGAACAGTTGTCAGGATTTAATGCCTACAATTTGAATACAGATGAGAGAGGAACTGTGTGCCAATGAAAGAGAAAACGCTAGTATCTGACAGTGGCTTTACCTTCATGTTAATATTAGCTAGTGGCTGCAGCTCCAGAACATGGCCATTCACAACAACATCCAGCAGTAAGGCTCCATCTGAATCCAAACCCCGGGCAATGTGAGTCATTCGCAGAACTTCTCCTGTGAATTTTAAGAGCACACAGATTTATAAAACATCCTAACCAGGGACTCCTATAAGCCAAGCACTATCTGAATTGGATCACTTGAGCACTTGCTAAATTTTTTATAAAGCATACCATGCCTATAACATAACCATTACATGTTCCCAATTAAAACTCTAAAATCTGTATTTAAAACTCTGAAAGCCACAGGCACTCAGAAAATAGCAACATAATCATTAAGATTCAAAATTCAGCACTGGTGATGTGATCCTTTTAAAGGGATGCTTGCTGGAAAGAGATGGTGCATCACAGGTAACAACCAGTTGCAAATTCCACTTGGGTTTCTCTCTTGAAGATTGCGTCAGTGAGTGTAAACCCATTCACTGCTTCTCCAATTTCTTTTGCAGTTGTCCAATAGACTGGGCTCAGAATAGAAACAAGCTTTCTCAGCGCTGGACCTGAAAGAAATCCAATGTAATATCTGAAGGTTTTTTCCCAATGTTAAGTGTCCCCAAATCAGCAAGAGCTGACTATGAAGCCAAAATGAGCATAAGTCATAAGAGTATAATCTAAAATGAGAGTAACCCATAAGATTAAAATTATGAAAAATTCAAATGATGTACAGATATTAATATTCTAAGAATAAGTAATGAAGATTCCTTTCCCCTCTCTTGGTCTAAAAAGTTAGTTTCTTCAGTGATCATTGATGAAATGAAGTAGTGAAAACTAGCACTGCACAGACTTCAGCCTGGTTCTAGGAAAAGTAAAGCTGATAAAAAGTAGTAAAAAGCTTACCAAGGCTCCTAGGGACGCTTGTAATCTTTGCTTGTATTACTCTAGATTCAGAGTTTGGACTGTCTGTTACCGTGGCATTCAGGAAAGCAATTCCAAACTCAATATTGTTGATGTTTCCAATGATGCTGCCTCGGGCTCGTGAAGGCCCACCTGTGCAGGAGAGGAAAAGGAGAAAGGAAAAAAAACAAAACAAAACAAAACAAAAAAGCACCATGACTACCTAATATTATGGGAGAGAAAAAAGCCAGAAATATTATCTACATAGGTATTTCTGCTTATGTTACTATATTAATTACAACAGTCTAGCTTGCAACCTGCAGATAACCTGCAGAGTGGTGTGTGTATACAGTCTGATATACATGCACAGCAACACAGAAGCCACCTTATAACTACATCTCGAAAAAGCAGCAATTGATAGAGCAAAAGAGCATACACTAGTGCTGCATAACAGGTTACAACAACAAAAAATTTATTCAATGGCAGTTGCAGAGGAGACATAAGCCAAGAAAATGAGCCAGTTAGATTAGGAATGGGGCAGTCTTTTACAACACTCTCATAACACATAGGTTGAAAAGTAACTCACCAGGACATGCTTGACTATTACATCTGGATATCTGGGAGGAGTCTCCAGGACAAGGATGGCCACGATATAGCGGGGCAGGATTGTTGCATAGGCGTGTTCGGGTCTGCTCGCCTCCACCACAAGAAGCAGAGCACTGGCTCCATGTCTGCCATGGCCCCCAGTTTCCATTCACTAAAGAAAGATAGAATGAGGAGAGCTCACTTAAAGTATTATAGGCTGCATCAGGAATGCTTCTGTATCATTAGTTTTTGATGGAAATAACATGACAGAGAAAAGAAGTAGTGTCACAAGAAGAGCCATATAATCACCCACTTCCCACCTTCTGCCATCTGCCCTCTGCAAGATGTTCTATAAGGATTCCTTCTGCTAGTCCCTCTGCATCTGCCCCTCAGAATGTCAGGCTACAGCGAACTGGTTGTGAATGGAGTGAAATCCAGCTAGTGACTGGCCACAAGTGGCATTCCCCAGGGGTCTGTACTGGTGCCTGGCCTGTTTAATATTTATTCATTGGTGATCTGGATGAGGGGATTTAGTGCACCCTCAGTAAATGTGCAGATGACACCAAGCTGGAAGGAAGCATTGATCTGCCTGGGGGTAGGAAGGCTCTTCAGAGCAACCTGAACAGGCTGGATCACTGGGCTGAGGCCAGTGGTATGAAGTTCAATAATACGAAGTGCTGGGTCCTGCACTTTGGCCACAATAACCCCAGGCATCACCACAAGCTTGAGGCGGAGTGGCTGCAAGACTATGTGGAAGAAATGGACCTTAGGGTGCTGGTCAGTGCTCAGCTGAACATGAGCCAGGTGTGTACAGGTAGCCAAGAAGGCCAGTGGCATCCCAGCTGGTATCAGCAATAGTGCAGTCACGAAAGGCAGGGAAGAGACAGCCCCTCTGTAACCCCGTAAGGTCACACCTCAAGTTCTGTGTTCAGTTTTGAGCCCCTCACTATAAGAATGATTTTGACACCTTGGAGTGTGTCCACAGAAGGGTAGTTAAGCTGGTGAGAGGTCTGGAGCTCAGGTCTTATGCAGAACAGCTGAGTGAAGTGGGACAGAGTGAACAGAGAGGAGGAGGCTCAGGGGAGACCTTACCATTCCCTACCACTGCCTTGAAAGGAAATTGTGGGGAGGTGGGGGTCAGCCTCTTCTCCCATGTAACTAGCAATAGAAACAGAGAAACAGCCTCAAGTTGTGCAAGGGGAGGTTCAGGTTGGCCATTAAAAAAAATTTGTTCTCCAAAAGAGTGGTGAGGTGCTGAAGCAGGCTGTCCAGGGAGGCGGTGGAGTCACTGTCCCTGGAGGTGTTTATGAAACATTTAAGCGTTGTACTAAAGAACATGGTTTTGTAGAGAAACACTGGTGGGTGGACGATTAGACGATCTTGGACGCCTTTTCCACCCTTGGCAATTCTGTGATTTCAACATTAAGAAGCACTGCTCAGAGCTTTAGGGGCATCATTCTTAAAAAAGAATTATCTGAAACAGCGTGAGTACAAAACTGATGGAAGATTACAACAAACTAAACAAACCATAAATCTCAAATAAAGAAAACATGTTCTGTTGATCCAGATGCTCACAAGAGACCAATTAGATCTGGTCAAATTACACAGGGAGGGAAGAAGTCTCCAAAATGTTCTCCTGGTAGCACGGCCTCAATAACAATGGCTAACTTTTGTGAACGTGACTGTACATAGTGTGAACAGAGCATCTGAAAATGTCTTATCAGTTGGTGCTGACAGTTGCTAAGGAGAAGGTAACATTGAGTAGTTTGCTTAACACAACCATCAGCCAAATTAAATATTAACCAAGGAAATACCAGGAAACTTTTGAGTAAAGTGGTACTGCATTTATATGAAAAGGTTTTGGTAGCAGGGAGCTCTGTGTCAGAGCAGAGCCAGCTCCAGCTGTGACGCAGACTGTCCCCCGCAGCCCATGGGCACTATGTGCAGCAGTGCAGCCATGGTGCAGCAGTGGATGCAGCCTGGAAGAGGCTGCAGTCATGGAGTCCCCTGCAGGAGCAGCCCCAAGCCAGAGCTGCAGCTGTGGAGAGGGGCCCATGGTGGGGCAGGAGGGCTGGGTGAGCTGCCACCTGTGGGGCTGAGCTGGAGCAGCACCTTGTAAGAGGCTGTGCTTTTGCACTATTGCCTCAAAGTTTGCTGAAAATGGACAACAAATCCAGGCAAGTCCTGGGCAAGGGGTTGAGAAATCCTGTCTGAGGGACACAGATGGACAAGGCTGGGGCAACTGTAAAGTGCTCTTTTGTGTGGCCTTATCTCCAGGAAGATGGCCATCTCAGGGGGTGCTGCACATGGCTCTTACCCAAGCACCCAGGAACATTAGGTAGGCAGGAGAAAGGAGGTTAAAAGAGGGATAAAAGAGGGATCAGCAACCATGAAGTTGGGTTTTTTGACGTCAGATACCTCACGACTTGACACCTGCATGTAGAAGAACAAAACCGGTATCTGGCTTCAGATCCCTCACAGCTGCCAACAGAACCTCCTGGGCCTGCTGCATGAGAGCATGAGACCCTGCTGCTTCCTCCACCACCTGCTCTGCACTGCATCGGCTTGCTGCTTGTGGCCAGCCCTGCGCTTTTGCCTTGGACCAATGGAACGATGTATGACAGGATGCTGCTGCATCCAGGTGGTGACTATCCTCGCTTTAGGCAGTTCTTGCTTTCTTCCTACCTTTTTCTACCTTTCCTATCACCCACTTTCCACTCCCCATCACCCTCATTCTCAGTAGTCGCCTCTCTCCCTTCCCCATCCTCTTGGTTGATTATTATTTGTAATAAACTGGTCGGACCTACATTTGAATCATTGTTTCTTAATATCACACCAGATATAATATACCAAAGAACCTTGCCTCCCTCCTATAAAGTGGAGTGAGACACACCTGAAGGGTGGGCCCTGTGGTACAGACCTGGTCTGGAGCAGTTTGGGAAAGACAGCATCCCATAGTACAGACCCAAGCTGGAGCAGCACTTGAAGAGCTGCAGCCTGTGGGAAGCCCATGGGATCAGTTTGGAAACAGTGGCATCCATGCGAGGGACCCCATATGCAGCAGGGGCAGAGTGACCACAGATAAGTAGCAGAGATGGAGAATTATGGACTGACTGTAGCTCCTTTTCCCTGCTCCCCTGAGCTGCTTGGAGGGAGGAGGTAAAAGCAGATAAATGGGGCTGAGATGTTTTTAGCTGGATTTAGTTTTCAGTGCTTTTGTTTTCTATTACAAAATTGGCAACCAACTATATTGATCTTCCTATGCAGAGTCTTTTTTGCCTGCGATAGTAAATAGTGTATGATCTTCCTGCTCTTATCTCAACCCATAAGTTTTTTGTTTTTGTTTTGTTTTTGTTTTTTTCCCATCTTATTTTCTTCCTGTCTCCTTCTGAGGTGGGACAGCACTATAGCAGTGGTGAGTGCTAAGCTCCTACTGACACTAAGCCACCAGAGAAGTAAAAATACAGCATGAAGATCTATGGCTGTGGGGAAAAACCTAGGTATGATGAGGGTAAACAACCAAAGCAAACTGGCCTCAGTGTTGCCAGAAGTTGCCCCACTGATCTCACCATCTCCCAGTGAGTGTTGCTTCCCTGCACACTGCAATCAGCAGGCACTCAAGCCAGGAGGGTGACTGCAGAGAGCAACAAGCCCCCATGCACCCACAGCCTGAGGGTGAGGTGTGGGCCTGGTTGGGGGCTTCGCTACCACTGTGACAGTCAGCAGGGTGTTAAAAGCCGCACGCCTACACACAAAGCTACCGCATTAACCCCACGATGAAGATATACAGAAGGGTAGGCACACAGAAGGGATTTAGTGATTTCTTAAATTAAAAAAAAATAATAATTTAATTAAAACACTTTTCTAGGATGAATTGTGGAAGGAAGCTTAGACATTTACTAAGTCTCTCTCATAGTGGTTTATATCCCATATTGCCAGCACTGATCCTGAACATATAAGATCACTGATTCTTGTGTGAATAAATCAGTTAACTGCTTTGATCATAGCTTGATTTAAACCAGTATCCTTCCCTGCTCCTGAAATAAGTTATGAAAGTTTGCTGGGAGCCTAATAAACTGTATTTACTGTAAAGCAAAAGCAGAATTATTAGGTACGTGAGAGATTTCCATATACTATTTCCGGCAAAGGATTATTCTAACTTATTTTATTATTCTTGGACTTCCGGAGGGTGGACTTTGATTTGTTGAAGAGACTAGTAGGGGAAGTCCCCTGGCATTCAGTCTTAGCGAACAAAGGGGTCCAGGAGAGCTGGTTGCTCTTCAAGAAGGAAGTCTTAAGGGCGCAGGAACAGGCAGTCCCCCTGAGCCACAAAATGAGCTGGCGGGGAAGAAGACCGGGGTGGATGAATAGGGAGCTATTCTTGAGGCTCCGGGGGAAAAAGAGAATCTACCACCTGTGGAAGGAGGGACGGGCAACTGCGAATGAATTCAAGGAAGTCGTTAGGATGTGCAGAGGTGAAATCAGAAAGTTGGGCAAAAGCCCAGCTTGAATTTAACCTGGCCACTGGGGTGAAAAGGAATAACAAACTCTTTTGTAAGTACATTAACAGTAAGAGGAGGACAAAGGAGAATATCCACTCTTTACTGGATGAGGCTGGGAATGTGACCACTGAGGATAAGGAAAAGACGGAGGTTCTGAATGCCTTCTTTACGTCTGTCTTTAAAGGTCAGACCAGTTATCCTCCGGGTGCTCCTCTCTCTGACCTGGTAGTCTCAGCTGGGGAGCACGCTAACCCCCCTGTGATTCTGGAAGAAACAGCTGGAGACTTACTACTCCAACTGGACTGCCACAAGTCCATGGGGCTGGATGAGATCCACCCGAGGGTGCTTGAGGGAACTGGCAGAGGTGGTAGCCGAGCTGCTCTCCATCATCTATCAGCTCTCCTTGTTGACTGGTGAGGTCCCAGAAGACTGGAGGCTTGCCAACATGACTCCCATGTACAAGAAAGGTTGTAAGGAGGATCCGGGGAACTACAGGCCTGTTGGCCTGACCTCGGTTCCAGGGAAGGTTATGGAACAGATAGTCTTGAGGGAGATCACGCGGCATGTGCGGGATGGCCAGGGGATCAGGCCTAGCCAGCATGGGTTCATGAAGGGCAGGTCCTGTTTGACCAACCTGATCTCCTTCTATGATCTAGTAACCCATCTGCTGGATGAGGGAAAGGCTGTTGATGTGGTCTACCTAGACTTCAGCAAAGCCTTTGACACTGTCTCCCACGGTATTCTCCTGCAGAAGCTGGCAGCCCATGACTTGGATGGGTACACTCTCGGCTGGGTAAGGAGCTGGCTGGAGGGCCGGGCTCAGAGAGTGGTGGTAAATGGAGTCAAATCCAGCTGGCGAACAGTCAGGAGTGGTGTTCCCCAGGGGTCAGTGCTGGGGCCTGTCCTCTTCAATATCTTTATTGATGACCTGAATGAGGGCATTGAGTGCACCCTTAGTAAGTTTGCAGATGACACCAAATTGGCTGGGAGTGTGGATCTGCCTGGGGTCCTACAGAGGGATCTGGACAGGCTGGAGAGCTGGGCTGAAGCCAATGGGATGGGGTTCAACAAGACCAAATGCCGGGTCCTGCACTTCGGCCACAACAACCCCAGGCAGCGCTATAGGCTTGGGGCGGAGTGGCTGAAGGACTGTGTTGAGGAAACGGACCTGGGAGTACTGATTGATGCTCAGCTGAACATGAGCTGACAGTGTGCCCGGGCAGTCAAGAAGGCCAACGGCATCCTGGCTTGCATCAAAAACAGAGTTACTAGGAGGAACAGGGAGGTGATTGTCCCCCTGTACTCAGCACTGGTGAGGCCGCATCTCGAGTACTGTGTTCAGTTTTGGGCCCCTCACTGCAAGAGAGACATTGAGACCCTGGAATGTGTTCAGAGGAGGGCTACGAAGCTGGTGAGGGGTCTGGAGCACAGACCTTATGAGGAGCAGCTGAGGGAGCTGGGATTGTTCAGCCTGGAGAAGAGGAGGCTCAGGGGAGAGCTTATAGCTCTCTATAACTTCCTGAAGGGAGGTTGTAGTGAGTTAGGGGTCAGCCTCTTCTCTTGTGTAGACAGTGATAGAACTAGAGGCAATGGTTTCAAGCTGCGCCAGGGGAGATTCAGGCTGGACATTAGGAAGTACTATTTCTCAGAAAGGGTAGTCAGGCACTGGAATGCACTGCCCAGGGAGGTGGTAGAGTCACCGACCATGGGATGTTCATGAAACGTTTGGATGTTGTGTTGAGGGATATGGTTTAGCTGAGAAGTATTGGTGATGGTTGGACTGGATGATCTTTTAGGTCTTTTCCAACCTTGATAATTCTGTGATTCTGCGATTTTGGTAAAATCTAGCATGTGAAAGAGGAAATCATGGTAAGTGATGGTAATAAAAAAAAAATGAGACGACTTCTAGGTTGCATGAAATTGCAAATAACAACAGCAATGTTCTGCATTTCTCTTACAATGCAACCATCCCACATCTATTCTGTGTGACCTGCAGCACTATGGAGCACTCACCAGGGCACAGGTCAGTGCCACACCTCTGGATCTGCATGTCAGCCCCTGCACAGGCCCTGCCGCCGCTGCTGGGGTGAGGGCTGTCACAGCCCCGGTACCGCCTTGCCTGCCCACCGTTGCACGAGCGGCTGCACGTTCCCCAGCTGCCCCAAGGGCCCCAGCTGCCATGAACTGTGAAAATAAATGTCAGATTTCCCTTAATAGCAGATAATAATAACAGACATTCAAGGTAGGAAAATATTCCTATTGAATAGTAGCCTAATTAATTTTTTTTCCTAAACAAAAGATAAAAGTCAGACTTAAAGATCAATTTATCTTGTCCAGCATTCAGTGATTTCTTGATGTGCAATAACCAACTCCACAGCACCATAGCTCTAGTGACTAATGCAGAAAGCATGCAGCACATCTCACTAATAAAACAAATCACCAGATCATTGCATGAGTTGCAGAGTTCAGATTTGCTGTATTTTGTGCCTGGACAGCTGTGACTTTGAGGTGTACAACCAGGTCAGCTTGTGATGGCTGAACTAACTGATGACCTTGGAGGCCTTTTTCATCCCAGATGATTCTGAGTTTCTGAGACCTCTGACAGTCTAGCAGGTGCTTATACACCAGTTGCTGCTGGTTTGTCCTCTCAAGAAGTCTTTAAATTGCCCCAGTCTTACTGAGAGATGGAGAGATGATCTTGTCAGGCATTGAGTGTCACCTGCCTGTATTCAGATTCCCTGATTTTTCTGCATATGTTGGGAAGACAAATGTGATTTGTGGAGGCCTTCCTCCCTCTCATCCACTCTTACAAATTCATCAAGTGGACAAGCAGCCTAACTGAAAATACTCACTGGGACAAGGATCACTGTTGCAAAAATCAACTTGTATGTCGTTTCCTTCACATCTGTGACCTCCAAACTGTGGGGCTGGGTCTGAGCATTGGCGTGTTCTCTGACTGCTGCCTCCACCACAGGACACAGTGCAGGCGCTCCAGCTTCCCCATGGGGCCCACTTCCCGTCCACTGGAGAGAAAGGCACAGCACGGAACAGTTACAGCTTCTGAAGTTTGAGATACGTTAAGTCACAGTTACATTAGGGTAACAATGATTGTTAAACATTACTGACCCTGTAGAACATCTCAGGTATGCAGGGGTTTCTACATATGCATTTTCAGGATTGAAAGCAGGAGAACAGCACGATCTGTAGGTAAGCTATGGTCCTACCACATTCATGGTCAGGGATCTCTGAGTCCTCATGCTCAGCCACTCCCTTAGCTTTAGATATCCATGCATAACCATGCCCCTGAAATCACCACACTGGGAAGACTGTAAAGTAACAGCCAAGGATTCAGGATGCTACGTAATGGAAGCAACACAAGGACTGAAGATGAAATCCCACATGTTATGTCTACAAAGGAATGCTGAAGACTGGGAGGGACCTCTGAAAGTAGAAGGCTTGAATGGAATTTTTTCCAGGGATTACAGTTTTAGAACTGAAAAGAATTAGATACAACTTAAGCAGAATTTGGAAACTTCCATTTCATCTCTTTCTATCTGACACATATCTTACCTGGGCAGTGCCTCTTACTGCAGACCTGCCTCTGCACATCAGGCCCACGGCAGTGGGACCTGCCATGTTAGGGAGGGAGACTGTTGCAGAGCCTCAGCCGCATCTGCGTGCCTTTCCCACAGCTCTCACTGCATGGGCCCCATGGAAGCCAGGAGCTCCACTCACTATCAGCTGCAAAGTCAGTACAGCCATACAACTGTTCAAACTATTCAGCTGCTTTAACTCGACATTACAGCTACACAGCCAATGGCAAAATAAACAATGAAAAACAAAACAAAATTGTCTACCTTTTAAAATATCAATAAGTAAAACACTCTGAATAAGCCCTTAAAAAAACCTTCACTTCAAGCAACAGCTGAACCTGGTGAGAAGTTTCCAAAAGAGAGATCCTTTCCTTCTCATTTCCTGAATATACCTTGTCGCCTGATTAAAACCTTTGAACAGCAGAACAGAACCATCTGATCAAATCTGAGGTTAAACTGGATGTGACAGCCTTGTGCTAAGCCAAACGTCTCAGCCTGGAAAAGCAATGCTAGCAAAAAGCTGGTGCACTGCCTGTGGTGGGTACCAGTAAGCAGGAACAAGAAGGACCAAGACCTACAGAAATAAATCTCAGGCTGTGGATGAACACAACTTCATGACAGCAGCAAAGCCAGGCAAATGGGAAAAATCCATATAATGAAAACTGCACAGAAGGAAACACGCTAGCAGCAATAAGCTATGAATAAACTGCATCCTGTCAAATGCAGTAAGTATTACACCAAGACAGGAAAGAAACCTTAAAATGTAGTTAAGCCAGGAGAAAAACATGACTGAAAATTTTAAAAGCAGAGTAAAAATGCTGCTAATTTCATAAATTATTATTGGTGCACTTTGTATGGCCTTCCCACCCCCCTCATTTCAATTGGCTTTGTGGGGTAGGCTTAGAGTATTAGCATTTTTATTGAGTGGGGAAAAGAAATTGCTGGGGAAAAAAAAAAAAAAAAAAAAAGCCCCTTTCACAGCCAATTCTGCAACAACATTCTCCTACCTGGACAAGGCCCAACATTGCACATGATGAAATCCACAGCACTGCCACTGCATGGCTTCCCGTTGTGCTGGGCTGGTGGGTTATTGCAGATTCTGGTCCTGGTCCTGTTCCCTTGTCCACAGCTCTTTGAACACTCCTCCCAGAGCCCCCATTCGGACCAGTTGCCATCAACTAAGAAACAGAAATTTTCAGCTTTAATTAAAATCCTTTAAAACAAACAAACAGAAAACTGTGTGTGCATAGATTTCCTTTCCACAAAACTCAAGATGAATTTCACTCTGTCAGAAAAATCCATCTGTCGTGAATATCCATGGTGAAAATGGTATATTAATGAGGCACCTGACATAAGGCAAATAAAAAAATATATTGATCTATTAAATACCTGGACATGGCTTGTTGTGGCAGCTGCGTACATCTGTGTCAGGCCCCTCACATGGCCTCCCACCATTTGCTGGAAGGGGGTTGCTGCATTGACGAGTGCGCTCCTGAACACCCTGACCACATGTTACACTGCAAGGTTGCCATTCAAGCCAATCTGAAAATCCACCATGCACTGCAGTGGGAAAAATGGTGTTCTGTTGGGAACGTGTATTTATGATGACAGCTCTTAAGATTGAGAAAGCAAAGAGGAAAACGTACTTCAGAAGCCATGCTTGGAAATCCAACCTGCTTCACGTCCTTACTACTGCAGAGATGTCTTACTGCAGTTCAGAGATCACTTTAGATTCTCTGATTATGTTCCTAAATGCTTTTCTTCAGAGATATGATTATATACATTCTAAGGATGGGATCAAGTTCAAGATCTTTCGTTATTATTTATGTACAGCTAGATGAGTGCAATCAGAGGAACAAAACAGCATGAAGTACAAACCCACTGTGACATCTCAGAACAACTCTAACATGCACCTAATTCATACTTGGAAGGGATAAGATAAAGTCTTGTTACTGTCAGTTAATGCTGGAATCTACTAGTTTGAAAGTTACTGCCCTGAAAGTTATTGTGCACCTACCCCGGACAGTCAGTGGAACTCTAGCAAGCACAGATCCCATTAGATTCCTTGCTACACACTCATACTCAGATGTATCTTCCTTCTGTGCTGCAATAATATGCAGGGAGCCATTAGACAAGACAGTCACCCTGTCGTTGCTCACAAGTGGATGACCTTGGCGGGACCATCTGATGGCTGGAGAGGGTTCTCCACTGGCCTGGCAGTTCAGCATTGCTGTAGCACCAGCTTCAACAGTGGTCGCTGCAGGCTTAATGGTGATGACTGGAGGACCTGAAAGAGAAAGGCTTTAGGCAACAGCACAGTATCACAGTATCGTGCGAGTTGGAAGGGACCTTAGAGATCATCGAGTCCAACTCCTGGGTTTCGAGCCCTCTGTGTAGCGAAGTGGCACTTCTACCCCCTGCGCCACAGGGGGGATTCGAACCCTGGGCCACCGGTATTGCAAGCAGCAATTCTACCACTGCGCCACCGGGGCACACAGCACGTGGGTACATTCTTCCATTGTAGGAAGTATTAGAAGTCTGGTCAGAAAGGGCAAAACAATCTAGTCTCTTTTATTTTGACAAATTATTATCATTCATTTTCCACTGTCAAATGATAGAACATGCGAGTTAAATCAACACCAATAAGACCGTTTTTAATGTGTAGCAACCTGAGGGCCAAAATTAGGAAGATTGTGTCCCATTCCCACATTACGCTTTAAAAAATCTGCAGAAGAATGCAACTAGCTATGGCCTGAGGCAACTGATAGAAGGCACACATCCAGATTGCTTGAGCCTACTACCTCAACGAGTGAAAAAATTCTACAACCAGTAGAAAAAAAAATCCAAAATGTTATTTCTGCAAAACATAAAATATTAGCATTCATTTCATGTAACTATCTCAATTTGAAGGTCGGGTCTAGTTTAATCCAGTTGTAAATAAAACTGAGAGAAATGGGCCCTCTTCAGAAGATGATTCATCCCTGCCCTAAGTTGATTTCTAAGATGAACGAGCAACATGTGCTCATCCTTCACGTGCTTTCTTTCCTTGACCTCAGTTGCCAACTTCATTACTAACAGTGAAAGGTGAGATAAATCTTAACCTGAAGTATATTGAAGTGCCCAACCTTCAAAACCAACGGGAGCTGCAAATACTGCAAAGGGAGATTACTACTCCCATTTAGTGGCATAAGGCTTATCGTTTAGTGCCTTACTCTGAAGGGTGAGCGTTAGACTGCGTTCCACCACACCAGCATCATTGGTTGCCACACACTTGTAGCCACCAGCATCTTCACTCTAAAGAACAAAAGGCAAATAATCACATAACCTGTCCATGTGGATACAACAAGCATTTCAGTTTTCGTCATGTGAGTGAATCTTCTTCAGTACAACATGGCATAAACTGAATTCTAAGAGGCACACTGTTAAGTGTTAAGACTTTAAGATTCTACTGTATCCAATATATTGCCATTATTAACAGATAACACTGTAAATAACTTTTACTGCAATTATTCCATTTTTTAATTTCCTTTGATTCAGATCAGACCTCTTTTTTTCCTAAATAACTGCAAAGAAGCTATTGTTCCTAATTCTATTATAAAATAAAGATTTACATGGATTTACAGCCAGGAGGCGTGGAAGGAAGGATCTTGTCATTCCTGTTACTAATTTGGATGTTACAAATTTGCACTTGCAGAACACAATTGCTTTCCAGCTGATCTTAATGGGCAGAATTCAGGCTCTTTTAAAGGTCCAAAACAAAATTTCCATTTAACTGGGTGTCATCAAGATTTCGTACGCCAAATAATGGTATGTAGATACAGACATTCTGACAATTAAAGGAAATGATAGTTCCCTGACTTTTGTTACAGTAATTTGAGTATGATTTTAGAACGATTTAAAGGTAAAAGTAAACTGGGTTAAATATCCAGTCTCACTCTTTCAAAATGATATTATCTGGAACCCTGTATTCGTTAACTGCAGTGCCAAAACACATCACAACAGACCAGGGACTCACTACAGTGCCGTAGATAGCAAGAGAACCATTGTTAAGCTGTCGGATCCTCTTGCTAATCTGAATGCCCACTCCTTCTTTGCTCCACTGGATGGTTGGAGGTGGATCCCCTCTAACTTCACAGTTCAGCACAGCATTACTACCCAGGGGCTCAATTTGGCTAGGATGGTAATCCCCACTGAAGACCGGAGGCTCTGAAAAAACACGTGGTAGCAAACAAATAGCAGAATGAAAATAAAATACCCTGAATGGAATGGTTCAAAGAAATTGTTCATCCCTAATTTTAAAACTTACAAAATGTGAATTTCACTCTGTTTCTGTTTTATTCCCATTCATCCAAAAACCAGGTACCAAATAATGTGACAGATGCAAAGACTGAGAGAAGAAGAACAGCTGCGTGGAGAAAGACTTAAGCATTTTGGTGGAGAAATGGCTTGATGTGAACCAGTAGTGTGTGCTTGCAGCCTGCAAGGCCAACTGTATCCCAAAATTCTTTACTCAGAGGGTGGTGAGGCACCGCCACCAGGTTGCCTACAGAAGTTTCCGGTGCCCCATCCCAGGAGGTGTCAGACTGGATGGGGCCCTGCACAGTCTGATCTGCTGGGTGGCAAAAAACCCATGGCAGGGGGTTGGAACTATATGATCTTTGAGGTCCCACCCAACCCAAGCTATTCTATGACTCTGTGATTCTCTGTTAATATGAACATGGCTGCAGGAATCTCTGACAGTGATCACAACTGCTGCTTTTTTATACATACCTTTGACATACACGAAACCAATAGCTCTGATGGAGCCAACTGCGTTTTCTGCTGTGCATGCATAGGTACCAGAGTCATCTTTAGATACTCTTTCAATAACAAGTTCACTGTGTCCACTTACATCATCATACCATGCTGAAGGGAGAACACACAAGAAAGGATTACTTCAATGATTTTAAACATATGCATCTGAATAGCTGATATTTCTTAAGACTGTTTTAATTAAAGTGCTATTCAGCAGAAATGGCATTGTGCCATTTCATTTCTAAGACATCTCAGAATTGCACAGAAAAGTCACAGTTACATTTTCCCACATGCACACATTCACAAAAGTTGTCCTATAATTTCAAGCTTTATGCATCTGTATTCTTTGCACTGCTGAGACTTTCTTTATACTTAAGAAAAATAACTTTAGTTGATGGATGTTGAGTAAATGTCATCAAATACTGTGTGTTTTTAATGTGTTACATTATTGGCATAGGAACAATTTCTTAATTATCCTTCTTGCAGCTTAATTACATGACTGCATAATACTTAAAATATTTATTCCACACTCAATCACTGCCTGACAAGCTTATTATCACTAGGTTTTTTCTTCTCCTTATCCTAAATCAACTGCAGTTCTGTGAGAGGAAAAAATCTAGAGCAGAATAACCAGCGACATAGTATTTCCCACCTGGAATGATGTTATTGTTAAAAGTCCAAGTTATTCTGGGCACAGGTATCCCAGATGCTCTGCAAGTTAATCTAAGTTGTTCTCCTTTAGTCAAAGTTACATCTCCAGGCAGTTCAGTAAAAGCTGGGAGTACGTGAACAACCAGGGTGACAGTATGCGTGTCTTCTCCAGCAACATTCTTAGCAGTACAGGTGTAAGTGCCAGAATCTTCAGGCTGAAAGAAAAAGCGTTGGGGTACCTGTATCTTACACAATATTAGCACCTGTAATGGCAATGGAATATCAAAACATTTGAAAATAGCATTTGGTAGAAAGCTTCATTGGAACTCTTGCTTCCTGTTTTTGAAAGATGGCCTTACACTTGTTTTTCTCCATTCTGAGAAATTATCACTAGACGTTTTTTTGCAGACATTTTACTCAACAGTGGAAAATAAAACATTTATAATGACTTTGAAATATTAAGAACAAGACAAAATAAGGGACTAATCCTTAAACAGGTGAAAATGAAGAGAAGTAGGGTTGCATCACATCCAAGCTAGTCAAGTCACATATTTAGTGAACTTACAACAACATTGTCCAAAATGAGGTCTCCACCTGGCACAGTCTTGTATTTTCCCGCTATCTCTGCTAACAGTGTATCGTCCTTCTTCCAGTTTATTACTGGTGTTGGAATTCCATCTGCCACACAGGCCAGAACAGCACGGGAATCCTCCACAACCGTGTAATGTGCCTCCGTACTGTGAATCTTGGGTGGAGCTATAAAAAGAATATGTATGCACTTAAATAAACATTTTTAAAGTTCCTTCTGTAAAAACATACAATATTGGATTGAAGAGACTTGGATCTTCTTTACTGTTTCTTGTATCCACCAATGACTTCCCATTAAGCATGCAACAGAGCATGTGAAATACATGCTATAAAGAAGAAACTGACTTAAAGGAAAGTAATGCTGCTCCTGAGTTTGACTGTCTGATACTACAAACCAATAAAATTCACACATTAAGTAGCACTATTTTCCTGAGCTTCTCCATTACATCCCAGCTCCTCACCCTCCACAGGTCCATACTGTCACAGTACACTTTGTTTCCATATAGCCCTACTCACTCTGCACAACAAGTTCCATGCTGGAACTTCTGGACCCTGCCACATTTGCAGCTATGCATGTGTAATGGCCCGTGTCACCAGGCTGCACAAACACAATCTGCAGTGCCCCAGTGCTAAGGATTCTTCTTCTCATGGATTCCGTTACTTGCTGGCCATCTTTATGCCAACTGATCTCTGGCCCAGGGTTGCCTTTGGCATCACACTGTAGAGTGACAGATTGATCAACAGGAACAACATACTTCTTCGGGTGGGACTTGATGACAGGAGGGACTGAAAAAGGATTACAAAAATTTAGAGAAGATAGAGATGACGTAAGAAACATGGATTTCTCAATGAAAACAAGCCTAAAAGCATACATTGATCCTAAAGTAGACAACTAAAGGGAATAAACCTCCTGGGCTCTACTTCATGTCACATCACATAGGAAAGCACTAGGACAAGTTATGTTGCTTATTTTTTTTTTTGCAAACAGAAAACATGCACGAATTTCTTGTCTATAAATTGCTACCAGAGTTTAGAATTTGATTTACCTTGAACTTTCAGTTTGATTTTCCCTAGAGCAGTGCCAGCTGGATTTTGAGCAACACATGTATAAGTGCCAGCATCTTCAACAGCTGATTCTGTAATCTGTAAACTGCCATTGGGAAGAACTGTGTAACCGTTTCCTGAAACAAATGTAACCAAAGAATGGATTTCATTTTTTCTTTTTAAAAGAATAAATTTGGACATTCAGAAAACTGAGAGAAAGTTTCTGAGTTCCAGCAAATTGGGTTGAATTACAGACTGTAAGAGGATACCTGTTGACATTATACTGATACCCTCCTTTTGCCACATTATTATGGGTTGAGGTGTTCCCACTGCTTCACATGGTAACAGAACGGGATTGTTCACAACGACATCCAGCATCCCTGGCTGAATTTGGATAATGGGTGGTTCTGTGGAACAAAATGAAAGGCAAAATGTCAACTGGTAAACTTTCAAGGCTAGAAAATACAGAAGACATTCTATATTCTGCCATCCTTATAGAGAGCTCAGTGGAAGTGCTCTTCTACTGACAGTCCAGTCTGTGCTCATCTTTACTCTGTGGCACAACCACATATTATGCAAGCAAAGTTATCTTACAGAATGCATTTTCTTTTCCCACCTTACCCTGAACGTGAAGAGTGGTGTGCTTATGAGCAGAACCAGCTGTGTTCCGTGCCACACAGGTGTACCGACCTGCATGTGCTAACTGAACAGCAGGAATTTCAACAGCACCTACAGCAGAAAGAGAGCGCATTACATCACATGGCAGTACCCTGCATCCATGGAGAATCTCCTGCAGCACTCACCTTAAGGGGTCTATATTTTTATTCTAAATAAAGAAATGTTTTTGTTGGTTTTTTTTTTGTTTGTTTGTTTGTTTTTGAGGAGTTATTTGTATCTAATTAATTACTTCTGGATGTGCATAATCAATCCCTTTCTTTAGTTTTCTGTATCTGGACTCCAGCCTTGCACAGTACCTGAAGGGAGAATTCTGTAGCCATCTCCTCTAGGAAGTAACTTTATGCCATTTTTGGTCCAATGAACTGAAGGAACAGGAACCCCCGAGGCAGTGCAGGAAATTACTACCGGAGATAGCTTTGTTACCAAGAGATCTGTGGCTTCATCAGCTATGGATGGGGGAACTAAAAACAAAGATCAGTGTTGTTAGTCCATTTTCATTTGTTATGAATTCTAGAAAGAAATCTTATCTTTCTTAGGAATACCAAAGACTTAAGGATATCATAAAATAAACAAAATCTCATCTTAGCATTGGTATATCCTAAAGAAATTCTAGGTCCCATACACCTTTAAAAGTGATATCCCCTCTACCTTGAACAGTGAGCTCAACTGCTCTTTGATCTTCTCCTGCATCATTTGACACAAAGCATTCATAGACAGCAGTGTCATCCAAAGTTGGAGAAATGATTACTAAGGAACCTGAAGACAGAAGTCTGAACAAAGAAAAAAGAAGAAAGTAAAAGCCAGTAAAATACTTATTCAGAGTCATAGCTAAAATACTCAAAATATTAGCTTCTGGGGTCCTATTTACACTATTCTTTCAGGGTGCTCATTATAGCCATCATGAAAGTATATGCTATTGATGGATTTAGGAAAGGGAAGAATCATTAGGCAGATTGGACTCACAGGGAGAATTTAAGCTGCTTCTCTAAGGGTGGAAAACAATCCCTAAATAAGACTGGGAATGTCTATTCTTCATTCCTGCCACCACGAAGATGACAATTACGACATCTAAATCCCCTTTATACACCGTAGGGCTTGAATCAGCATTCTCTACACATTCAGTGACCAGAAGAGAAGAACACTGGACAACGCACAGGCAAAGTTAACTGCAGCAGGAGAAGTGTGGAGAATTGAATCAGTAGGACTTCATCTGTCTATGAACCAGAGTGCCTTAAATTTAGCTAGAGGCAGGATACCAGCCTTGAAATCTTAATCATCTGTGTTGACGTGGCAGATCTCGCATTGCTAGAGAAAACAAAAAGCAGGGCAGAGCCCCTTGAGGCATAATGAGAACTTTCAGTAACAGCAAATCCACTCTCATCCAAAGGAGAGTTTCTGTGCCACACAAAGCTCTCACCTTCCCCAGCAGTAGCTGTGGCCATTCAGCTGTGGACCTTAGAAGACAAGAACATTGTGTGTTGCGTAACTGTTGAAATGTCATTCAGCTGATGACAGAATTCATGTTTTATTATAGGGCTAGAAAACCAATACAAACTTTCTGTTATGAGCAAAGCAAAAATCAGACTGGAAGTTTTCCCAGAGTATGGGATGAAAAAGAGGAGACTGAAGCATAGCTGTCACCACCTTCAAATACAGATCATAGTATCATAGTATCGTGCGAGTTGGAAGGGACCTTAGAGATCATTGAGTCCAACTCCCGGGATTCGAGACCTTCTGTGTAGCAGAGCAGCATTTCTGCCACTTGCGCCACAGGGGGGATTTGAACCCCGGGCCTCTGGTGTTGCAAGCAGCAATTCTACCACTGCGCCACCAGAGGCACACAAGATGATTTAATTAAAGTAAAAAAAGAACATATCTGATTTGACTGTTTTTTCTTCCTTACCCTAAAGTCAGCATATTGGAAAGCGAGTACAATTTATCTTACTGAAGAAGCACATAAATCCAGGTGAATCCTGGGGAGGGGCTGGAGAGGTTTGGTAATGAACTTTTCTTGCACAAGTTGGAGCCTAGTTCCTCCTTACATTCTCACTGCTTTTTATTGCATTAGGATTGAATTGAACCTTCAACTAGGTATAAATATAATGTATTTCCTCACTGAGGCTCCTCCACACTGCCACAGCAATGCAAAGTGGGTTTACTGTTGGTCTCCACCAGGAAAACAAGAGCAATAAGGCTGGGATCAGTTGCATGAGCATTGGGGCATCTCATGTCTACAGAATTTATTCCACTCTCAAATCAAAGAATCACAGATCACAGAAACACAGATGTCAGTGCGCTCTGGCAGCTTGGAAAGCAAATGGGATCCTGGGCTCCATCAGGAGAGGGGTGGTCAGCAGGGATAGGGAGGTGATTGTCCCTCTCTACTCAGCCCTTGTGAGGTCCCATCTGGCGTACTGTGTCCAGGTGTGGAGCCCTCAGTACAAGAAAGACATAGAGATTTTGGACAGGGTCCAGAGGAGGGCCATGAAGATGATCAGGGGGCTGGAGCACCTCCCCTATGAGGACAGGCTGAGGGAGTTAGGCTTGTTCAGCCTGGAGAAGAGAAGGCTGCGGAGTGACCTCATTGCAGCCTTTCAATACCTGAAGGGAACCTACACCCAGGAGGGGAGTAAACTCTTTGAAAGGGATGACAATAGCAGGACTAGGGGAAATGGATCCAAGTTGAAGGAGGGAAGATTTAGATTGGATGTTAGGGGGAAGTTCTTTACTAGGAGAGTGGTTAGGTCCTGGAACAGGCTGCCCAGGGAGGTTGTGGATGCCCCGTCCTTGGAGGTGTTCAAGGCCAGGTTGGACGGGGCCCTGGGCAACCTGATCTAGTAAATGTGTATGTCTGGTGGCCCTGCTAGGCAGGGGGGCTGGAACTACATGATCCTTGAGGTCCCTTCCAACCCGGGTCATTCTGTGATTCTGTGAAAATACTTCCTTTTCTCCTCAGGTAATCAGACAACAAATTGTGTTGGCTATATTAAATTACATTTATGTGTGAATAGTTATTAAGGTGCCAAGTTAATCCCCATGAATTTTAAACCCACAGTGAAACGAAAACATCCCTCACCTGTAAGTATTCTGGTTCTGGTCAAGACTAAGCAGATGCCCATTCTTTTTCCAGCTAACTGCTGGCCTGGGGATTCCAGTGGCTTCGCAGGGCAGAGTGGTCTGCACATTTACAGTAACTGTAAAATTAGTACGTCCAGAAGCAATACTTGGAGGAACTAAGGACAAACAAAGACTAATTATTCACAATAATTGCACACATGCTCACATACCTACATACAGAGCTGCACTGCCTGAACACATTTACTTAATTATTATAAATAGAGTAATTTGGTGGCAATGAACCTACTAAACATGAAGCACTGGATGTGTTGAGTCTATTTCCATATGGCGTGCACACAACAGGTAACAAGGAAAAATTAAAAAATTATTTTCTTTTTATAAATGTTTGCATTGTGTTCCTAAGGCTGTAAATTCCCATTTAAAAAAACAAAAACAAACAAACAAACAAAAAAAACAAAACAAAAAAAAAAAAAAAAACACCTAAACAAAACCAACACACACAGTAACTGAAAAAGGGCAAAACTTCCAAGCATATCAGACTGAACAAGAAAAAATGATACAAAAGTGCTTCAGATTTGAGAAAACGTATATTTATCTAAAACCAAAACTTTTACCAAGGACTTGCAGATCAATTTGTTTGTGCTCGGTGCCGGCTGCATTAGTTGCCATACACATGTATCTTCCTGTGTCAGTAACATGTACTGAGTGGATTTGTAGAGATCCATCCTCTAATATGGAATATCTGAAACAAAGGCACATTGTTTTTCCCCCACTACCCAACCAACAGAACCATTAGCTACCCTGACAGGACAGAAGACACAGGATGACATAGGTTGCACAATAGTCTCAACATGCGGTGTCTAATTTGGGCACATACAGTTTCCTCATTTACTGCACCTATCATGATTTCACTCTTTTCCAGAACATCTCTTTTCCAGAGAAGTTATAAAATCAAATTGACACAGTGCTTCTATATACATGATGACGGATTTGCAGATGTCTAGAACACCTTTTTTATTTACATTCATTTAATCTAAAAAACCAAAAGAAAACAAAAACCAAACCAAAACAAAAAATTGTATATTTTATTTTTTCTTTGAAATACAATTGAATTCTCAAGCATTTGCTCAGTTCTAGAAAATGCCTAGCTATTTCCCCCCCCAAACAATCAGAAGACAGGAATCATTTACTGATGGTTAGCCCATACATATTAAGTTTTACCCATATCAGAAATTACAAAGGATACTCAAGAATCTTTTGGTCTGGATGACCAACTTAGCTTCATCATAAAAAATTCAGATATAAAAAAAGTAAATATCTTCCATATTGTTCAAATTTCTTTTTCCTCTCCTCTCCTCTCCTCTCCTCTCCTCTCCCTTCCCTTCCTTTTTTTTTAAACAACCAAAGAATGACATCCTTAGTACTGCTACATTTCCATAGAATGGCTTCTCCAAATCACTATTTTTTTCATATTTGGGTCTATTTGAAATGACAGTATTAACAGCAATTCTGAGCTGTGAAACCAAAACTCATTTACAAGTCTTACATGTCTAATTATGCTTTCTGTACCTGGTGTATTCTTAAAAATCTGGGAAGAATACTTATTTTGACTACAGAACAATACCTTGTGTTGTTTCCATTAAAAACAGCCCCATCTTTCCTCCATGCAATTCTGGGGGTTGGTACTCCTTTTGCAGTACACTCCAAAACAGCAGATGTGTTTAAAAGGACAACAGTAGTCTGAGGGCCACTTTGGATTGTTGGAGCCTCTGTCAAGGGAAAATCCCAGGTGCTATCAGAAAAAGAACTTTTAGGCTGCACTAATTGAAACGGGACACATGTAAGCAGATGCAGTAATGGGGAAACTTACAGCCTTAAGTTTCTTACCATTTTGTCTAGTACAGGGTATTTGCTATGATTCAAAATGAGATAAAAAACACAAAATCTGTCTTAAATGCATTGTAAATATCATTTTAGCTAGTTACTGCAAGGATTATCATATAGCTAAAATTGCCAAAGAGTTTATGACATTTAATTCAGCAAAATAAGACTGTGAAATTATATCCTTCCTGTAATTTAATTAAGGAGAAGCAAGAATTTTAAGTGGACAGTGAATGACAACCTTGGAGGGACTCAGTGTCATGCAAGTTTATATGACTGAGCTATTAACAGAAAACGTTTGTCTTTAGTGTGAGAACAGAACTGTTTCTCACCAGTCTACAGTTGAGAAAATAAACAGGTTTACAATGAAATTCAAGAAGTACAACAGGCTTACTGCAATGGAAGTCAGGAATTGGGATACACAAGGCCCTCCAAACCCTATGTTCCTACCATTGCCTGCTTGTAGATTCAGAAAAGCCACAGTTTTCAAGTAACTTGAAAAACTGGTGATGAAACCTGCAAGCCCACCAAGATACCAGTGAAATGCTTTAATAATTTGTATAAATTTGTCAAGGAGCATTTCTTAGTCTTGTATCTGCATGTTCAGTCTGGACATATTCTGCCTCTGAACCAGGATCACAGAATCGCAGGGGTTGGAAAGGACCTCAAGAGATCAAGTCCAACCCTCTTGCTAAAGCAGGATGTGTAGCAGGAACATAACCAGCCAAAGAGGGAGCCGTGGTGGGTCTACATCTGGTCCCCCAGTGAGGGGGACAGTTGTGAACTGGGATGGCGACACACACGAGGTAACTAACACACCTGGTCCCATAGTTCAGATACAGACTATGTGGCCAGCGCTTGGTTAAAAAACAGACTTCTAATGCTTCCTTCCCATTTAAGCCCCAGCAGAAATACCATGCAAAGAGCAGAATGCACAAGAATGGATCCATGATTTTACCATGCACTGCCAGCATGAACTCCCTGGTCATTTTTCCTGCAATATTACTTGCCACACACATATAGTTTGCTGTATCACCGAGGTCAGCATTATTGATTTGCATGTATCGCCCACTGGATAGGATTCGAATTCGAGGAGTTCCCTAAAGGGAAAAGAGAGAGAGTCAGATGGATTTAATTTTACTGTTGTTCTCTTTCTAAAGATTGAGTGTTTTTTTTTGGTGCAGAGTAAGAGTAGCTATGAAAGACAGCCAAAGTTAATTCAGGGGACAGAATTAACTGTTAGCTTAGCTGTGAAGATAATAGGATAAACCAAGTTCTAAGACATTACCATTGCTTAGTGGTTCCAACTTGAAAACCCTTCTGGGACTTCTGCTCAATAAGATGGCTTTTAGAAAAGGAATAACAAATAGCAAATTTCCCCAGAATCTATGCATGATACAAGGAGGAAAAACACCAGTCTCCCTACACTGTTCTTTTAATTTTATAGTCTTGACCAGACAGGATACAGCATAAAACTTGCCTAAGTTTACTAGATAGCATTTTTGGATTGAAGAGCATGACTCTTTTAAGTACTACAATGACCCTAAAGCAGCTGGTCAGTAGCCAATTGGAAATCAAAGCTTTTTTTTTTCTTTTCTTTTTTTTTTTTTTTTTTTTAAACCACAACTAAATTGGATCAGAACTGAATGAACAACTGACAGTAATACCAAATACACATGCTCAAAAACCTGACTGGATTAAAAAGACAGTTTAAAAAAAAGAAAATGAAGAAAGAAACAAAAAACAAACATGAATGTTGGATAACATTCAAAGCTGACATTCCCATCTACTCTTTGGCTTGGAGACCTGTAGACAGCAACCACCACATAGAAGTAAAATATCTCCAGTTCTGCACTGCTTTGCACTACCATCCAAGTGCTCTGGTCTCACACCAGGAATCAGCAGTGCTGGTCTCACAGGTGAAATGATACAAATACAAGTTCAGCAATTCTTACAGTGTCTAGATAAAGACAGATTAGGTCAAGACACTACTTATTTTAGTAATACTCGATGTATATTTCCAAATCAATGAAGAGTGCAAGGACTATGACCACCAAAGCTATTCCAAGCTAGATCTTTCTAGAGTTCTGTTAGAGCAGGCAATGGTGCTGCACAACTATGCTATTGAATACAGCAAGGTTCTAGTGTTGACATCATACATAGCAGAAGACCAGAAAAAACAAACAAAAAAACAGGAGGAAAGACACTCTTCATTACAAGGCTATTTCAAAAAGCAGTGGTAACTTAAATTGAAGCAACGTAGTCTGGAAAGTTGACTACCTCCAATCAGCTTTTGTTTCTGTGAAACCTCACTGTTTCCAAGGTAAGGGGTATCACGTGCCATATACGCATCCATAGAGCACCTCTCTTCCCATATCCAGGGACAATTCTTTCCCAGGTGCTTACTAACAGTAGCTTATTACACTTCTTTGAGGTTAAGAAAACAGTAAAGCATTCAAGGAGGACACTAATGCTTTCTTGATATTTGGAGTATCATATTTATACAAGCTCAGCTGAAGGATGGTAGTGAACAAAATAATACTTCATTTGCTACATAAAGTACAACTGGTAAATTAGGAGGCCCACATCTGGACAAAATTTATAACAGCATTACTTTCAAGATTACTGTCAGAGAAGAGCTCATTGTACAAACAGAATGCCCTTATACTGTTATAAAACAAAAGGTAGGAAATCAGACCAACTGCATAACCAAGATGCCTCAGTCTTCACAAATGGACACAAATCTCTGAAGCGACAGATCTAATGTTACGTAAGTTAAACCCCAGGTGTTCAGCTAAATATCTAGGTCTATAATAGTGCTGCTAAACCACTTTATTTCTGGTATTTCTAAAAGTGATTCCTTTCCACAATTTATTTTAGCGAAGATGTAGAATTTTAATAAAAACTTCAAGTACTGCTTACAATACTATTGCTTTTCAAGAAAGACTGAGATAGAAGTATTCATGTTTAACTTCCAGGCCTTGTTTGAACTTGTATACACAAAAAAAGTCTGTACCCAGCAATCGAGGGAAAAGCACATCTCTTACACTTCTGTCTAGTTCTTATATAATATGCAAGGTAACATTCCCCAGCAGCACTTACTAAGATATAACTGCTCACCTTATTCTCACTTCTCCCACAAATATTTAATTCTTCTAAGTTTACAATAGTGAAAGAGCCCGAGGAATGGGCTCTCACAGGTACTGCACAGAAGCAGGCTTTTGAACGAAGACTACTGATGAACTACAACTATAGGAGACATATGAGTTACATATTATGAATTAAGAAGAATTTTCTCCTTATTCATAAATTAAGACTGACAGAGGGAAAATTACATTGAATTAATAATAACTGAATTTAAATTGAGCTGTTGGAAAGAATCTGTTTCCTGAGTGATCCTAAGGAAGATAATAAATAATTAAAAAAAAAAAAAACAAAAACAAACACCACCTTTCTGCTGAAACTGTGCTAATCTTGCTAGTTATCTTTCAGCCACCAAGGACTCTATGCCTTGCATGACAGTACTTCGAAGTATGAGTGAAAGAGATGCATTTGATACAAAACTGTGTTCGTTAGTAATACATTCTGCTTTTCTTGTTTTCCATTTATTTATCTATTTATTTATTTATTTATTTATTTTCCCTCCAACATAAAGAATTGTAATTCCTTCCTAAATGTGACTAGAATATGAGGATGCATAATATACCCAAAGGAAACATATAATGTAGTCTTTTCTCAGCTACCTTTCCTGGGAAGCCATTCAGGAAGTATACCGAAGGCTTCTAGGATTGTTCAGAGGATCCAGAAGGAGCAAGGGATCCCCCTAAAGGAAGAAAGAACAAGTAACAGTGGGATGGCCACTTCACATGCTTACTAGCTTCAGGTACTCATTTAAGACTAACTGCATGAGAGGGCAACTCAGCTAGAATTTGAGGAACTGTAACTTGACTGCACTGGAGGAGCAAGAGAGTACAGTAAGAAACCTCAAGCACTGTGTGCAAAAAACAAAAGGAGCAACAGACTAACACAAATAGTGTAACTGCTAATACCTCTAGAAGTTTCCCATTTTTAAGCCATGAGATTGTCGGAGGTGGTACAGCATCTGACTTGCATTCCAGTATAACTTGCCTGTTCCGCAATACAGTGAGGTCCTGCAGACCACTGGTACCAGAAATATTAGGAGGAACTGTTAGGAAAAGGAAGGAAAATAAACACCATGGTTATGAACTATCATTAAAACCATATTTTAAAAAATCATTTTACTTCTCAATATTTAAAACAAAGGAAAAGCTACAGTGCCACAATTTAGTACTACTTTACAATATCTTACACTTGTTTAACTGGTGAAACTGTTTCTTAAGTCACATACTGGAAACTACTGTGACAGAAATTAAAATCAATTCTCAGCAAGGGCATTAGCATCAAAGCCAGACCACAGAAATTCCACAAATTCTTCATCATGGAACATGGCAGTTACAACCCTCAAGAAGAAACAGGAAGCATAGTGTAAAACTGCAGAAGTTCTGTTTATACTACCTTTACTGACATTACATTTAATGTATTCTAAATATATATACACTTTTCTACTGAAGTGGTAAGATATTAGGTATCACTATACTTCATACTTTTTTGTAAGTACAATAAATTCATTTCAGCTGAACAAAGATGCAGAACACAAATATCTATAACCTATTCACAACAGAAGGTGTGAACTGCATCAGGTGGAACTTTCCCTTTTTAATGCACGTCAATGGAGTTGACCTTATTCAGAAATGTTAATTATCATATAGTACAATATAACTTTCTCAAAACACGTAATTAAAGATGTAAGCTGTTAAATGTGATGCACTCCAGCTCTGTAGTTTACAGTTTAATTTAGGAAAGAAATATTCCTCAAACTTACCATGCACTCTTACTAAATATTCCTTATCATCATCCCCTGCTGGGCTAAATGCCAAGCATGTGTATCGTCCTGCATCCTCAACCTGGAAACACAGGGAAAGTTTCAGTAAGAGTTCCAGCATACGGGAACAATTCAGAAAAGCAGTAAAATATAAACACTGAAGCAACAGTAATAGTTAAAAGTAAAGACAACGGATAAGGAAAGCCTGAGAAGAAATGAGAAAAGTTCTTAGAATCACAAAACTGACTCCTTGGGTTTGGCCTGGGAGGAACCTTAAAGCCCATTCGGTTCCAACACCCTGCTGTAGGCTGGAGCATAGTTCTGGGAAACTTGCACCTCTTACCACCATGGTATTATGCAGACATGACTTAGGAGTGGAAAGACTATAATCTCTGAGGATAATGCACTTCCAGCAAATTCATTATCTCTGTGATACTTTCTGCAACACACAATCCATGAACATGGAAGTTGCTATAGGTATCCATCTACACAAGAGTAAATTCTGGGTAGTAAGGAAGCCTTTTTATACACACATCCATAGTCCAAATGTTACAGCATAATGTTATGCTTTCTCTTTCCTGTAAGCTTCTCATTACAAAGACAAACTTGACAAACAAAACCAGTAGCAGATTGTTTGTCCATCTTCCTGAGCCACATCCCCCTTGTATTTGGTGACATCCAGTCTGGCTATAGTAATTCTGTACAGGTTATTTTTCCATGGACCTTTTTATTGTCTGAAAGAATCTGAAAACGTTTGTATCATCTTCAGTTATTTTTAACTTTCACACAGATTACAGCAAAGACAGTTTTTTTTTTTTTCTCTGCAATCTATGGCTTATGCATGTGAAAAGCAAATGGGTATCAGGCAAATCTGAGGTAGTAGAAAGAGGAGAAACATTGAGGAGGAACTATAAAATAACAAAATGTCATGGTTTTGTAATGTTGCTGTCAATATTCCACATCATAACATCATGTGCAGCATGGATCATTAAAAAGTTCATACTCCAGTTCTGTGGAATAACAACGTCCTGAATACTCAGCTCTCAGAAGAAAACTACGTATCCCAGAGGACTTCATGGTCAGAGATAAGTCACGGGAGGAGGACATATATAATCTCGCTCCCAGCCTGGAACTCTCTCTCTCAAACTCTTGGAGAGTGGGAAGCGTTCCAGCCGTGTCGCCTAGAGTTCACAGTAAGCCCCTCGGTTTTCGGGGACTCTCTCTGTTTTGTTCAATTTATTAGCCTCAATCGTATTGTATTATACTGTGTTATCTTGTACTCCGATATCATATTTAGTAAAATAAGTTTTCCTCCTTAGATTGCTGCCGCTGTTCTCTTTTCCCATTCCCCTTTTCCCTTTCAGGCCGGGGGCCCTACAGGCTGCCCCCTGTCACAGGCACAGGTAAATCTAGGTAACCCATGACAGATGGCTAGAAGTGTGTTTCTGAATAGGACACTTGGTGAGAGTAGCAGTAGCAGAACACTGCATGCAGGAAGACGTGGCCAGTAGATCTAGGTAACCCATGACACAAAAGAAAAGCAAGTAATAGTAACAAGGGTCAAACAGGCAGGAAATGAACATAAATAGGCTGTAGATGCACATTATAATATATACGTAATTAGATTTTAACAGATATGTAAGATAACATAATACATTATGTAATCTTACAACAGATTATAGATAAAACCAGAAATAAACACAAAAAAGGCACAAGTCCCTAGCCTTGACTGTTCAGCTTTCTATGAAGAAGGATGAACAAATAAAGAAGTTTCAGAACTCTAAAATGAACTTGAATAATGCTCAGAAGAGGCAGAAATGCTAGGTCACTCTTAACCCATAGTACTACCACTTTTTCTGAATAAAAAAAATTCAAGGCAAGGCTTGAGAAGTGCATCCTCTCTAACTGCACATTCATGAGAGCTTTATAGAGGTTTCAGGACCTCTGTTAGGATGGTCCTAACAGCAGGCAATTCCGGATGCTTCTCTAGAGTTAGCAATTTGAGACTACTTTGAAAAAGTTGTTTCACCTGAGCACTGGTTATTCGAAGCCCTTCTCTTATGACACGAATGTTGTTATTCTGCAGCAGCGGGCGCCCATCCTTCATCCATGATATTTTGGGGATTGGAATGCCAGTAGAGATGCAAAGAAGCTCAAGGGGGTTGTTGACAATCACGGAGAGCTCTTCCAATTGATCTGAACCATTGATTTGAGGTGGTTCTATGGAAGGAAAATAAATCAAACCTAACCCACAGACCTGTAGTTGGTTAGTAGTATTAGTCTGCACTAGTACTATTTCTGGCTGTTACTAGTACAATTCCTGGCTACTACTCATGGGATTTCCATCTGTCTCTTTCCAGTAACCTGCATATTATGTGAATTAGTATTAGAATTATATTAAATTAGAATTTAGAAATTGCTTTAATAATCTCAGGTAAAAAACTTTATTACACAGTATCAGTGAAGATTTTTATTAGCCCTTTTGCTGTTGTACATTCAGTTACACCTTTAGCTTTGTTATCAACTTGTCAAGAAGAATTTCTACCAGCCAATATTTAATCAGATTACTTTCTACACTGGTTTACTATTAATTAGAATTTTTTGGTACTCCTGAAATCTTGGGTAAAAATACATACTATTTTACATGTTAGTTATCTTCCATTTCCTTATTTCACTTCTTTCACACAAAAAATGTTCCTTGAAAATATTTTATCCCTTGAGATTTTTAAATAGTAGATACACATCTACTGCCCACATTTTGTTCAACTGACAGGTAAACACCTACCCAATACTTTTAGGGAAAAGTGCTTGCTGACATCTCCTGCTTTATTGGATGCTACACAGGTGTATTTGCTTATGTCACCAATCTCTGCTTTTACAAACTGAAGAACCATTCCTTGGTTACTTATAGTCTGGTGAGCTCCAAGGTTCAATGGATGTCCATTTTTAAACCAAGACACAGTAGGGGCAGGAGTGCCATCAGTAAAGCACTTTAGTGAAGCTGTACTGCCTTTTACTACAGTCACTTCCTCTGTTCCTCTTGCATTATCCAGGCTTGGTGGTACTGCAGAGAAACAAAGATCTGTTTCACACAGAGAATACAATAATAAAGATGACCAGCATGCAGCTTCATTTCTGCATCTCCTCACACCCCATAAGTTTATGTTGAGTGAATCAAAATTCACTCCAGGATTATACATGATCAGTCATTCTAAAAAACAAACAAACAAACAAACAAACAAACAAACAAAAAAAAAAAAACCACCACCAACAAAAAAAAACAACCCAACACGCTATGGGTTAATAAGGACTCTTCCAGGGTTAAAACAATCTCCATTAAAAACATATCTATACATTAGAAAGTAGATGTTTTTCTATTTAAGTCTGATACACTTTCATGGACATCTACAATTTTGCATTACTGTGAAAGAAAACTGAAGAACCGAGTAATAGATCCTTTAAATTGAGCATTTCAGAGAAACTCACCAAAAATTTGAAGGTTATAATGCTTGTTGTCCACTCCAGCTCTGCTAGATGCTACACAAGTGTACACACCAGCATCAGATATTTTCACTCGGAAAAGCCTAAGGAGAAAAATCAACTTAATTCAGCTATAAATGGAATACAGTATACACCATTATTACAGCACAGCTCTAGTCAAATCTCACTCTTGCTTCCAACAAATGCTATCAGAATTGTGCTAATACAGCAGAAGACCCAGGCAGCTTAGTTAAAATAAGTGAAAATGAACCTGAGGATTTGCCCAGCTGACAGTAGCCTGATCCGGGAGGAGACAGACAGAGGAAGGCCATTCTTTAGCCAGTTTATCTGTGGAGAGGGCGTTCCAGTAGCAGAACATTCAATATTTATGGAGGTGTCCAAAAGGGCAGTGAGGTCCTCTGGTTCACTTTTATTGTTGGTTATTGTTGGAGGAACTGCAGTGTGTAAATATTGAAAAGCAGGGTGTTAAGACTGGCTTTTAAAAATCACTCCACATATGCATTCTTGCCATGCTTGAAAGCCTAAGAAATGCTGCACTTAATGTCCCACAGGCATTCCAACCAGAAAAGACTCCCTTATTTTTTTAAACAGTAAAACCTCTAACAATAATAATAAGCAGTAATAAGTAGTAATTTTCATGATTAAAACCAGATATATAGTAGAATGATAATAGCACTCCCTTTCATTTGTTTGTTCAGGCTGTAGCAAAAGAGAGCTTTGGTCTCAGAACCTGAAGCTCATGAGGAAAGAAAAATTTTAGTAGGGAGCAAGTGGTCACGCATTAGAGGGGATCAGCTGAACCTCTTAAGAGCCAAATACAAGTTTACAGTTTGCTGCTTAAGATGTTTACTTCTGTAAACCTTCAATACAGTGAAAGCTAGAATTGTGTGGGAAGAAAGGTAATGTGTTAACTTCAGGACGTATAGGATGATAGTTTTCAAATACAGAAAACTTGAAAGTGACTGGTTAAATAATCTGAAAGTTAACCCTAACATAATACCAGTTTTGGCTGATACTTTGCTTGGTTTTGTAGTGTAAAAGCCTTTTGCCCTGGGAGCAAGAAGGGACTCACTATACAAATGCTCAAGCACATAAAGCTCCGCATTCTAGCCATCTTGGGGTCCCATCACACACCATGACAGTTGTAACGATAGAAGAGAACTTAAACTAATTATTGCTTGAGCCTCAGCCAATAAAAATGAGTCAAAACAGCTCCAAGTATTATATAGTGCCTTTCTGTCCCCAAAAGATCCAGTGGGGGTGGTTTGTTGTGTTGTTTTTTTTTAGTATGATTATATTTGAGGTCATCCCTTGCTGCTCTGGCTAAACTCAATTGATTCTGAGTCTCAGTGCACACCTGGGACCGACACTAACTCTTTCATGATAGTCACAGTACTTATACAATGGCCTAGGTTGAAAAGGACCACAATGATCATCTAATTTCAACCCCCCTGCTATGTGCAGGGTCACCAACCACTAGACCAGGAACACATTTTTCCTTATAAATAAATAAAACATCCATACAGTCGTCCAAGGATAAAGAATAACTATGTTGTCCTCTGTATATCTTTCTGTGTACAAAGAATTACATCCCAAACAATATCATTTTTCTTTTAAACTCTAAATAGGCAATTTTTCAGGATAGAGGAGAGCATAAACAATTTGTTTCCTGCCGTATTAATCATGTTTTACTGAAGTACTTTGACAAGAATTAATGCTGGTTAACTGATAAACAAAAAAAACAGTATGATGGTAAATGAGTCCCAAGAGCATCTCTACAAGAAAAATAAAAATCACCGCCAGCAGAATTCCTCTACTGTGAAATACACCAAAGGAACTCATTTCTATTTGTCTCAAAACATACCTAACAGTAATTTCAATCATTTCATCATTTGCAAAAAATCCTGTGTAATATACTGTGCTATGTACAGTACATGGAATTGTAAACAAACACACATAATATTACAGTGAAAACAGGCATTCATCTCTTGGCCCTTTCTTGGGAGTGCTTACAAAAATAGGATTATGAACCAAATTTCAGTTTTGTATCTGTGAAAACTCACCATATACAATCAAGCTGAAAATTTGCTCCTCTTCTCCTGCAGGATTGGTAGCCACACAAGTGTATTTTCCTGTATCAGAAGTGAGAGCTCTGAAGATATTTAATGTGCTGCCATCCGGAGCTACACTACAAAGAAGGTAATAAAACACCGAGTTTGTTTATGTATTACTATGATTAGGCAAATAAGCAGTCAATTTCATACATTTAAGACGATTCCCTTGATCTTCTTCGGAATTCCACTACAAAATCACTATTTTTTTTTGAAAACTATTATTATTAGAGATAGGTAGGAAGTTTATCTTAGATACATCCTATTCAACCATCCAAAATTTAATTCCAAACAGACTTTTGAAGAACCCATAATGAAAAGCATCAAGGTCTTTGTTCTCTAAAGGAACTTAACAAAGCTTACAGACCTTTATAAAATTTTATTAATCTGATGAACTTGTGGGAACTTATTAAATGAGAAAGATACCGATATTGTGTATTTCTTAGTACCACAAAAAATAGATGATAAACTAAACAGGCAGATGATGTTCTTAATCTGGCTAGCTCATGACTCAAGCTCTCTTTACACTCTCTTTTTAAGTGTGAAAAAAATAAAACTGTCATATTTCCCTTTACAGCCTTCAAGATTTAAATTCTACAAGAAGAGAATTCAGTGCCTACTGATTTTTTTACTTGCCTTATTCTTTTTAAGTCGTCACTAGAAACTGTTTTTCCATCTTTAAGCCACTGTAGAACAGGCGTTGGCACTCCAGTGGCGTTGCATACCAGCTGGATGCCTTCTCCCAAGAGGACACCAACCTCACTAGACATTTCAGAACCAACAATACTAGGAGGAACTAGGAATAAAGGATGGAGGGAAGAGTTATCAGCAAGAGATGTAACCTAAGCTATAAAAAGTTGCACTGCAGTAGCTTGGAAGTACTAGAACTTATTGTTTCTTCAACACAAAGTACAATATTTTCTAGAGAAGGTTTTGCAAAGATAAATTTAAAGCCAATTTCATCATTCCTAAAAGTCACTAATTTACAAAATTACAAAAAAGAATTATATTTACCATTACATTAAATATCTAGATACCTGTTCAAACAAGAATCACTAATGTACAATAATGTAAGGAAAAAATCTCAATTCACTAAATATCATGATACACTGTAAAAATTAAATGCTTCTTTAACTCCTGAGCACATGCTTAGTACACAGTCTAATGCTCTACTGCATGAGGACTGCTACATTGCCCTTAACAACCACATACTTACTCCATCCTAACCAGCAACTATTTTAGTCAGTTCTCCTACAGAAAAAGAAAGGCAGTCATGTTACCTGTCAAGACTAGTCCCACTGGTATGTTTTGAACACTTAAAGCAACTTAAATTTGAACAAACAAGCAAGTTAATATTCAATTCCTAAACTGGGGATAAATGGGCAGGCAAGCTGGGACACAAAAAAGCCAATATTCTCCAGTGAACAACTGTGACACTGAAACTTAGTTCTGTTTGTCCTATTGATCACTGCCTATGAACAGGCATATTTGGACCTGCTGACAAACTCGGCTCACAGTTCCTGCTCCTCTTCCTCAACCAGTGACTGCTAGCAATGGAAGGGACCACAGCAGAAAGTTGCAGATGATGTACAAGAAGTGTCTTACTGAACACTGGGAGGCTAGTCAAATTAATGGGGATGAGTCATTAGGAACAAAAGAAAGCAAAGGTGCCTGCAGTGTAAGAGTGAAGTTCAGGGAAGCACGGAATAGAAAATTCCATGACCATTTAGTGTTTTTTTTTTTATTAGGAAAATAATCTTTTAAATAAGAAAATTCTGCCAACTTTTCTTTCCTATCTGACTAGCTAGGGCGGAAAAAAGGCAACAGGTTTTACTGCTTCTGAAACCATGTGTTCCACACTTTATCAACAAGCATGGCTTCACCACTCAGCAGGCAGGAGGATGTGATCAGCAGCAAACACACACAGCCTCCCCAACAGTTTTCAAGTTTTCCTACCGTAAGAGGAGAGTAAAAGAATAGTCTTTTTCATACAAATTTCTGATTAACAATATAATCTAACAATTTTTCCCTCTGCTTGCAAAAGACAGAAATACTGATAAAGGCTTTCCAGTTGTCATTTACAGAGTCATACTCAGAAATTACTTGATAATTCTCACTGCACTTATGTATTACCTTGAATGGAAAGCACAAAACTTTTCTGAGCTTGTCCCTCTACATTTGAGGCCACACATGTATAGGTCCCACTGTCTAAAAGCTGAGAGCGAGCAATCTGAAGCTTGCTTCCACCAGACAGAACATGAAGTTGAAGATGATCGGAATTCTCTGTAAACATTAAAAAAAATAATAATTAAAAAAAAAAATCATTCCAAATTCCAAACAGGCCACTGAGAATTCCATTCAATTAACATAAGAATCTGTCTAGAGACAGATGAAGAAAAAACAAAATACAGATTGCAAACAGCATAGCAGTACCCCAAACTTGAGGGAGGGAGACAACACAGCAGAAAAGAGCATGATAGAATGTTACCTAGTGGTTTCCCATTCTTAAGCCAGACCAGTGTTGGTGGAGGAATTCCAGTAGCATCACACATGAAGGCAACAGGATTACTGATTGTTTCTACGATCAATTCTTCTTCAGAGCCTTCTATATTTGGTGGCACTGTAAGTTGAATGGAAGCAGTAAGAGCAGTTTGCTTAGGAATTATTTTTGTACACTGATTTTGAATTTCATACTCTACAATGTCTATGACATTATAATACATAAATACTGCAGATAATGTGGGGGTGTTCTCACCATAGACGTTAAGATGGAAATTTTTATCATCTCTCCCTGCAATATTTATGGCTTTGCACAGGTATTGGCCAGTGTCAGAAATCTAGAATAAAAATAATTAAAAAAACAAACACCTTACTACATAGATCTTATATTAATGCTATAGAATAGAGATATTAACAGCCTTTGCCAACTCAAAACTCTTTTCAAAGAATGAAAGGTCTCCAACAAATATATCTCCTACATCCAATTAGGTGGATAAACCTGTAAAGAACAAAATAATCACCTCCCAGTAGTGGCGGATGCAGCATCCCACAAGCCTACTTACCTCAGCACCCTTGATTCGCAATGTCTGCCCATCTGCTAAGATCTCCATATTTGCAGACTCTAAAATTATACGCCTGTTCTTGTACCAGGTGATGACTGGCGGTGGGATAGCACTGGCTTTACACTCTAACGTCACTGGGGTGCCAACTCTCACATTGAACACTGTCACTGAGGTTCCACTATGGTCTTTGATGCTTGGGGGGACTGAAGAAGAAGTTCAGAGTTACTTCTGCCTTAGTTATGTGAAGGAAAAAAAAACGACCAAAACGACTGTATTTTATCTTAGGAAAACAAATAAAAGAAAAACAAACAAACAAACCAAGGACGGTTAAGAAGCTCTTCTTCCAACTTTCCCCAGCCTGGTTTCTTGCAATACAAGTATATTCACCATCATCTGACAGTTTGGCTTGGGGAATCTGCAGAGTCCGAGCATCTGAAGTAAAAGCAGAAGTTCTGATATTTATTCTGTGGCTATGTTATCAGTTTCAAATGCTTTCTTAGAACTGTGTCCCCAACAGATTGAGCACAGGCATTACATTAATCTCAGATTCAAAAAAACACTACATTGCCATTGCTTTTGGGGATTTGTAAATCCATTGTCAAAGAATATAATTTTAGGACAGATTTCACTAGTGCTTTTACATCTGAACCGCTAATACCCCTTTTAGACCTGTTTATTTTATGGCTGCTAAACCCCTTCTGCTAACTTAACTATGCTCCTTTTCCCTACTTCTGTCACTATCCTAGCCTTTCTCCCCTAGCCTCCACTGCTTCCACCCATGAAGCTACTGCCTGTCCCCACATTGCTAATTTGCACAGTGTCTCGACTGCCATTAAGCAATTTCCACACCGGCACTTCAGTCTACGCTGTAATGCAGACCCCCAGCCACATAACAGCAGCAGGACAGGACTGAGCACCCCAACAAGTGATCTGCATGAGGTATCTTGGGCAGAAGATATGAAGCAAGAGCAAAAAAATGACACAGATACCATGAAATCACACTAAGTGAGAAACTTTGAATGGGTAAGGACATCTCAGAATGCAAGGATTTCTTCCTGAGAGTTCACTTAATCCCATTTCCCATAGAAGTCAATGGAAGAGTTGTTAAGTCTTCCTCAACTAAGCCAGCAGAATTCATCCTAGCCCACATCACTACTGATTGTTTCTTTGGACAGTGAGTCAGTGACTCAACTTCAATCAGTATCTCAGAGGACTTGTGTTACGTGACTTGCCTGCTAGACTTATTCCCACAGTTCATTTCAGTGCTTTCAGACTTCTAAAGAAGCCCATCCATTGACCAAGACATCAGTAAATGCTTTAAAAACACATCAGGTCAAGTGCTTTGTCTACTTACTGAAGCGATATTAAAAATATATGGGCTGCATATGTGGCTGTCACCCTTATCAACACAAAACAGACTGAAGTTGAGCCCAAAGGCTTCAGAAATAATTGAGATTCCTCACCAGGCACAATAAAAGTATTAGTATTAAAGCTGACAGATTTTCCATTCTTGAGCCAGCTGAGATCAGGAGGCGGAATGCCAGTGGCCTCACAAGTCAGAGAGACGAGATTATTCACTACGACAGTCAAATTCTCAGGATTAGCACCAACAACACTTGGAGGAACTGCAGAGAGAAATGCATTACCAGCATTTACTGCTTGATCAGCAAACAATATCCTGCAAAATCCTGACTTACTAATATAAAGCTGAATTGCTGAGCTTTGACAAAGGGCCTTGTTGCAAAAATATTTCACACCTTGCAATCAGATCCTCTGCTTTTTGGATGAATCTGGAAACCATTTCACCTGTAATCCTTCCCTGCTTGGGATTTACAAAGCCCAAGCAGCCAGAAAGAGATCCTACAATCCCTCATGAAAGTATTATCAATTTTAAAAGACTTTTCTCAGAAGACACTTGCTACTTAGGGCAGATTAAATTTTATCTTGCTGAGATATACAGAAGGGCTAAATCCCGTTTCTTGTTGAGACTGTATTGTTACTGTTCTTTTTGAAATATTTTAATTTCACATTATAATACAGATCCAAAAATGCTCCCTTCTGATATAGTCCAGAGTTCTTTTGTTAATAAGAAAAACCTGTTGCGTAACAGTGAGCTAAACAGTTTAAAATTCCTGTACACATAGAACGTTGTTCAAATGGGTGCATTTTCAAGCTTCCAAGTCTCAATACTGTTAAAGACAAGAATACTTTGACATCTGACCTTCCTACAAAAATTATTTAAAAAAAATAAATAATTGAACATCTCTTCTTTTTAATAAGTCCCAGGTTTTAGTTTCCATGTTTTTGCAGCGTGAATAATATAAAACACTTACGAGGAAAGCAAAAGCATGTTCTGGGTTCTACTGGGTGGAAAAATCATTCCCAAGAACATATGGAATCCTCTTCTTCAAAGACAGCAATTTTCATGTATTTTGAACCATATTCACCAGAGATATTTAAACAACATTATTTAAGAAGAACAGCACCAGATGCTGCCTTCGTTCTTAGTTAAAATTCTATTTCCCAAAAATACATTCCTAAATATACAAACTATACAATCTTGCCACTTTAATGCTGGTTTCTGTGATGACATACGTGCTTTCTGGCACATGAATGAAACAAAGCAGTCATTAAGCCAAGCTTATTGCTCCTCTGTGACACAACAAGAAGAGTTAATGTAAATGGGAGAATTTAGTCCACATTTTTCAACTTGAACTAACTGAGGGCTATTTCTCTCATCATGAGTATAAAATATTTCACTAAAATAAATGCCAAATTCTGATCTGATGATGTTTAACAGATATTTATATTTATTTACGTGTACAGCTACTTTCCCACAGGTGTGATTATTGACAGTGAGATTAAATACACATGGCCAAATCATAGAATCACAGAACTACCCAGGTTGGAAAAGACCTTGAAGATCATCAAGTCCAAATGTAAACCAACTTTTAATTAACTTTGTTTAAACTATATAAGCGATACATTTCAAATTCTGCAAGCTTCTGCCACATGCACAGAGCACTGACAAGCATGTCTCAGGTAATCAGCACAAGATAATTTCCAGTATGCTCAATATATTATACTTATTATACTTACCATGAACATTCAGGTTAAAATATTTCTTGGCCCTTCCAGCAATGTTTTCCACAACACAGACATACCTGCCAGTATCTGTTATTTGGGAATTCAAAATCTAAGAAAAAGAAACAAGACTGCTGTTGAGATAATACGTGTAAGACAACTTACTGTGTATACATAAAATTGTGGGGGCTCTCCAGAGAACCATCCTTTCTCCCCCCAACCCCACTCCCCCAAGGCATTTGAGGCTTATAAGCCTATACTGTTTTCTTTCATCTGGTTTTGTTTTGTTAAGGCCTTTGCAGTGTTTGGAAGAAGTGTATCTGAGAATTGATGCAACTTCCACTGCTGCTACTGTTTACAGGATCTCTTTTCTAATTCTGTACATCTCAAATTCCAGAAAACTCGATGTGCTATCTTTCACATTAAGTACACTGAAAATTAATAACAAAACTACTATTCATAAAATATTTGGAATAAATAAGAAAAAAAAAAAACAACTATTCTATATAGGTTTTTCTATATAGTTTTTACTTTTTCTTTTATACTGTAGCCCTGTCATGCTATGAAAACAGAAATCTGCTTTTTTTTTTTTTTTGTCCTTATCATTGATTTTTATTTGTAATGCTAAACATCACTTGAAGATTCACTTAGATACCTGCAATCTTCTTCCATTGGACAAAAAGCTATGTTTGTCATTTTCTGCTAGGAGATGGCCATCCTTCTGCCAGGTGACACTTGGAGAAGGACTGCCGCTTGTGACACAGTCCATCACTGCGACCCTGTTCTCAAGTACATTCACTTCTTCAGGCACATCACCATCTGCTCCACTGATGGACGGTGGTACTACAAAAGAACAACACATTGTAAGAATGCTGTGACTCAGCATATCCCTGCAGAATTCTTTTTAAGATACCAGAGCATGTGTTTGCACAAGGAAATGGTGAAACTCTCAGTGAATACACTGAAAGATAATAAAATCCCAAGAATACTTCAACTAGAATGAACCAAGGAGACTGCAGGAGAAATACGTTTATTCGCAGCAGCCATAAAGAAGAGGGGAAAACTTATCCTCCAGCCAGTCAGTCAAGTTCCTTGATCCCAGAACAAAGGAGGATTTCAAGGAGAATCTTCCTAACAGTAACTCAGTGCTTTAAGTGACTGATACAGAAATAAAGGTAGAGAAACAAGCATATCCTCAGGCAAAAACCTCATCAGACGGTGCAAGGAACTTACAAAAGCTGTCTGTGGAATATTTCTAAATAGATCAAAATAGATCATGCTGAATAGACTCTGCTGACGTTCAGTGGTTTATCTGAATCATAAATTCCCTTATGACTAGGAGTTTTGACTGAGAGTTTTGCAGATATTTTAGAAAATCATGATGAAAATCAGGGAATATGAAAATCTAGTATGAGTCAGATTTTTGAACTGGAAAATGGATAGGAAACAAAAGAAACCAAGATAAAAACAGGACTTTGATATAAACTTCTCGTTACAGTCAAGTGTGATAGTACTACTGCAGTTCAGTTCTAATCACAATAACCCATAAACATACAAAAATAGCAACATTACCATCACTTTCACATCACTCTATTTCTGCAAAATTAGGATCTTACATAAATATACAAAAATAAGAAAAGCAGGAAAGCTCACAGAGCACATGAACATCATAGTGAATGGAATCCTCTCCAGCTTCATTTACTGCCACGCACATGTATCTTCCAGCATCTTCAGCCTGCACTCGTGCAACCTGTAATACACGGCCTCCTGGAAGGGAAACACATTCATCATTTACATTTAAAAAAAATTTAAAAAATCAAGCAGTTTCCATAATTTCTATAACACATTACACTAGCAACCTGAGCAAGCAAGTTTATGAATGGCCAGCATTTGTCCTGAATTACAAGTAGTTATGGACTATTATTTCCTAGCTACTTTCTCTATTGGCCGATACTTGGAATTCAGGAATGTTCATACTGAAATGTTAGAAAAGGGCAGTTAATTCCATGGAAAAAGAACGATGTTCCTCTGTAATAAGGAGGAAGACAATATCCCCACCACAGCACTTCTTTACACACCCCATCCAAAACCATCCACTACACAGAAAGGCCTCCCTTTTTGTGCTCTCAGCATTGTTAAGTACCTCTCTCTCTTTTCCATGTGAGGTTAAGTAAGCGTTCATGTGTGCCTCCGGTGGCGCAGCGGTAGAATTCCCGTTTGCAACACCAGGGGGCCCGGGTTCGAATCCCCCCCTGTGGAGCAGGGGGTAGAAGTGCCGCTCTGCTACACAGAGGGCTCGAATCCCGGGAGTTGGACTCGATGATCTCTAAGGTCCCTTCCAACTCGCACAATACTATGATACTATGATATGATGATATGATTCTGCTACTGTAATATTTTTATGCCTCTGTCCCTAGTTGAGAGGCTTTCCTACTTTAACTGTGATTAAAGAAATCAGGAACACACCAGGGAGAAGATACTTTATGGTTCAATACAATGGTCATATTCACACTACAATTTAAATGAGTAAAGGAAACAGCTTGCTTAAGTCTGAACACTGGAAAGAAGATTATCCAGTCAGTAAAGTCTAAAAGAACATTAACACAATGTGCCGAATGGGAAAAGTTATTAAAATATAGTGCTAGTACTAACACCATTTCTTAAGGTCATAGTTTGACACACTCACCTGGTAATATCAGTACTTTATCACTAGAGCTCAGAAGATAGCCATTTTTATACCATGTAAGAACTGGAGGAGGAACTGCATCAGCCTCACAGTACAGCGAAAGGGAATTGTTGACAATCACATTTTTATTTTCTCCAGTTCTTCCTGTATCTACCATGTTACCAGCTTCCCATTCTCTATAAGGCTTTTGGAAACTAGGAGGAACTTTGATCAAAGATGGAAAAAGTTAGAATTTTACTGCAGAAATTACTAGTTATGAATTCAAGAGAAGAAAAAGAGTGTAGTTGTTAAATAGCAATAATAAAAATTAACTGTATTAGATTAACCTCCCCCATCTAGATTTCCCAGGAAATTTCTAGTTCTTTTCATCAGAATGAAAAATTGAGCAATCCACTGAACATCTTTTGAAGGCTAATAAATAACAATGTAGAGGATCTGTAACAAAACCCAGAAGTAATTATTGTTGATTAATACCCTAAGTAGTAAACCAGCTGGTTTCAATTCAGTTCTAATTTTGTCTAAATTTTGAGAAATGCCTAGTTTTTACAATATGCTGGGTGAGTGTGCACATGCTTGTACTTACATGCTGTCTAAGTACACAGGATGCTAACATCCTGGGCCTGCAAGTACTCATTATAGGTAATAAAAATATGACATCTCAACTGCATTAAAAAAAAGACTAGCTTACAATAAGAGGAAGATCAGTTACAACATGATTCCACTAACTTCAGAAAATCTGTATATGTCACAACTACTGAAAGAATCAAATCTCACATTTCTTAAAGCTGAACAAAATGTATGGGTAGCAAAATCACACAGAACACAAGGATTGAATTAGACCGGGAAGGTCTGAAAAACACAAAATTATAAATAATTTCAACATCCTAGAACATTTTTAAAAAAGGTCTCATACAACAACAACAAAAAGCATTTTATTAGCTTAACTTTGTTTACCTTGTATATTTATATCAAATTCCATTTCATCCTCTCCAGCAATATTGGATGCCAGGCAAGTGTAACGTCCAGTATCTGAAACCTGAGCCTCTGTAATCTGCAGAGTATGGCCACTGGCTTGGATAACGATACGATCATTGGGTTTAAGAGGCTGTAATGTAATTTTACACATAAATTATTAACATTAATTAGAAGTAGTCATATTTGCGAAAGCAGTACGACATTACCTCTCCTGGTCAAATTCAGATGGTTTCAAAATCCTTCCTAAGACAGTATACTGGCAGTAAGAACTTTATTTTTGTTATTCCCTCTGCTTTGACAACACCTACATCAGAACGTGTTTCAATACCTGTTAATGCTGCCAGCAAGGCCCCCCCCTTTCAATAAGCGTAAAGGAAGCAGATGATTAGGACATCACTTAGGGAACAGTCTCAAGCCAAATGCTCTTAGGATGGCATCCTTAGCCACAGGTAGTACAGGGGAAGGAATGCTTTCCTCTGCCAGACAGCAGCAAGACCAGATCTTCTCTCATCTGTCCCTCCTACATGATGATGGAAAACAGGTCTCCATAAGCCTTACAGCCTGACCCAGCTTGTTCTACGATCATGTGACCATGAAGACCTAATGAGGACAGGGCATGAGCAAAAATCTCAAGCTGCAGCAGTGCAAAGGTGTGCACAGGATTAGTGGTTCTGTCCCTACAAGTTTCATCTCACATGACAGCAGGAATAGCAGCAGCATAGCCTGTTTCTCTCAGTAATGAAAACGCTAGGGAGTCAGCTCACAATACAGTGCCTGCCAAGGACAATCCAGTCCAGGGATGTGAATAAAAGCCCTTTCCCCGGGCGGCCCTAGGAAGAAGTTGCTGAAGGATCCCATTGCTTTGGTGACAGCGGTAAGCTGCTTATGGACTCTGTCCTTTTGAGGCCTGTTCAGTTCTCACTGGCAACAGAAAAAGCAGAGCCAGGAGGGCTGAGAATTACAGCAGATGCTCAGACTAGGCAGAGTGCAGATGCAACCTCTACTGTGACACCAGGCTATTCCTGCACACTCAATAAATTCAGAGAGAATTTCCTGCTGCAGAGCTGCACCTGTCTGCCACACAAGGGCTTGCCAAAAGCCAAGGAAGAACTGCTCTGTTCTCCCGCCTGACAAAAGAGTGGCACTGCTTTTGTTAATTACAGCCAATTAAAGCAAGTACTTCTCCTTTTTCAGGGTGAGGCCACTGAGAAGGCTGTGTGTGGCAGGAGCTTAAGGAGCCCTGCCAGCACCCAGTGGGAGGGTCTGCAACTTGTACAAGGGCAGCACTACAAGGAACCAAATGCAGGGCTGCTCTGCATTTGGGGAAACCAAGCAAGAGCAAAGCTGCACGTGGAAATGCCACAGGGTGCTGCTTTCAGGCAGGGTGCTCCCTCCTCAATACACAAGCCACAGCAGGCCCTAGGAATGACAGCTCTGCTGTTTCCATTGCACTATCAAGCACCTTGAAACACAAGTGAGCACTTGCAGAGATTTGGTCAACAGCAAACAAGATATGAGGTGTGATTCCACCAACAGGAGCACAGGAGAGATGAATTCCTGATGACTTCAGCAGTAAAGGTGAGCCTTATTTTAAACACCCACTAATGGTGATAATAAAACTGCAGCTTTTCCTGTAGGAAAGCCACCCACTAGAAGTAAATAAGGTAGCAACTGGCCTGTCCATCCTTGTACCAGCTGATGGCAGCAGCAGGAACGGCATGTGCTTCACACTCCACAGTAAGGCTATGGTTGATTTTGATCTTCATCTCCTTAGGGGAGAGACCCATCTCTGGGACATCACCTCTGTTAATGGTGGGTGGAACTGCAAGGAAACAGGGGGAGGGAGAGAGACCCTCTTGAGGGACTGCTTTATACAGCAAATCAAAATTAACTGGGAAAAGGGAAAAGCCAGACAATAACTTGAGAAGTGCATTTCCCTTGTAATTTGCCTCTTCCCCACAGTTGAGCAAAGGCAATTCAGCTGCATTCAAGATTTTTGAAATAAAAAGTTACCAGAGCCTTACCTAGCCACCGTGCTTTGTTACTTGTTTGGCTTGAGTTCTACAAAGCTCAGTGCAATGCAGTCATTATAAAGCACTTCAATGTAAACTAATGTTCTCAGCAACATACATTTGAAGTAAAGTCCACACTCAGATTAGGTGGTTAAAATTCAACATTTCCATTCCACTAAAACCTCAATGTTGCAAAATCCTGTTTCTTTCTGAATCAGAATGAACACAGCATTTCAAAATTCTTAACCAACCCCATGCCATGGTCTCAAAGTATCTTTTTAATTACTATAAATGCTTTCAAAGCATTTTCCCTTCTTTTTTTCAGTGGAAAGTTTTAAATTTCTCTAATGCTGACAGTACTGTAATAACTGACAGTTGGAATGGCACTGGCAGGGAACTGGGTGGAAATGTTGTGTTGCTATATTGTCAGATTTCAGTTATGAACTCTCCACATTATTCCAAGTCCAGGGGGGCCTTATTAACAACTTTGTGCAATTAAAATAACAGTACAATTACTGTAAGGGCGCAAATCAATCTCCAATTCAAACTGAAATGTTAGCAATTTCAAAGCGAGAGAGATGAGAAGCCACGCTTGACTGAGCCTGCAATGAAAAAGCTTGAGTATTAAAACATAATACTAAGCACAAATGCCCAGATTACAAAGTGCTGTCAGGACAGCTTGAATGGGAGAACTTTTGTGCACATACTAAAATCTCCTGTTTTACCTTTCTCAAGAAAGTTTTCCATTAGAATTTAGGGGTCCCCTCCCCATCTGTTTTTCTAACATTCAGATTCTCTGCTCACACCTCCTATTGTGCTGCATTTGTCTGATTAACCATAACCATAATCAAAAACATCTCAAAAGAAACTGAAGCGCATAATTTCTTAAACATCTTCCCCTGGATGGTACACAGATTTTTGGCTCAAGAGCAGCACTTGCAAAGGATACAACAACTACATTTTCCAGTGCCTGTCCTAAAGCAATGTCATGAGCAAATGCAGTTGCTTGCTAAAATAACTAAGAGAAATCCTTTTGTACACCAGGACAGGTAACACAGTGAAAAGAACGCAAAAAGCAATTAACAGTGGAAGCATTTCCTTACTGTAGACTTTCACTTCATAGTGTTTCAAAGTTTCTCCAGCCTCGTTTGTGGCTATACAGGTATATCTTGCAGCACTGTGCTTCTGAGCACTTAGAATCTGAAGGGTTCGACCACCTGCCAAAAAAGATCACTCCTTAATAGCATCTAAGTTATAATCCTGCTGGCCTATTATTTAAATGATTTTGCAACATTTTTTATATTTTATATTTATATTTTACATTTTATATTTAAATGATTTTTGCAACCAAATACCTTGGTCTCCGTTCTGCTCTGTAATAAATTATTAGAGTATAACCTCCAGGAGAGCTTTGGATCACAACTCCTGTTGATTATGGGCTTCTTGAAAACTTGTTAAAATTGATTTTTACAAACAAACAAACTTCTTGAAGATGTTTAGACAGAAAGGAGTGACTTAGGATTCTGTACTTCATTCACAGGAAAAGGAAAGCAGGCATTAGCACTGAGACAAAACAAGTGCAGACTGTTCAACATAAAGTGTGTGAACTGCTTTTCTGCTTCCGCGTAGCATTTAATGCAACAGAGATCCCTAACTTCCTCTAGAGAACCGATAAAAGCAATGTGTAAAGAACGATAAAAGCAATGTGACAGTGTTAAAATGAATGATCAGCCAGACTTAAGACTTCAGGTGACCACTATAACACTGACATACATCATTTGTCTTTCCATAGGATTTATTTATTAATTAATAATAATTATAAATTAATTAATTAATAATAATTAATTGAAAGTAATTAATAGATTGCCTGAATTCTCAGCGATGAATTACAATTTAATTTAGCTGTAGCTCTTTTCAGACTGTGGCCCTAGTAATTTCTGCCCCATTCCTCACTATCAATGCCAGCACCACTCCTCCCCTGAATGGCTGCAGTTAATAATGCTAAAGTGCTTGTTCATCTATGCTACTTCCATATTTCAAGACAAGATTTTTCCTTTCCTGCACATCGTAGGTACAGGAGGTAACAATTACTCCACAAATTAGAAATAGCAAGCTTCTAACTACATGGAAAACAAAAATGCCACTTCATTCTTTTTCACTAGCTTAGCTGTTTTTCTCTTGCTCCATCTAGTTCATTTCCCCACTTAATTTTAAGTTATTTACATTCATTAGTAACTGCAATGAACTTGCTACAGAACAACAGGATGAATACCTGAACACAAACATAAGTAATGAGTCAGTTAATTGTGAAGCACTTAAAGAATGGAACTGGAAGTACAAATACAGTACAAATGTACTTCATAGAAATACATTCTTTGATTTATCAAAAAAGTTTTGTGACAGTCAGTAAACAGTAGAATTATGTTAACTATCAACAAGAACAAACAAATTACCTGGCAAAATATGGATATTTCTGTTTGATTCTAAAAGATTACCATCTTTCAGCCAGGTTATTGTAGCTGGAGGATATGAATAAGCTTCGCAAACAAGAGATGTTGGTCTGTTGAGGATAACCGTGACTTCTTCTGCACTTGCATGGCTGTCTGCACCCACAATGGTTGGAGACACTAGGAGCAACAAAATCATTAACAAGAGGAAGGATTCCTCTGAAAAGCCATTTTTCTGTTCAGAAAATCTAGAGATCTGGTTTCTGCCTCAGGTAGCTGGGAGGCAATCCTATCAGATGCAGTGAGACCCTATGCAGTTTTGTCCTATAGTTAACAGTCAGCCCATGTCAGTGGACTCCATGCACCCCTAGCTCTTGTCTAAGACAAGCCACCGGGAAGCCCACAACTTCTTGCACAGCAGCTGGCAGTCACTGCCTGATGAACCTCTGACCAGTAGAACTGGTAGGTATGTGCCCAGGAAATGAGGATGAGGAAAACAAACTTGCTATCGTTTTCATTTGGTTATGCAATAACCTTCATGAAAGAAAGCAAACTGCAGATGGTTGCAGTTCTTACAAAAAGATAACAACTGAAAAGTACTCTTCATATACTCTCTTCCCTGAGCCCACATACAGTCCTGCTCAACATCCTGTTACAGCTCTGCCTGTTCGAGCTCTATCACAGAATCATAGAATCATAGAATTACCCAGGTTGGAAAAGACCTTGAAGATCATCAAGTCCAACCGCAGCCTAACCAGTACCCTATCTCTAAAAAACCTCTGCTAAATCATATCCCTGAGCACCACATCCAAACGGCTTTTAAACACATCCAGGGATGGCGATTCAACCACCTCCCTGGGGAGCCCATTCCAGTCCCTAACTATCCTTTCTGTAAAGAAGTTCTTCCTAATATCCAACCTAAACTTGCCCTGGCGCAACTTGAGACCATTTCCCCTCGTCCTGTCACATGCCACTAGTGAGAAGAGACCTGCCCCACTCTCACTGTAAGAACCTTTCAGGTACTGGAACAGCACAATAAGGTCTCCCCTCAGCCTCCTTTTTATCAGACTAAACAGCCCCAGCTTCCTTAGCCTCTCCTCTTAAGAATGATTCTCCAAGCCTTTAAAAGTCTCGTTGCCCTTTTCTGGACCTGCTCCAGTACCTCCATGTCTTTCTTGTGCTGAAGTGCCCCAAACTGGACACAGTACTCGAGGTGAGGCCTCACCAATGCCAAGTACAGGGGCAGGATGACTTTCTTAGTCCTGCTCACCACACCATTCTTGATGATACAAGCCAGGATGCCACTGGCCCTCTTGGCCGCCTGGGCACACTGCTGGCTCATATTCAGCCAACCAAGCCGACTCAATTCAGCACACCAAGGTCCCTTTCCATCTGGGAGCTTTCCAGCCACACTTCCCCAAGCCTGTAGGGTTGCCTGGGGTTGTTGTGACCAAAATGCAGAACCTGACACTTGGCCCTATTGAAACTCATTCTGTTTACCTTGGCCCATCGATCAAGTCAATCCAGGTCCCTCTGTAGTGCCCTTCTCCCCTCAGGCAGATCAACACTCCCTCCCAGCTTAGTGTTGTCTGCAAACTTACTGAGGGTGCACTCAATCCCCTCATCCAGATCATCAATGAAGATGTTAAACAGAAGCGGCCCAAGCACCGAGCCCTGGGGGACGCCACTTGTGACCGGCCACCAACTGGATTCCACTCCATTGACCACAACTCTCTGGGCCCAGCCATCCAACCAGTTCTTCACCCAGCAGAGCATGCGCCCATCCAAACCACGGGCAGCCAGCTTCTCTACCAGAATGTTATGGGGGACAGTGTCAAAGGCCTTACTGAAGTCCAGGTAGACCAAGTCGACAACCTTCATCTACCAAGCGAGTCACCTTGTCATAGAATGAAATCAGGTTAGTCAGGCAGGATCTACCATTCATAAACCCATGCTGACTAGGCCTGATCCCTTGGCTGACCTTTAGTTCATCCATGATGATATGGCACTGAGGTGAGACTGATGGGCCTGTAGCTGCCAGGATCATCTTTCCAGCCCTTTTTGAAGATGGACGTCACATTTGCCAGCCTCCAATCCACCGGGACATCCCCAGTCAGCCAAGACTGATGAAAAATTATGGAGAGTGGTTTGGCGACCACATCCGCCAACTCCCTCAGCACTCTAGGGTGCAACCCATCCGGCCCCATGGACTTATAAACATCCAGTTAATGAAGCAGGTCCAGAACCATCTCTTCGCAGATCACGCAGGGCTTGTTTTGTTCCCCTTTCCCATCTACCAGTGTAGGGGGCTGTGTTCCCAGGGAGTTACAAGCGTAACGATTGAAGACCGAGGCAAAGAAGGTATTAAGTACCTCAGCCTTATCCCAATCCTCAGTGACCAAGTTGCCCTCAGAATCCAACGAGGAATGGAGATTTTCCCTAGCCTTCCTCTTGGCGTTGATGTGTTTATAAAAATATTTACTATTCTCCTAAACCTTAGCAGCCAAGCTCAGTTCTAGCTGCGCCTTGGCCTTCCTAATTTTCTCCCTGCACAGCCTCACTACAAACCTGTAATCCTCATAAGTAGCTTGCCCATTCTTCCAGAGACCGTAAACCCTCTTCTTGTTCTTGAGATCAAGCCAAAGCTCTCTGGTCAGCCAGCCCGGCCTCCTCACCCATCGTCTCATCTTTTGCAATTTTGGGACAGTCAGCTCCTGCGCCTTTAGGACTATTTCCTTAAAGTATTCCCAGCCTTCCTGGGCTCCCACACTCTCCAAAGTTACCCCCCAGGGGACCCTCTCAACCACAGTCCTAAGGAGGTTGAAGTCCGCCCACTGGAAGTCCAAGGTGGTAGTTCTGCTGACTCCCCTCCGCAGTTCGACAAGGATCAAGATATCTAGCATTTCATGATCACTTTGTCCCAGACAGACTCCAACCTTTACATTCCCCACCAGACCATCTCTGTTAACAAACAGCAGGTCCAGAATTTTGTTTCCCCTCATCGGCTCCTTCACCAACTGTGTCAGGAAGTTATCTCCCACACACTCTAGGAACCTCCAAGACTGTTCCCTGTCTGCTGTACTGTAATTCCAGCAGATGTCTGGGAAGTTGAAATCCCCCACCAGAACGAGGGGGAGTGACCTCAAGACCTCCCCCAATTGCCTATAAAGCATCTCATCCACCTCATCATCCTGGGTAGGTGGCCTGTAGCAATCTCCCACAATAACATCAGTATTGTTGGCCTTGGCTTTTATTCTGATCCATAAGCTTTCAACTCTGTCATCACTGTTATTGATTTCCATGCATTCACAGACTTTTTTAACACAGAGAGCTACACCACCGCCTTTCCTACCTAGCCTATTTTTTTAAAAAGTTGGTAGCCCTCAATCACTGCACTCCAGCTGTGGGATTCATTCCACCATGTTTCCGTGACGGCAACTATATCAAATGGCCTCCAGCTCCTCTTGTTTATTACCCATGCTGCGTGCATTAGCATAAAGGCACCTGAGCTTGGCCTCCTTGCGATCAGCAGCAGCCCTAATAGCCTTGTGTCTACTATTAGGTGTTTCCACAGCCACCAGCTTGACACCAGCCCTCATGTTTTTCCTACAAGGGGGTGAGTCACCCTCCTCCTTCACCAAGGGCCAGGACCTCGGGGGCTCACCCCTCTCCTGCAAGCACAGGGACATTGCATATAGTTTCCTTTTTGGTGGCCCCAGCTACAGCCCCACACCCCATCATAACTAGTTTAAAGCCCTCTGGATGAACCTACCCAATTCTCTTCATAAGATCCCTTCTGACTGGTGGGATCCAAGGTCAAAAAACCCATATAAAACTCTATACCGGTTAAAGAACAGAACTGCTGTTTCTATTCACCTATGGTTATTTATCACTTACTCAGCCATTAAACCTTAGTCAGTCAGACAACTATTTTAATTAAAAGACTACACAATCCCAAGGTGATTTTTTTTTTCTGAAATTATTATTTTTTCTGCAAGAGCCGGGGTATCTGCCTTACCAAGTACATTAAGACTGTAACTTTTACTCTTATCTCCAGCTGTATTGGATGCAACACATGTATATCTTCCTGTGTCTGAGACTTGAGCATTGGTGACTTCCAGGAAACGTCCACTGAACAGAAATTTGTGATCTTTGTCCTCCATTAGAAGCTGCCCATCCTTTATCCAGGTGATCTGTGGTACAGGATTCCCTTAATGGAGTAAAAAAAACCTGCAAATATTAGCTGCTGCATAGCTTCAAGGATATAACAAAGTTTCTGAATAACAGAAAAATACAGCTTTGAATGTGTTTTTAAAATATATTCTTTAGAGAGAGGTTCTGAAATACATATTCTACGCCTTTGAACCTCCTGAAGGTATATCTCCATTTAAATTCTACAGGAGAAGAAATGCACATCATCTCTTGTTTTCATTTGATGCAACCTTCACAACAAGATGTGCCTACTGCCACACGCAGGAAGGCTAAACCAGGAACTCAGAAATTCCACTCAAGTGAAAATTGTACTCAAAACACCCTGGTTAGAACCAGTGAAAACTGAGACCACAGGATGAGTAAAAGTAATATAGTGTAAATTTACCTATCACTTCACACGTTAAGGTAACATTGTTCTTCTCTTTCACTTTCACATCTTCCTGCTTATCTTCATCCACAATCCTTGGAGGCACTGGAATCATATAAGGAGATAACATCAATTATTATTTACAAACAACTTAAACACAGCAAAGGTTTATTCATGCTCTACGTGTCAAGGTATACTTCTCTTAAGAACATAAATCAACAAATGGCTCAGATCTACCAGAAACAATTCCAGATGTGAGACAGCGTAGAACTGGCCTGCTAGAACAACAAGTATACCTCTTTTCTGCACCCCTTAACATACTTGTTCATCAATAGGACAGGAGAGGACCACGGACCCTGAATGGACTCACCTCACTGCCTCATGTCTTGAGAGCTAGATAGAGATTCAGAGTGCTGAAGTGTATTCCTGTATTTCTGAGTATGGTCAGCAGGGCAGTGGTGGTGAACATTTGTATTGTCACTGAGGGTAGGCTTGATTTTACACACCAGTAGGTTTTATAAGCTTGTAAGCAAATTCCTTCACTTGTATTAAGGAGCAAATGATTCATTTGCGCAAAACAATGTGATTACGTTTAAGAGTTGTTTGTTTCCCTATATTAATTGAAAGCATTCATCTAGAACCATAGGGAAATAATTGATTTTTAAAAACTGGGCAGAAAAAGCTTGTCTGCCCACACACCACATGTTTTTTACTTACCAGCATGCTCAAAGCAATACATCAGATTACCAAGCGGATGAATAAAGGCAGAAATATGTTTGATTCAAATACAGCTGCCATACAGTCAACTGAACACATTACATGGTTTTAAAGACATCTTGCTGCAGGTTAAATCATGTTTCTCCAAAAAAAAAAAAAAAAGATAAAATCATATAATAAAAATACCTATCCACATCCCAAACAGCTGTGTTTAAAAAAAAACTCTTACTGTATGACTGACCACTTTGCTTCCAAAGAATCCTGGTCACTAGGACTATGTGGACTAATGCATTACTGGATGAGAGGGTCCAGACTGTCAGTGTGCTGGCAAGGAGTCTCTCAGACCAACAAACCTTCAGATCAACTATTTCTTTCAAAACAGAGACATTTGTAGATTCAAGACAAAGTAAGATGGAACCAGAAATGAAGCAGACTTGAAGTGCTATGCAATGAAAAGGAGGCCTGTAACTCTAAGAAAGTAACCCAATCTCCAAGAGATTTTGGAAAGCGTTATAACAAAACTGATGGACTACACAGGCAGACAATACTTCTAAATAAAAATGTAAACTTTTAACCTAGATAGAAGGCCTATTAAGAGAGGAAGTAAAATGCATTCAATGTATCTTGACCTACCTGGAAGTAAAGGTTTTGACAACTAAGAAGCATTATAATATGCAAATTCATTCTCAGCAGTGAAAATCAATATGTTATATTGAATCTTCCATTAAAGTACAAGCTTGAGTGAAGAAGAAAAACTAAAAAAAGTTTAGAATTTCACTTGATTAGAATGGCAAAGGTGCTACTTCAGATGGCTAGAAGTGTGTTTCTGAACAGGACACTTGGTGAGAGTAGCAGTAGCAGAACACTGCATGCAGGAAGATGTGGCCAGTATTGGCAATCTTATGAACTCGTGATACAGTTCTGAACAAATTCCTTTCTGTGACTGTATAAGCAATGCAATATAGACTTGGAATAAACATTCTAGTGCTCAGTCACAACAAGACAAAGGTACTTCAATGGGTGGAGGAACTAGACAGGAGAAAAATATTATCTAAGATCATAGAAGTCAGGATATAAGTCCAGCAAGAAGTAATTATCCATAAATAAACAGAGCAACTCATCACATAGGCCCCACAATAATACAGGAGGTTGTCAGCATATTAATTTCAGATTCAGACAAGGTCAGAGCAAACATTCTGCAAATGTAGAAGTACTAAGATAACCAAGGTTGCCTGAAAACTGTCCAGCCTGTTGCACTTCCTATACGCTAATTCAGACAACACTGTGATATCCCTGTATGGTTCTTATTTACAGGGAGTTGGTGAATAATCTGTGTCACCATCAGGCCACACTCCTGTAACTTTCCTCTAGAAAGACAAATTTTGGGGGGAAGAGAGGGAGGATAGGGAAGAGGAGATTGAACAGTGGAATTTTTCACTTAGCCCACTTGAAATCACCTTCACAGTGCATTTTTTTCTTCAAGTCAAACAAAGCTTGTACAAAATCCATGCAAGAGAAATTTCCAGAACCCTCTTGAATACCCTGCTACTAAAACACTGCAAAGAAAAGCTACAATGAACGCTTTTCAGTGTTTAGCCACCTCTTCCATGCTACCTGGCTTACATTTCCATGAGCTCATCCAATAAACATGGACAGATATGAATATAAATTATCACACAGAGAAAACAAGAGAAACAGGTAACATTCAACACCTTTGAGAAAAAAAACTTTAGGCAAATTATATATAATAATGCCACAATACACTTTCTATCAGTCCTGTTAATTATTGATAGAAATAATAAATAGCCACTAATCCAAAGAGCAGTCCTTTCTGAGGGGAAAAAATAATAAAAAATAAGTAATGTAAAGGAATTAGACATTAAAGGTTCTGAACAGCCATCTAAAAACCCTGCTGAGCTTCCATAACAGGCTAGGATCACCCACTACACTTATCTTACACACTTCACAGAACCAATCAGAGCATTTAATTTCCCTGCAAGTCCTGGATTTTTCTCTACATCTTTGTTGCAACAAACGACTGCCGTCACAGAACTCAGCTGCACACTTTTATACCCAGTGCTGCATAACAGTGCTCATCTTGATCATGAGTTGCATCCTTCTGCTTTCAAGCATGAGGTACAAGAAATTCACAGATTTAGTTTAACATGGCTATCATGGGCTGTAGTTTTCTCTTGACTTCAGATCAGCTTAAGGGTTAGATTGGATGTAAGGGGAAAGTTCTTTACTATGAGAGTGGTGAGGTGCTGGAACAGCCCAGAGAGGCTGTGAATGCCCTTTCCCTGGAGGTGTTCAAGGCCAGGTTGGATGGGGGCCTGGGCAGCCTGGGCTGGTATTGAATGTGGAGTTTGGTGGCAGGGGGGTTGCAGCTTCGTGATCCTTGGGGTCCCTTCCAACCCAAGCCACTCTGTGATTCTATTATTCATGTCATCTTCCTTTCAAGTAGAGTGGGGAACCAGCAGGGAACCAACCTGACTGAGAACAAACCTGGCCAGGAAGAAAAACAAAAACTCACTTTTCATATAATGCAATTCAATTTGTTTATTACCTCCAAGGAATAGTGAATCTTTGAGCAACAAGAACCTGAAGAGAAGGTGGAAGTCTGGCTGCCAGTATCCCCCAGACTTTGATCAGACTGAAACAGTAACCTAATTGAAGCCAGAGGTACAGTGACATAGCACCTTATTAGAAAAGAAGCAACAAACCATCAAAACATACATAGCTCCCAGTCATTCTTAATTATGTATGAAGAATCCTAAGTTTTAAGAACTTCTTACAACTTCTAAAAATACAGTAAATCTATACATAGAAGCAACTTTATAACCTCACTTTCAGATCACATTATTAGATGCACTTTTCCCCCCACTAAGGGTATATGTTTGGTTACATACATTTTTTTAACAGCAGCAAAGCATAGTACATTGCCTTACTTTTTCTTTTTCCACTGCAGCAAAACTATCACATTCTTACCTAGAACAGAAAGGTAAAAATCCTTTCTCGCTTTTCCTGCAGCATTGGTCACCACACACGTATAGTGCCCTTCATCTGATGCAGTTGTATGTGTCAACCGAAGCATTCTACCTCCTGAGGCCAAAAATACACAATTGTTAAAGCCCTGCAATACACTCCCAAATACATTCCCTAACTGGAACTAGCGCAGACAATTTTGTATGTTTTGGTAAAATTTACAGGCATATTCTCCTCTTTTTAATGTGCTTAGTTTTGTTGAACAAACAGTAAGAGAAACTGACTGACCATACTCCTGCTTCTTTCATTTCTCTGCTTCAATGTTAAGTATTTATAGATTTGTATTTAACATTCATAGAACTATTTTTTCTACTCAGTAACTTTCAAATTTCCCCCACCCCCTCCCCCCCCCTTTTTTTTTAAAACGCTCAAGTGAACTTTGATACATTGAGACATCTGTCAAGAAATTAACCGGGAAAGCCAGAAATATGGCTTCATTCCATGCCACAGGCCAAACAGTTACCACACTTTCGACTCACATATGTAACATTCGGTAGCAACTTTCCTGGTGTACATTGGCTGTTTACCAGGCACTGCAACCAATCTGGATTGCTACAAACTTCCTTGTGTGGAATGCTCACACTACAGAAGGATCTTCACTGCACTCCCTTTTATAAATAAAACAGTTACAGCTTTAAATGTGTGCTGTACCTGAGAGGATTCGCACGGAGGTGTTTGAAGTGACAGGCCATCCACTCTTGAGCCACATTACTGATGGCAGGGGAATTCCTGAAGCTTCACAAACCAGAGAGATGGGATTCTTCTCCACAGTGCTGATGTTCTCAGGCAACTGAAGGTCTCCCGCAATACTTGGGGGAACTATGGAAAAAGAGGAAAGAAAAGTCACACTGCAAAACAAATGAAAGTTAACTTTGCTCTCAAAATATTCTGTCAGCCTAATAAAGATAAGCTTGGCAAGTAAGGAGCTACAAAACTGAGATGCTTCTTAAACTGATGAGTATTTTTTTCTGTGTAACTATGTGGAAAAAATAAAATTTAATTCTACGAGTTCCTATTCTTATTCTTTAATTTAATGCCTTAAGATCCCTAGCAAATAACAGTTTATAGTAGTCCTATCTCTGTACATTACGTACAAATTCCAATATTGAATGAAACTCTATGGAAAACGTTAAGACTGACAGAAGAAAATGAAAAGATGGAGACAAAAATTCCTCTACTAAAATATCTACCTCAAATTCATTTTTAGATTTTCTTTGCTAGGAGTAAAGGTAATTTCAGTTCTGCAGATCATTCTTTAAAACAAACAAACAAAAAAAACCTGGGCTTAAGAACTGAACATCATCTAGACTAAGCAACATGAGGAGAGCTAAAATTTCTTTTTACTATCCTATCCAGAACTTTGATAATACAGTACAGCAAACAAAGTTAAAAAATAAAAATAAAATAAAATAAAATAAAATAAAATAAAATAAAATAAATAATTTAAAAAATTATTTTATAATTCACTTTGGTCTCTTGTTTCCAATAGTGATAAACCCATACATTTATTTTCAGCCTACACTTTTTTTTTCTCTCCCAAACCACTCCTGATTGTTGTATAAGCTTTCCCTCTTCAGTGCAAGATAGTAGACATAAAACTACTTTACAGAGATAACTGAAAGTCTCTGTGAAACTGTGGGATTTGCAAAGGAACTCACAGCTAAATTCCTGTAAATTGCTGTCCTGGTTCAGTGGCCCAGTAACTTCTGCAAGCCTCTTTCTCTCTTGGCTTTACCCATTATAAACAAATATTCAATGTTCAGTGAAGCACTAAAAATCATGAAAAACAAGTGCCATTCTGAGTTAGAATGGCTCTAATGCAGCGTGATGTTCTAATCAATCCTATTAAGTCAAATTACCAAAATGAATTATAGTTGGAGAAACCATCTTAAATCCCCTTGATAGCACAAAACAAGGAAGTCTAATGATTAGAAACTTGAGGTATTGACTACGCTCCCATAAATGTCCTCTGGCGAAGGCCACAAGTGTAGTGTTCTTGGTTAAACCTTAACTTCTGCCTCCTACAACAGAATCCAAAAGAACACTTCCTTATCACAAAACTGGACCTAATGTCACACAAAACTATACTGTATCCTGATTTTCTATTCTTGGGAGATGAAGCTGCTGGGGGGATGGACTGACATTAACAGAGACAAGATTTTTAAATGTTCAGGAACAACAAAATTGGATATGAGTTTCTGTGATACAACCGCAGATGAAAGCGTGCTATTTACAAAGCTTGCAATAACCATAGTCACCATGTTTAAATACATGGATATTTATTGGATATCCTTGGGTGAACTTAAAGACCAGCTTTGTTTCTGTTACATGTGCTCCACTTTTTGCACACTCACCATGAACATTTAAATCATACTTTCTGTCAGACAGCCCTGCCACATTGGCAGCAACACAGACATAGCGACCCGTGTCCGACACCTGAATATTTCTCAGTTGAAGGAAGTGCCCATCATGAAGTATCGCTATGTCCTCTCCACTGACCAAAGGACGGCCATCCTTCATCCATGTTACTGCTGGCTCTGGAATACCCTGAGCCTTGCACTCCAGGGAAAGTTCACTTCCCTGGGCAGCAACTAGTTTTGATGGGTGGCTATCACCATCCAGTATTGTTGGGCGAACTACAAAAGAAAAAGAAACACACTTCAGGATCTTCACCTGCTTCTGAACAGAAAAATAATCAAGCTTGCCAGATCAGTGTTTTAGCTGCGACAGTTATTGTGGGTCACTGCTGGCAATTCCATTAAGAACACTCTGCAAATACGTAACAATTTCTCCAGGGCCGAGAAAACACAACCAACCCTTCGTTTCCCCATCTCACAAAGAAAAAAGTGTTTTTAAAAGCACAGCTTATGTACAATTAAAAAAAAAAAAAAAAGAAAAAAAGGACATGAAATAGAAAAGACAACTCAAAACTCTCAATCTCTACAGATTTCTGAAAATCTCCTTTTTCATGGGATTTAAAAGGTTTAAAAATAGCTCACTGAACTAAACACTGAATTAGCAGTAAAACCGGAACATTTCAACTACTTCAACTAGTTGTCATCACTACTACAGTTCAGTGACAGGAAACACTGCGCTACCCACAGCATGCTACATCCTGTAGTCACCTGTGGTCAGATGCCCTTTCTAGACATACAGGCACTTTCTTGGTAAATCCAAACTGACAGAATTACAATTACTCATCTCCTCTGAGTACACTAGAATTGTCGTGTATTAGACATTTTGCAGCTTAACCTCACTGTACAGATAACGCTTATGTAACATGCTCAATCTGAACACAATACTTCATGGTAACTTACTGTACACTTGCAAGCTGTATTCTTTCTTTGCACTTCCAGCCACATTTGAAGCAATACAAACGTAAGATGCAGCATCAGAAATTTCAGCAATTGAAATCTGCAGCTGCCTGCCTCCAGATAATATCCGTACCCTTCCTGAGTGGTCGGCTTCAAGTGGTGAGCCTGAAAGAGACATTCTTTCAGATAAAAAACACAGAGAATAGCAACAAGCTTGCTCAGGTGGTGTGAATTCCAATGGCTTATTTAACAGTCACTGACATGCACAATTTCCATTTTAGAACTGCAATATCAGAGTTTTCCTAGACACCAGAAACTTTGAACAAGCAGATTTTGAGGACTTCTCATACTAACTGCTGACTTAACATAGAACAATTTTAGTTAAAACACAGTAGTTCTCTTCGTGCTCATATACATCCAAAATGTCTTGGACATTTCCACAAATTCATTATTTTCAGTAAAACCTGACTTCCTGTACATACTGTGTATGATCACCTCAGCCAGGCCATTCAGCTTTGGATATGTGATGCATACCTGTCCATCTGCATACTGTGTGTCATGTGGCATGTGTGTACATACTTCTGTCCAGTAAATGCTAAGCAGAACTGGAATGGTTACAGCTCAGCAAATATGAGACCTTCACTGAACAGACTCTTACATCGTTAAGAACTCAGGCTTGGCAACTACTGTCATCTTTGTCAACTGCAGGGAAATTTTGTGACAGAAAGAGCAACCTTCCCTTCCAACTCGCATGGTACTGTGATACTGTGATCTCCCACTGATTACTCATAAACCTGAATTTCCATTTCCCACTATTTCCCTATGAAAATGTGCAAAAGTGACAGTATCAGAACATACCATCTAAATTATTCATAAAGAAGATCAAAATTATCATATTTGCTTTATTAAAAAAAAAAACAAACAGCAGATGGTCACTCACCACTCTTTTTCCAGGTAAGACTAGGCGGTGGGATGCCAGTAGATTCACATATCAAGCTTATCAGTCTCCCTTCAATTACTGTCAGCTGAGAGATGTCATCTGAACCATAAATACTTGGTGAAACTGAAAAGAAATGCCAAATAACTTCTGAAGCAAAATGGTATTAGCCAACAGTATAACCAAACTGATCCTCGTGCAAATCTGCCCCATTATGCTCTGAAGGAATTACAAGGGTTGCTTTCTCCTACCAGCAATGCAAACCAGACCCTGGGCAGGGAATAACATACTTAAGAATAACTGCATGAATCACTCCTGCCCTTGAGCTCCAGTGCGGAAAACAGATCTGTTTTTGACTCGCTTTAAGTAACTTTTAAAATTCATACATAGTTTTTCTCTCATATTTCTCCTGCAGCAACATGCTGGCTGCCACCTACAACACAAAGGACCCCATCCCCTTCAGATGCCCCATTACAGCATATCAGTCTAGTGGTTAGAATTCCTGATTTTATGACTGTGAAGAGGAAAGGGACCTGGGGGTATTGTTGATGCTTGGCTGAACATGAGGGAACAGTGTGCCCAGGTGGCCAAGAAGGTCAATGGCATCCTGGCCTGTATAAGAAATAGTGTGGCCAGCAAGAGCAGAGAGGTGATCATCCCTCTGTACTCAGCACTGATGAGGCTGCATCTCAAGTAATGTGTTCAGTTTTGGGCTCCTCACTACAAGAAAGACATCAAGGCCCTGGAACATGTCCAGAAAAGGGCAGAGAAGGGCAACAAAACTTGTGAGGGGTCTGGAGCACAAGTCTTACGAGGAGAGGCTCAAAGAGCTGGGATTGTTTAGCCTGGAGAAGAGGAGGCTCAGGAGAGACCTCATTGCACTCTACAACTTCCTGAAGGGAGGTTGTGATGAGGAGGGGCTTGGCCTCTTCTGCCAGGCAACAAACAGGACCCAAGGAAATGGCCACAAGTTGTATCAGATGAGGTTTAGACTGGCCATAAGAAGGAACTTTTTCTCTCAGAGAGTGGTCAGGCACTGGCATGGCTGCACAGGGAGGTGGTGCAGTCGCCATCCCTGGCAGTGTTCAAGAGGCATCTGGATAAGGAGCTAGGAGATACGGTTTAGTGGTTTTCTGTAGGTATGGTAAAGGGAGGACGATTGGACTAGATGATCTTGTAGGTCCCTTCCAACCTTGTGATTCTATGATTCTATGAAAGCAACAGTAGAAGAAGAGACAGTGAGCAGAAACTGGGACACAGGAAGTCCCATACTAACGCAAGGAAGAACTTGTTCACCATCAGAGTGACAGAGCACTGTCCAATGAGGGTGTGTAGTCTATCTATGGAGAATCAAGAACTGCATGGGTACCTAACTGTGCAACCTGCAGAAGGGAAACTGCTTTAGCAGAGTTGGACTCAATGATCTGTAGTGGTCCCTCCCAACCCCTACAATTCTGCAATTGTGTATGCTTAATGTGGGAATAGCTCATGATCTCACACAGTACAGCAATATCCATTCCCAAATTTAAACATTTCTTTTAAATAAATAATTTTTCTACAATAAACACTTCTGTTTAATCATTACAAATCCTTTTATCTCATTGCAGTTTAGTGAATTCAAAGTATTTCAATTAGAATATTGGGAGAAAGCAATGTGGCAGGAATAGCAACCCAAAATTCAATGGCTCAAAGAAATACTGCGCTATGTTCGTTGTCTAACCATAGAAACATTTTACTAATGCTATTACTATGACTTAGTGCTGTTAACTTTGTAGAGAAAAACAGCTTTTTCCTGAATTGCCATGTTTCAGCATTTTAAAAAAGTTAAAAACGAGTAAGTTACTCTAAATGGCATTAGAGTGCATAAATAGGAGCTGGACACAAAACCAACTGGTTAGAGCTTTGAAAATGCATGGAATCCCAACCTGAAAAAAAGCGTACAAAGCATGTGGCATTAAGAACCAAATCAAAGAAATCTGGAGAATACATACATCTTCTTGAAACTGTTGAACTAAAGAAAATAAGAAAAAAAAGTCACCCTGCTTGAACCTCAGCACTTATGAGTTTTTGAACTGCAGAGGATTACAGTGTCTCACATCATAACTTCACTCTGAACTCCATTCCCTTTTTTTACAATCAATAAGTAAACAGCAGTTAAACAGATGTTTGGTTAAGTAAGATTATCATGATGGAAAGATGATCTACAATAAATGAAAATGCTCCCCAGTGCTGAAACCTCACAGTAAATTCCACAAAGGAGCAATCACCAGAGAAAGATCCTTCCTCAGTGGCAGTCAGCCCTTAAATGGGATCTAGGAGAGATGCAGCCAGGCTCCACCCCTTCCAGTAGCACAGCTGAACTGCCTTCACCTGTGCTCCTGAAGATGGCTCCTTGTGGTCAATCAGAGGTTCAGGCCATGATCAACAGTTCCCATACACCCATTCCTGAAATAAGCTTAAAAAATCTTACCCCAGACATTGACGTTATAATTCTTTTTAGTTTTCCCAGCAACATTTGTCGCTTCGCAAGTGTAACGGCCAGTGTCTTTTACTTGAGCTCCTTCAATCTAGGAAGAAAACAAAAACCTGGATTTTTTCTTATATTGTTATATAGGAAGGTTACAGGGTGAAGCTGCTCAGGTTTAAATTTTTATGCTTACACCTATCTCCCTAATATTAGTAACAGTACAACTCTTGCATAATCTGTATTTAGGTGTCTGCTGTCTCTCAGTCCTATGTACTGCTCTGTTGGCCCATTAGGGCTAATGCTATTCAAGCTCTAACACACACCTAGCACCTCCCTGATGGGTACACTCCCCATGAAGTTCCTGATGCACACTGACTGCCCAGCTTACCTTCAGCACACTTCCATCTTCAGAGATGCTAAGACCTGGTTTCTTCAGCAAGGGTCTTCCATCTTTAAGCCATGTCAGCATGGGCAGGGGAACAGCGTTGCTCTGGCAGAGCAGCTCCACTGCCTGGCTGATGAGCACAGAGACATTCTGTTCCTCTCCCATGATGTTTGGTGGAACTAGAGCAATAAATCAGAAAAAGAGGCCTTTGGGTACTGCAGACTTCCCATAGTAATACATACTGTAGAATTAACATTTCTTTGCTTAACAGAAATAATATGGCAGTTACTATCTTTTTGACATCCAACTTAGGTCTCCTTTAGATATCAATAAGCACCAGAAATTCTGTTATCTACAGAATATCCTCTACACAAGATATATAGTAGTAAAAGATTAGCCACAGAGAAGTTGCATAGATATACCAGGGCTAGGAGAAAAATACTCAAAATACATTTAGAAAGGAAATTCACCATTACATAAAGATTGGAGAGATATATGTCCCTGCCAAAAGGAGTGTAAAGATTCACAAGATAATAATCAAGCTTGGCCTAAAATGTCATGAACTGTTCCAGACGCTGCCAGCATGTATAGTTGGCTTTAAGAAGAACTCTGACTTTAAGAAGAATTTTGTCCAGAAACAGGCAAACACAAAAGACAGAATGAGAGTTTAGATGGTTCCAGCCAAGTGAATGGGTTAAAGAATTAATCATCTGTAAGATGTGATTTACCATCACATGATTGTCTATTTGTTTTCTGTGGTGTTTCTGCAATTGTTTGCTAGTTACTGCAATTGTTTGCATTGAGCATTCTATTTAAGTATGTACAACAGTTGCAGCAAGAGCCTCATTATCACACGTTTCCAAATTGCAGGAGAGAAAAATCAGCTTTTGGAAGAAAAGTTGTCTATGTGGAAGACAAAAATGCTTCTGGGCACATTCAAATTGCAGCCCATTAGCTGTTCTTGAATGGTATTTTAAAATAAAGTCAACTCACGCTTTTTCCCAATTTTTAACATTAGCTGTTTTCCCAAAAACAAAGCAATTGAGAAACAACTGAGTACTAAACTTTGAAAATCAACAAGTGTTCACAGCTGGCACTGAAAAGAACTCCCTAAATCAAGGAGGAAACATAGCACTAAGAAGACGACATTAAACATTAAACATTAAATTTAAAAGACTAATGACTGAGAACTGCTTGCTGTACATGGCTTTCTATCATTATTCACAGCTGAGCTGAGTGTCCTTTGGTAACAGCAGGCTGGGTCACAATCTGATGAGATTTTTATCTACTGAAACAGCTGACAAGTATTTCAGCCCAAAACACAAACTGCCTTGGAAAATGGTCAGATGTGTGCAGCAGGCCATCACGCTGCTTGCCATCAGCTCTCTGCTGAAAATTCCTTTTCCCAGATTAGAGCCAGTGAGACAGAACTTGGGAGCCCTCACGATAAACTTAGTTTATCTCATTTAGTTAATAGCAAACTAGAACTTGGCTGCTCAAGCATGATCCAGAGGACAACTCTTGCTAGTGCTCTTAATGAAAGATACATTATTAAATCCTTAAGGCATTTGATAGGGATTCCCCTTCCTTTCTTTCCATTTTAAACCAGAAGTCATAGTCACTACAAACTTAATGTTAAGGCAAACTTTAGGTCTGCAATTAAATACTTGCAAAATCTAAACTCTTCTAGCAAGAGTTACTTCATCTAGTAATGTGAGCTTTTTATACTTTTTGTGTACTAAGACTGTTCACTTCACCCAATAAAATGTCGACCAAAACCAAACAGAAAAGCTTTTATTGCTGCAGTTCTCTCACTTTCTAGCTTAGTAATCTGTTAGTTCAGTTGCCCAAAATATGTGAATAAGAAGAAGGGAAGCAGTGGGACCATTCATGAGAAATACTCTTGGCTTCACTTTGAACAAAAAGATATTGAATTAATTAGCACAAAGAAGATTACAGAAAATCCCAAAGTTGTACTCAGCAGACCATCAGTACAGTTGTCATGACATCCTGAAAAATAACACTAACAATAAACCTTTGTTTTTCTTGCACAAGAAGTATTCATCAAAGCAATTGATTTCACAGTTTGGAAATAATGTAGGGAAAATTCTGGTCTCTGTGGACAAGAAATACAGTAACTGAAAACAAATCTGTTTATCTTTCTTTGTAGAAATCACAAAGACCCAGATTCTTTATGAGTATTATAGAACTGAACATTGGAAGCTGATCCGCTACTGCAGAAGGTAAATTTATTTCCAAATACTTCTCCACCAACTGCACTTCCCCCCAGCTAAATGAACTGAAATACATGTAAAAGGAAACTGAGTTCATGAAATGTGGAAAGACAGACACTAGATCATTTGTTTATGAACGAATAAGGTTTAAAATTAATCTAATTATGCTCATGGTAACTATATGTTAAGTCAGGTTGTTCCAACTCTTAGACCAGCTTAGCGCATCGCACATTTCTAACCACCTCAGATCCAACTGCATTCCTAATTATTTTCCTCCTGGGACTTGTTAATTAGATTATTCATACCAGATTAAGTCCTTTTTGTGGCTCTGTGACAGCCTCACTCAAGATGGTCCTGCAGAAGCTCAGTAACAGTAAAATTACAACAGTAACTTTACATAAACAACTTCTAATCATGTCTTTTCATCTCTTCTAGCTAAAAGGGACAGGGATTCCAAAACCAAAGGAATAGTAAGTAGATCCATGCCACTTCTGCACTTATGTATACAAATACACTTGCCCTCGAACTCCAAAAGGTACCTTGATATTCCTTGCTGTAGATGCAAAATGTTATATTCCAATTTAAACTTGAGTTTGCTGTGCCAAAATCCTGACTTTCTCTACTGCCTCTTGCAGATGCAAAAAGTAGCCATGACTCAAGTCATGAGTGAGTATGCTAACCACAGTGCCTTTACAAAGCCAAAATGAAAGCAAATAACCTAACCAGCTGTCTCAATTAGGCTAAGAAAACATGCAGTCTTCTAACTCATAAGATTTCCAGAGTTGTGCTTACAGTTGCCATACAGTTACAGACTGCCAGAGCAAAAACATTTTTCTCCCAACTAATCTAAAAGCAAAAACAAAACCGCAAGGGTTCTTCAATTCCAAAAGTTTCTCTCTACATACAGTACTGTAAGACTTCTAAAACTGCAGATCATTGTTCATCCTCATTTTACAGGTGTACAGAACATTCAACTGTCCAGGGAAACTTTGAGCTTGCTACAGCTAAACTCCATGGCTTTTCACTTGACAGTACATTATGCTCTTTGATATCTGTACTTCACTAGTGACCTCGAAGAATAAAAAATATAAAATAAAATCTTATACAAGCTGCAAGAATCAGGAGGAAGCCAAACAAGCTCCAGGAAATGAGGAGGACAGATGAATTTACACGAGCGCAGTTAAAAAGAATACAGAATCAACTGCTTGGCACAATTTGCCAAGCACAATAGCTAAAGTGATATCTTGCTTCTAAGAAGAGACAAAGTTATCTCGTTGGGCTCAGTATAAAGTCATGATTAGTACTAAAAAGGACAACGCAATTTTGGCAAGTGGTGGCTTGCAAGCAAGGGCCTGAAAATGGAAAGATTTTGAGCGCTGTGTGGTAAATTCACATTAATTCATTAAGGTTCAATAAAGACCACTGAGCTCTCACCCCCACAGCTTTTGTTTAGGGATCAACGTGTAACTCACGCAAAGACAAATATGCATTTTCTCCTATCATTTATAAATAAGCCTTTGAGTACACAACTTTCAAATTCATTGTTGCAGCTACATTTCTTCAAGGACACACAGAACATACATACTTCAATACGTCTGTGTGCACACAAATATATTTATTATCTTTATTTTTTACTTATATACATGTACACACAAACACGCGTCCTGATCTCTTTGGCTTTCATTATGGGTTGGAACAACTTTTCTTCAGTGTTACTAAACATTTGGACCACTAAAGCTCCATGAACAGTTTTCCTCATTCAAGAAAAATTGTCAAGAAAACTCACCATAAACTCTGAGATCTATATCCCTTTGGCTTTCTCCTGCAGCATTCACTGCAACACAGGCATATTTTCCTGTGTCACTTATCTGAGCACTAGTCAACACCAGGACTCGGCCTCCAGACAGAAGCTGCAAAAGAAAAACGACATATTTAGTATATGTGCTTTGATACAAAGCAGAAACATGAGAATGATTAGGCTTTATTCCAAAACAAATTACTTGTTTTGCCACTGATTTTCACCATCTATATTTTACCTGCACTCTTTCCTGTACTGCATTGTTCATTTTCATCAAGACTTGCAAAAGTAAAAGTCTGGCTTTATGCAAATCATAGGAAACTTGAACTTAGAATTCTCTGCAAGATACTGACATACCCCTCTCTGACTAGTTTCAAACATTGTCACATTTTCTGTCTGTGCCCAAAGAAACCCACATACTTACACAAATTTCAGCTCTCATCTTTCAGATAATAAAAATAGCTTTCAGGAAGCAACAATGCCTTATTATTTTCATTCAAAACCATCTCCTTACAGCAGAGACTTGTTTTTCTCCAAGCTGTTACTTTTAGTAATGAGATATTATGCAAACTTAAACTCTAAGAATCTCTCAGTGCAGAAAGGTGGTCCAGTTTAGTCTTCTCGCCAGTCAGTGAAAAACTTGCTTATGGAAACTTTTACTTAGTATGACATTAGTTGGAAGGACCACCTTATTTCAATATATCCATAATGAGCACATTTTGCACAGTAATTACTGTAAAATTGCAACAATATCCCAGAGCAAAAAGCCTTATACTCTCATACTGAAACCTCCAATTTTGTCTGTATCATTAAATTGCACAGGCTTTAGAGGCTCACACCAAACCAAGCAGCAGGATTTGAACCCAATACCTGGAGTCCATTGCTAAAGCTGGAAACAGGACTGCCATCTTTTAGCCATGTCAGGATGGGTGCAGGGATGCCTCTTGCTTCGCACTCCAGTCGCACTAGGTTATTCACCACTGCTGTCACTGTGTCACTACTGTCAGAGATTGATGGTGGGACTGAAAAAAGAAAATAAAGCTGGAGCATCTACATAAGCCTTAAGATAAATCAAAATTAAATCCAATGGGATGCTTACATTTAGAACTTGCTTCTCTTTCTGCAAGACACTATACTGTTGGAAAGATTTCTAACATTAGCATTACTGCCATTTGTTTGCTTTGTGCCAAATGCTGCTCTCACTTACATAAGCAGTTAGATAACTTAAATGAAACTACTGTGAGCAAGGTAAGTAGGATCAAGTCTGCTGCCCAGAGAACAGCTGTGACACCTAGGAACCAGAACCTCAAACCTGAAAATATTCCCTCAGACTTTTATAACGTTCCATTTAGACCTCATGAAAGGCACTAACCATGGTGGAGATTAATTAGAAAAGTTTATACAATAAACTCAATAAACCAAATATATACACAGACCCAGAGTAATAAATCAGTCTTGCAGAAAATACACTTGCCAGTTCAATCTGTACAACATTTGCCTGTCTGATGATAAAAATAATCTTAACTGGACATACTGGACAATTATTTTAAGTGTAAGGCCTAGTAAATATTGTAGAACTATGTTTACAAGAGATACAGGAACATACCTGAGATTTCCAGTACATTTCTTTTGTTATTTCTGTATTTCTTCATGAGCAAACAAGTGTGGTCATAGCACTGGCATACATTTACAGAAGAATAAAACAGCTTTGAAATCAAAAAGCTGTTTTCTGCAGACATTCAATATTTGCAATTTAAGCGTTAAAAAGAGAGATGTTTCATTTGTCAGGAAAATAGGAACAATATAAGTTGCTTCTACCACTTACAACTTGGTCATATACCTGTACTTTCACTATCAATCACAAAAGCTTAATACTTGAAGTCACTCCTAGAAAAAGATGAGAACAGTGCATTCTACTAATACATACCTGACATGGGGGGAAAAAAAAAAAAAAAAGTTTATGTATTCTTTAATGAAAATAAGATGCATTAATAAATTCAGCAGTCTCTACCAGCATGCAGCTCAGACTACTCGTCCTACAACAAATTTCACTAGCAGCAAAAATCCCAGGAAACATGCAGGTGTGATTTTATAATATTTTTTCTACGTACATGCAGTATCTCCATTTCATTTCAACAGCATCTACTGTTCTTAAACGTTGAAAAAGGTTCAAGTAGTGAGAAAGAAGTGCAAAAATCTTATTACAATGAAATCATAAAAATATACTAAGCTGAAATTCAACCTGCTTCCTTCAAACTGAATAGGCCTGCCTAGTTGTTAACCCTATGGAATCAGGCCTTGTTCTTAATGCAAAAATGAGCTGATAATTTCTGCCTCAGCTACTACATCCACAACACTCTATTAACAACAGAAGTTGTTGAATACAACCAGCAGTCAACCAAGACAGATGCTCATTCACAGGGCCAGCTGCCATACAAAAACACAGAGCAGGCTGTCAGTAAATTTGGTGCAACTTTCTGTATGACACTTCAGAGTCTGTTCTTTCTTTAGTAGTTACTCTTGCTTTCATTACTAAAAAAAAAAAAAAAAAAAAACAAAAAAAAAAAAAAAACAAAAAAAAACCTTTTTCTCATCAAACTCAAAATAAAATAAACTGGATGATAACTTTGTTTTTGGCAATTCCAAAAAGCACTCTCTTTAACTTTTCCACCACACAAGCTGAATTAAGAAGGTGCATGGATATGGTTTTTTTCAGCTTCCTTTGATGCAATTAGCACTGGCTGCAACTGTATATATTTCTATTCTGGTAGGGGAAGCACTTTTATTTGTGTAGAGTTTGCCACTAAGTGAGAGAGTACTAGTTCCCTAGAAAACTGTGTAAATTTCTGCTGAAATTCCACTACACATAAGAAGATAAACATATGCTTAGAGCTATTTCTCAGCTTAAATGGAGTAATGACCTTGGTCCTAAATATCTTCTGTAAATTCATCACTAGGTGAGGTTAACTGCACTTGACCATGCCTTGAGCCCTCATTCTCTCCCATGATAGTCATTAATCTAACAGAAACATATGGCCTAGCTCTGTATTTGTTAATTAACAATAATAGGAACTACATACTAAGCATGCGTATCAGCCAGGGACACTGACAAATTTGGACCTCAGTTTTGTGTTGAAGACTCTCACTGAAAACCACCTACATGCGTATGCATGCATCAGAGACAGGAGTTTGGATTAGGGCCTGATCCAAAATACACTGAGATCAGTGGAAGAGCTCCAATTTGGCTTTTGATAACGTCTGTCACTTCTGCAAACACCTACACTTCAACTCCACCTCTTTAAACACAGTATATTTTTCTTTAGGATTCTTGCATTATGAAGGAACATTTGACTTGTGTTCTTTCTTTATCTATTGTAGACTTTAAAGTCATCTGCAGTGAAACTCAGCAATTTCAAATCCTTCCAAACTGTTTAAATGATAATATAAATTATATATAAATAATATAAATCTTTACAACAAATCTGGGGTCTCTGCTCATTCTCCCTAAAAATCAAATTCCCTTATAACATCTTCCTAGTATTAAAAACATGTATCCCAATATCACTAAAGAAAAAAAAGGGGAAAAAAAAAAAAAAAAAAAAAAGAGTGAATGAATGTGCTCCCTTCCTGCCATATCTCTTCCAGGATGATGGTATGATGAATGACAGTAAGACTTCTAAGAAGATTTAAAACAGCAAATGTGGTGCAGGTAGGAGTTTCTCAGAAGCATTTTAATACTTACCATGAACCTGGAGACTGTAGGACAACTCAGCTGTGCCTGCAGTGTTGACTGCCACACATTTATAAACACCAGTGTCAGAGATCTGAGCACCCTCAATCTCCAGAACCTGACCCTTGCTCAGATAAGTGACACTTGCAGAACCGGTGAGTGAACGACCGTCTTTGTACCATGTGATAGCTGTAAAATCAAATGGAAAAGTTGCCAGAAATATTCCCCCTGACAAACAGGTCCAAATATACTTCAGATTTTTCCCGTGAATTGTCAGAGACATAAAACCAACATTTAAAACACAATATTTATTCATTGGAATTAATAAAAGTAAAAAGGAGCCAGGAAATGAGAAAAACAGTGACATCTATGCAAAATAATGACTGCCTACAGGATTCAATAGCAAATTTGAAGCTAGTGTATTCTCACACCACGTACTTATGAAATAATGTTCTGTAAGTTAAGAAAATGTAACATAAAGCATCTATTTTGATGATGTCTAGGCATACCAAGGTTGAAAAATACACAAATACACAATCTATATAATTTTTCACCTTTTACCCTGAAGTATTACTACATTAAACTGAACCACCTGAGAAGTTTAGATTCAAAACACAAGCAGCCAAAACAGTGTTCATCTCAAAAGGCTGAAAAAATGGAAAATGAAAACTGGAAAACTGGTATTACTCCAAAAGAAAATTAACAAAAATGAACAACAAATGAGGACATTTTTGCATCTCAGCCAAAATATGATACTCTTCTTCAGCAGAGCACTGGATCTGCTGAACTATCATTTTACTGGTATCCCTTCACTCTTCAGTTAGATGAGAACAGATACAAGCAGCATGGTTTTCTAACCTTAGAATATCATGAGAACCCAGAAAATCATTAGTATAATCTTTATCACCTGGGAAAGCCACAGAAACCATGGTACACACACAGAAAACATTTGCATTTACACATGCCAGAGGCTTGAAGCAGAGAGAATCCTACGGTTTTCAAGAGACTTTAGGCAAGGTCCTAGGTATGGCCCTATTTGAGAGGCATACTCAATACTGAATGTCTGAATACTGAAAGTCCGCCCAACCCCAGAAAATACTGACCTGACCGGAAAAAGGAGCAGATGCGTTTAAAGCTGGTTTACAGCTGATTTCATAGAACTCTAACAGTATGGTTGCCTAAGGACAAGACATTGCTGTATGCATGAGGGTGTAGATTATCCATGTTGTTTTTCATTTATTTAAATAGAAACAGAAGAAATCACTGAATTTCCCAATTCTTATTCACAAAACTCAATATCCTGATATTCTCTATCATACATGTTTAAAGCTTTCTAGCTAGTTTAAATACCACAAAATTAACTTCATGCTAATAAATATCCATTATTTTCAAAAGATGTAGAAAAGTAACAACTTATGATCAGACATTCTTCATATCCTGAAAGATGCATGTCCATACCTGGTAGAGGGTTCCCCAGTGCTCTGCATTCAAGATGGACTGGATTATTCACAATCACTGTTTCATTTAACATTTTCCCTGCATCCTCCAGTCTGGGTGGTTCTTTAAAAGGCAAAAGCATCAAGTTTTCATTATTTCAGCCACTTGGTTGGCAAAAATTCCAATCACAAGGCATTTTGCTCTCTGAGAAACTTAGGGCAATGAACTGCCAAAGTCTCTACTAATTACTGGATAATGAAGAAATTGTTTTTTTAGGAACTTTATCTGTGGAATTAGACTACACTGGCAAAATCCCATGAAAGGCAGATTTTGCCCTAGGCTTCTTTCTGCTGGCATGGGACGAAGAATGAAAACTGAAAGATGGATGTGCAGAGGTTAAAAAAAATAATAATTCAAAAGAGAAAGGAATACAGATGTAAAAAAGCTGCCTTAAAATCACTCTGTTCAGTTTCTAAGTAGAGGCAGAAACATCGTTACCATGCACATGGAGCCGAATGTGCTGTTGAGCTTCTCCTGCAGCATTTGTTGCCACACAAGTGTATCTGCCAGCATCTTCGCGCTGAGCCTCAACAACTTGTAGAAAACGGCCAGAAGATTCCAGCTGTAACAAAACAGAGTGGGAAACGACTTCAGACAATAATTTCAGATACAGTTGTTAGGCATAAAGGCACAGTTGAAATTTACAATGAATATAGTCAGTCTCATCTTTCCTCTCATCCAGGGTCAAAAGTCATTCAACAGGTCTCGCAGTTCAAAGACCTCAGTATTGCTGGGACATCTGCACTGTTAGCTGTACAGCTGTGAGAAGACCTACACTGTAGAGGGACAGACAAGCATGGTGAAGCGGGGGCTGCAAGCTCTAGCAAGATGTCAAAAACTGCTCACCTTGAATCAAAGTCACTTCAGACGCTTGAACCCCTAGGGTATGCAGGCACTGGAAAGTGCTGTTCACTGAAAGTCAGAATCTCACAATGAAAGGGAATGTACAGGCAGGTGCTACAATGGCAGTGCTTGTAGAAAAACTCAACTAATCCTGCCTCACAATGACAAATGGGTAACACAACCTCGCACCTGACAAATGACCACACCTTGAACACAATACAAATGAAAGGAGCCAGATGCTGAATCTACAGGACTCATACCTTCCCTGGTACGGAGGTATCTAATAAGATTCAGTCTACTGAACACTATTACTCAATCTGATGTACCTATTCAGGTAGAAAGCCCATTGCTCTCCAGGATGAATCTTTAATGTCTTTGTATCACAGCATGAGGGAAGCAAAAGGAAAATAAGTGTTAACACATTTAACTCATAGGAACTATTTTTTACAGTTTGGATTCCACAGAAGACTACTGCTTACTCTAGTATTTCCCCTGGCTGTGTTTACTGGTTGACCATCTTTCAGCCAAGTTATGGAAGGGCTAGGAATTCCATTCACTATGCACTGCAGTGTCACAGGTTTGTGTAGCACAACAGCTCTCTCTGAAGCACCAGCTGATTTAATAGTTGGAGGAACTGCAAGAAACACCAGAAACAAAAAATGAAATATAATTTCAACATATGCGTTTACATATATAGAGGGACTATGACCCCAATAAGAGTAGCTCTACTTCTAATTAATCTACTCTCTTATTTTTCAATCCACTAAAGCTAAAAATATTAACTGAATATTTCAATATCTTCTTGCCAGCAATACAAAATAGAGCCTGTTGCCTTTTTCTCCTTGAGTAACCTACCATGCACAGTAACAACAAATTCCCTTTCATGTTCTCCTGCAATATTCACAGCCACACATTTATAATGGCCAGTGTCTGATACTTGAGCTTGAGAGATGAGAAATTTTTGTCCATTTAACAAGATCTTATGTCGAGTTTCCTCTTCAATTGGCTGGCCACCTTTTAACCACCTACCAAAGAGAAAGCATAATCTCAGATCTCTACTGGAGTAAGATCAACAGCAGTCCTAATATACAAACATTTATATTACACAGAACATGTCAGAAACTATTTTCTCCATGGAGATCTGAAGATGTCAGGTAGTATTTTGCTTCTGGGTGCCAATGGACTATAGTCGTTCATAGGGAGAAGGGAACATATGTGAGCAGGCACTAAAGAAGTCATCAGGAAAGGTGAAATCTAGGAAGCAGCGCGAATAGCAGATGTCATCAAAAGAAGCAGACAGAAGTCTGCAAAGCAAAGGCAATAATTGCTGGCAGATGAAAAACAGAGAGCTGCATTAGCAAGGGAAGAAGGATTTGGTCGCCACTTGTTATCTATCCCAATTCCCACGACATATCTTTTGGCACAATCTACTGAACTGCTTCAAAACAATGGAGTGAAATCACAGAATCACAGTATTGTAGGGGTTGGAAGGGACCTCTAGAGATCATCGAGTCCAAACCCCTGCCAAAGCAGGCTCCCTACATCTTGTCACACAGGTAGGCGTCCAGGCGGGTCTTGAATATCTCCAGAGAAGGAGACTCTACCACCTCCCTGGGCAGCCTGTTCCAGTGCTCCGTCACCCTCGCTGTAAAGAAGTTCTTGCGCACATTCATGCAGAACTTCCAATGCTGAAGTTTCAGCCCATTGCCCCTAGTCCTGTCCCCACGCACTACTGAAAAGAGACCAGCCTCGCCACTATGGCTCCCACACTTCAGGTATTTATAAACCTGGATCAAGTCCCCTCACAGCCTTCTTTTCTCAAGGCTAAACAGACCCAGTTCCCTAAGTCTCTCCTCATAGGGGAGATGCTCCAGGCCCTTCACCATCTTTGTGGCCCTCCGCTGGACTCTTTCCAAGAGATCCCTGTCATTTTTGTACTGCGGAGCCCAGAACTGGACACAGTATTCCAGATGAGGCCTCACCAGGGCAGAGTAGAGGGGGAGGATCACCTCCCTCGACCTGCTGGCCACGCTCTTTTTAATGCACCCCAGGATGCCATTGGCCTTTTTGGCTACAAGGGCACACTGCTGACTCATGGCCAACCTGTCGTCCACCAGGATGCCCAGGTCCCTCTCAGCAGGGCTCCTCTCCAGCCGGTCTTCCCCCAGCCTGTACTGGTGCATGCAATTATTTCTACCTAGGTGCAGGACTTGCTTTTGTTCAGCCTCATCCAGTTTCTTACTGCCCAGCTCTCCAGTCTGTCCAGGTCTCGCTGAATGACAGCACAGCCTTCAGGCGTGTCAGCCAATCCTCCCAACTTCGTGTCATCAGCAAACTTGCTGAGGGTGGCCACTATCTGCTCAAGGTCGCTGATGAAGATGTTGAACAAGACCGGACCCAGTACAGACCCCTGGGGGACGCCGCTAGTCACAGGCCTCCAGCTGGACACCGCACTGCCAACGACAACCCTCTGCACTCTGCCAGTCAGCCAATTCTCAATCCACTTCACCGTCCACTCATCTATCCCATACTTCCTCAGCTTTGTTAGAAGGATGTCATGGGGGACCGTATCAAAAGCCTTACTGAAATCAAGGTAGACTACATCTACCGCTCTCCCCCTGTCTACCCAGCGAGTGTCATCTTCATTAAAGGCCACCAGGTTGGTCGAGCACGACCTCCCCTTGGTGAACCCATGCTGAGTACTCCTGATAACCTCCTTTACTCCCAGTTGCCTGGAGATGGCATCCAGCACAAGCTGTTCCATCACCTTCCCTGGGACAGAGGTGAGGCTGACTGGCCTATAATTACCCGGGTCATCCTTCTTGCCCTTTTTGAAGACCAGGATGACATTGGCCATCCTCCAGATATGGATCATACATACTTGCCACTGTTTCCACCAGAGACAAGAGTCTGTTCTTCAGACAATAACTATCACTAAATAACACAGACTGTATATAAACGCTACCTTTAAGTTCATCCAATCAAATGGCAGATTTTTTGTTTTATAGTCATACCAATCCCCTTACGTGATTGTTGGTGAAGGTGTCCCTGTTGCCAAACATTCCAGCTCCAAAGGGCTATGGAGAACCACGATGTAGTCCAAGAACTCATCCCCACCTTCCACAAAAGGTGGGACTGCAGAAGAGAAAAAGCCATCAGCACAAATATTGCACCAGCAATGTAACAGAAGTTTATTAGAAGTACTAGTATTAAAAATAAATAAATAAATAAAAATCTTGACATCCATCTCACTTTGGGACACAGATTTGGAGTTCATTAGGAATCACTGCTCCTTTTTGAAACAAAACAGGTAGACGGAAACATATTCTGAATTCAAATCATTCTTACATTCTTATCTCTCTTTTTTAAAGTACTTTTTTTTTCCTCCAAATTCAGTCTGAGATCCCTTGTGAAAGGGTGTGTTGGTGGGGTAAGCCTTTCAAGACATTCTGTCAGCAAACAAAGAAAGCAAAGGCCCCTCTTCCAGGACCTCTCCACACTCTGCAGGAGTGAGTGAGTAGGAGAGGAGGCACTGCCACATGTCTTCTCCTGGCTCCTTCACTGCCCAGCAAGATCAGTAAGACAGACATGAGAATGGGTGCTCTACATGTATATGCAACAGAGTGGCAGTACTCTTCCAGAAGGTGCTTCAAAGCCTAAAAGTGTTTTGAGGGAAAAAAATCAAGCCTTTCTCAAGGCTTCATTTACCTAGAGAGTCAGAAGGGACTGCTGAGATACAGATCATGGTAATGGGTTCAAGATATTTGGTAATTTCAGAAAAAAAAAAAAAAATGCAGTGCCCAGCTTTAACAAATAAGCACCTTGACTAACTGATTTTTTATATAATTTTACCAACAAAGACAAAAAACATGCTTTATGGCAAATCTGATATATCAATAGTTGTGTTGCTCACACACCTAGGATTTCAACTCCATACTTGATTTCTTGTTCTCCAGCTATGCTTGTAGCCACACACAAATACTGGCCCTGGTCAGCCTCAACAGCATTGAGGATCTCCAACTTCTTCCCACCAGACACAATGTGGAGGCTGTCACTTGCTTTCACAGGTACACCATCCTTTAACCAGGTAAGGAGAGGAGAAGGGTTGCCAGCAGCTTTACATTCTAAAGTCAATGAATTGCCAGCAACAACCTGCCTGCTCTGGGCTGTTTCAGCATTGCCCTCTATTACTGGAGGAACTGTAGAAAGGAAAAAATGTATTGCAAGTGATTAATTCTGTAGAAATGTATTAATAATACAGAAAATGTATTAAGAGCAAATGGGCTAGTTCCTCTTCACCCTCTTTGGCTCTACGTACCATTATGTCACATGCATACGTGTGAGAATTTGCTCCCAGGGCAAGCCAAGCCCTGTAGTTTATTAAAAACCACTTGTACAAAAGACGATATGCAAGATTTCAAGATGAAAGAACCAAATTTGAAAGTCTCAAAAAAGTACATTTGGGATCCTGACCACAGATGTTATTTCACCTAAATACTGGTCAGCATACATATATGAGAAAGGATTCCTGGAGAAGAAATATCTCTGATACTTCACTAAAGCAAGATATCAATGCCCCTGAAGTTAACAGCTTTTTAAGAGTCACCTAATGCACAAGGTTTAAAGCTACTTCTACACAGTCTTGCTGACACAGGCCAGACTTTAAATGCAACCACTGACTGCTGATCAACCTTGTCAGGTTTGCAAAGGTTGCTCACACCAGGAGGACAGAAGGCTCTCAGAACACACATCCTGTAACATGGCAAATAATCAAGTTTGATAAGCTCTCACTTACCATAGACATCCACCTCATATATTTTTTCAGCAGCTCCAGCAGCATTGGTCACATGGCAAGTGTACTTCGCAGAATCTGACACTTGGGCATGAGGTATTTGCAGGAACTGCCCTCTGTCCACATATAAAGCTTGGGGGCTGGAAATAATGGGACGTCCTTCTTTGTACCAGGTAATGGTAGGAACAGGGATTCCCTTTGTTTCACAATCCAAATTTATAAGATTGTTAAGAAGTGCTGAGACCTCTGTAGTAATATTGCCTCCTTTAATACTAGGAGGAACTATTTCAAAAGAAAAAAGAACAGCATAAAAGCCTTAGTATACAAGTCTGTGCAGTTCTAAATAATTTTAACATTCAAATGTACTAAGAATAAAAGATTTTAGGTTAATCAGACTTCTGATCTTTCCTGGTGCTTTTGAGATGCTTTTTTCCATGTCTATAGAATTCCCTATGGCACACTGAGCTGGAAGAATGAAGAGAGAACAACACAAACAAATGGAATCTAATGTCAAAGAACATCTTATATTTAATAAACAGGCACCACACCAAGGGGCACTGGAAAGCACTGCTGCCTCACTATGAGTACCTGAGAACACTTTATATTTGAGGCTCCAACATCTGCCAAGTTAAGTCAGCTGGGCCTCTGTGCCTCCTGTAAAGCATTTGGGCACAATCCTGACCCTTCCCTGTCTTTGAGGAGTAAAGAACAAGCAAACTCTGGATGTCTTGGGAGTTGCATCCTCCCAGTGAACGTTGACCTGTTATTTAAGATAACAAAGACATCCATGACTGGAGTGGGAAATGCTTGATAATGTGAATTTCTGAAGATTAAGTCACTTACTTTGAGACTAAATATGAGCTTAACAGTCAGCTTTGTGCTCCTATTTTTGAAGTTTTTGGCCCACAGTCATCTCCCTCACTCACTAGGCAGCAGTACTCAGATTTTTCCTAGCAAACAAGCTCTTGTGTAAAATCAGCCAATATAAAAGATTCGTAAATTTCTGTAGAAGCAATAAAAACACAGTGCAATTGGCAACAACTAAATTTATAGCTGCTGAAAGTACCAGACACATCTGGCAGACATGTTAACTCCTGCCAAACATGTTCAGCATATCCTAGACTTATCATAGAATCATAAGGTTGGAAAGGACCTATAAGATCACCTTGTCCAACCGTCCTCTCTTTACCATACCTACAGAAAAATCACTAAACCATATCTCCTAGCTCCCTATCCAGACACCTCTTGAACACTGCCAAGAATGTCGACTGCACCACCTCCCTGTGCAGCCATTCCAGTGCCTGACCACTCTCTGAGAGAAAAAGTTCCTTCTTATGGCCAGTCTAAACCTCATCTGATACAACTTGTGGCCATTTCCTCGGGTCCTGTTTGTTGCCTGGCAGAAGAGGCCAAGCCCCTCCTCATCACAACCTCCCTTCAGGAAGTTGTAGAGTGCTGATTTGTAGAGTCCACTGATTTCCACAGTGTTCATTCAAAACGCCATCACAAAAATGTAAAGAAACATATCAGTGAGCCTATATGTCAGACCTACACCTATGAGATGGATCTTGCTGATTATCAAACCATGATGAACTACTTATGAAATATTCTGTGTGCTTGCATATGCAAATATATAACATTGCTGAAACATTCAGTTCAAAGGCAAACGCATTTCTCCATCAACAAATGCTTTCATCCACAAAGATAAAAGTAGAACTAGAGAACTAAAACAAAGCAAGAACTAGTAGGCTTTTTTTTGTCTGGTCAAGATTAATTCAACTCTCTTCTCTGAAGAATCTGAAGTAAGGTCTACTCATTCAGAGGGATCTGAGTGTTTGTTTTTTTTTACTGCTCGTAAAAACACAAAAAGTACACTCTACACAACATAAAATAAGAATGTTAACATAGTTACCCCATGCTAGTGCTTCTCTCATTATAAATGACCACAGACTACACCAACTTGAGAGAGATGAAATAGTACTCTACCTGAAGACCTTCTGGAATCTTTTTATCAGTGACTATTTATATCTGACTCTTTTTACACCTTCCTTTATATTTCTGCATTAAATTTAACTTATTCCAAAGTAATTTATGTTTGTCTGAACATCTCCCTTTGAAAATCCTGTGTACAAAACTGAAGAATTTTCTTGGATCAAGCAGTGTATAAACTCACCATGGATGATCAACTTGACCTCCTTAATTTGTTTTCCAGCATCATTAGTCGCACTGCACTGGTAATGACCTTTGTCAACCCTTCGAGCAGACTTTATATGCAGAACTTGACCTTTCTCCACAAGCTCAACATTGGGATCACCCAAGAACAGAGGCCTGAAATAGAGATTATTTCACTATACAGAACTCTGACTCCCATCCTTTTGGATGGGGTCATTAAACTGACAGTTATGAAAAGGATTCCTTTAATGGCAGCAATTGTACTGAAGAGTATCATTTAACACCAGAGAAACAGCATCCATCCAAAGAATCATGATAAAACAAAGAATTGTTATAACTATGTTGACTCCTGGTTCTCAGAAGAAACCAAACATAAAGGTACTTTATGCAGGCCATCCAGAATGCCAGCAGCAGGGCCTGAGCCCTACTCCTGATTTCAGTTCACTTTTCTAATTACTAGGTCATTATAATCCTTTGCTGATAACAAAATATCTGTATATACTACATGGAAGTATAAATATATCAACTTCTTGTCATACCAGAACATCTGTGAGTTCAATATGGACACTAGCTAAACCATTAAATACCAATGCTGTTTAAAACTATTTATAGCTAATATTTAAGCTGCCAAGAATTATATTTTTTGCATGCTTTCCAGGAAGATAAGATGAAGAATTGAGGAGGCTAGAACTGGTCTTAAACCTTTAGAGTATGTAGATAGACAGACAGACAGATAGATAGATAGATAGACAGGGAGAAAGAGAGAGTATATATATAGATAGATAGATATAGATAGAGTATATAGATATATAGATCGATAGATATATGCTCTAAATATATATACATACATACATATATATATATATAAAACTGTACAATACACCAGCTGGAAAAGAGGGTTAACACTAATTAAAAAATCATGCCAACAAAACAGCCATATTACAACAAAAACTGTATTTCAAGATAGACTAAAGCTCAAAGAAAGGGTTGTGTCTGTCTTGGCTCATATATTTCCTAGCTTCAAATATTGTAAATATGCCCTGCAGGCACCAGTGTCAGAAATGGGATAGTTTACAAAAAGAAGCAGGATGCTGAGTTTTGAATAAAGGACTTGCCATGTTACGCTACCACAAATTTTATCCAATGACAATTATCTAACATTATGTAGTAAAAAGCAGAGCTTGCTGCTACTATGCACCTTTTTACTCTATGTTCTAAGGGAGAAATAACCTAGATATAGGCCGAAAAAATAACAGTATACTTACTTGCTGTCTTTGAACCAGTGAATGGTAGGGAAAGGAAAACCTTTGGCTCTGCACTCCAGACTCACTTCCTGGTTGAGGATGACTGCAATTTCACTGGGGGTATCAGCACCTATTATACTTGGAGGAACTTCAAAAAAAACATGTCACAGGAAGAACTGGTATTTAAACACGGAAGCTAAACTTGGAGACTGGAAGAAATGCTGCAGTGGATAATGCTGTTCCCTTGAAACAACTTAAGTTTTCACTGCAAGACTACTGCTCATTCACAACATCACTTCTACTGTAACAAGCATACATATGTAACAAGCATAAATATGTAACAAACATATTCATGTTGCTAAACTGCACAACAGTAAACTCTTTTATATCTCAGTGTGCTGTACCCTGAAAATAAAGTAGCAAAGACCAAAATCCAGAATGAGAAACAGCATTCTGTCTATGTCACTATGAGAACAGCAAATTTTAAGCATTCATAATCCATCATGAAAAGCGCTTCAGTAGATGATTTTTAAGGGGAAATGAGAGGAAGAACCCATTTATAGTAAGTTGAAACTTACTGGTTTCTTAAATTTCAACTATTTTTTTGTTTAACAAACAAGCAAACAAACAAAAACAGAACTAACCTAGTATATCTAGGTTAAAGAGCTTCTCAGAACTTCCTGCTATATTTATGGCTTTGCATGAGTATTGCCCGGCATCATCAACAGTAGCTTTAAGGAGCTTCAGTATATTTCCATTGTGCAAAATCTGGAGAGTATTGCTTTCCACAACCTTAAAATAATCCAAGACATGAGCCTTATGTAATCCAAGTTACATCAGACAGATATCACAGATGGATCTTTATAAGAACATGGTAGTTTCTGTTTAAAAATAATCCATTTCCCTTTTCAATTACAGCACATCTCAACTGCAATCTATCCAATGTGACTCCTAGCACAACATACAAGAGAGGGCGAAAACAATAAAGAAACTCTTTGTTCATCAATAGCAGTTAGACATAAATGTGCATAAAGAGATCTCTCCTAATATAAACTATCGCTTATCAGCTATAAGTAGAAGCATAGAACACACGGGTAACCCTTAGGAGTTCAAATCACTTCCAAGAATTCCCATTTCTCCATCTACAAAATGAAGAAAATACCATTACCCTTTGCAAGCATTCTGGCATTCACAGAACTGTGAGACTTCCAAGGCTATTTCCTAGGGAGATCTCAAAAAAGTTTGCTTTTGATTTATTGAACAGTCAAATTAACGGATTAGTCATATTTATCTGGATGTCTCTGTGGGTGTTCTTGGTACAGTTTAAATATACATAAGGTATATACATCTCATATCAAGCACTCAAAAGAAAAAATTAACACAAAATATTTTGTAACTGAAAATGGCTACAGTTACATCAATTAAATTAATTGTGCATACCTGGATATCTTCTTTATACCAGGAGATGACTGGGAATGGATTTCCAGATACTTCACAGAAGAGACTTACAGGCTGATTAACAACTACAGATGTATTTGTCACCTTTTCTTGATCTCTAATTTCAGGAGGAACTACAAGAAAGTTCAAAGCCATATGTGTATTAAGTCTTCTAACTCAGTGATTTCCCACTTCATTCTTTTCCCAAGTCAAGGACCTCTATCATCTACATCTTTCAGGCATTCTTCATTTCATTCATCCTGAAAGTTTCCATTTCCCCTTTGACTCGGGACCACTCTCCTGATGTTATTCTTTTGTCAAAGAACAAGACTCTTCTCTTGGTCTATTACAAAGAGTCTGCTGAAACACAATCTCCATCACCATTTAAAGAGACTAATCTGTAAAATGCCATGTTATTTGCTTAGAATATTAAAGGAGGTAAATTGCAGAGAATAATCCTTCCTCTTCACATCCCCAAGAATACCTGCCCGTCACTTGTAAACCCATAAGAATAAAGAGAAAGGTCCTATGTGATGGATTAGAAAAAGACGTAAGCCTTGCTAGCACGTGATGGAGTACCTGCATTTCTAAGTGCAAACACATGATCCTGATTGGGCATCAAAACTGTGAGAAGTGAATAGGAGTAAAAGTACTCTCTTAGAAGTAAAATGTACCATATCAAAACATATCTCACAGTCATCTGTAGATTTCCTATTTTGCAATTAGGATTAGGGAAGAGTGTCTTTTATTCTATGGTCATTCTGACAAACAACTTTTCTCACACTTACCATATGAAATGCAAAACCATCGCCAAAACTTTAACATCTGCACTACGAGTCTTCACCTGTTACTTGTGTTAAAGTTATCAACAATAACTAGAGCTTTCTACTGATGAGACTAACCTAGCTCTTTAGGTTACACAAAGACTGTTTGTTTATAAAACTATGTAAAACAGAAATAATAAAAAATACATGAAGAGTAACAGTATCATAGAAGCTCAGTTTAGTTTTCATGATTCACCTGCCCATGGGAAGATTTGGGACACGCAATCTCCAACAATGAAACAGAATAATCTCTTTCCAAATATGTCCCCAGTAGTTGTGCTTATTATTTACCATGAACTTTCAGGTTATACTTTCTTTCTCTACTTCCAGCTTCATTGGTTGCCACACAGATATAGTCTCCATTATCAGAAGGTGTAACAGAAGCTATGATCAGCAGCGTGTCATTCTCCAGAATTGAAATTCCTGGTTCTCTGCCTGTCAGTTCTCTTCCATTATGTAGCCATTTGATGATAGGCTTTGGAATACCTAACAAGAATAATGCAAAACTTCAAGCATCAGTTCACACAGCTCAGAATAAGAAGGATTTGAATAACTGCCATTGCTTGCTGACAAGAACAATCCACAAGGAGTTCATGAGCCTTCAAATTTACAGTTACAAGTAAGATCATTGCTAAAAAACTCAGTCCTAAACATTTTAATATTCTTGTTGGCTAGTAATGACTTTTCAAAGTACCTCATCAGTTTGTTTAAACTGCAATTAGTTTGAATTTTCCATACAAAGTATATATGGAAAACATTGCATATTTTACATTTTTACAATAACAAGGATTATCAATTATCAGTAGTCAACAGAAAAGTATACTTTTGTCACTGAAAGAGGTAATACTGATACATACCTTTTACTGGACATGGGAATGCAATGCGTTGATTTGCCACTCTTTCTTGAAAGGGATTATTGTATGGAGGATCAAGGTCACCTATAGTAGGTGGCTCTGAAAGAAAATTAGACTGCTCAAAATTTTTTTATGCTTGCTTCCAAATTTAAGAATGCAGTCTGGCAATTCATAATTTTTGAATCTCTCTTATTCATGCTATCACCATTCACACACTCTACAATGATGAAGTGTACCTCACAAGCAGGCTTGACTTCAAGAGGAACATTTAGGAAGCAATCAATACAAATAAAACTTCTGACTTAAATTGGGGATAAAAATGCTATATGTCTTCTGAAGGCAGAGACAATGTTACAGCAAATTCTAAAAAATATGAGATAAACCTTAAAAAATATATTTTTTTCTCATACCATATATTAGTACTTCCTCCACTCTTTGTTCTTGTATCTCATTTTAAACTTGTGTGTGGATACATACAAATAATATGGCAGTTCTTTGTTGTTCACAACGAGCAGCTCTCAGCGTCTCTAATCCAAAGGCATCGGAACAGCCTTTAGACTATTATGAGGAAGAAACACTTCCTACTTAAGTCAGTCATGCTGCATTGCCAATGTCAGCTGATCATGTGAGGAGTTATACTATATGTTTAAACTGACAAGTGAATCACTGCTGCCCCATCATCATTTTAGTAGCATACTGACTGATGAAGCTTATGCAAAACTCCAGTTCCTTTTGAAGCTGTGCCACCACTCTCTGATGTTCAGAAACAGTCTATGAAAATGTGAGATGCGAATGAATACACAGAGAAAATACTTGAAGAGAATATTTCCCATAATGGTATCTGGTTTTAATTACATACTGCAAAAGCAAATGAAAAATATCATAAAGATTTAAAAGAAAAAAATAAACAATTTGAGCTTCTTATTTCTGCTAACTCTCCACAGAATGTTTGTATACTCCCAAGTTTTCTTAATTAACATCAGACCATAACATCTAGAACAGACTCGAATTTCACATGCTGTAACTGTCAACAGCAAGGCGCATCACCCTCCAAGATATAAACCTGACTGCATTGCCATAAAACTACACATAGAGCAAAAGGCAAGGTTACAGTCCTAGCAGCAATACCTTGAACTTGAATTGTTATCTCAGAGGTGTCACTGCCTGCTGCGTTACTGGCGATGCACCTGTAGATCCCGGCACTGGAAAGCTGGATGTTGCTGATGCTCAGGGCTCCACCCAGGCTGTGAGTGGGCTGCCCACTGTCTATTGGCACAGCATTGCTGCCTCTAAACCAGGTGATTGTTGGCGGAGGGCTTCCCTGGGCACTGCAGGGTATGTCAACTCTGTGGCCAGTCTGGACTTTCATAATTTGAGGACCACGCTGTATCTTAGGAGGAACTAAGCAAGATGACATATTAAGTCAAAAGTAATGCGAAGGAAGTGATGTACAAGATCATTTTTGAAGGCAGTTATTCTCTCTTTCATTTTAGAAAACCTCCTTCCTTACTGAGTGAAACAGAACTCTCTCACATGCAGAACTGCATGTTATTTAAAGGTAGGATGTATAATAGCCTACACTAAACATGCCTGGAGAAGCTACATTTCAAATTCTATTACACTACTTCCATATGAGCATTATCATTGCACCCTGCAGATTTGAAAAGTAAAGCATACTGGCTTTTCAAACAAAAAGAATCAAAAGCTTTTACTAGAAATTTAATTACATTTCCCCTTTGACATTTTAATTTCCTTCCCAATTCCTAATTTTTGTATGCTTCCAAATACAAGTTCAGACAAAAAGATATACTGGAAAAGATCTTTCTGATCCCAAAAAAATAATACAAATCTGATTTAACTCTTCTGCCACAATGTTTTTCTAAGGATCACTCTCAGTAAAGTCTAAAAACAAATGTCTGAAGCAGTAACAAGTACCGTTTCCTCTGTTAATGTACAATGACAGACAACTAAAGATGCACACTGATATCAGACCACTCTCTACAGACAACTGTTATAGCCATTATAACTGCATTCATGAAGTTGAAGCGTTTAGAGCTGCCAGGGGCAGGAGTTCCATGCTGACACATTTATGGCATGTGAGGCACTTCCAAACTGCATGAGACACAGCAGAACTACATACACAACACGCACCGACCAGCACCATCTGGGATATGCCAGGTCACAGCTCCTGCTCCCACTCTCCTCTGTGCATCAGCACCAGCAACAGGGATGTATGTCACAAGCTATGCTTCTATATGATACAGATGAGGAGAAACAAAAGGGAGAGCGTGGAGGTAATGATAGATGACATTACATAAATTGTAAGAAGACTGTGATTGGAGCCCCATCACAACAAGAGTAGGAGGGAGGCAAGGGGGTGAGAATTTGATGACTTGTGGTATGAAGGAGAGGGAAGGGAAGGGGGCATCTCTCAGCAAGAGAAACTAGACATCTTCTCTGAGGGGGAGGAAGGTGGACACAAGGTCAGAATGCTCGTTCAAATAGAGAAGTAAGACAGCTCAGGCCGAGAGAATGGGGATGTTCAGCCTGGAAAGCAGAAGGCTCCAGGAAGACCTGGTAGAGGCCTGTGATATCTAGAGGGGGCTGAGGGAAAGCTGGATTCTTATCAGGGATTGTAGTGACAGGGAACCATTAAGACTGGTGGGAACTCAGCATCTACAAGCCTCAGACAACTTTGCTATTTTCAGACATTGTTTTCAAACCTAATACTGAGGAGTCTGTTGCACAGAGAACATCCGAGAGTATTAGAACAAGAGTTTTTAACTCTTAAAATTCTTCTGGCTGACCCAAGAGTCAAATATGCTATACAGATGTAAATCTTCCATGAGCCTAAGTAACATGAAAGGAACGTGTACATATATAGGAACAAACATATATATTCAGGTAATGTGTACACCTAATGAGTATCTATACATCTATACAGTATTTCTTTTCCATATAATCAATAAAAACAATTTGCATATGAAGATAATATGAGCAGAAAGAATATGGGTCAGTAGCATTTAACGTATGAAAGAAAAAAATGTAACTATACATTAAAATTATATTTAATGTATATAACATCTTTAGGATACTAAATTCAATGTTGAAACTTGCTGATGATTTTCCTTTAAGTTAAAACTTACCATGTACACTTAGTTTCACTGTCTGAGTCACATTCCCAGCAATATTGGTGGCTACACAGAAATACATTCCACTGTCTGAAACTTGTGTCTCACTGATCTTCATTGACCCTGAGGGTAGGAAAGTGTGTCTGCAAAATTAAGAAGCGGATACGCTGTATAAACATCTACAGAATGGTGAATGATCCTTACTTTCTTGACTGATCACTACCAGCTAAATTACCAGCATTCTACATGGCACTGAGCTGTGCCATATTACTAAACTATGACTTATTCATTTTTTCCAACTCTTTACTGAGACATGTGAAGAATATAGAGCAAGTATCTAAATAAGATGCAAATTGTAATGTTTGGTTCTAGCTATTTACAGGAGATACAGAAACCTGCCTCATTTCTAGATATGGAAACAACATCTGGTAGAGGTTCCCATCATGGTAGAGCCTCCCATCACAGATTTATGCTCATCCCAGGTCAGCAGAGTCAGAAAGTTTGCATTAAACAGATTGTGATTCTACTTCAGCATGGCCAAAATACTTCATGATGGTTCAGGATGAAGGGGAGGAGAGATGTGAAGAGCATTCTGATTCAGAACCACCAGTTCTGGAGCTTATAGAATTTGTCATTATTTCTGACTACATAATTAACGGCGTAACACTGAATTTCACTGTAGCTCTGGTCTAAGGCTTGCAAGACACAAGAGCACAAGGATACAGACTTGGCTGGCCAAGCCAAATTCTTCTTCTGTAGCAGTTCAAAAGGAAAAAGAGGAGGAAAGGAAAAAAGAGCAGCCAGAAGATGACAAGAAGCAAAAAGCACTCAAAGTTATATACAGAATTAAGGCAAAGTTGGTGGGAATTGGTGGTATCACTCATCTTCCTTTCTCTGGCACTGGTGAATCTGGAGAATACAACAGGTTGAAGGGATGAGTGGAAGAAAGTGAAGTGCATTTCCTTCAGGCCACTGATATTCATCTGATATCATGATGCCCCTATCCTTCCAATGCTTGTTTTTTTAAATAACCCCAAAAGATATGATTGATGGGATAACTCATCTCCCACTACTTTGCCCATTAATTACAAATGCTTTCTGAAAGAAGTTTCTTCATTTCTACTTTCATTTCATTCCTCTTTTTTTTTTTTGGGGGGGGGGGGGGATGGTCTCAGATGATTTTATATGACTAGCTCTAACTTTTGCTGACATCTGTAAACAATTTTATGGAATGGGCTGAGTTGGATCACTGCTACTCTGGAGAGCTTGGGCAGCTCCACAGTGAGCAAGTAGACTATTTTATCTATGTCTCTTGAGGTAAAATGAGGACAAGTAATGGAGCAAGAATGCAGATTCATTAACGCATACAATCAGTTCACAGGGCAAAGCAGAAAATTTCACAACAGAGTACTAATTCCAAATTAACTCTCTATACATCTGTTCCACATATATTATTCAGCCAGCACATACCAGTTGTTAAGGCTGTTCAAGAATCAGTGGGAGCGGTGGATCTCAGGCCAAGGTTTGGCCACAAAAGAAACAGGTGCCCTTTCAGGTTTGTAAAACTGCTTAATATTTCACTTGGATCATGAAGACACACTAGACAATGGGTACAGCAGCTGCTACAGAATGCACCTGGCAGCATCATTCTTTCCTGGTTTACAAAAGCAGCTGCAGTCTTTGCCTCTTTTGAGGTGGCTGGGAGACAAGGAAGCACTAGCACACCCTGTGACAGTGCCCAGAACTGCAATTGAGCGCATACAGACAACTGCCCTTTCTCTTCTTTTCCATCACACTGAAACAGTATGAAAGAACCCTAACTTTGCAGCCCACCTCCACAGTCTCCCAGACTGTCAATTCTGTTTTCACAAACATTAACTATGCTGTCACATTTTCAAGAGCATCAGAAGAGTTCTGGATCCAAAGCATAGCAAACACTGAGCCCATGTAATCATTCAGAAACATTTATTATAATCTCAAATCTGCTGGGTTTCCAGACTTCCGATGAATAACAGGCAGTGCTTTTCTGAGAATAGTATGAAGTAAAACAGATTTATAAAGATTTTAAATTAGACACAATTTACATGGATCTCTGGGCACCACTACAGTACACATACAACGGGATCCTCTCTTACCCTGACCTCCTGAGCTTGCACATTTCAGAGAAAATACTGAAGTTCTGGCACTGTGTACAAACACACACCACAGTACAACAATGTGCAGACTTTGCTTCCTTCAGAGAAGGATCCACATTCAGTCTGGAAAGTTTTTTAAACCTGTGGTCCTCTTGAAGGACAACTTCATATCTTCCAATTGATCAATAGGTAATCAAAAAGCCTTCCAAAATCTTAAAATCTTAGGCAGAATTTCATTTTTCTTTTGTTTTCATCAAGCAATTGCAATTTGTTGTTACCTTAGAGAGAATGGAGATATGAGCTGTGTCTCTTTAGCCCAGGTAATTATGGGAGGTGGCAAGCCCTTTACTTCACATGGAAGAGTGATATCTTCTCCTGTAATTACTGAGATCTCTATAGGTCCATGCCCTTGCTGGTCTCCAGGCCTGGATACTCTAGGTTTCACTATAACATGGAACACGTTAAGAAGCTACAGTGAATATGTATACATGTACAAATGTAATAACTATAGTTCAGATCAACCTTGTGTGTGTGTGTCAGGTATATAACTACAATCCTGTTTTTGAATACGTCTGCAATAGATTTGCTGCCATAAATCACTGTAATGCCAACATTCTACACCTGGTTAGTTCAGACTTTGATTGATGCCTCCTTACAACACTACAAATACCAACAAGCCTGCACTATCTGCCTAAAAAGCTGGGCAGCAATTAATATAAGCAGTTCATGCATATGTTGACATCTGTACTGTATAGGTAGTTTGCAACCAGTAGCTGAAATATATATTATATATTGCATTATGCTATAGCACCAATAACTGAAAGTCATAAAACCCTTGCTAAGCACACTAATCATCTTAACATCAAAATGATACTATATTTTAGCTCATATATACCATATACGGTCAGCTGGACTTTCCGTGTAGCGTAACCAGCAGCATTTGTTGCAGTACACACATATTCCCCAGTCTCTTCACCCTCTGGCGAAACTACATAGAGACTCCCATCAGAACCTGCAGAAAATTTCCCATTGCTGGGAAAAATTATTTCTCCTTTCTGTAGAAAGAAAGAGAAAAAGTCCAAGTTCTCGGATCTCCAAAAATAGAGCAAATTGCAAATAATTAACTCAATAACAGCTGAATTTTGTGAAAAGAAAATCTAACGAAAACATTTAAACTCTTAAAGGAATATTAAAGTTATTAGTGGCTGAAGCAACTTAACCTGTTGCTGCAGCCCGTTTGCATGAAGCCTACTGTATTTTTAATGTAACACAGTCAGATTTTTCATAGCTCTGAAGACAATGTAAAATGCAGGAAGCCCAATTAAACAAAATAATATTTTAATCTACATTACAGCACTGCTTCTACTATTCGTGGCTTCTACTGTTTATGGCTGAGATCAACAAAATATTCTGAATTAACTAAGAAGTTTGGCCTTGAAATTCTATCCACAGAAATTAACCAACTTCAACTAACTTTTCATACTCTTTCAGAGTCACTGTCTGAGCAGTAAAAATAGAAGCATGTGATTCTCATGCAGAAAAAAATGTTATTTTGTTTTATATATATATATATATATATTGTCATATGAAAAAAAAAATCTATAACCTAATTCTTTAAAAAAAAAAAAAATCATCATTTCAATTTAGTAAATGTTGGTATTGGTTTCTGATGTAAAAACAGGCCTTGTATACATTGTATAAAATGTTTCTTAGCAGACCATTCCTTATCTATACTGAAAATTATATGCAGTAATAAGGGAGAAAAACTTCTACTGCACATCACTCCTCCTGTGTTTCATTCCCAGCTAAACCAATAGTTATCTGTTCTAATCGTATAATCATAGAGTTACTCAGGTTGGAAAAGACCTCAAAGATCATCAAGTCCAAACGCAGCCTAACCATAGAACCCTAAATCTAGCAACCCTCTGCTAAATCATATCCCTGAGCACCGCATCCAAACAGCTCTTAAACACATCCAGGGACGGTGAACTCAAACACCCCTCTGGGGAGCCTATTCCAGTGTTTAACTATCCTTTCTGTAAAGAAGTGTTTCCTAACATCCAACCTAAACTTACCTTGGCACAACCTGAGGCCATTTCCCCTCGCCCTGTCACTTGTCGCCAGTGAGACCAGCCCCGTTCTCACTGTAAGGACCTTCCAGACACTGGAAGAGACCAATAAGGTCTCCTCTCAGCCTCCTTTTCCCCAAACTAAACAGCCCCAGTCCCTCAGCCTCTCCTCATAGGGCTGATTTTCCAAGCCCTTCACAAGCCTCACTGCCCTTCTCTGGACCTGCTCCAGCACCCCAATGTCCTTTTTTGTACTGAGGTGCTCCAGCACTCGAGGTGAGGCCTCACCAATGCTGAGTACAGGGGAAGGATGACTTCCCTAGTACTGCTCACCACACCATTCCTGATACAAGCCAGGATGCCATTGGCCTTCTTGGCCACCTGGGCACACTGCTGCTCATATTCAGCTGACTGTCCATCAACACACCAAGGTCCCTTTCCATCAGGCAGCTTTCCAGCCACACCTTCTTTCAAACAAAGTTGTTTATAAGGTCTCAATCAATTACATCAGCACAACTTCTGATGCAACAGTGCCTTCACAGCAATGTCATGCAAGCTGCAGGACACCTTGAATAACTATTATTACCAGAAATTATGCTAAAAAGAAAAACAACTAACCATCTCAGCCTGATTTTCAGATGGTCTCAAAAAAGTTGAGGTCCTCCTCAGTGGACCTGTTGTCAAGGACATGACTGAAAAATTACAGACAGCTAACCACCCAATGCCATTATTAGAGACACTTTCCTCTATGAAAAAAAAAAAAAAAAAAAAAAAAAAAAAGTCATTTTAAAGCAATCCTAAACAAAAATGTGCTTTCAGGCTGTGGCAAGTTGTGTAATCCGAAATTACCAACTCATAACAGGAATACTAAGAATTTCTGAAGTATTGAAAATTGTAAAGTCACAACGATAACCAAAGAAGCCTTTCCATAGAAGAGAACCTTGATGTATAGCTAGACCATAGCCAGAAAGCACAGAAACAAAAGCAGACCAACAAACAGATATCTCCAGATCCCTCATAACAGAAGTGTTTGGTTGCACCTCTTGCCAAGTTTTAGGACAATTAAAAGATGTCTTCAATTCATCATCCGTCATGAACAGTTCAAAGATGAGACATTACCTTAGACCAAGTAATAGATGGCTTAGGAACTCCACTTGCTTTACATGGCAGTGTTACTGGGATTCCTTCAATGGTGCTGAAAATCTGCTGTCCATGCTGAATAATGGGCAGAACTGAAAATAAATGCAAATATTAAAAAAATGTAAAAGACATATTTCCAACCACAGTACAGCTCATTCAATAAAACTCTCAAACTCAACTACTGCTTCATACAGATTGCAAAAGCTGGCAAATGTTCAGCCTGTTCTCTCAACTCCCAAATCAGAACTGACCTGCCACCTTCTCCTCCAGTCTTTTGACAAAATAAATACCTGTTCATAATGAAGCATGTCAAGGAAGGATTTGCCACACTACTCAGTGGTGGCATTTTAGGCTTAGTTCCTGAAACAATTTTATACTGCATCTGAGGATGGGCTTGGGATTTTTGGTGCTGAATCAACTTCTAGCAATGGACAACATCCTTTAAACAGTGAAGGATTGAAAGCAAAGAATGAATTCCTCTCCAAGAACATTTCATTTCTGTAATAAATGCTACAAAGTTGAGCTAACTGCAGTGATGGCATCTGAAGGGACTGGGCTGTTAGACGAACTTTATAAAACCAGTAGATCACAACACAAAATCAATAACAGGAGGTGACAAGAAACCCCCTGCTTCACCAAGCTGGAATTCAACAGAAAGAAGGGGGTCAGACTTAAGTTTGTAATAGCAAGAACTAGATCTTTCAAAAAAGCATAAAAATATATTCCTTCCCGTTCCCCGGTTCTGAAAAATTCCAGAAACTGATGTTCACATGGAAGACCCTTATCAGGCACTGAATGTTTTTCTGCTTAACATAAACATTAAAAAACAACAGGTGTTGTTAACATAAAATAGTGTTCCAGCATCTTCAGTTCATCTTAATTCAACAAACGAGAAACTTCCAGGCTGTAAACCATGAAGCAGCTAGGAGCCCACACACAGTTAATACAAGTATCCGCAGCTGCAATACAGATGGGTTACCACAGGCCTTATACTTGTCTTAGTGTAATTTCTGATATGGTTAAGAAAAAAAGAAAAAAAATTGCCAAGCTCACAATTTATTTTAATTGCAGTTCTCCTACAAGTTGTGCTTCTTTTTATTACTTACTAAATGCCTCCAACACTGCCTGTCATGATTTTCTTGCAAATTCCCACTTGCATCTGTTTTGTTAACAAACCTCAAGTCTGCAGTCTTTACATATTATTCAAAATGAGGATTTTTTTAATGACCACAAAATGATGTTATTTTTGTTTCAATTTAAAAACATTCTCAATTCTTCAGTTCCATCCCGTGAAGTGGGCCTATTTCCCACAATATTACTTTACAAAGTAACATCAGTATAAATAGAAAATTTTAGAAGTTAATACAACTGTCATGTGAAAGCTCCAGTGAGATTTCCTGTTAGTAAGATACACACACTCTTCTTGCAGCCAGCACAAAGTACCAAGACAGTGCTCCTTACCATACACATTAACAGTAGTGGTTTTGTTGTTTGTCCCAGCAACGTTACTGGTCATGCAGGTATAATCACCCCCATCCTGCAGCCGAACTCTTTCAAGATGCAGGCTCCCATCACTTCGAACATTAATGTAAGGGTTGGGAACCAGCTGCCAAAAGAGTAATGTAACATTTTACTAAGAAAATACACACTTGATAGTCTTCATTTTGGTATGTGCAGCTTTATTCTTTTTACTCTTTCACACTAAAATAAAATTCTGTGTTCCAGGAGAATTTTACTAAAGTTTTTCCTACTTTCCACCTTTCATAAAAGTTAACTTTAAATAATACTTTGGTAGCACCTCATATATCGTGCTGGAGTGAAATTAATGTCTCTAGTGGCAACTCCGCTCTGCTACAGCACATATCCAACCACCAGGGTAGCTTATAATCATGCACTAAAGCAAGCGCAAACCTAGCTGACTGATTCTGTTGCGCTTTGTATTTGTTATTCCAGCAACCGCTTGACGTCACAGATCAACTCTCATGATTGCAACTACTTGTTTCTCTTCCATAAACAGATTACTTTCATTGTTGTTGTCAGAAACTTCTAGAAAGTCTTGGTATAACAATCACAAAAGAGACCAGCTCTGAAGCATGCCTTCACCCTCTAGGGATGCTGTATAGACTCATGTTATTCTTTAACGTATTGGCAACAGAAACATTTTAAAATTATCCACTGCAAAAAATAACAAAGTTGTATCTTTCACCAAAAAAACAGTATTTCTTTTTTGAAATTGTACACCCTCTAGCAATACTAAAAATTCATAGCTATCTTTACCAATCAGCTAGAATAGCACAGCAACAAAGACTGGCCTTATAGAAACACTGTCTTATAAGAAGTGGCTGAGGGAGCTGGGATTGTTTAGTCTGAAGAACAGGAGGCTAAGAGAAGACCTTAACACATTATAACTACTCAAAAGGAAGGTGTGGTGAAGTTGGGGTCAGCTTCTTCTCCTGTGTAACTAGCAATAGGATGAGAGGGAATGGCCTCAAGTTGCATCAGGGGAGGTTCAGGTTGGCTATTAGGAAGAATTTCTCTAAAACAGTCGGGCACTGGCACAGGCTGCCCAGGGAGATGGCTGAATCTCCATCCCTGGAGGTGCTCAAGAAATGTTTAGATGTACAAAGGCACATGGTTTAGTGGGGAGATATTGATGGTAGGAGAATGGTTGGACTGAATGAGCTTGGAGGTATTTTCCAACACTTCTGATTTTATGATTCAAACACTAATAAACTGTCATTTCTCAAGGCGACTGGCTGAACTTAGGATGACAGCAGGTGCAGAAACTCATAAGCAGCTTCTCTCTTGCAGATACAGCCACCTGGCTTCTCCTGGGCAGGCAGTAGCTCTTCCACTGAGTGGTGCTGGTCAGTTGTAAAGTCACTGCAATGCCACTGGATCCTTGTTTTCAGTGAACAAGTCCAACGTCATGATAGACCTCTATTTGTAAACATAAAATCTATCCCTAAATTTGAATATCAATCTCTGGAAATTAAATCAGTGCATTACCACGGCTTAAAAACATCTGCTGCTCATTTTCTGTATCAACAAATCTTGTAAGAAAGAAAACAGTCTTACCACCATACTGTTCTTAATCCACTTCCGGTCTGGAATGGGGTTTCCAGCAAGCAGAACACATGGCAAAGTGAGCTGCTGCCCCTCAATTACATTGGCTGTGGCTGGGCTTATTCCAATCAGAGGTGCAACTTGATGGGGAAAAAAAAAAATATGACAATAACTATTATAGCCAGCCAATTGCCCAAGATAATAAACAACTCCTTAAAAGCACAGTTATTGTCAATGCAGGATGTTTAGTGTTCTCTTGGTTCACTAAGATTTCTTCCCAGCTGTAGCAATGTGTTGCCATAAGCAAGTTCACTGTTACTTCTTTTTTTTTTATTACATGGTAGAAAATTATTAGGATTCATCATGACGGTGATTTTCATTCCTTAATCAATTTGCTAAGCAATAAGAAAGAGATCAATGAATACATCATTTTTAAGGTCCATGTTACAGAGTGTAGATAGAACTTTTCTAAGCTGGTAAAAAGACATTATAATGTGAAAATTTCAGTGAATTCAATGACAATATCCAATGCAAGTATCTTCTGATTTAGTTTGTGGTGCTGACTACATTTGTGTAAGCATTGCAAGCATTGCTACAGATACACAGCTATATCCCTGTGTATGTACGTAACACATTCACATCCTATTCATCATAAACAAACAAACAAAAAAAAAAAAAAAAAAAAAAAAACACTCACTGTTACCTATTCCAGCATATTATCCCATGTATGGAAATGCTGTCAATCTTCCCTTTCCCTGGTATCATTGACATTAACCATACTCACCCAGTCCAGTTACTGTGATTGTGGCTGGCTGTGACTGAATCCTTCCAAACTGGTTTTCAGCTTCACAGACATAAGTTCCTTCATCACTAACCCACAAATCTACAAAAGGAAAAAAAAAAAGTGAAATGACACTAAAAAGTTTGCAGTGCATGAATACTCTAGGTTTCCATTTTTCACCTTTAAATATTCTTTTATTTTTAAGATCATTTCTTTCCCACTCTCAGAAAGGATGGAAACAATGACTGAGTACTTGATTGAAAAGGTGTGATACATACAATACTTCTCAGCACTTTATATATTGCATATACTTTAATACAGTATACACTACTGTGTAAAAATGACACCTAGTATTTACACATCCACACCTGCATATACTCCGAAATGCTCCAGAGAACTGAAATTGCAAAGACACTTGCAGAATTCCCAGCTGTTGCCCAAATTAGGACTTGCTTAAAACAGTAAGTTTAAAAACACTTCTTGAGAGAAAAAGAATAAAATAAAATTCATAGCTCCTCATTATTAACAGAGACCACAAAACACATTTATTTAAACAAAAGTGTAATTATTTCAATGAATATCAATGAAGCCGGAGACCAATCACAAGTGAATTCACAAACTCAGAGGAAAACAATGCACACCAACAGCAAGAAAATCAGTATCAGAAAAACAATCTCTGATAAAATCTGTTGTTTTTTAAAAAGTTAACTATTTTAGACAGTAGTATTATAATTTAAATGCATCGCATACATTGTATTTCCCTCTAGCACATTTTCTTTAATAATTTAGTCTACTTACTATTAATTGACAGAGCTCCTGTTCTGAGCTGACTGATGGAACTAACAGCAAGTGGTCTTGAGAAAAGGGAAGCACCATTCAGCCGCCTCCATTTAATCTTTGGTTCTGGGTAACCCTGAACATAGCATGGCAGTGTGATATTGGAGCCAACATCCACAGATTCATCACTGGGTTCTTGCGTAAAAATTGGGGGAGCTGGAAAAAATACAGAAAAAAATACATAAAGTCAGTATGGGGTTTCATCATGACAGTAGCGTTCTACTTACAATACTAACAACCTTCACTTACCTCCTAGTACACATTATTGTTTTCCTAACAACAGATTCCCAATTCTAGCAACACTACACAAAAGTAACCTAGCATGCTCTTCATGAATAGTGAGGAGTTCAGATATGGGCTAAACATCACCACAAAGTAAAAATAAACAAAAAAGAAGATATAACCATCCTTTTCAAAAGAATGTGAGTGTTCAGATGTTAGGATTTCTCCTCTCCAACAGATTCGGCCATTGGTTCAGAAAGTGTACATGTCTAACAGAAATACATATTTTAATGGCCAGAGGCAGTTAGAAAGAAGCAGGAAACGGATAGGAAGGGCTAAGTTACAGTAAATTTACATTGTAACACAAATGAAATACATTCTCTACATGAGAACTATGTTAGGTTGAAGTTTGAACTGTTTCCTCTTTCTCTGGCTCTCTCTTCCTCCTTGTAACTTTTGCTTTGCAAGAGGAGTAAGAATGAAGGAATGTTTGGAATCCAAGTATTGCAAGGAAATTTAGCTCAGTGAACACTATCAAAAAGGTGGGACACTGTATTACGTATGGAAACACTGTATTAGAACATTTACTGTTTAGTTGAAAACTACTTCCTACTTACAGCCAACATCTAGGGTTATCTTTCCAGAAGCTCTCCCTGCATCATTGGTAGCCACACAGGTATAATCACCAGCATCCAGCTCTTGTGTTTCCTGGATCTTCAAAAGACCCCGATGAGTATCAATAATGAGAAATGCCGATGCCCTCAACTCTAAGTCACCTAAGTTTAGACAGAAAAAGTAACTGAAATATAAAGAGGGTATTTATCAAAATTACTCTAACAAAACGTTGTTCAATTCTGAGATTAGTTCACAACATGACTACTCGTTCAGCAGATTAGTATAGTCAGATGATCATTCAGCTCAGTGGGAAAAATCATTACTGCATTAGATACAATCAGATTTTATTTATATTCATTTTACAAGGGAAATACAAAGTTAAGTAGCTTTGGATAGCTATCAGTGTAAGGACAGTATGCCAAGCTGTATTTCTCCTTCTCACGTTAGAGGCTACTTCTGGAAGCCACTTGTCTGCCAGACCCATGCCAAACTGGGAGCTCTGTAAAACCCGGAAAGCAACTCTGCTATCTGTCAAGTAGGAGCCAGGATACTTCTGAGTAATGTTCAGAATGTGTCCACGTACAGAAAGATATTATGCAGCTTTTGTAGCATATAGTCAAACATTTTATGATAAAGCATTAAACATAGCTGAGTGTAAGAGATGCACAGTTTTTTCTTTGTAATTACTGTAAGGTAAGTTCATTCACTGTATTTAAATAGAAGTGAGATCTCATGTCCTGGATATTAAGTGCCCTATCTTCTAGATTAGAGAATTTCACAGGTCAGTCACTGTTTGAATACTACATAAAGCTTCTGAAAAAAATAAAGTCACTTCAACATCATTGCTCTAAGCACTGCTGTTAAAGTAAATAAATCAAACACAAAGAAGTGCACCTTTAAACCATTTAACTTGAGGATGTGGGATTCCAGTTGTTTTACACTCCATAATAGTTGTGTCTCCAAGAGCAACCAGAATTTCACTTTGAACTACGGTCACTGTTGGGCCCTCTAAAAAGAAACAAGGAAAAAATGAGTATGCACCCAAAATGCATACCATTTTTAAGATGCAAATGATAAAAGATCAATCTTCTGTTACTATATATGACATATTTGACCTAAAAGTCAAACAGACTAAAAAAATCATGTAAGGTATTTAAAAAAAAATAAGAGAAAAGTAGAGTTTGGAGTATCAGAATACATGAACTGTATGTAGAATATACAGGCATGTAAGGAAAGAACTGGAAGAGTCTGACTATGTAGAAAGTAAAAAGAGACTTTCTCTGCCTCTCCAACTGAAGACTGGTCATTAATAATTTTGGTACTCTGCTGTTAATACACAACATAGTGTCTAAACAATTTGGACTAGGACTCCAGGGCTAAGTATACAACAGAAGTTAGAAGAAAATTATTCCTTCTCCAAGGACATACTCAGTTTTGCAAGCCTACTCTACCATATTTTGCTTTGCTTTTCTGGAGTTTCAGAAAAATTCTACAAATATGTTCTGCACAGTTCTACAGATTAGCACTCTGAAGCTGGAATAACTTGCTTTTTACTTTTACTTCATTACTTACCAATATATGTAAGAATGGATATCTGTTTCTCTGTCCCAGCTGAGTTACTTGCCAAGCAACCATAAACTCCTGCATCTTTTGGAACTGCCTTTCTTATGATCAGGGTGCCTTCTGGGGTCAATCTATACCTGAGAATCCACAGAAGACCAACCAAAACAGTTAGTTAATGAAAACAGAAAAACCATTTCACACACACTCCAACAGTATGACCAGATAATCTACAGATAGATACTGCTGTCTTTATCTCAAGCTAAACAGTTATTATTAGTTGTAGTAGTAGTAGTACTTCTGCATAAGGATGCCAACACATGTTGGAAAGAGCACTGAGTTTAATCTCATAGAAAACTTCTGAAGAAAGTAATCATAGTATTCCTATTTTATAGATAAGGCAACCGAAATCATAGAGTAACAAAGACAAAAGTCAAGGTACTTTTTTCCAAAGCCCACATGCTCCTGTGAAAGAAAGAGAATATTCTGACATTGTTCAAAGCTTCTTACTCACACAGGAGGGGAAAATAAAAAAAGAAAAAAGAAAAAAGAAAAAAGAGAAAGCAAAGCTACAATCCTTACCTGTTTGAACCAATAATAAACATTTCATTGTGTGTCCATACTACTGTTGGCTTTGGATAACCAGTTGCAGAACACCTGATTGACACTTCAGAGCCTTCTATAAACGTTTGATCCTTAGGCGAAATGACAATCTTAGGTGGCTCTATTAAAAGAAATGAAAAATACAAATTAAAAAGATGTTTTGTAAGCACTTGCACATTATAAATACCACTTTATTTCTGACAAAGGTGATGATCATTGTTCTCCTACAGCTGCTTCTTCTCAACTGAATAATGAACATTGATTTATGTCATGAATTATTTCATAAGGCCTATTACTGCACTAGAATACAATCAATCTCATAATAAATTTTTGTTAAAGTCTCTTCCACTTAGAGCATTATTCGAAGAGTTTCTATTCCTTGAAATAGCAATCCTCTTTCAGAACCTATGCACTTCTTTTTCTCTACCACAGTGTACCAGTTCCTCCACATAAAACATGCAAGCCTTTATAAAGAAGTTCAGGACTAAGGCTACATGGGTCACATGAATTCTCATGCTACCAGTTTGCTTTGCTCTGAGATGCATACACTGGATCTCCCAGATGTGAGCATTAGGCCCCCTCTCAGTCTTCTTTTCTCAAGGCTAAACAGACCCAGTTCGCTTAGCCTTTCTTCATATGCTCCAGGCCCTTCACCATCTTTGTGGCCCTCCGCTGGACTCTTTCCAAGAGATCCCTGTCTTTTTTGTACTGCGGAGCCCAGAACTGGACACAGTATTCCAGATGAGGCCTTACCTGGGCAGAATAAAGGGGGAGGATCACCTCCCTTGACCTGCTGGACACACTCTTTTTAATGCACCACAGAATGCCATTGGCATTTTTGTCCATGAGGGCACACTGCTGGCTCATGGCCAACCTGTCATCCACCAAAATGCCCAGGTCCCTCTCAGCTGAGCTCCTCTCCAGCAGCTCATCCCCCAACCTGTACTGATTGTACACCAAATCCAGTGTACAGAAGAGTAGATCTCAACATTTTTTACATGTAAGAGTTTACATGTAAAGTAGTAGTTTACATGTAAAGTAGTACATGCTTGGGAAGCAGAGACTGGCAAGCCTACCTCAACACACTGCTGACTTTAAGACCCCTGTGCTTTTGTAGGTCTAGTAAGAAGCACACAGTAATTGCCTTGCACTGTAACTGCATAGGTGCAACTTAACTGCACTGTCCTCCATGATCACAGCAGTGACTTGAGTGGTCCTGCTGTGCATCTCACTGAATCTAAAAGCAAGTTTCCCAAGAAACACAAAAATAGTTTTAAAGCATACGAATCATGTACTAAAATGGTTAAATAAAAGGATGTACATTTTTATTTGAATTATTTGCACCGTATTTTGTGTTTTGAGCTTCACAAATAATTGACATCTGTTAGTATCTCAGGAAAATTCATCCACAAGGTTAAGCACATAAAACCCCACTTTCAAGAGAATGTAGCTGTTGTTCTGAGGAAGGTGCTTTGTTGTGCTGTGTCACCTGGTGGCCTGGGGGAAGCAGGATTCAAATACCAGGACTCCTGAATACTGTTTCAGCCATTAACAGAACATGCAAGTGTGGAGCAGATCCTGCAGCCTTTGTAAAAACACATGTAAAACCACACAGTTACACTACCGAAGAAGAGAACATTAAACAGAAAGTAATTTGTACACAAAGTTGTAAAACTAAACACAGATGCAGTTATATTGTCCCTTTCATTCATGGTCATCAGCCCTCTACAGCTTCATTTTTGTTAGAGGGAGAGGACCCTGCAGGAATGGCACTGGAGGAAGGCAGAGCAACAGCTTCCAAAGTACTGGGATTACATCCAGACATGAGGGACATGTAAAGCAAGAAGCGTATGCAACTTACAGGGCTTTCTTCAAGTCATTGATTATGTGTACAGAGTTCTCAGGTATTTCTGTTTCACTGTGGGACACAAGGAGATTTTCTGCATGCTCTAGTTTTAGGGAAGGCCTATACTTACACTGACAGTAAGAAACTGCTTCAAACAGCCATCACCACTGTACTTTGACAATACATCACTGCCAATGCAGCACTGCTGTGGGACAATAACTATCAGGTGAGTAAAAGAAGGTGGAAGTAAAAATTTATCATTGACAGTTGATGAAACTTCTCAAGAGAACAAAGGTTAGCGGTAAGACTTCAGCTTCTGAAGTATTCATGTTTGTAAACTTCCTTGTCCTTAATGTTCATTTAGTTTACTAGAAGCAGTTAAATGTAACATAAAAAAGGACAGCAAATATCTTTTTTTAAAATTCAACATCAGCAGCTGAACTGTTGTGGTGTTTTGTGTTTTTTTAATCACCTTTCATTAGTAATAATTCAAATTGTTCACTGGGTACGTAATGTAACAAGGCTGAATAAGAGCAACTATTTAAATGTACCTAAGATCAAAAATCATCATTCATCCACATCTGCATAGACTTGCTGCAACTTCCACACTCCCCGCTTTACCCCCCCACCCCCAAAAAAAAAAAAAAAAAAAGTTTAATTTCTTCTTCTGAACTTTATGAAAGCAGATTCTGTCTTAGAACAGATGGAGCACCTTCCATGGGTGCAAACTGTTCCCTAATGGTTTCTGGCAGTTTCAACCCATTCTCACTCAAGCTCAACTGACCTCCCTGCACTTCCAACTATCAAGATACTGCAGGAGCAGGTGTTTAGCACAAAGCTCTATTTCTAGTGATACAGGAACTGCAGTTTTAGTGTGAAAAGTTAATTTTCTTCAGATACTGGAGTCCTGTGTAACCACTGTGATGTCAACAAGTTTTTGTGCAACTCTGTTGCACAAATAAATAAAAATAAAAATAATATATTATTATTATATTATCATTATATATATTATATGTTATATATTATATATTATTATATATATTATATATATATATTATAAATTAGATATTATATTATAATATGTATTATTTTTATTTTTTTACATGAGTACCAGCAAGGCAGAGGGGGATACAAAAACCACCCCCAAGTCCTTCTCAGCAGGTCCATGCTCTATCCAGCTTGCATTGGTAGTGAAGGTTGCCTCAAGATAGGTTTAAGACCTTGCACTCATCTTTGATGAACCCAAAGAGGTTTCACCTGGGCCCACTGCTTGAGCCTGTCTAAGTCCCTCCAAACGGCACCCCACCCTTGGGGTGTGTCCACCACATCGAATAGTTTGGTGACATCTGCAAACTTTCCAAGGGTGGACTCAACCCTGCTGTTGATATCACTGATCAAGTATTAAAGAGTCAGTACCAATACTGACCCCTGGGGGACACCACTCATCGATGGTCTCTTCCCAGACACAGCCATTGACCACCACTCTGTGGCTTCAGTCATGCAGCCAGTTCTTCATCCATTGAACAGTCCCACCCATGAAATCCACATCTTTCCAGTTTGGAGAGAAGGATGTCATGGGGGACTGTGTCAAAGGCTTTACTGCAGTCCAGACAGATTACACCAGTGGCTCTTCCCTTGTCCATTGATGCATTTTGTTGAAGTTCTTCTCCTGCTATGCACAATCTAAACATAAAAACTTAAACTATAACTTACTTAGCTGAATTTGTAATAAATGATCCAGAAGACACAGAAATTGGAGAGATATTTTTTTCTAGATGAAAAAGTTTTAGTAAAGCTTGCCTCTGTAGTGTACAGGATAACACCCAGGGAATCTTAACAAAAGAAACTCTGGAACTGTAACTTCAGGCTAACTCAAAACCAGCTTTCCCCCACTGCACATCTAGTTGACTCCATATGCACTAGTAGAACAGTACAATTTCCAAACATTTACATACCATGACATCACTAATTACAGCAATTCTTTAATGCCCAACATCAACCACATATTTTATTTCTTATAGGGACAGGAAGAATGGATAATATATATGTTGATTAATTGCAGCTTTAACTTCTGTTGCTCTTAACTCTTTGCGCTAGCACAAAGCCCTGAATTATTTCACAGCTGCTCAAACTGCCTTTGAGCTGTGACGGTGATACCAGACAGGTACTTAAACACATGAAAACATTTAGTGAATAAGCAGACCAGGGTAAACCAACCACGTGATAGAGTAACTACAATGTGTGTGATTTCATTCTACCTGTATATTCAGATAAAGAAATGTCAAAATATTATATTGACCTGCAAGCTTCTCAACAGCTAGTTGAAATGTGCAGCAGCCGGTGCTGCAGTGTCTCAATTGGAACCCCCTAAGGAAGATGTTCAGACATGCTTCACTACTGTTCAATGTACCACCATAATCAAACCTCTCTACTGATCCCCAACATTAGCACAGCAAAAGCCTTACAAGCCTCCACACATAACTGCTGTAGAAGCAAAAGACATTTGCAACTCTTAAAGCAGCATTTCATCATCTACTTTTACTCATTCACACCAGAAAACATGCAAAATCAAAACTTTAAAGCTTTTTCTTCTTCTTCTTATCAAGCCACTCTTTACTCTTCAGCTGCCAAACACAGACCATTATTTTGAACAATGCTCCAGATCCTAAGAAGCAGTGAGGGTTATTCATGACACAGTTGTGCAATGTGTTTCTGCAGTGGAAATCCCCAGTATTTCTGTATGTAGCATAGAATAAGTTGCCTTTCACAAAGCTGCTGAACAGAGTAATGTTGAACTGTGGTGTTCTGACCTGGGTAGTATTGACACAGGCACTCAGTAAGGTAATCATATAGAGTAGGGGACAGTCTGGTACAGAACAGGAGTGCTAATTTTTGAGAATACTGTCCTCCTGTTACCATAAAATCACAGAACATACCTAAAAACAATGGGTTAGTAACAGATATTGTATGGAAATGTAAGGTAGCAACAGCATCGGAAAATTGTGAGCCTGAGATGCTCATCCAATGAGTGCCAGGAGAGGCTTTACCTGTGTCTGACCCAGGGTATATAACAGAACAGATTTCACTGATCAGGTATGCAGTAAGGAGTGTGCGCCCATGACTGCAGCAATGAATAAACTGCCCTTCATAGAGATCTTTGCCTTATTAGAAACTTTTATCTTGAGCGTGTTACTCACAGTTAATTGCACATCAGAATAGCTCCATGAATTTGATGGAAATCATTTGGTTCAAGCAAAATAATGTAACAACAACACATACAATCATTCCGACACCATCCATCTTCTGCATGTAGCCATTTAAAAGACATTTAGTCATTTATCAAGACATCCGAAGCTAAAAGTACAGGGCAAGGTGGTTTTCTAAAACATTCTGTAGCTCTCTTCCTTCTTATGCAGTGACTAGATGCTTAATACACAAAGATTCAGACTTCCACACAACCAAGGCAACAATGAGCAAATCTGGAATACTTTTATGTTTTAAAATTATTACCTCCAAAGGAAGTTACTGTATTTTTGTGTCACTTTTTAAAATTTGTTTCCTGATGAGAAGCAGCAGCACAGACACACAGCATGCTTGGTATCTCAACCCATGCCACCTTTTACAGTCCTGACAAATTTTAGGAGCCCTAACAAAACCAACCTCCTTGCAAAGTTCTGATTAGTTCTTAGCTTGTATAGAATGAGACAGATAATACAAACGAACATTTAGAAGTACTATTCCAATTGTAAAGAGATATAATTAGTAGAGAAGAACAGTTTAGAGCAGAGAATTAACAGTTTAATTACATGTGTGTGTATACAAACAAGACTGAGATCTGCGTGCGACTCTCCCTCCACACTTCAGAAGACACTAACAACAGGGATACCTGAGGATTCACTGAGTTCTACAGCAAAGTCAAGTTGGGAACCACTGAAGTACAAAACCATGGTTCATCAAGGCACATACCACAAAGCAGTCTTGGAAAGAGCACTAGTGCTCTTTGGTGGTTCACACCAATATTTTAAATTAAGGAAGAGCTGCATTACTTTATACCAGTCTCTAGGTGGTTCCATAAATAGACATAAAAAGCAAAAGTTACTACAAGGGAAGCTCACAATAAAGTAAGTTAAAAACATGTCAGAGTACACTTAACATACTGTTACCTTGTACTGAAAGGAAGACAGACGCTGTGGTAGAGCCATCCTTGTTAGAAGCTATGCAGTCGTACTTGCCAGCATCTGTGAACTGTACTGCTTTCACCTCTAAAGATAGGTTGCTCATCACTCTCATCCGTAGGGGCTCCTGCAGACTCACATCCCTGCCATTTCTCTGCCAGGTAAGATTGTAACGCACAGTGCTTACAACCAAGCAGGTCAGGATGGCTCCTTCCCTAAGGACAGCTGTGACATTGTTAGAAACCTGAATCAGAGGTGGAGGCTCTGCAGAAAAAGAACAGAATAAACAAGAAAATGAAGAGAGAAGATTTAGGAACTTTTGAATAATTTTTGGACTCTCAGTAAGTAACTTCAAGCATACCACAGCATTAAAAAAATTATAGTATTGTTTTAATATTGAGTTTCGTATTGTACCACTGAAGCTATAAAACAGAGAACCCAGGTCAGTTTTGTCATTCCCCAATGCTAAGTTATCTGACAGATGACAAGAACACACATGATTTATGTGGAAGAACTATGACACAGAATCATAGAACCATTCAGGTTGGAAAGATCACTAAGATCTTCTACTGCAACCATCAACCCTTGCTTGTGATTGCTTGTGACTACTCTAGATCACATCACCCAGAGCAACATCTACCTGCTTCTTTAAAACCTCCAGGGATGGTGACTTCACCATTTCCATGAGCAGCCTGTTCTAACCCTAATCTCACCACTCTTTCTGAGAGTTTTCTTAATAACCAACATGAATTTGCCTTGGTGCAACTTAAAGCCATTCCTTCTAGTCCTGTCACTGGTTATCTAAAAAAAGAGACCAGCCCCCACCTCACCACAAACTCCTTTCAGGTAGTTGTAGAGTGTCTCCTCCAAGCTTCCCTTTCCCAGACTGAACAATCCCAGTTCCCCGAGTCACTCTCCATAAGACTTGTGCTCCAGACCCCTCACCAGCACCACTGCCCTTCTCTGGATATGCTCCAGGGCCTCAGTGTCTTTCTTGTAGCAGGGGGCCCAAAATCACAGAAACACAGAATGACCCGGGTTGGAAGGGACCTCAAGGATCATGTAGTTCCAACCCCCCTGCCTAGCAGGGCCACCAAACATACACATTTACTAGATCAGGTTGCCCAGGGCCCGGTCAAACCTGGCCTTGAACACCTCCAAGGACGGGGCATCCACAACCTCCCTGGGCAGCCTGTTCCAGGGCCTAACCACTCTCCTAGTAAAGAACTTCCCCCTAACATCCAACCTAAATCTTCCCTCCTTCAACTTGGTTCCATTTCCCTTAGTCCTGCTATTGTCATCCCTTTCAAAGAGTTTACTCCCCTCCTGGGTGTAGGTTCCCTTCAGGTATTGAAAGGCTGCAATGAGGTCACTCCGCAGCCTTCTCTTCTCCAGGCTGAACAAGCCTAACTCCCTCAGCCTGTCCTCATAGGGGAGGTGCTCCAGCCCCCTGATCATCTTCGTGGCCCTCCTCTGGACCCTTTCCAACAGCTCTATGCCCTTCTTGTACTGAGGGCTCCACACCTGGACACAGTACTCCAGATGACCCATTCAACCCCAGTAGCCCTTATTTTGCCCCCTTCCCCCTTCATTCCTAGTTTAAAGACCTGTCAATGTGTCCCGCTAATTCTTCAGTGAAGATCCTCTTACCCCTCAGGGACAGGCTGCTTGCATCAGAAGCCATCGTGCCAGGTGCAGTGTAAATTGCCCCATGGTCAAAAAAGCCAGAATTCTTGCATCTGCACCAGCTCTTAAGCCATCTATTTAAGAGTTGGGTTTTTTGGATCCTCCCTGTACCCTTCCCTGACACTACAAGCATAGAAGAAAAGACCACCTGCACCCCAGCTCCTTCAAGTATTCGCCCCATTCCCCTGAAATCTTTCTTGATAGACCTCAGGCTTTTCTTATCAACTTCCTCGCCTCCAGCCTGAATTATTAAAAGTGGGTAATAATCCAAAGGCCGAATCAACCCAGGAATTATCTTTGAAATGTCCCTGACCCATGCCCCAGGAAGGCAGCACACCCCTCTGCGGGTAGGGTCAGGCCGGCATATAGGACCTTTGCAGAAGGGAGTCCTCTATGACAATCACCCTTCTGTCCTTATGGGTAGAAGCAGTCTTGAGGCTTGGGGGCAACCGCTTCGCCTGAGGCAACCTTATGGGTGAACCTGTCTCCACACTCTCACTCGTCCCCCCCTCAAAATCCAGGGCCTCAAACCTGTTATGCAGAGTCACCTGGGGAGACAGGGATGGTCAGGATGGGGGATGCCCCCTCCGCCAAGCAGGTACCTGTTTCCACTCCTCCTCCCTTCTCAAATTGCTGCTAGGGGGAAGAGAGGACAGGGGGCACACTGCAGCACTGACAGCTGGCTGGTTCCCCTTTACCACCTGTTTGTAAGGTGGCAGGGGCTGACGTTCTCCATGAGGAGCCTCGGCTGTGTGCCGAGAACCTGAGGCTGAGAGGGACTGACACCACCAGTCAATCTCCCTCTCACACTCTTTTATAGTCCTCAGCCTCTCCACCTCCTCCTCCAGGTCAACTATGAGACTGAGTAGTTAACCTGATCGCAGCAAACACAATCACTACCTCCCTCACCGAGCACTGAAAGGGCCAGGCTCTGGCACTCATTACAGCCAGAGACCTGCACACCAGCATCTCGGGTTAGGAGCTCAGTCTGGGTCTCCGCAGTCTTTTTGGTTGCTGCCTCCCATTTCTGAGAGCATGGGACCCTTGACTGGGCCTCCTCAGTATTTCTGGCAGCAGCCTTCCGCCGGGGAGCAACCATGTCGAAGCAGAAGACTTACCAGCACTGAAACAGGAAGTCATGAGGTGCACACTGACCCCTCCTGTCCATCTCTGGTGGGCAGCGACTAGTTGCTGCCTTCCCTGTGCCCATTTAAATCTCCCGACATTGCCAGGCAACACCCACGTGCTGCGTCAGCAGCTGCATCAGCTCCCGTGAGAGCTGCCAAGCTGCTCCTCTAGCAGGGGGTTCCCTGCTTGAAGGAACCGCCTGAGATCCCCCTTGAACCACGCGGTCAGTCACTGCTGATCGGTCTGTGACGGCTCCGAGTCCAAAAAACTGAGCACAACACTTGTGCTCCATAGGGCCTTCCTACCCTTAGGCAGATCAGCACTTCCTTCCAGCTTGGTGTCATCTGCAACTGAGCACAACACTTGAAGTGCAGCCTCACCAGTGCCAGTTTCAGGAGTACAAACACTTCCCTAGTCCTTCTGACTATGCTATTTCTGATAAAAGCCAGGATGCCACTGGCCTTCTTGGCTACCAGAGCATACTGCTATGTTCAGCCATCTGCCAACTAACATCCCCAGATCCTCTTCCTCTGCATAGTCTTCCAGTCACTCTGCCCCAAGCCTGTAGCAATGCACAAGGATTTTGTAATTGAAATGCAGGACCTGACACTTGGTCTTATTGAAGCTCATCTCCACTGGTCCTAACTCAGCAATCCAGGATGTCCAGATCACTCTGTAGGGCCTTCCTACCCTTAGGCAGATCAGCACTTCCTTCCAGCTTGGTGTCATCTGCAAACTTAATGAGGGTGCACTCAATCCCCTCATCCAAAACATCTGTAAGGGTATTAAATAGGATGGGCCCCAATATCCACTCCTAGGGAACATCACTAGTGACTTGTCACCAGCTGGATTTAACTCCATTCACCACCACTCTCTGAGCCAGGATCAAATATTAGACGTATGAGAGAAGATATAGTACTGCTCTTTGATCTAATACTGCACCAGGACAAGCCAACATGAGACTGCAGCCCCACAGAAGATAACAGCAGCAGATCTCTAAGTCTGACCTTTGACTGAAGTGCAATCACAAAAGATGGAATTCAAGTTACACTTTAGTTGTGATTTAGTGTGGTTTTCAAACAGGTGTGCATACTAGAGAGGGAAAATAATGTTGCTAGCGTGGTCTTCTAATGGAGACAATGAATTCCTGTCATCAGCAGCTGTAGAAGAATCATCATTATGTTCCTCTCCTGATTGTTTCTAGGGGTGCAAGAAGAGAGCAGTTGTTCTCACCTTCAAGTTCATCTGACTGAGGACTTTATCAAAGAAAAAAAAAAAAGGAGAGGCAGGGCAGTAAGCATAGGACAGACACAGCTCTGAGAGATAAGCAACATCTGGCAGCAATAGACAGGCATGCTAACTGATGGGCTATTAAAAAGCCAAGGGCATCATTTAAAAGAGGAACCAATGTAGACTTGGCAACTGAAAACAATGCAAACCTGGGTTATTTGGATGGGAGAGGAGAGAGAAACAGCAGTCCAAAAAATGGAAGAAGAAAGGCAGGAGTACACAAAAAGATACAGACGGGGTCTGTCACATATCAAAGATCAGTAGTCAGTGTGCTTGCCTTATGGAACCCTGCACGTGATCACTAAGCCTGCCCTATCTTCTCACTAAATCTTCATTCTGTGGTCTCACTCTCTTTCTCACACACCCACTCTTGCTGGAGCAGGTGTAAACAGGCAGGGTGCCAGGCCCAGGAGTCTGAGCAGGGTACAGGCATCCTCACCTTGTGACACCAGCTGCTTGGGAGACTGTGCACACCGTGCCAACTGCTGGAGCAGGTAAGGGTCATAGCTGCAAGCTGCTGGAGCAGGAACTATGCATGTCCCAAAAGCCTGCTACTGGCGGGGCCTGGAGCAAGCAGACAGCTCACAGTACTAATGGTTGGAACGAAGCTGCAGGTCATGATTATGTGCCCAACATCAGGCATGGGGGGAACCAGCATCTTCCCCAAAACAGGTGTGTGACAGGCAGGTTCACTAACCAGCTTCAGGGAAGGGGCATGAGGTAGACAGAGGAGCAGTATCAGGGATATTTAAGTGTCGCATACCTGCAACCATACAGCAGTGTGTGCTCTCACTAGTGAGCTCCAGCCCCTACCAGCAGCAGGAGCAACCTAGCTGCTATGCATGACAGAAGGCTCACACAACAGCTCTGCTGAAGTTCCTTGTGGCCGTGCTACAGCCCTCCGAACACCTGCATACAGCAGACTAGGCCCCAGCAGCTGGCAGAACATTGCTCAGCAGTTCCCAGGCTCAATTTGGATAATTTTAATCTTCTTCCAATCTGTACATATAATATGTTTTAATTTCCACTATTTGTTATTGTTTGCTTTTTGCTCTACTCAACTGTATGTTTTTAATCATGCTCCTAGAAGGATGCAGCTGCAATAACTTTACACTGGAATTTAGCTTTGAAAACATAGACGTTAAAAATAGAAGCTGTTGTCTTGATACTGCTTGGGATATCACTCATAAAGGAGGAAATGCTATACAATGCTATACAATGCTATACAATGCATACATTCCATATATATTTATGGAATGCATGAGGGGTTACACTGTAAAAATTAGACATATTGTATATATAAATTCTATTTGTTTTCTTTTTCTCCCCAAACTAATTCTTGCAAAGAAAAATTTGCAATGAATAATGTTCTGATAGAGGTGCTTTAATGGAAATGAGACAGCTGTAAGAGCAAGACAAAGTCTTTATCAGTAAAAGCAAAAAATGAATTATCCTAAGTAAAGCAAGCCTAAGAGAAAAGAAAACATATCTGTATTTCACAAGGGTGAAAGTTGCTCCTCAGCTCAGAGCCAACACAAACTTTTCTTCACTGAAGTCTCCTGTGGGGTCTCAAGCGAGGTTCACAAGCCTTCAGCTAGCTCACTGCATACCAACAAATCCCTCATACACTGCACGTCTGGGTGTGCAGCTCTGCTTCCCAAAACATACAGTCCCCAGCAACCATGCTCTTATTACCAATACAGTGTGTGTTAACAAATGCAGAGGAGAGCTTATTGGAACTGGAGTTTCACTCTTGCACCTTAGGGGCTTAAGGGGGTTTTGGGGAAGAAAAGACAAGTGTTTAGTGTTTCCCACAGGAATATCCACAAGTACGCTACTGAAAGAAACTCAGAAAAATAAGAGAAAAACAGACTAAAATCCCTATCTTTTGTATGTCAGTCCATATCTTTCAGCACACAACAGTCTCTTACAACAACACTGTGCACTGCAATCCCCTGGTCAAGCTCTTAAGCAAGGTGCTCTGACTACCAGGAATTTAGTTTATGTTCCTGCACAAGCTAACAAGCCATTTGACATTTTTAAGATTTAACACTAATGAGAAAGACAAGCTCAAGTGTTGACAGAGTTCCAGTACGTTTTACCCAGCAGCTGGCAAAACTGATAATCTGTGATGTGCTGTCTGCCAGCTGGGCAAACTAAGGAAAATTGAGAAGGTTGTCTCCATAAAGAAGTTTCAGATTGTCTTTCAATTATTTGCATACAAGGCTTTCAAAAGCATCTCCCTCACATTACTCCTCTGATAGTCAAGAGAGCTAATTGCTCATGTATGCATTGTGTCACTCGCAAATGGATTTCACAGTGCTTTGTAAATGAGATGATGCCATAATTTCCCCCACTTATTCCCCCTTGATTCTCAAGTGCTACCAGTGTCACAAGAGAAAAGTTAGGATTCTTTTTCATTCAGTTCCCTCTGTAAGGAAGAGAATAGCTGAAAACCCTGACCAAGAATCCTAATGCACAGTTTCTGAGACAGAATATAGCTGCCTGTACTCTAAAATACGGTTTGAAACAAGAAAATGACAATATCCTGTTCAGTAGAAGAATTCTGTCAGATAATTAATGAACTAGCACTCAGCCAGGACTCAAATAAGTACTGATGTTACTGTTCTGTTCTACTTGAGTACTTCATGTGACTAAAACAATGATCCTCTTCTCAGATCTATCTCCCAGTATAAGAGAGCTATTTCTCTGCAAACTTTCCCTTTCATAGAATCAGTGATGTCAGGCTGGGTTTTTTCCCCATGTTGTCATGCTGTGTTTCTGGAAAAAAACAAGGTGAAGGGATTTACAAGTCACTGCCTTCAGCTACTGAAAGGGCTGTACTAGAGAAAACAATCTGAGTCTTCCTGGAGCACAGAAGACAAGCATCCACGGTTGTCATATTCGACATGGGAAACTACAACTAGACTGTTATGTGTTTTCCTAGTGGGAGCAATTAACTACTGAAAAGGCTGCCCACAGAGCTTGAGAAATCTGTGTCCTTGGCAACATCCACTGTTTGACTAGACAAGACCCTGGCAAATGTGATCAAGCATGGAAGCCAGCTCTGGTATGAGCTGTGAGTAAAGTAGTTAATGTGCAAAGGTCTCTCCAACCCAAATGGTTTTGTGGTTCTGCAACTCCGGATAGCTAGCCTCAATTAGCTAATGCAGAAGGAAGAAAAAAAAGACAGTCACCATTTCAAACACTTACAGAAAAGCTTAGGGCTGAATTCAAGCTGCTGCTATGAGTTATAACTAGTTTCACTGCCACTAGGGCTCTGTTCCAGTGTCTTATCTACTCAAGCGCAATAATTTACCCTTCCGTGTAGAATCATAAAATTGTTTCAGTTGGAAGGGATCCTTAAAGGACACCTACTTCAACTTCCCTGCAATGAACACGGACATCCAGAGCTAGATCAGGTTGAACAGAGCCTGGTCCAGGCCTCTCCAGGGACAGGGCATTCACCAGCTCTCTGGGCAACCTGTTCCAGTACGTTAGCACTCTCACTGTAGAAGACTTTTTTCTTATAACCAACCTAAATTCTTCCTTCCTAAAGTTTGAAACCATTTCACCTTGTGCTATTCACAACAGACCCTGCCGAAGAGTCTGTCCCCTTCTTTCTCACAGCTCTCCTTTAGATACTGAAGGGCTGCTCTCAGGTCCTTCTCTTCTCCAGGCTGAAAAGCACCATCTCTCTCAGCCTGTCCTCACAGGGATGATGTTTCATCCCTTGGATTATTTTTGTGGCCTTCCTCTGGATGCACTCGAACAGGTCCATGTCTCTCCTGTGCTGAGGGCTCCACATCTGGATGCAGTACTCCAGGTGAGGTCTCACCAGCACAGAGGGGCAGGACCATCTTCCAACGCATACTGGCCATGCTTCTTTTGATGTGGCCAGGATACAGTTGGTTTTCTGGGCTGTAAGTGCTGCTGGCTCATGCCCAGCTTCCTATCCACCAGTACCCCCCGTTCTTATTAGGCAGGGCTGTACTTGTGGCGCAAGGAGTAAAATTGCCGCTCTGCTACACTAGAGGGCTCGAATCCCGGGAGTTGGACTCGATGATCTCTAAGGTCCCTTCCAACTCGCACGATACTATGATACTATGATACTTACATCTCCAAGCTTGTACTGAGAGTGGGGGTTGCCACGACTTAAGTGAAAGACCTTGCACTTGGGTTTTTTTGAACCTCTTGGCTCAAAGAGTCTCTCTGGACGGCATCCTGTTCCTCAGACATCCTTTGGCGTCATCCACAAACTTACTGAGGGTGCACTTGATCCCACTGTCAATGTCACTGATTATGATGTTAAAGATCATCTGTTCCAATACTGGCCCCTGAGCAACACCTCTGGTCACTAATCTCCATCTGGACATCAAGCTAGTGATTGCCACTCTCTGGGTACAATCTCACAACCAGTTTCTTGTCCATCCAACAAACCACTGATCAAATCCAGATCTTTCCAGTTTGGAAAGAAGGATGTTATGGGGGACCATGTCAAAGGCCTTACTGAAGTCCAGATAGATAACATCAGCAGCCCTATCTTCACCCATTAACTTAATTATGCCATCATAGAAGGCCAAACATGCAAAAATAGTTGCTACAAAGCAAATCTCATATTAATACTCAAAATCAGTTGTGTACATGAGCAGGAAAAGAACATGCTTCCAGTTCAAAGTATTTTAAATAATATCTTTTTATTGGCACCAAGTGCTACTTCTCTCTGTTAAATATTCCAGCACAACAAATTATCATGTTTAGATACAGAATGAACTAGTACCCACCTGATACATCCAGAAAAGTCTGTGCACGTCCAGTTCCTGCAGCACTGGTTGCAATACATTCATAGAAACCTTCATCAGACAAGGAGACTTGGTTAATATCCCAGCTTATACTTGATGATTCTCTGGAGAAAGAAAAAGGTATATTCACTAAACTTCCTGAAGGAATCAGGAGGTATGTGAACATGGTTTCCTGACCACAGGGATAGTATTTCACACTAAGAGGAAAAACGGATCCTCTACTGAATTAAACTAGATCTAGCTTTATGGATTTTATTTAAACGATAAATATTAGCATTACATACTTTTTAGAAGTATCAAGTGTATGGGAAATTGGTAATCACAGCTGAGGCAAGTGTCAGGTCAGCTGTGGGAGCACAGATGAGAGTAATTTAGCTGTGCTCCTGGAAGGAGTGGAGCTCAACTCCACCTCCTCTAGATCTCATTTAAGGGCTGACCACCACTAAGGCAGCATCTCTTGGAGATTGCTCCTTGGTGGAGACTGCCACAGCATTTCCCAGTGAAGGCATCCATATTGGTGAGTCTTTCCTTATAAATAACTTTTTGAATATCTGTTACCATCTTTGTATCATTCCACCTTACAATTAAGAAACACAAGTTTTTGCTGAAGATGTTTAACTGAAACATTCTAAGAAGCCTTTAATTTATGTCAACAGTTGCTAAAGTAAGGCACTATTTGCAGTCATACCTTCTTGCTGTATTCTCTACTCAAGATGCTGTTTTTCTCTAAAACCCATCAGCTTCATGTAGAACGAGTATGCAGTACCACTCTTGTGGCTCTTACTAGCCAGATTTTCAGATACAGGTATGAGCTATGCAAATGAAATCAAGTCTCCCCTCTCTATCTGCAAACACACTATTAGGTTTGCAGAATGGAGAGGGTAGCACCTACCCTACCTGCTTCCAGGTGACTATATCCAATCAGCTTTTTCTGCCTTCCAAACTGCAGGGTGTACCTCCACTTCAAACAGCTGAAATTTAGCAGTGAAGTATCCATACAAAGATACATTAACTTCAGAGGTACAGCTGGGACAGAAGAGGTTGTGACAGGCTCTAAAAACACCACCTCAGTTTTTTGCAACTTTATTGCCTACCCACACAAAAATAAACCAAGCAACAACTATAAAGACAGAACCAATGGATCTAAGAGTAAAATACAAACTGTAAAGTACAGAATAGGTGTGGGCAAAATAATAAAACATGAATCCCAAGAAACATACAGAATTTTTCCTCCCATAAATTGCGCAGGGGCAAAGCTGATGGGTAATAGTATTATGTATTTGTCATACATAATGTTAAAGTCAAGAAGAAAAAAAAAAAAAAAGTTGACTGGTAGTAAAACCAGCAAATGCTCTTAAAGCTTCTTAAGATTCAAACCTACTTTTTGTATAAAAACATTTGCAGAGACATAGATGATGACACAAATGAACTAAACAGTGGTTCAGCTGCTGTGCCCCAGAGCTCCCCGTGGCCAGTTGCTATGGTTTACAAACAAAACCAATGGCCATAAGAAAATCTAATATAGCTTTAGCAAGAATTTCCACACCATGGTAAAACAGCAAGTTAATGATTCCTTTATTCAGACAAACAAGATGGAGGCAAAGTGATATCAACTCTCAAAAAATATAGAAAGGAAGAGAAAACAACTTCAAATATAATTGAGAGCTGAATGCTGTAGAAGACAACCCAATCTGTAGGTTACAATACAAATGAGAATAGTGGTTATTTTAGGTGGCTTCCTGTATGTACTCATACTTCATACCAATTCTAGATAATCTAACATATTATACATCAAAACTATGACGCCTAGTAGAGTAATTCTGACAAACTGGAATGGCAGCATTGCCAGAACTGAAGAATAAAATAGTACTTCTTCCAAGTAAAAAGTGAGAAACTTCTCTTCTTTGTGAAAAGTATGTCAGAAGTGAAATTATGTGATCCAATCCTTTATTATTCCTAACTTTTGCTGTATACAAAATGTAGAACACAGGAGTTTTAAGAACAGAAGCATAAAAGGGAATACGCCCAGAGTGGAAATCCCTGAGATTTCCTGAGAAACACAGACCTGTGGTGGTCTACAGCCACCTAAATAGCAGCAATGAATAGCACACATCTCAAGGCACCTGATGTGCACCCAGGCAGTTACTATACACAAGTGTTTTCAGCAGCTCTTACTGTGAAAAATCAGCACCTTCTGCAGCATCATGTCATTTATACCTGTGTGTGTGTGTGTGTGTGTGTGTGTATATACACACACACACCCCAATAGTTTGCCACTGCATTTACTCCACTTGTGCCAGTACACACAATTTCCTGATCAAGTTGCTTAGCTACTCTGTTCAGAAAACACTAACGCACTCCCTTAGCCAAGCTCTAAAGACCAAATCACATCCTGGTTATCAGTTCCTGTGAAAAGCACTGACAGGGAGCACAGCACTTAATCATGTTGTGACTAACCTTAGCTCCTTCCCATCAAAAGCCATCCCATGCTGTCCAATATCTCCTACCCAGGAAGCAAGGAGCAGCAGCAAGCTAGGGTTCACACAAATGAGCTACTGCCAAAGAAGCTTTCTCCTGTCACACTACTAATGCACACAGCTAGGCAGAATACATTTCACCTGGCTTACCAAACCAAACATCAGCCTTGGCCAATAACCACAACAACTAGCAGAATCAATGATTTTTGCACACTGCCTTTCTTGTTAGAGTTTCGCTTATTAGTTTTGCTCCCTTTGTGGAGTTGTTGGTGTCATTTATATCACAGGATGGATTTTGACGATATTAGCTCTCGTTTCTCACTGACTTCCCACATTTTGTCCTCGAGGATGAAAAGCTGGATGCAAGCCAGCAGTGTGTGCTTGCAACCAGAAATGCCAGCTGTGTCCCAGACTGCATCAGCAAGGCAGGGAGGGGACTGTTCCCTTCTGCTCTGCCCTGGTGAAACTCTACCTGGAATACTGTGAGCAGACCTGAGGCACCAGCACAAGAAAGATGCAGAGCTGTTTGAGGGCCACTAAGATGAAGAGGGCTGAAGCACCTCTCCCATGAAGAAAGACTGAGAGAGTTGGGCTTGTTTAGCTTGGAGAAGAGAAGGCAACAGGGAGGCTTCATTGTGGCTTTCCAGTACCTGAAGGGAGCATATGAATAGCAGGAGGATCAACTTTTTACAGTCTGATAGTGACAGGACAAGGGGGAAATGGTTTTAAACTAAAAAAGGAAAAAAAAAAAAAATAGGTTAAATGTTATGAAGAAATGATTTACATAGAGAGCAGTAAGGCACTGTCACAGGCTGCCCAGAGATGTTGGGCATACCTTATCCCTGGAGGCCTTAAAAGCCAGATTGGATGGGGCCCTTGGCAGCCTCATCTAGTGGGAGACAACCAGCTCATGGCAGGGAGATCGGAAGACAATTTGTATGGTCCCTTCCAACCTAAGCCTGTGATTCAGTGCATAAGGTGCTAATTAATGGGCTTTGTTTCCTAAATCAGAATGCATCAGGACACAGAAATCTAAGAAAAGAAAAACTTTAAAAATTTTAGAGAAATTTCACTTTTTTTTCCCCCAAGATATTACTAATTCAAATTAGCACTTGTAATTGAAGCAGACAGCACTTCCAGAATCGGTATTTTTAAAAGTATGTTAACTTCAAAAAAACCCTTAACTTTCATTCACTCTAATGGTACTTTCACACAGACAACTGTCATAGTAGAACTACAATATTCAACTTATCAGCTATTTACTTTTTAAAATACGTAGAGGAACATTTTAGCAAAAAATGACACCTTGTCACCAAACCAAACGAACCTCAGTGGAGAGCAATACTACTACTACTCCAGTAAACTGAGCAGAGGCCATTCAGAACCTCCTACCGGTAAAATGCAGGTAAGTGAAGAGAAATTGTACTCTGTATCTGCGATCAGTAACATTTAGCTTGAGATATATTTTGTTAAACACATTCTGTTTGTTAAGGTGCTAGATATGCAAAAAGCAGGGAGTAGAAGTGTGTAGTTTGACAACTAAGAATGCAAAGAAGTTACGTGACTACTAAAGTCTCAAGTATGTTGCACAGCTTACTGATCATAAGTGGTAGATCATAATAAAAACTACAATCACAGTAACAATAGTAATAATAATAATCTGTAACATTTTGTACTGCTGACAACGTACAGGAAAGCTTCAGAATTTATCTATTTTGGCCTCAATACACAGAATTCAGCATCCCTAATGAAATGCTATAGAAATAATAGGATGTCAAGTATGTAACTGTAAAGAGAAATCACAGGATACAAATAAGAAGTAAAATAGGATAGGGAAAAAAGTCACTACTTACTTGAGTAACTGATCCACTCCTAGTTTTACTCCATTTTTAGTAAAGTGTTGAGTAAAAGGTATAAGACTTTCTACATGGCACAGAACAGACCCTGGCTGTAAGTAATATCCCGGAGTCTTGTTGGACATTGTAACTTTTGGAGCACCTGAGGAAAGTAAACATTTCCAAAAAGATTATTAACAGTTATTAACATGCCTCATCTTTTCATTAAAAGATAATTCAAATTCTGATTAAGCCATATTTAATAGCAAATAAAACTATTTTGTCCTTCACAACTCAGATAAGACGTAATTACATTCAATTCAAGTTAACATCTCTTACCAGGCGTAATACTAGAAAATGAAACACTTGAAACTCTCTGAAAAGGATAACCATCCTTATCGTAGCCCATTATTTTAAGAAAAAAAGCTTCGTCTGGCGGAATAAAGTCAGAAATGTTCCATAATCCATACGGCTTTTGGTCAGGATAGTATTTCACAGGCAAGGTCTTAATAGGTTCCCCTGAAATACTCAGAAGCTCAAGACGGTCTATTCTGGCTGGAAGAAGGATCCCTGTGGTATTTAGCAGCACAAAGGTAGGAATCCCTAGAAAAACAGAAATATGCTATTTCAAGTGTTTAAATAAACAAATTCCAATAAATTCTATGTGGAATTGCCCACCATCCCGAGAATGCACCATTCAGTTTTAACCTTTACTTACAAAGTAGCAGGAAAATAAGCTGCTCTAGAATGTCCTCTGCTTATTAGCTGTCAGGAGACACAGCACTGGTTAGAGCTTAAATTACTATTTTCCAACAGGTGTTCCTGAAATAGCAGACTCTGAGTTAACTGCTCTCCGTGGCCCAAGACTTTCTCTTAGGCTCCAAAACTATCAAAAGCAAATTACAAGGCATTCATAGCAAAAACCACAGAATATGTGTGACAATTTTTTTTATTTTTATTTTATTTTTTTTTTAAAAAAGCTAACAGTATTAGCCTCAAATTTATCCAAGTTCACTAGAAAGATCATCCTACTTTATTTTTGGTTCCTCATACTCCCAAAAGCTTTCATTGCTTAGCATAGAATAAAATGAATATAAACCTTTCACTGGTCTGCTGGATGTTTTCTTGAAGTCTAACGTTGGCTTCTTGGAAAACCCAGCTCGAAATTCAATAGTGCTGAGACCCGTGATCCGAACAGAGTGCCTTCCACTGCTCGATGTCTGAAAAGGCAACAGTTGAAGTTTCTGAACCGTACACTGAGGTCAGTACAAAGAATTCATAGGAGGCTTATGTCAAGAATTATATGAAAAAGGCATTTAATAATGCTCTACTTTTGGACACTCATACCAATAACTGCAGGACCTGCAAAAAGAGGCAGCTGATTTTGCCTTAGGTAACCCACAATGCAAACACAAAAGACCAACAATTACTTTAACACGCCACTGACAGTAACTGAATAACATTTCTGGAAGTTTAGATTATGACTTTTGTGAAGTGTAATACAAAACAGGAAATGAAACAGATGTCATTGGAAAAATCAGCACATATTTTCTGCTGGTCATTAACATAAATAATTTACTTCCAGTGCTACAATAATGTATTTTATCTTTTTATTTATTAGTAAGCTCAATTTTTAGAACATATGCATAACTACTTTTATCTGTGAGTTATATGCAGACATCACAAATATTCCATATTCCAAAGTGGCATGTACAGAGCAGCCTCCATCAGTGCAGCATGTTAGACGCACTCCTCTTTCCCATCCAGGGTCCTAGTCACAGATCTAAGGATGCAGAAGTAGCTCTTTCTGCAAGCTTTATTCTTCTGTGCAAGGCAAATCAAAATAATTGTAGGACTGAGGAATGAGTTATTTTTTTATCATTGCATGCTGAAGAATAAAAAGAACATAAGGCTTTTGTCCTCACCTACTTTCACACTGCCCAGCTGTTAGGAAAAACTGCTGTGCTGAGCATAGCATTAGATGTTACAAAAGCTTAACAGACAAAGCCATGGACAATATCATCCAGAGCAGCAGGAAAAAAAAATCATAAGACTTGAATGGCTGTGAAGAGTGATCTCTACAATGCCAAGATCTAATCTGAATTTAGTAGAATCTACTCAAATTTTTTGTTCAGAGACAATGCAACCTATGAGACATACAACATAAAGAAAACCATTATTAAAGTAACATTATCAGGACTTATCTATCATGAGACCATCATCTAATAAAGCCTTAAAATACATAATTCCTTCAGTCAGTAAGCCTCTCCAACACAGCTGCATGTTAATATTAAATTAAGCCGTTGTTTTTCATAACTAACAGCCGGGGAGAGCTGTTTAGACACTGACAAATTGCTGTCTATCTGCTTAAAACCACCTGTTTGCTCCTATTTGTTTAGCCTTTCACCTCAGAAAATCACTAATAAAGCTTTTTATATAAACCAGCTGCTAAGAATATAAATATTTCAGACTGTCAAGCAACTTGCGTTGTCAGGCATTAATTGGCAGTTAAAATTGCATTAGATAAATTCAGTGACAAAATTCTTTTCACACTCTTGTGCATCTGTATTAGGAATTTACAGCACAATTACATTTCTCACAAGGTTTTTCCTAAATTTTTAGTCATACCTTCAATATCATAGAGCAAACAAACAAACAAACAAAAAAAAAAAAAAAAAAAAAGAACAGTGACTAAAGCTAAGTATATAATTCACAAAAAAGCAATGTATGGGGAAATTATTTACCTTTAGAAATTATTCAGACTTTTGGACACTTCAAGTTTTAGAGCTAGAACAACCTTATAAAATGTTATCACTAAACAATAAATGTGCCTAGAAGCTCTCAGTGCTGTGCAAACACTTAACGATAAACTTTATCCCAAAGGACTGCTTTCCAGTAAGTACTTTTCTAATCTCTTTTCAATATTATCAAGTATCAGTGGAATTATGTTATTGTTTTCCTTCTTTCCTGGATGGCCGAAATAAGATCAAAAAGATGGACGTGCTTCCAGCACAGTGCAGAAAGCAAACATTTATGTCAAATGAATCAGAAAAAATAAATATCATCTTGCAAACAGCACAACATGAAGTTTTCCAAAATGTATAGATCTAGAAACAAATGCTTGAAAAAAAACACTGGTCTTGCTTGAATACAAGCAAAGTTACTAACAACCAAAAAATAAAACAAACAAAAAAACCCAGCAAAAACCTCTTATCTTAAAACAGTTTACAGTGGAAAGAAAAACAAGCTAAACTAATAAATAGATTTTTAACTGCACTGTTATATTTATATTTATTTATAATATATATAATATATTTATTTATTTATTATATATTTATATTTACAGTGATAGAGATATGCAGCTGAACTGAGATTTAAGTTACATCCCCACTGAGAAGAAATTATGGAGCGATTTGACATTATGCTCCTATGAATCAGCTACTACAGGACTGTCTTCCCCCTCCCATCACTCTTCTCAACCACACAAACAGTAATTTAATCTTACAAGATTCTGTGGCACTGCTCAGGTACTGGAAGAGAGCCTGAAAGGTTCTTACAGTGAGAGTGGGGCAGGTCTCTTCTCACTAGTGGCATGTGACAGGACAAGGGGAAATGGTCTCAAGTTGCGCCAGGGCAAGTTTAGGTTGGATATTAGGAAGAACTTCTTTACAGAAAGGGTAGTTAGGGACTGGAATGGGCTCCCCAGGGAGGTGGTTGAATCGCCATCCCTGGATGTGTTTAAGAGCCGTTTGGATGTGGTGCTCAGGGATATGATTTAGCAGAGGGTTTTTAGAGGTAGGGTACTGCTTAAGCTGCTGTTAGGACTTGATATCTTCAAGGTCTTTTCCAACCTGGGTGATTCTATGATTCTATAAAAAGTAAATATTTCAGCTATGTGAGTTCAATTCACAGCCCCCCACTCTCTGTAGCAACATATCTTAAGTGCTCGAGGTTATTTTATTTGATCATCTTAGATTTATACAACCATGATATGGCATTCACAGGAACATGAGGCTGACTGCAAACATGTAAACAAGCACCATAACTCAGAGAAAACCCCACAAAAGCAATTTCTGACATAGGCAGCCTGGGCAAGGAGGCCCACCAAGTTGCTACAGGTAGTTCTACGATGATCATTTCAGACATGTTAATAATCATTTCATGTTTGGAGTTTACTACTAATGATGTTGGTCTCACCTTTATAATATTTCCAGTAATTCAGGATCCATTCTGTAACTTTATGCATTAGAATACCACTTATGTGGACAAACTGATTTCCACACTGTAGGACTTAAGTAATTTACTGATAAAGAGTTAGAATTAAATGTTGATTTGTTGACTTCATGGATCTGCTAACAAAACCTTTGTCCTATGAAATGCAAATCATCTCCCTCTCTCTCGTTCCTCCAGACTTGCTTTACAGAGCAAAGCCTCTCTGTGCCCGGGCACCCTACATTCCCTGCTAACTAGACTGCAAAAAATTCAGTGCTCACTTCATCTTTTTTCCATCCAAAGAAAAAAGGATTTTATTGCAGGCAGTAACATTTACTACCTATCTATCTCTGGGCAGCTTGGTCAGGTGGTTGGTGACCCTGCTGGTGGCAGGGGGCTTGGAATTACATGATCATTCTTGATCCTTTTCAACTCAGACCATTCTGTGATTCTATGATCTAACTACGTTAACATCTTCATACGAATTTTGTCATCATATAGAGGTCATATAGAGCATATAGAACATCACATAGAGCTCAAAAAAAGCATTTAGTATAAAACCATATGCATGAATATTTTGATAAATAATGTAGGAGATAATTACACAACCCTCTAGTAAACTACAAGACAATTCACACATTATTTCTGCAATAACTATACCTTTATCGTCCATGTTCCAGGCTCTGGATCTTTGACATTTACTACTTTTGCAGAGTTGTGGATATTCAGCAATTCATTCAGTCCCAATCCTTTGCTGATCTGTTTACCTAAATTAATTAATTAATTGACAATAAATACAGAGTATTGCTTAAAAAAAAAAAAAAGAGACTAAGTACAATATTTTTCTTCATTTCTCATGAATACTTGATACTTGACTTACTACTTAGCATAGTCAATGACATTTACAACAGTCAAAATCCTTTGCAATTCGTTGCCAGAATACCAAAAATGATCATTTATTTTCACTCTTTTCATTCACTTGGGAGTCCCAGTACAGTCTTCAGCTTCAGTCTTCAGTTGCTGGGTTCCTAAACTCTGTACATAAAGTAAATCAAAGCAAGATCTCTTCTTCCCAGAGAATATAACCAGATCCCAGTGAAAGAAAGCAGTACTGAAGCACACTTCCTCAAAAGAGATTCTTAAAGATATCTACCTTAACCAACATGACAGCTGCCAGCCCACTCACTTTTCTGTCAAGTAGACCTGTTCCAAGTAGGATTAGATCCATACAAATGTTGACAAGCCAGGTTTTCCAGTCATTCAAGCATTAGCGTGTGACTGATGGTCACTGAATCCCTCACAGGGAATTTGGCTTGTAAGGCATTGCTGACCTCAATAAAATACTACAAGTTTCCATAATGCACCATACCATACTTTATATGTACACTTACACATAAAAATATACGGATGGTTGTATGCAGGAACTGGTTCCCTATAGAAGCATTTTGCTCCATTAATGGTGACATGTGCCTTCATCACTTAAAACAGCTCTAGCTGTTTCAGAGCACTGAAAAGAAATTCTAAAGTTAGGAACAGAGTGTCTCAGAATCAGTTTTCAAGAGTTCCTCAGATTCACCTGCACTAATTTCAATTAAAATATAACGGCCTTAGATACATGCAGCTGCCCTAGAAGAAAGGAAAATATACAAGTGGGATCAAAGTTTCCTCTGAGCCTGAGAGGTGATCAAGACTGGTGTTACTGTGCTCTCTGAGCAATATTTAAACAAGTCAGAATGCCTCACTTTAGGACAGACTAAATTAGATCACAGGGAAACAATACTGTGCATAGGATATTTCCATGACAATATAACTTGAGCAATATCCTCAGCCAAAGGCCATTCAGAAAATACAAAGTATGATCTGAATATATTTCTGGAGAGACATTTCCAGGTTCCCAAGGCATCAGCTTAATTACTTTTGAACTACAAACTGCAGATCAGCATACAAATCTCCTTCCACATCACAAAGTGTACAGAGATTAACACATGGGAGGGTTTGATTCTGAAATTCTTTCTTGGTTTAAAGCATGGGTGTCCAACCTTTTGGCTTCTTGTATCACACTGAATGAACAGTAATTATCATGGGTTGCATATATGTATGTTGCTCTGAATGTAATGCCTCCTGTTTATTTCCATTGAAACTACAACAGACACAAAGAGAACAACAGCACTGTTTGATAGAGCAAATTCTCAACTATGACATGCAGTTTTTCAACAGTCACCAACACTAGCTGTGCATTTTCTCCAGCAGTGAAAAAGAGTCTGCATGCCACACTAATAAAAATCTGCACCAACAGAGGTGACCCAGCGTTGCTCTTGCCATTACTGAGACATGCCAGCTAACCCTCAGTGTGCTCACATCCACTGGTTGGTCTCCATAAATGCTCAGCAAACACTGACAATGTTTGCCATTTTTTCTGCATGGAGAAATTCAATGACATACTTTTGTTTCATACACACCACTACGTCAGACACCATTCTGTCAGACTGCCCCTCTGCTGCCACCCTGCGTGGTAAGAAAATGCAACGGAATATTGGCAGGAAGGTTCAACCTCTACAGCTGTACAACCAACATCCATCTCTAACATCATGGGCCATCATAACAAAACAGGAAGCATTACTTTCAGAGCAGCTTTTTGAGGATTAAAAAAAAAATCTGTTAAGAGAGGTCTTACAAAATTCTACTAATGAGACACAATCAAATTTTCCTTTGAGTTGAACATCTGATTGCAATTCTATATGTCCCATTTGAAAATTTGCAAGAAATTCATGTCAACTGAAACCAGAATCAACTACACAAAAAAAATAATTTTTTTGCAATCTTGATACCTATTCTCATATTCTTTTATCAAAATGGAAAGTAAGGCTGCATACTTTTTCCACTGTTTACAGGACTGCATTCATCCAGTGTATCATGATGCATGAAATTATTAGCCATAAGTTTAATCAGCCCTGCACTGCACCCCCCCCATGTCTTGGTTTCAGCCCAGACCACCTTGCAGAACACTGATCTTTGGTTGATGCTGAGTGATAGGTGCATGCCCAGGGCCAGTCTGCTCTGTGAGGAAGAGCTGCTGCCACAATGGCTCAGGGCTGGGGGCAGTTGTAGTATGGGCTACAGCCAGACCACAGACAGCCTGCATGCCCAGTTTAAAGAATACTGGTTTAGCTCTCAACAGCATGTGAGAGAAAAACCATCAAATGTAACTCCAAAATGATGGTTCGGTGACTATACAAATATAAAATACAAAAAGCATTAGTATCCAGAAATTTCAATGCAAGGAAAGTAAGAAAACGGAAGGAGGTGAGAAGAGAGAGAATTTCTGAAATTATGATACTGCTTTTCAAAATGCAAGGACACTAGTCATTCACATAAATATGGCCTTCCCTGTTGAAGACAGATTATTTGCTTTTTTATTCTTTTTTGCTGTTGTTGCTGTTTCTTTTTCTTTTTTTCTTTCCTTTTTTTTTTTTTTTTTTTTTTAAAAAAAAAAAAAAACATGGTAGAATACTATAGCATGCATAAGTTACTTTACCTAAAGGATCATGAATTTCAATTGCTGGTGAAGGACCACTCAAGGACACTGTAACCTCTTTCAGACTTGGATCGAAGGGGATCTGCCAAGTATTTACAGCCATGGTCAAATGGTCTGTAGACAAGAGATGTATTTTGGAGGCTTGAACTGCTTCTTCAACCCATTTCAGCACCTAGAAGAAAAAATACATTACTTTGCTGAAATACCATCTGTATTTGTTATTGAAATATTTTCTGTTGAAATACTATCTCTACCGTCTGTAGATGGTTAACGTGAAATCTCTACAAGATCACTTTTTTCAGCAGTCATTTTATCATCTGACACCACACAGTTACCACACCCTCCTGAGAGGATAGAGGACTTACCTAATACAAAGACTCACTACATTAATTTCAATAAACTATTCTAAAGACAGCACAAACATAGTTTCCACTCATATCAGTAACATGCAATAGCATGAGAACACGGAAAGAATAATAGCACAGCACAGAACTTGTAATACACAGGAAACAAAGCTCTTACACCATGGCAAAGGCATTCTTCAACTTCTACAGTTCAAATCAATAATCCATATACATAACATGACAAAACAGATCTAAAATAGATGGTCTGGAAACACGACAAGCACCAGAACTGTACTGTCTTGTTTCTGCTGTTATAAATTCTGAAGTGAATATGCCTAGTCAGGCTTAAGGCAAATATATTTTAAAAAATATTAATACTTAAGAAGATATTACTGAAGCCAAGATCAACAGATTGTTGAAAGGAAACAGACCTAGATATGCCTGTATAGACACACGCTGTAGAATTACACAGTAATTTCAAATGGGAATTAACAATATACATATATGCATATTTCTGTTCACACACTATTAATTACCCAAAGGAAGAAGGAAAATTTCCTTATCCAGGTGTATTGAGCACTTGCCATCTATGGGCTTCGAATTTCTTCTCTAAATATCTGATATAACGTATCACTTGACAAAGAATTCAGTACATAACAGAAAATAATGCTTTAGAAAGTTAATTCTTGTAACTAGATCTGAATCTGTGCCTTACAAAATTTTAATCCTTGTCTTAAAACATTATCAATCAACAAATATCAAATTTAATAAAAATTTAAATAATTTTTAAAAAGCATTCGAAGGAGATCTATTCAAAACATAATAATAATAACTGAATAAAATAGTGATAACCTACATAGAACTGTAAGTCTCACCGGACTCTGTTTCAACTACAATAACTCTCAAGTACAGCACTGTCAGGTGACCTCGTACCAGTAACAACCCAGGCCCTGCAGCAGCCCTGGGATAGCAGCACCTCTGGGACAGCAGACTCAAAAGGGCAAAATATGGCCTACCAGGGAAGAAAAGAGAGCAAGGAAGAGCCTTGCAGCACCGGGATAGAAAAAAAATAATAATAAAGATGCCACTCAACATCTCTGCAATAAAGCTACTCAAGCAAGAAACACCTTTCCTGATGCTATTCAGTAACCATTTAGATGAGCTGTCGAATGCTGGAACAGGAACTATAAGGCTTCATGAAGATCCAACTAATTTTACATTTTACTTTTAGAAATCAGACATTCAGGTCCAAAAATGCTTCTCAAAGTAGTTTCAGTCTGTTCTACTAACATTTTCCTACCATGGCCATGCCTCTTTTTTGTGTGTTAGGTATATGGGAAGGTTTCCAGTTAATTCCAGGATTTTAGGTTCATTGTGACATTTTTAAACTGTAAGATTTAATGAACCCACCTGAATTTTCAGAAGAAAGGAATATTACTTTCTGGCTTAAGTTTAAACTTGTTTTAAGTTAAGCAAAATACATCAAGTCGCAAGGTAAAGCATTCTTGCAGATGCTTGGACAATATGTAAAACATACTGGTATTTATACATAAAATTATTTCTTAAACTCAGAAGTGCTGATATTACACTAGTACCTGAAAATTCTTGAAAATTTTGTCAAATGAGACTGTAACATACACATGAGTCCAAATAAATAAAGATTCCTACATAAGAATTTAAGTTCCCAAGATACGCTTTTTGAGGACTCCTCATGATTACTGCATCTTCCCAAGTCCCAGCCAGCCTTTCCTTGAGCAGAAAGCTCAGCAGTGGATATGGTACAGATGGCAGCCCACCCATCCAGTGCTCCCAGACCAGTTCTGTGCTTAATACTTTAATTTGTAAAGAGTTAAAATGTCAGATCTAAATGAGCAGTTGATCTCACTCTCATACACTAGCTTGTGAGAAAAGCTTCTCTACAACTAATTGAGTTTCCTACTAAAATCATTATTTCACAGTAAAAATAAACTAGAATTTGATATCTTCGCAGTGCAGCTTTCCTAGGTGGGGCTTTCCCACAGGATCAATTTGCAACATAATTCTGCTTGCTGGAATTAACCCCAAATTGCCTTTTGCCACCAGTTATCCCCTCCTCCCACTCATGCCTCCCTCCCAAAAAACTTACCAATTATTTTGTATGAATTAATTTGTTTTTCCTTTTACAAATATAGCTACCTGCATTTTCAAACAGATGAAAAAAACCCACACAATTCTACCTCAGTCAATCTGAAATCACTATAAAAGCTGAAAAACCATCTACGCACATTATAAACCAACACAGGATACCTAGTCAAGTTTGCTTCAAACTATTTCTGCAATTAATAAGAAGTGATCTAAGTTTGTTGGAATTAGAGTGATAAAATTACTAATGGAGAACATGCATGATCCCAGCGATCCCAAAGCACTTTGTGGAACCTTGACTTATCTGTCACTGGGGTCATGCTGCAAGCCAGATCATTAAAGGATCTGGATCTAAAAAAAATTCAAGGAGGGAGAAAATATCTTAAAAGGAAACAAAACTCAACAGCACATTGCTTCAGCAAAATAATTTAAGAGAAGTCAGATTCTTCCTGCTTTGAAAGAAAAAGGCTGTGGGTTCTCCCTCCAACTCTCAGTCCTACAGCATATTAATTCTCCTTATAGCAAATTTTGCTTTCATACAGCATAGATCACATCAAGCTATCACAGCACCATGTTACAGCTTAAAAAATGGGAGGAAAGTGGGAAGTCTCTCCTGTTGGAAATTCAACAGCAGCATGCAACTGTTTATTTCAAAACAAAAGCCTAATCTAAACTAATGCTTTTTATGAACACCAGACATCCTTTTTGTCAAAGAAGAGTGATGAACTATGGAAATGGTTCCAAAAGTTTGCTTTGTTCCAAAGGTAAATTAAATGAAGCCTTGTAGCCAATCACTGGAGACATGGGTAACAATTATTATTTAATGATACCCAGCAGTTTAGCATACTTCAAGAGAAGAATAAAGAACTAGAAAATGTGTTTTCAATAAAGTGAAGCAATTCCATTCCTCTTCTACTCCCTCTTACTATCTGACCCCAAAACACAGTTTCAGTCAACCATCAAGTAAATCCAGGCAACATTATGCCACAAAATTCCATCAGCAATTCAAGCAGCACTGGGAAAAGAGAAGCCTGCCATCGGCCCAGCTCTGCACTGGTCCACTGCTGAAAAAAATGGTATACTTGCAACTGTGATGCTACTATGGTTATTTTAAGGAAAGTTGCCGGTCTTTGAACAGAAAAAATATGCCTGGCGTGCTTCCATGTCAACCTCTTCTGAACCATCCATCTTTCTTCACACAACAGCCTGTCACCACCTTCTTTGCATGCTCTGCAAGACACTAGCCATCTATTATTTAGGGGTTTGGAATGGAACCAACTTTTCAGCTTTTGGCTTCTCCATTGAGACAATCTAATGCAGTGCCCACTGCACAAAGCCAGGCTGATTTGGCATGGTGAGCATGTCTCTTACCAGAAATGGGAACTAAGCCTCCCTAATAAAATCCAACAAACAGTTCATTAATACACAATCAAATTGGATAAAAAGTCTAACCTAGAGTGCCCATGATTGTCTATCTTACTGAGTAACCCAAAAACACAAGGCCAGGAGACAGCTTCTGAATTACTCTGTCAAAGTTTGTTTGATTGAACTACCACTACACGGTGCCAGATGTCTGCATGAAAACAAAAATAAGTTTATATGTATTCACAAGACAACACGTTTCAGAAGTTGTAAATCATAGGGTTGTATTCTGAATGTGATAACTTACAGCATGTCCCAGTACATTTGGGAAAGTTTAATCATAAAGTCACTTTAACAAAGTCAGAGAGAGATGACAAGTCTGAGATAAAACATGTTGAACATACAACTATCATTGCACAATAAACAAAATTGCATTAATGTAATGGAAGACCACTAAAATTCATATGACTAGATTCCTTAAGAAGTCTCAATATAGAGATTTCACTGTGTTTTCTGACAAAGAGAAGGGAATCACATACTTCTCCATCTCTACCTTTTTCACTCATCTCCCTCTAGATTTCCATTTTATCTATGATTACTAGATTTCTATTTGTCTGTCTGGCAGACTGATAACACTTATCTTCTAGTTCTGACTTCTTATTAACGATGCAAACTTAATTTTGTTATCTTTCTTATAAGGTGCCTGGTACCATGCACGGGTGGTAGTCATACATGGATTCAACTCTATCCAGGTTACCACGAATGAGAGCTTGGTCTTTCTTCTTCCATACCTATACATAGGTATATACCAACATTTTTAAAGTACCTCCTACTTTTGTTTAAAAAACAAACAAAACAAACAAACAAAAAAAAAAACTAGGCATATTGAAATGTATTTCCTTACATAAAACTAGGTACACAACAATATATATAAGTATTATTTTGAGATCCTCTAGTTCCTTCTCTCTAATTTTAGACTGATTAAGCTAACAAGGACTCTGTCCTCATGCCTTTGTTTTTAGTTTGTGCAATGGCTTTGTAACTACAAAACTGTCACTGCCTTAATCCCCTTATACTTTCTTACCAAGAGATGAACAATACCTTTTTGTCTCACAGAATTATTATAGGAAACGACACAGCAAGTCTTTGGATGCTAGAGAAAACCTTAGCTACAAGTCCAGTTTATGAATTCTGTGTAGGCTGGTTGATGACCACAAGGCTACTCAAGAGTTCCCTTAGTGTAGAATTTGCCCTGGGATGATACAGTTTATATTGTGCAACTGCCATTTCAGAAAGAAAATAGAGCACAAACACCTTTGCTTCTAATCCAAATACATATCAGAACAGGAAGGTACAGAGAGTAGCTAAAATTCAGAGCAGAACCCTACCTCAGTTTTTAAGCAAATGTTTTTGAGACTTTTTCAATTCCAAAAGTGAAAATGGGAGCCAAGAGAATGACCCAGCTGTCTTCACTCTTGCAGTAACTTGCTAGTATAGTTCATTTTCTTCCAGAATTGCTTATTGAACTTTGGAGGAAGATCCATTTCCCAACCCTGTCATTCCAGTAAGGTTTGTAACACTGCTGTAACTCTAGTTCTGAAGTACATTTTTTCCTTTGGGACCATTGCAGAAAGCCCTTGAAACAACTGTAACTTTTGTTGCTCTTCCAAAATCTTGATGCATTTTAACAGAGGATAAAGGACAAAGAGAAAAATAATTTTTAACACTTCTCAAGAGAATTCGCCCTTGCAACTGGCCTTGCTGTCAAGTCACTACTTGGAATGCATACTGAAACCTGGAAAACATATGGAACGTGGTCTCTATTCCCATTTGTTTATTCTTCAAGAATATTTCTCTGACAGTCAAAGCTACAAGATTTGAAGTTAACTGTTTCATTGCTTAACTGTATGTAGCTTCATATTTCTATCCAAATTATTCTAATGTTTTTAAATGCATGTGGAAAAATGCTGTTTATCATGCTCCACAGCTGCTGCTCTGAACAGCTTTTCTTGTATTCCCAAAGTAAAATATAACCCAGACACTGCATGTCAAAATTATACAGTGAAAATAAATCATAAGCTATACGTAAAAATACACATTATGTTTGTATGTTGCTCTGATGTAATGCCTCCTGTTTATTTCCATGGAAACTACAATAGACACAAAGAGAACAACAGCACTGTTTGATAGAGCAAATTCTCAACTATGACATGCAGTTTTTCAACAGTCACCAACACTAGCTGTGCATTTTCTCCAGCAGTGAAAAAGAGTCTGCATGCCACACTAATAAAAATCTGCACCAACAGAGGTGACCCAGCGTTGCTCTTGCCATTACTGAGACATGCCAGCCAACCCTCAGTGTGCTCACATCCACTGGTTGGTCTCCATAAATGTTCAGCAAACACTGACAATGTTTGCCATTTTTTCTGCATGGAGAAATTCAATGACATACTTTTGTTTCATACACACCACTACGTCAGACACCATTCTGTCAGACTGCCCCTCTGCTGCCACCCTGCGTGGTAAGAAAATGCAACGGAATATTGGCAGGATACTGCCAATATTCCAAATGCTATCATTTGTCACAGGGCAACAAAATGTAATGCAATACTGGCAGTAAGATTCAGTCCCTACTGCTATCCCATTAATATTCACCTATGATGCTGTGAGTCAACATCATAACATAAGAGGCATTATTACTTTTGGAGCAGCCTTTGTGGATTAAAAGAAAAAAAAAATTACAAAAAAATGTAATACTGCTGAATCTCAAACACTTCGAAGTTAGGAAATGCAGGAATTAAGTCTGCCTGTTTCAATTGTCATTAAAACCTTATATTTGCAGTTGCTCATACTACTTTTTTCATAGAACCCAAGCTCCATTTGGACAGAGAAAAAACAGCTGTAACCACTTTTTCTTCCCTCATTTCGCACTTACTGTGCAATCTGTATTTCCAGAGCAGAACCATACACTCCCAGGTAGCACTGAGCTGCCTCTGCCATGAAACCATTCCTTCATTTTCTGCAGCAAGGCATTCTGATTGCCTAGGGGGAGGGAGAAGGCTGCAAGCAACATGGCTACACAAGCATGTATACAGTAGTTTTGAGCTTTTCACCTTCACATTACTCTTTTCAAGCAATAGAGAGGCCTTTTGCTGTTTTAACAAAGCAAAACAAAGCACTGTTTCCACAAGCAGCATTATCTAAACTTTCCCTGGTTCAGACCTACTGACCTGAGCTGTGAAGGTGTAACTCCTAGTTCCCCATCCTCAGTGAGGACTAACAACAGAAAGAGACAGGATGCTTTCCAGTGGGCTTTAGAGATTTATATTCACAGCAAAGAACTCACTGTGAATAATACTGGATTCCACGCCAGCTCCATGTGAACGTACAGGCAAGAACCTTCTGTGCCTTCCCTGCAAAAATGACTCCTTTTGCATCATTTCTTTCTACATGTTCTGTTACTGGTCTGATCCTAACTCCATCTTCTGTTCCCTTCTTAACTCATTTTATTCACATCATCACTTATATTCACACAAATTTCACAATTTTTCTTTACATTTTTTAACATAGTTTCATTCCCCTTGCAGGTCACTCAGTAACATCCTCTTTTACATCAGTGCCAACACAATGCTTGCAGTCACCTTCAGTCATGTTCAGGTCTCCCAGTGTTCCAATACTGTGTATGGAAGACACACTTCTTGCTTTTAAAAACCATTAAGGAATCTGTATTTGTAAGAAGCCTAGAAAAAAGAAAACTTTTTTGAGGAGTGAGAAGGTGGGGTAACATTTAGAACTTGGGTTAGAGTAAGAAAATCAATCAAATGTTTCAGGACTAAAAGAAATAAGGGACTCTTCCAGCTCACCCTCTTGTGAACTCCTGGTACTAGCCATGCTGTTCACTCATATTCATCAGACACAGTAATGACTGATATTTACCTCAAACAAATCAAGATGACCTGAAATCATGATTGGAATAACCAAGGAACCAATCTTGGGACATCAGAATTATTTCCAGGAATTTCTTTTCTTAATGCCCTCATAATAGAACGCAGTAAGCATGGTGTAACATAACTTCAGTTCAAATCAAAACTAGTGTTGTCTGTAAATAAACTAACAAAACTGGATGCTGGTATATAAATGTAGAATCTGTTCTTAATGACAGAGTTTAACTAAAGTTTAATGAGGATGCTCAATACAATTTAATTTGAAGTGTTTTGTACTGTTTAACCTTAATTTGCAGTCATGGAACAACACTGCAGCCAAGGAAACCCCAGCTTAATGAAACACTTTTCAAGATTAGGATTTGAATGCTTTGAAGAAAAGAGCGTAACAATCTTCCCAAGACAGATGAAAAATGAGAATGCTGCTGTTCTTTTAGATGAAAGGACTTACCCAACACAATAGGATAAACATCTGAAAACACAGTTTGCAAACTTTAAAACTGAAGAGTACTAAATTAATTTGTAGTTAAGTACAGTACTATTCACAATTTTTTAATAAAAATATAACTTATAACTCAAAATTAGAATATTAAATCTTTCCCTTTTAAGAACCACAAAGCACTTTTCCTCCTGTACTGACCTTGAACCATGTAACTCACCAAATTTTACCACATATGATAACATTTACTTGTACTATTAGAAACTTGTAACTCTGTGCTCAAAAACAAAAAAACATTACACATCTGATACATCTGATATTCTATATTAAATATATATATGTGTGTGTATACAGAAGAATTATAGGCAATAAAACCACAGTTTGTATTTCAGACCTTGAGAGTATTCAAATTGATCTATTGCACAGAAATCATGCCACACCTTTCAAAATACGGCCTTCCCTATTTATGGACCTTAATCCAGTAAGTAATAGCTCTCCTAAGTGGAGCTACCCATATATCTCATACTGGACTGAAGCCAACACAACTTTTTCAAACTGACCATAATTATAACCAGTACAGGCTGGGGGAAGACCTGCTGGAGAGGAGCTCTGCTGAGAGGGACCTGGGTGTCCTGGTGGACGACAGGTTAGCCATGAGCCAGCAGTGTGCCTTCATGGCCAAAAAGGCCAATGGCATTCTGGGGTGCATTAAAAAGAGCGTGTCCAGCAGGTTGAGGGAGGTGATCCTCCCCCTCTACTCTGCCCTGGTGAGGCCTCATCTGGAATACTGTGTCCAGTTCTGGGCTCCCCCGTACAAAAATGACAGGGACCTCTTGGAAAGAGTCCAGCGGAGGGCCACAAAGATGGTGAAGGGCCTGGAGCATCTCCCCTATGAGGAGAGACTTAGGGAACTGGGTCTGTTTAGCCTTGAGAAAAGAAGGCTGTGAGGGGACTTGATCCAGGTTTATAAATACCTGAGGTGTGGGAGCCATAGTGGCGAGGCTGGTCTCTTTTCAGTAGTGCGTGGGGACAGAACTAGGGGCAATGGGCTGAAACTTCAGCATAGGAAGTTCCGCACGAATGTGCGCAAGAACTTCTTTACAGTGAGGGTGACGGAGCACTGGAACAGGCTGCACAGGGAGGTGGTGAAGTCTTCTTCTCTGGAGATATTCAAGACCCGCCTGGACGCCTACCTGTGTGACAAGATGTAGGGAGCCTGCTTTGGCAGGGGGGTTGGACTCGATGATCTCTAGAGGTCCCTTCCAACCCCTACAATTCTGTGATTCTGTGATTCTGTGATAACCAAGTTAACTGTAGGATTTAAAATCATAAAATCCTTTTTCAGAAATGGAAAAAGAAAAAAAAAAAAAAAAGGCACAGTGATTTCTTAGTCTTCTCAATAACACAAGCACTGGATAAGTATCAAGCATTGTTTTGTTGTGTTTCCTTGTAGCTAGTTAGCAATATTGCTTCATTCTGCACATAATGCACAAAGGGCAAGGATGAGAGCAATAGTCTGTAACTATACACCAAAAATAACTTTGTTTGTTTTTTGGGGGGAGTAGAATGATCCAGAATGTCTAACGAAACATGAATCTGGTTTGGCAGGGTATTCACAGTCAGTGATTTATAGTTCTTCCTAATCTACAGTTTAGCATTAGTTGTCTCCAGGCCCAAAGCAGTGACTACATTTTACATTTATGAGCTTCATTTTTCCCACATCATTGACTACTCAGGTAAAAAGGATAGCAAGTTCAGTGTCTGTTGAATCTTGCCTGAGGTATGTGATATAAACAGCTGATGCTGATTACTCTTATAGTTCCTGCTTCATTGCATCTTCACATTGGGGAATATGTTCCTTGAAAAGTAATATTGCTGATCCAAAGTAAGCAGCTAAGGCTTTATCTGGGATGTCAGACTTTTGTTAAGTTCATCATCCCTTATCACAGAAGAAGTTCCATATAAAGTCACTAACGTTACTTTAAAGTACGTATTTTACTTTAAATAATGTATCATAATTTGTTCAGCAGTTATGGTGGAGGACTTTGGGAAGCATTGCAAAGTTTTACCAAAGCGATCACGCAGTATACTTGTCATTGGGTTATGTCCAGACATAAGTCCATGACGGGGGGAAAGAGGGAGGGAGGAAAGGCAGGGAAAGGAGGGAAGGGGGGCAGACTGCCACTGTTCTGTATGATGTTCTGATGTAGAATTCCGACAACAAAAATCACAACATTTTTCCACCCCTGTGCCCACTAGAGGAGATAAATCCTGCAAGAATATCACCCTACTGATATCACCACTCACTGATAGCTCTTATGCATAGTCTGAAGATGAGAATCTTCTTCAGTATAAAGGGATTTTAGGAAATCTAAAGAGAGAATTTTTACCCTTTTTTACACAGAAATTGCAAAATGAAGCTCAGAAACTGCACTTTCCCAATAGCCAATTTCTTTTCCTCTAGCTTTCCCCCTAATTTTGGAAGGATTAATCAGGATTAATCCTTGGAGAAGGTCCTCCTTTTGATCACTTTCACATCATTGCCTATATCTTATTACATTCCCAGTAAGTACTTCAATCTTGCTAAGCAAGAACAGCAGAAAACTACAATTCATCTCCAACATTTGTTGCTGTCAAAGTTTTAGAATTGAAGGAACAATTTTTTTTTATTATTTAAAGACCTCATTCAGTTATTGCATATACTGTCCACAATGTATAAAAAATTCTACTTCCCTAAATAACTAAAACAAGTTTTAATCTGTCTCCAAATTATTTTCTCATGGACTATTATAATTTCAATTCTAAGAATCTACCGAACTTTCAAAGAAAACATTTATTCAGCACTGTGGGTCAGCAATCACAAGGAAGCATTTCACCATGACTCAAAATAATCCTTTGTCAGCAGAACTGTCAAGATTATCCAAAAAATAATGTTAATTAAAACGTGATTACAGTTAATTGTGAACAATGGAAGCCTACTAGTTTATCTGTTCAGAACCTTATGTGAAGAATATTTACGTCCTGGCTTTCAAGCAACCCTTCACTTGCTAACAAAGTATTCATTTACACTTCCCAAACATAAATAGAAGTCACAGAGTGAACCCTGCTATTGCAGAAGCAAAAAGAGAGAAATACTAAACAAAACTCATGTATCAATGAGAGAACATCTAGAATTTCCCTTTAACTACTGTAGCCCACAACTGGATCACTGAAAGATCTGAACCTCTACCCTGTTCTATACAGCAGAATTTGGAAAATTTACCTCATTAACTTGCTTTTTGTCTAAGTGAAAAACTTGACCAGAGCTTGTGGAGGCAATTTCTTCATAGACTTTGTAACCAATATGATCCCTGTCATCACAGTCTCCAGTTAGCACAAATACTACCTGTATTAAAAAAAAAAAAAAAAAAAAAGAAAGAAAGAAAGAAAAAAACTAAAAACCACATCCAGGTCATTTGGGACACAGTGCAAACTTTTGCATAGAAGCATTTTAAAGATAACATGAAGGCCTGACAGCAGAAGTGCATCACTTGCCATGGGCTCTAGGAACAAACAAGGATCATTTTATAAGTTATACTCGTTTAACAGCAATTAGACATCCCAGAAAACTTGTCTCAAAACAACATAAGAACATCCACATAACTGACATGCTGACCAAGCATATATACAAGCTTCATCTGCACTATTTAATCCACAACATTAAAAATAAGTGTTCCTTCAAGTTCCTATTAATCAGATCAGGTATCTGTACTTAAAAAAAAATGAAGTTCCTAGAATGGCAATATTCCTTTTGTATAAACAGATTTCACTGACCTTCACATAGTGGAATTTTACCCTTCAGTGTGGAGAAAATACAGTATTAAAGATGTAAATCAACTCAGAATGCAAATCCTTCATGTACCTGTGACTGCTTCTGTTGAACGAGTTGAAGTACTTCATGGGTGAGTCTGTAGTCTTTGGACCGTGCATCAGTAAATACATAGATGAAAGAACCAGGAAGAGAGATTTCTAGAGCAATCTTAATTGCTCCAATGCTCATCTCTGGACAGTCTCCACCACCCTGTTTACAATTAGAAGAAGGAAAAAACACAAACTTTCAAGGGAAAAGAACATAACAACTAAAGTATTTTCTCTTGAGAAAGTGTATGATTTGAACATTCCATCTTTTATTCTTTTATTAACTCCCTGCCCCCAACCCCATGGAATAGGAGTTATTCAGTCTGGAGAACAGAAGGCTCAAGGGAGACCTTACTGCCCTGTACAACCCTCTCAAAGGAGGCTGTGGCAAGGTAGGGGTAAGCCTCCTCTTCCCCATAACTAGCAACAGGACTAGAGGAATTGTGCCAGGGGAGGTTCAGGTCAGACACTGGGAAGAATTTCTTTGCTGAAAGAGAGGTCAGGAACTTGAAGGTCAGGGAGGTGGTGGACTCACAGTCCCTGGGAGGTGCTCAAGGAATGTTTAGATGTTGTACTGAGGGACGTGTTTTAACATGGAAATATTGGTAGTAGGTGGACAGTTGGACTGAATGATCTTGGAGGTCTATTCCAACCTCAGTGATTCTATGATTCTAATATATATATATATATTTTTAACTTCTCCAAAGCAAATGTAATCTTCAGCAAAGGAATCACCCAATTAAACATTTATTTTGTAGGCAAAGTCAAGGTAATAGCTTATTTCTATAACCACCTTCTAAGTATATCTCTATTCCACTGTCTATGACATTATTTTTTCATGTAACTTTTTGAGTGTTTTATATGGCATCTGCTTTGTACATCTCATAGGAAAAACACTTCCAAATTAAATGGATGTTCTGAGAACAAGTATAAACATTTTATTTTCATAATATAGAAGTTCTCAAAAGGCAGATACAGAAAACTACTAAACAAAATTTTTTCACCTTTTTTAAAAAATTAATATTTTGTGCCTTTCTTTCCAAATTTCAACAAAATATGATTACCTTGTGAAGTTTTCCAGAAAACAGATGACTGAAGTTTCATTTTCCACCCCTTTTGGTAGGTATGCAGAAATTTATGTTGTTAGCTCAGCTTATCTGTACTATTACACCTCTCATTTCTGAATGCAATGTTGACATAACTATTTAAAGGGGATTCTATCCACTTAAAATGGTAACTTTAGTTTCTAACTGAAAGGCATTGTCAACAATTCTTAGTGAAAGCTATTTTGAGTAAGTAATCTGTTATTTCTATACTCAGGGGTACTTAAATAAGACCTTTTTGTAATGCCTATGCAAATATATCAGCACATATATAATGAGATCATGCAGCACTCCATATATACTCAAAAGATTTTGATACAGGCAAGATTTAACTATATTGCTCCTCCAATAAGGCCTCATTGTAGAAACTGCATTTAATATGAGAATACATTAACAGTTTGCTTCTCTCTTCAAATGGAAAAGATACTGAGAATCCAGCGCTTTCCAGGTATAAGTTATTGTCACACTGCTCACAAGAATGATTCACAGCTAATTATAATAGTAATAATGTATCAACTCACCCAGTGTCAAAGGAATATTTTCTTGACTAGTCTGAATGCAAACAGAACAGGACCTAGCTCCTTCAGACAGATGGACACAGACTAGTCTTAACCTCTCGTCAAATACCAACTGAAAGCCCCTGTCAACAAATGTGATTTCCAAATACTACAACTGTTCCGTACTCAGAATATTTTTGTTGCAAAGATCTGAGTATGTCTTGATGCCCAAGAAGTTTTGCAGTATTCTAGACAGCATATTTCTAAGATGTTTTAAACATACATAAGACTCCTTCACATAATTTAACTTCATGTTAATTTTAGCTTTGTTCATTGATGAGAATATTTGTTCCACAACTTTAATCAAAAATAATTTATCTCAAGATTTCTACTACTTTCAAAATATTCAGACTTTTCACTGCCTTTCTAGGAAAAATATCCATAACGAGCTTTATAGAAGTGTTCACATTTTCTGGAAGAACTGCTGCAAGATATCCTATCAGTCCTTAATCACTTTAATTTCTTATTTTGGCCCTTCATAGATGTAATTCATTATAGTAAATCAGTCTTAATTCAGCTGGGCATAGTTATAACCTTGAGCATAATTATGAAATATGCAGTCACGGAGGATTAGGGAAAAATCTTAAATTCATTAGAGAGTGACTTTTAAACAACTTGCTAGCAAATGAGGAGTTTTAAATTCCTGAAAGCTTCACCTGGTTCATAGCCTTTTTCAAAACAGTTAAAATTATTTTCCAGTGTAGCTAAAGATGGGACCAATTTTTAACCTCCCTCTGAAAGAGGAAAAAGCACAATGGCTGGCATTTTCTCCCTCCTTGAAAATTTACTGTTTATTGTTTTCTCAGAATTCCAATCTTTCTTGCAATTTTTAAACTGTTAATTCTACCTAACTAGTACAACTGGCTTCTACACATCCCTAAATCATTTATATCATTAAACCATTTGCCCATTTCCAAAACACAATCCTTGAAGTCAGAGGCCTGTCCAGCAGTACTATCTCAGACAACTCTTGACTGAAGAACAGGATTTTCAGTAAAGCTAACTCCACTCCAATATTTCTCTTTCCTTCCAGCACCTGAACCAGATATCATTTGCATCTCATTCTGACATTAAAAATCAAGGGAGACATACTATGATGGTTCAAAAATCCATCACTTCTTCTTATACCAAGCTGCTTGTGTCTGCTATATTTGCATCATTAAGTGCTTGTTAACAAAGGGCAATGAAGTTAGTGGCTATGTCACACCTGACAGGTCTTAAGAGTCTTTTTGTACACAAATTAGTTAATTAGAACTAAGGAAATAACTTACGGGAAACAGTAAAACAGTTCATAAAAGTGTCTGCAAACAAGTGGCAGAACTAATAAAATTCAAAATAAGTATTATCCTTGACTAACTAGTCTTTCTCGTGTTATTGATCAATGAGGTATCCATATAATGATGTAAACTAAGAGAAAGTAATTAACTATAATCATAAATTCAGATAAGCAGAGAACAAGATGATAGTTTGTGTACCTATATCTACATGAAGCATTACAGCAGAAACACTAACAAGAGAGGAATGATTATCGGGAAGAAATAGGGCGTGTTGCTAGAACTACATAGAGGATGAACAAGTCACTCACCTGAACATAAAGCTCCCTGAGTTCAAACTGAAATTTCTTGGGATCAGTGGTTATCGTCACTGGACCAATTTCTGGCATGGAAAAAAAAAAAAAAAAAAAAAAAACCATAATATGAGGAAGATACAAAGCAATCAAGAGAATTTCTGCTGAAGAGATAATGATTTTTCAGATTGATAAAATCTGAAGGAAAAAAAAAAAATGTTAAAAACAGAAAGGACTCAATAAAATATTCAGCACTAAGATCTGTGGTTCCAAACCTAGTGACTCCAAAGTCATTCCAGCATTACCAGCTTCTGAGCACCATAAGCATTTATAGGCACATAGCACATTCTATGTTGTTTCTCTCACACACATTTACTTGTGGTGATGGATATCATCACTGCATTGCTCTCACTAATTAGAAAGGAACAAAAAACACCCAGAAGTGGCAGCACCAGAAAATAATGAAATTTACCTATGCAACTGTTTCTGGAAAATGCTCTCCTTTGATGGATACCAGGAATACTTGGGGTGGAGTGGCTGGAGGACTTTGTTGAGGAAACAGACCTGGGAATACTGATTGATGCTCAGCTGAACGTGAGCCCACAGTGTGCCTGGGTGGCCAAGAAGGCCAACGGCATCCTGGCTTGCATCAAAAACAGTGTTACTAGCAGGAACAGAGAGGTAATTGTCCCCCTGTACTCGGCACTGGTGAGGCTGCACCTCAAGTACTGTGTTCAGTTTTGGGCCCCTCACTGCAAGAAAGACATTGAAGCCCTGGAACGCATTCAGAGGAGGGCTACGAAGCTGGTGAGGGGTCTGGAGCACAGGCCTTATGAGGAGCGGTTGAGGGAACTGGGATTGTTCAGCCTGGAGAAGAGGAGGCTCAGGGGAGACCTTATAGCTCTCTATAACTTCGTGAAGGGAGGTTGTGGTGAGCTGGGGGTTGGCCTCTTCTCTCGTGTAATTAGTGATAGAACTAGCAGGAATGGTTTCAAGCTGCGACAGGGGAGGTTCAGGCTGGACATTAGGAAGTATTACTTCTTGGAAAGGGTGGTCAGGCACTGGAATGCACTGCCCAGGGGGGTGGTAGAGTCACCGACCATGGGAGTGTTCAAGAAACGTTTGGATATTGCGATGAGGAATATGATTTAGCTGGGAAGTATTGGTAATGGTTGGACTAGATGATCTTCTAGGTCTTTTCCAACCTTGATAATTCTGTGATTCTGTGAATACCCCTGACTTCAAGCAGACTGCTAGTGCTTCAGGCAAAACAACAGATAGAGTCCAACACCACACAAACTGGTTACTATCTGTAGAAGGCATCTGGAAAGGCAGGACCACACAACTCTAGGCTGCTGTCACCTCTCCTGGCCACACAGCCTGATCTCACAGTTGGCAGAAGGCCAATCAGTACTCTTAACTCATAAATAGTACATCTGTACTATGTATCAGTTTTAAATGAATGTATTAGAACAATCTAGAAGAGGAATACAGGATCCCTTTACCTACTTTTATCAATTCAGAACACTGAATTTGTTTGTTCTAGAAGGAGAAAAATAATGTAGCAAAAGGAATTTCAGAGGAGATGCCAAGTCATATGGAGTTCTTTCAGCCATAGAAAGCCTAATTACGAGCAAGAACATCTCTCTCAAGTATTCAGAATTAAAAATAACTAAACAAACATCAAAACCAAGCAAAGACAGAACCCTACACCTCTGGATACCTTCCAAAAAAAAGAAAAAATTTCAGATTTAGTACCCTATGAATTGGAGTGAGGGAACACAACAGCAAAAACACCCTGACCTTTAATACCCAATGCAATTACAACTGCCATTTACTAGTTCTTGTTTGGCTACACAGCACTGCATTTCCCACATTCTAACTAGCTTGCTGGTATGTCAGTCATACAGATTGTAAAATCATAGAATCACAAGGTTGGAAAGGACCTACAAGATCATCTAGTCCAACCATCCTCCCATTACCAAAGCTACAACAAGCCACTAAACCATGTCTCGTATCTTCTCATTCAGACGCCTCTTGAACACTACCAGGGATGGCGACTCCACCACCTCCCTGGGCAGCTATTCCAGCGTCTGACCACTCTCTGAGAGAAAAAGTTTTTCCTTATGTCTAACCTAAACCTCCTCTGGTACAACTCGTAGCCCTTTCCTTTGTACTAGTGTGAAAGCATAACCCTTTGTTGCCTAGAACTGTACATGTCGAAGGGGAGTCTTAAGTACTAACTCATAGATAGCTGCCACATAACTCAGATATTCAACACTGCTGAATTCACTCCAGGTCTACCCCTCCTGTTCTGTCAGCTTTACAGCCACTCATCCAACAGCATGCAGTGTGTAATGAACAGAATATGAAAAAAATGGGGTGGAGATCACACACAGCACATAGTTAACATACATTCATCTCAGGGGTGAGGCAGAACTTCAGTACTTCCCATCCTATTTCTCCATCCAAGTGATGCTTTTTAGTTATATCAGTTTTGACAGTTTTTAGATCAGCAGACTAATCTACATTTCAAATACACGTACACCCCCCCATATATATATATATATACACACACACACAAACACATATATATATATATACACACACACATTTATTTTTGTATCAGATCCATCTCCCAGTCTTGTTTCCTGTACAGAATCTCAAACATTTGTCCCACTAGTTTTAAAGTTGACAAAGGAGTGGGAATGATCACCCAGGATAGCTATGATGCCTAAACCAGAACTGATGCTCAAAACAAACAGAAGTGCAATTATTCCTTAAAAACTATTTTCCAGCAGTGGTGCACATTAAATTTTATCTGATGAAAGAATATGACTTGTTCTGTCATACTTTCTTTCCTGCATTCAATCAATAATAAAGCTTTGCCTGTAATTCTGAAAGCCTTTATGAGTTGCTGCTTGCCAAGGATAACAAAAACAATGATAGAGTTGCTCTTAATAACCCCCCAGCCTAGGGGCACATAGCAGAAACCCTTAATTTCTGAAGAGCAAATTGGGTGCTACATGTCAGGACTTCACACAGCTGCACCCCATTCACAAGCTGCCATCACAGGTCACAGAATCACAGATTCATGGGCCTTAGAAGGAACCTCTGAAGATCATTTAGCCCACTCACCCACCGTTCCACTGCAATGCATCTTCTGTTTTCCAACACTGCAGTGACATGTCAAAAGGGCAGCTAAAGAAAATAGATACTTCTAATTGAGATCTCTCAAATTATAGTGAACATTCTTCCCTCTCAAATAGCTGACATTACATCCACCAATATGTATAAATCATGCTTCCCTTTATTGCCTGACAAGTGTTACTTTTATAGCAGACAGATGAGGGTGTTTGAAAATCACACACACCAACTGGAGGAAAGCTACTGCAATAACAACCCTAAAACCCCCCTTCAAAGCTGCGAGCCATTCATTCTTTTCCTAGAGGTGTCTTTGGTTCTCATGCTGTCTATCCTGCTCCACAGCTGCTGCTTCGTGAAATCCTTATCTTGCTCCATAGCTACTGCTATGTAAAATCCTTCTTGTATTCCCACACGGTTTGTTACCAATTCTCTACTTAGAAAAGTTTTCCAGTTCCTCACCAATGGAAAACCTATTCTCCCACAAGAGAGCTTGAAGTAGGTCTCCAGGATGCTCTCTGCTCCAAGGAAATAATCTGCTTGTATATCCCCTCTGGTGTAAGCAAGATGTTGTCTGTTGCTACCACACACACACACACACAAAAAAAAAAAAAAAGGGCATGAGGGCATGCAGAGCCCTGGCACCTGCAGGGAGCCAATCTTCCTCCTCCGCTCCCCAGTTGCTTAAGCGGCTCTGGAGGTCTGATCTCACCAAAAGCTGGCAGCCAGCTTCAAGTGCCTTTGGTTATCCCTAGCAAACTCTCAATGGATGACTGCCTGAGTTACAGAACACATCAACAGCTGACAACTCAGCCAGCAGACCTTGGGAGAAGCCAGAGGACACAGAGCCATGGAGATTATCGAGCCTGGTGGTCCCCTGCACTCAAGCCCTGAGCCATTCCAGGGAACTAAGTCCAGAGAGCTGCTGCCCATGCTCTTCTCAAGCATCTCTTCAGTGCATGAAAGCTTTATGCCTGGAACTTCTCAGCCTCATATTTCCAAGAGTACAGTAGTTTGTGATACTTCTCTTTTCTGATAACAAGAAAAAAAAAAAAAAAAAAAAAAGAAAAGGCACTTACTGACTATACAGCATGCAAGCTCTGAAAGGACTTGCATCCTTCAGCCTACAGCAAAGGCCAAGCAGCTGACGAGCTGCAACCACTGCTGCCTCACTGTTCAGCACAGGAGAGGCATTCAGTGACACTGGCCCACACAGCTCCCAGAGAACATCTGAAAAGGTCATCAGATTACTCTCTGGTTTTGTTTATTACCCCTTGTCAACAACAGCCTGAACCGAGTAAAACATTGTTCACAATGCTCTTTAAATTCCTTCTGTAGTCTGAACTCCCATACAGTCCAGGTCTATTTCTGTCTTATCTCTTGGTCTGTGTATTTTGGCAAGACTCCTTCAACACTTGCAACAGCACTAGATAAACAGCTTATACTGAAGAGTAAGGCATGAATGAATGTAACTACACATTTTGTGATTAATAACCTGAACATGCTGAAGTAAAAATAAAGCAGTCTTTACAACTCAATTTTTAATTCTAGATTTACACTTGGCATCACATTGCACAACTAATTTTCTTGCTGCAACATCCAGGAAGCTTTGCTCTGAGCATCTGCAAGCACTGCGGGCTGCTGCAAGTCCCCATCAGGACACTTCCCCTGCTGCTTCCCACCACATCCCCTGATTGTGTCTGCACTATCAGGGGTCCACAGGCTGACCAACCAGTAGAGTCACAGTTTCTTTTTTTTCCTCCACAATTTGAACTCAGTTACAAGGTCTGATTGAAAGCTTCTGTTGTTTGAAAGATTATACTCATGGGCTGCTTCCTTCAAAGAGACCTTTTGTCATGATACAATGAAAACTGAAAAAACAACACTGAATCTATAGTCACATGGCTTCCATGAAATGTGCTGAAGAAATTCATGCACTCAGCAATTACGTCCACATGAAAACAGACAGCATGAAAGAGTCACCAACAGCAGCTTGAGCATCCAGATAGCAATGGCAAATACTCCATGTTCATGCTTTGCAGCACAGAGTGACAGGGCAAGACAGTACCGACCATGTGTAATTATGGTCAGTTATTAATAAACTGAGAGTCCGTGTTTTCTTGCAAGAGTCAGTCTCTGCATGTTACAGAGACCTCAGAACTAACCAGTAGGCGATTAAAGATGTTGGAGATCCCAGAAACAAGGACTTATCAGAGCATGTTATACCATACTAGTCCTACACTGTACTTTAACAGGCTTCTGTTTTTCATAGTGCTTTCACCTGGTTAAAAAGTAAAACCAAAAAATAGATGTAATATTGTGTCAGATTTAATCTGGTCCATAGGAGTGTCTCTGACAAGAATTAAACAACCTCAGAACTGCACAAGAGTGACCTAAAAGACATTTGGGTGCTGGTCGCAATCCTTGAAAAGCCATTTAAATAAGTTTTGCCTCCTTGCACTCTGGCATCTGTCAACAAACGCAATGAACCAATTAGCCCTAATGAGAGAGATAAGATCAGGCTGTAAACACAGTTCTAACTACATCTACATAATTAAAAATCAACTAAGTTTTCCTCAATTTTCATACCAAGGAACTCGTTCCTCAAAAGATTACAGAGCAAAAGCCTTTCTTCAGAAAATTCCAGGAGAACAACAACAAGGTTCTACAAAGTGATGCCCTGCATGAGCATACATCTCTGTGCACGTACACATGCATGAACACCAGAATTTCAGTACTATGGAATGTTTCATGATGAATCCGACTGCCATCTTTTGAGAATGGAGATTTCCAAACACAACCAAAAGAAAGCACTCTGAGATCTGCACCTCAGAAGAAACTGGTGTCACATTTAGTACACATCTTTTATTCTGCATGTAAGTATATTTTTAACAAAATTTCTTTTTTTTTTTTTTTTTTTTTTTCTACAATAAATATATCTGCATTCTCTTTAAGCCAATGGCAAAGTTTTTATTGATTTCAGAATCAGCCTAAAATTCTCATTCTAAATAAACCCCCACTTCACAAAGGTAACCCATCAATAGCTGGTAGAACATCAGATTTTATGGCAAATACCATTGCCTGCATACATCACTCATTTCCTCTGACAGCCCTCAGCTGCTAGTATTATTCTAACCACAGTGCTGGGATACAGCTGGGAATAAAGAAGCAGCAGTTCTCTTAAGTGAAAGCATCTACTTGAAGATTTTCAATAAATGTCAGTTATTGACAGTTACACCGCATTAAAGTCAATCTTTTTATACTTTTAAATATGTACTATTGAGAGGGAAGACTACGTAGATATTTTCTACTTCACAGACACTCACTATCCCTAGTGAGGCTGTATTGCACAAGAAAAAGCTGCAGAAAGCATGACTGCTAAACTGCTCATCTGAGAGAGCCAACCCATGGGAAAAAAAAAAAAAAAAAAAAAAAAAAAAAAGTTACTGGGCTATTTGAACTCTATTTTTTAAAATATGTGGTTTGGATTGAAAAGAATTAAAAAGAAGGATTTAGCGAGTATTTGAAGGCCAGCTAAACCCCTCAAAACCTTTACCAGAGCATTGTTCATCTCAGTAGCTGTCAAGTCAGATGGAAGCAGCTCTCTCCTGTCCCTTAGCTTTTGCCTGTGTTATGCGTAATTGTGTAATTTTCTAAAAGGCACCAACAATTTCAAACAGCAGAAGTCAGTCAGGGAGGAATCCACTTACCATAGAATTAGGCAGAGCAGGGCCTGAGAGGCTAGAACAGCTATCATAACCGCAGGGAAGGAATTTGCATGGTCAGGCTGAGGAGTTTCTCCACAGCTGCCCGCACAGCTTGGTGACAACAATGCTTCAAACAAAACAAAACTTCCCACAGTACAAAGCAGTGAACGTGCCTTGTGCAGCCTCTGATTCCTTCCAAAGCTCCCAATGGAGTAGCAGTACACAAAGGCCTGGTGGCAGAGATGGAGCCCGCTCAGAGGCAACCAGCCACATCCTCGCACCTGCTGGGAGCCACGTCACAGCCATGTCTCCAGAACAAAGATGCAAGCATGAGAATTTTGAAAATTACACGGGTTAAGCTAGTGTTACTATTTCACAACTAAGCAGGTAGTTTTCCCCTTTGGGCAGGCAGTGCAGGAGCTCATGCTGCCCTTTCTGGAAGTGCCACACACAGTATATTCAACCATGTGCAAGCAGTGCCCAGCTCCATTTTGAGGTCACGAAATACCTCCCAAAAAATAACAGATACAACTGGATTACAGGGTCTGGGCCTGCCTCTTGGCAAGCAGCTCTACCTACATGCCACCATGAGTGGCACTTGTTTCCTTTTCACTAGCCACTCACTCACGAGTACGCTTCCTTATTTTGACAACTCTTCTAAGCAAGTAATAACTCCAGGTGACTCATTATAGCCAAGTTCATGAAGCTTAGCAGGGCAGCTGCTAACCCATCTGATTTGTCCATGCTCATCTACGCCACACAGTTCAACAAAGCTGGCTGCAGCCAGCCATGATGACAGGGTCAGGTTTGTGCTCAATGCGGATTCCTGCTGTCACACTGCACAGGCTCAGTGCCCTGACACTGACATAGCAGCATGCCCCAATATGACAGGAGGTTAACAGCTACAGTGGTATAAGCTGCTGCCTGCGGCACTGGAGGGCCCGGGTTTGAATCCCCCCCTGTGGCGCAGGGGTAGAAGTGCCGCTTCGCTACACAGGGGGCTCGAAACCCGGGAGATGGACTCGATGATCTCTAAGGTCCCTTCCAACTCGCACGATACTATGATACTATGATGATACTATGAAGAAAGCTGCTCCATGACTTTGGAAGAAGAAAAAGGAAAAATGATAAGAACATGTTTGCTCTTGCTGCAGGTTTGAGTGGTCAATATTGTTTTAGGAAGCTGGGGTAGAGAACTAAACAATTTTATTTTTATAAACATTATAAATGTTTATTTAATATATAAATATTTTTATAAACATTATGTTATCTGTGGATTATAAAATTCTGCTGAATTTTACCACTTCAGCAAAGCAAGCACACTCCAAATGATTCAAAAAGTAAAGGGAAGGTAGGGAGGAAGAAGAAATGAGGACACTAACTTTCCTACCCTAACCAAAATAGGCTTTTTTCACTATGAACAAGGATTACTTCAATCAGTAAAATATGAGCACTTCACACAGAAACATTGTCTTCTGTTTCCTCATCTTTTAGAAATTGTTCTAAATAATTTCAGTATTTATGTTTAGACTGCTAAAGTTGGCAAAAGCACAGTATTAGCTTAGATTTCTCATCTGCCTTGATCCTTGCATTTCCCAGTTTCATCTTCTGTCCAGCCTTGTCCGAATTCCAAGACTGGGAAGTGCTGAGCACCCTAATGGAAAAACAGAACTCTGGCATGGAAGCAAAGTGATATATCACAAAATCATTACCAAGGTTATGCTTAGAGAATATATATGTGTGTTTGTTTTTTAATGGAAGCATTTTCTATTATTATCATTGTAATAAACCACTTGGCTTGTTTAACTAATACAAAGCACAAGGTTTTCTTTTGTAACACCTCAGACTTGCAGCATGGAAGCCTGCAAGCTCCAGAATCAATGCTCCAACCTGAGGTCCTTACACAGGCCAATCACAAGCTCAGTGTCTTCTAGATACAAAGCAACCACTGAAAAACCCTTAACTGTCCTTGCTCCCAAGGGCCAGCTCCTGGCTCTGTGGTGCAGCTGGCTGCTTGGTGCCCTGCCACAGGGTCTCCGGCATACATGTATTTCTAGAAAGCTCTTATTCAGGTTTCTGCAGTATGAAATACCAAACAATTAAGATTGTATATTTCAGGTTTGATCACTAGTGCTGCCAAAATTTCCCTTTGCAGCCTGAGGCAAATCCTTGGGGACCTGTTTAGAAAAGCACTTAACTATAAGTGAAAACATACAAAAATCAACAGAATATATACAAAAACATTTTCACGTGTTTTGTTTAATCACAGGCCTTGCTCATTCATGTCCATGGCCACCACACTGGGCAAGAGACAGTGTGTCTCTGACACACTCTTCCTTCACCACTACAGTAAGAGCAGGATATTTTGGATGGGTCTGTTTGTCATCAGATGAAATACATCAAAACAGTAGAAATCCAACTGTAAAGTTTATTAATAAAATTTTGCGTATTCATTTTGGGTATGATTACATGGCCCAGGACCCCAGCAGACCAGATAAACTACCTAAGCACTGATAAAACCATACCAATGCCTCACCTTAACCATAAATCCAATTGAACTAACAGAATAACCTCTATGTAATTCCAGATGTCTCTCACAGTTAAAACACTGTCACAAAGTTCAGAGTACACTTCTATGAAGCAACTGTAATTTCAAGAAATATAAACAAGACTAGGAAAAAATTAATTCAGCTTGCTCTTCGAAGTCACATCTAGCATTTCCTAAGTTCTTCCAAAGCCGTTATGTTGCTGATTAACAGACATGCTCTCAAGGCACAACCTTTTTCTGAACTTCAGAATTAAGAATTCCTTTGAAATGTCACCAAGGCATACAGTTTTTACTCAATGATAGTGCTGAAGAGCAACCTATAATTTAAGACACCACACTTCTAATTGAAGAAACTCAATCAAGTAGGAAAAGCAGGATGAATTCCAATCCTATCCCGAGTGCAATGAAACTTCAAACAGTGCTAAACAAAAACCAGCTGAGCTAATAAGAAGCAGACCCCGCTTAAGCATTCTTTCATCAAGTAAATTTCACCTATACAGTTACACTTGGAATTTGGGAAAGAAAGAGGAGCCAGCAATGACTGAGAAGAAATTAGAAAGGCAATTTGAGAAATGTGCAGTATTTATCAAGACAACCAAAGCCAGACTCCGATCTTAGTTATATCAGTGTAAATCCAAACTAATAGAATTAACTGTAATGGATTTACTCTGGATTTAGTCTACTTTAACCAAGATAAAATCCTCTTTAATTAAGCAGAGTATAAAAGCCAGTCTTTACATTTTGATGCCTAGGCAATGGGACATTTCATTGCCAGTAACTAAGAATTTGCTTTAAAGCTATGCAGCTGCAATACAAAAGGTGAGACAGACTTGAGACATCACAGTTATCCATAGCCAAAATTTCTGGAGTTTAAAATGAGCTCAAAAGATTTGCTTATGAACCCACAGTGGCTCAAAGGCAGAGATGGAAGTGAGAAGTTCTACCCCCCAGCCCCTCACCTGAGAGGTGCAGCTTTCTGGACTTGGATTATTCCACGTCAAGGCTTGATGCAGCTACCACACACTTTCCAGGGAATTCCTTCTTCCACAATAAAATTGCCTAATTCTTTAAAATGCAATAGTTGTGTTGTTTTTCCCTTCAGCTACCATTTCAAGGGTAGGAAAAGGGCTGAGTTTTACAGCAGAAAATTGGCCTCCCTTTTTACATCCTAAGCACAAGCAACAATTTGGAATATTTAGAACACAGTTTGATACACAAAAAAGCCAAATTTTTCCACTACCATAGAAGCTACCTAGACTTACACAAAACTGTGCAACTCAATCATTACAGTTCAATTCAGCTGACCAGCACAGGGAATACATGTTCTCTTGCAGCTGAAGCTCCCCAAAATAGTCATAGAAATCACCAACTTTAGAAAAGGCCTCCATGATCAGTCCAACCATCCACCTACCACCAATATTTCCACACTAAATCATGTCTTTTAGTACATCTAAACATTTACTGAGCACCTCCAGGGACTGTGACTCTATTACCTCACTGGGCAGCCCATTCAAGTGCCTGATCTCTCTTTCAGAGAAGAAATGCTTCCTAATTGTCCAACCTGAAACTCTCCTGGTACAACTTGAGGCCATTATTCTAGTCCTATTGCTAGTTATGGGGAAGAAGAGGAGAAGTCTCTCATCTCAAATGCTCCCGAACACCAAGACATGTTTTTTTTTTTTTAAGCAGTGCATTGTTAAATTGGAAGCAACCTTGCTTACATTCCATGTTCATCGGGGAGAACAACCAGAATGCAGCCCCAAGCAGTCTCCCACAGTATGCTTATAGCTCACTCCAGCCCTAGCAGGCCAAGCAGCGCTCTTACTGCTTCAGCAAGAGGCAGCAGCCAGCTGGAACACTCTGGCATGAGATCTCTGCCACTGCAGTGGTGGTACATAGGGACTGAGTAACACAAACAATGAAACAAAGAGCCAAAACTTGGAGAGATTTGCCTAATGGCTAGCAGAGCTCAGTCCCTCGCTGGCTGCTCCAGCCACTGCACATTTACTTGAGCCCACATGCATGCCTAGTTATTTCATCTACCTACAGCCCAAAAAGCCAACTCTGGCACAAGATTTGCAAAGTCGTGATCACCTAGAGGGTTTGCCTAAAGTCTAAGTCAGCACAGGGACATAAAGGAAATCAGTCTTTCTAGCTGTTCTAAGGCACTTCATTTTTTTCTTCACAACTCTCCTCCTCTTCTTCCGCTCCTCAATAAATTCCAAGAGCAAAAGCATACTAGTGAACTACACCAACACATCACTAACTAAACAAAAGTCTCCATCCTTTGGAAAGCAGACTTGGACATACCATTGTGCAGCTTAAGAGAACTCAGGAAATGGTTCAGTGATACTTAGCATCCCCAGAGACATTTAACCTCGGCTTATGAAAATACACCAGTGTCCGCAGCATGAAAATTACAATGGCTTCCTGCTTCCCCCTCAGGCTATGAATGTAATTTCAACAAGATGGCAGAGATCCAGCAGTAACCTATGGGCTGCTGTCCAGAGCGAACATAACAGACGTTTAGCCAGGGCTGCAGCCACACAAGGCATTCCTTCACTTCCATTTAATTACACAAACCCACCCCCACTCACTGCACTTCAGCAGGGATTTTCCAGTTCAAAAATCTGGGGTCCCATTCTGCCTTCTGTTACATCCAGCTGTGTGCCAACGTGGTGTCTGAAGAGCACTGCTGACTGTAATTTCTTCCAGAGGTATAAAGCCGATATTAAGAATTTGGCTCTACTTTATGCCAAGCTGCAAAAAATTGTCTTTTAAAGCTGGAAAAACAGCAGAGCAAGGAAGCACCACAAGGAACACAGAAATATCAAGATAAAGCTTGCTCCCTCTGAATTTCAGCTCTACAGCAGGCATCACAAGGAGCCAGCCGCCTGCCCCAACAGCCAGCTCATGCGGACACCACCAAGGAGCAGTGTTTACACTACTTGCCTACTTGCTCAATGCTCACACCTCCAAGCTTACTTTGGAAGACCCATTACATTATACACCTTCTCTAAACACATGCCTGCTTTCTCACACCAAATACCACACCAACTTGTGCATTTACTGAGAGCACGCTGCCACTGTTCTAAAGTGAGCAGATGAGGCTGCTACAAGAGATTAAATAGGAATATGCTATTGAAAATAAATTCAACACTGTCAATTAACTTTCACTGCATGTGATGTATGCAGCTTGTTGGCTTGGTGTTTGGGAACATCTCACTTTCAAATACACATATTTTACCAGTAATGCTTTGCAGACTAAAATCTGTGGTTAAGTACATTTTAGGAAAAGGGATACAACTTGAGCCAAGCTGGAAAACAGTGCACAGTGTTCCTGCCAGAGGGATGCCAGAGGAAATCCATGGAAAAGGACGTGGGACAAACAAAAAGCTAGTTAAGTAGCTCATGAGTACACATGGCCTGTTTACTCTTGTCATACATGCTAACAATACACATTGCAACCCCCCATCTGTGGCTCATCCCCACAGATCCTATTGGTCCCAGTCTGCCAGCACTACTCCCATTTGCACAAAAAGTTGCTGAGCCAGCACCCAGGTGTAGAGCTGCTGACAGCCTGGGGCAGGGTGAGCGAGGCACTCCAACAAGCCATGCTGTAATGAGCGGTACTTGTACTGCTCTGCAGAGCCATCTCACCAAGACCCTGGGTCCATGCCGGAACTTCCTCAGCACCATGCAGAGTTAGCTCAAAGTGCTTTACCACACAAGGCTCATCAGCAAGCATGGTGGTTCTGCCTTAGTGAGAGTAGAACTTCCCTACAAGAAGTGAAAGTAGGAGGAAAAAAAAAAAATAAAAAAAAATGGAGAAAAGTAATTAAAAAAAAAAAATCTGAGATGATGGCAACACTTTAGTGCCCATCCACAGCCATCTTCACCCCAAGGATTGCAATGTGTAGCCCAAAGCAGAACCAGCAAAGACACCACAGTGGACCACACGCATTCCCTAATGTGGATTGCACTCATCGTGGCACACCCGCATGTAATGTGGCAGCAAGCAGAGAGCCCCCCACTTGAATTCATTCCTAACACATAATTCTAGTCAGTGCTTCCGCAGCACTAGAACAGGTTGTCCAGAGAGGTGGTAGATGACCCATCCCTGAAGATATTCAAGATCAGCCTGGACAAGGCTCTGAAGAACCTAATCTAGCTGTAGATGATAGAATCATTAAGATTGGAAAAGGACACTAAGATAGACTAGTCCAAAATTCAACCCACCACACCCACTAAACTATGTCACTCAGTATCACATCCACTCTCTTCTTGAAAATTGCCAGGGGTGGTGACTCCATCATTTCCATGGGCAGCGTGCTCCAATACTTCACCACTCTTCCTGGGGTGAAGTATTTATCTCTTCTTACTGGGTGGACAGGGAGAGAGCGGTAGATGTAGTCTACCTTGAATTCAGTAAGGCTTTTGATACTGTCCCCCATGACATCCTTATAACAAAGCTGAGGAAGTATGGGATAGATGAGTGGACGCTGAAGTAGATCAAGAATTGGCTGACTGGCAGAGTGCAGACGGTTGCCGTTGGCGGTGCGGTGTCCAGCTGGAGGCCTGTAATTAGCGGTGTCCCCCAGGGGTCTGTGGTGGGTTCGGTCTTGTTCAACATCTTCATCAGCGACCTTGAGGAGATAGTGGCCACCCTCAGCAAGTTTGCTGATGACACGAAGTTGGGAGGATTGGCTGACACGCCTGAAGGCTGTGCTGTCATTCAGCGAGACCTGGACAGGCTGGAGAGCTGGGCAGTAAGAAACTGGATGAGGCTGAACAAAAGCAAGTGTAGAGTCCTGCACCTAGGAAGAAATAATTGCATGCACCAGTACAGGCTGGGGGAAGACCTGCTGGAGAGGAGCTCTGCGGAGAGGGACCTGGGCATCCTGGTGGACGACAGGTTGGCCATGAGTCAGCAGTGTGCCCTTGTAGCCAAAAAGGCCAATGGCATTCTGGGGTGCATTAAAAAGAGCGTGTCCAGCAGGTCAAGGGAGGTGATCCTCCCCCTCTACTCTGCCCTGGTGAGGCCTCATCTGGAATACTGTGTCCAGTTCTGGGCTCCGCAGTACAAAAAAGACAGGGATCTCTTGGAAAGAGTCCAGCGGAGGGCCACAAAGATGGTGAAGGGCCTGGAGCATCTCCCCTATGAGGAAAGACTTAGGGAACTGGGTCTGTTTAGCCTTGAGAAAAGAAGGCTGAGAGGGGACTTGATCCAGGTTTATAAATACCTGAGGTGTGGGAGCCATAGTGGCGAGGCTGGTCTCTTTTCAGTAGTGCGTGGGGACAGGACTAGGGGAAATGGGCTGAAACTTCAGCATTGGAAGTTCCGCACGAATGTGCACAAGAACTTCTTTACAGTGAGGGTGACGGAGCACTGGAACAGGCTGCCCAGGGAGGTGGTGAAGTCTCCTTCTCTGGAGATATTCAAGACCCGCCTGGACGCCTACCTGTGCAATGTGGTGTAGGGAGCCTGCTTTGGCAGGGGTTTGGACTCGATGATCTCTAGAGGTCCCTTCCAACCCCTACAATACTGTGATTCCTGAGAAGAGTGCCAGTTCCCACCTCATCACAACCTCCCTTCAGGTCACTGTAGAGAGATATGAAGGCTCCCCTGAGACTCCTCCAGACTAAACAATCCCAGCTCCCTCAGCCACTCCCCAACAAGGCTTAGTTCTCCAGACTCCTCAGCAGCTTTGTTGCCCTTCTCTGCACACGCCCCAGGGCCTCAATATCTTTCTTTGTAGTGAGAGGCCTGAAACTGAACATAGCACTCAAGGTGCAGGTTTCACCAGTGCAGAGGTACAATCACTTCCCTAGTCCTGTGGACTACACTGTTTCAGATAAAAGCCATGATGACAGTGGCCTTCTTAGCCACCAGGGCACACTGCAGGCTCTTGTTCAGTCAGCTGTCAACTAATCTTTTCCACCACACAGCTTTCCAGCCCGTCTTCCCCAATCCTGTAGCAATGCATGTAGCTGTTATGACCAAAGTGTAGGACTCGACACTTAGTCTTGTTGAACTTCATCCCACTGGCCTCAGCCCACTGATCCAGCTTGTCCAGATCCCCCTGTAGAGTCTTCCTACCCTCAGGCAGATCAGCATTTCCTCCCAGCTCTGTGTCATTTGCAGTTTTACTGAAAGCATACTCATTACCCTCGTTCAGATCACAAAGATACTAAACATCACAGGCCCCAGTACCAACCCCCTGGGGACCACCACTTGTGACTGGTTGCCAGCTGGATGTCACTCCATTCACCACCACTCTCTGGGCCCAGCCCTCCAGCCAGTTCCTCACCCAGTGAAGAGTGCACCTGTCCAAGCCATGGGTTGCAGCTTCTGCACTATGGGAGACAGTGTCAAAGGTCTTGGCAGACTACATAAGCAGCCCTTCCCTCATCCACTAGGCAGATCACCTAGTTATAGAAGGAGATCATATGTTCCTGTTCACTGCAGCAGACTCAGAATACAGACCTTTAAAGGTCCTTCTCAATCAAACAATTATGCAGTCGTATGACACTTTCTGAACTCAGGAGCTTCAGCTGAACTCACCGGCTCCCTCTGCAGTCAGTGAAAGCACACGACGCCTGCTCACCGGATGGCTCCACACAGCTTGATGTAACATGGTCTCATTACAGAACATCAGGAACACCAAGGCACTGCGCCTGTCCTCTGGAAGGACAGCATGGAAACCACAGCTCAGACCTATTGTTACCAAAGAACAGTTTGCACATGTTCTTCTGTAAGAAACAAGAGAAGTTCAACAACTGCCACAAGGGAATATGCATGACCAAAACCACTCTGATCCCACCTCCAAACAAAGCACTGCAATTACCTCTACACAAAAGTGTAGAAAGCAAAGCGTGGGCCTCAAGTCTGCCCAATAACAATGGCACAGCATGGTCTTACAATAGGCAAAACTGAAAAATCTAATAAATTGTGTTTATTAAAAGCAGCACACATAACACAGAGACTCTGAACACTGACTAGGTTACAAAAACTGAGTTATATTTAACAATGCAATAAAGGGGTAGAAGCTATTCACACTGGCAGTGGTAAAGAAAGCATATGTAGCAGTCAGCCCAAAGCATCCTATTTCTTCTAACAGAATTGTTGGTTGTCAAGGCATGGTGAGAAAACTAAGTAACACACCATCAGTCTCTTTTAACAGAGATCATGTTTTGCCATTCCCAAACTGAAGTACACATGTTCCCAATATTTTTCTGATGCACACATCTCCCTCAAAACCAGCATCGATGCAGTGTATGCCAGGAATCAAATCAATGACTGGAAAAGACACGCTAACTGGTATCGAGGGCTTTCATCATTCTTGGATTCAGGGTCCCTCCTGGCATTCTTCAGGCCACATTAAAAATCCATTATCTAAATGAAGGTCATTCTGGAAAGTTCTTTTCCCATACTCATGAATCCAGCTTACCCAGATCATAGAATCATAGAATCACAAGGTTGGAAAGGACCTACAAGATCATCTAGTCCAACCATCCTCCCATTACCAAAGCTACAACAAGCCACTAAACCATGTCTCGTATCTCCTCATTCAGACACCTCTTGAACACTGCCAGTGATGGTGACTCCACCACCTCCCTGGGCAGCCATTCCAGCACCTGACCACTCTCTGAGAGAAAAAGTTCCTTCTTATGGCCAGTCTAAACCTCACCTGATACAACTTGTGACCATTTCCTCAAGCCCTGTTTGTTGCCTGGGAGAAAAGGCCAAGCTCCTCCACATCACAACCTTCCTTCAGGAAGTTGTAAAGTGCAATGAGGTCTCCCCTGAGCCTCCTCTTCTCCAGGCTAAACAATCCCAGCTCCCTGAGCCGCTCCTCATAAGACTTGTACTCCAGACCCCTCACAAGTTTTGTTGCCCTTCTCTGGACATGTTCCAGAGCCTTGATGTCTTTCTTGTAGTGAGGAGCCCAAAACTGAACACAGTACTCAAGATGCAGCCTCATCAGTGCTGAGTACAGGGGGACGATTACCTCTCTGCTCCTACCGGTAACACTATTTCTTACATAGGCTAGGATGCCACTGGCCCTGTTCGCCACCTGGGCATACCACCGGCTCATGTTTGACCAACACCCCCAGGTCCCTTTCCTCTTCACAGTCATCCAGCCACTCAACCCCAAGCCTGTAGCACTGCATGGGGTTATTGTGGATGAAGTGTACGACCTGGCACTTGGCCTTGTTGAACCTCATCCCATTCACCTCAGCCCAGCAATCCAGCCTATCTAAATCCCCCTGAAGGGGCCCCCCAACCCTCAGGCAGATCAACACCACCTCCTAACTTGGTGTGATCTGCAAAATTCCTGAGGGTACACTCCATTCCCTCACTTAGGTCATCAATCAATGAAGATACTAAACAAGATGGGCCCCAGTATCAACTCCTGAGGGATACCACTCGTAACAGGGTTGCCAGCTGGACTTAAGTCCATTAACCACTACCCATTAGGCATGGCCTCTAGCCAGTTCCTTACCCAAAGGAGGGTATACATGTCCAGGCCACAGGCAGTCAGTTTCCCCAGGAGAATACTGTGAGAGATAGGGTCAAAGGCTTTGTTGAAGTCCAAGTAGACTACACTCATCACCTAGTCTGATAACCCAGTCGTAGAAGGAAATGAGGTTGGTCAAGCATGACCTGCCCTTCATGAACCCATGCTGGCTGGATCTGATCACCTGGATGCCATGCACATGCCGTGTGATTCGCCCAAGATGATTTGTTCCATAACTTTCCCTGGCACTGAGGTCAGGCTGAAAGGCCTGTAGTTCCCCGGATCCTCCTTAGAGCACTTCTTCTAGATTGGAGTCACATCAGCAAGCCTCCAACCTGCTGGGACCAAGCGCTCTGATGGCAGACAGCAGCTCGGCAATCACTCTCACCAGCTCCCTCAGCACCTGAAGGTGGAGCCCATCCCATGGATGTGTGGCAGTCCAGATGGAGGAGGAACTCTTTAACTGTCTCCAACTGAATCAATGGGAGTGTATTTTGCATTCCATCCCAGACTTTCAGATCAGGGTGTAAAGTGCCTTGAGGATAACTGGTCAGCCTAGTAAAGGCAGATGTAAAGAAGATGTTGAGGACCTCAGCCTTCTCCTTATCCTCAGTGGCCACATTTCCCCACCACATCAAGTAAGGGTTGGACATTTTCCTTGGTTCTCCTCTTACCATTGATACATTTGTAAAAGGATTTTTTATTCTCTTTTACTGTATTGGTCAATCTAAATTCATGTCAGGCTTTTGCCTTTCTAACTTCCCCCCTGCATACCTTAGTAACTTCCTTGTAATCTCTCCAAGTAGCCTATTCCTGCTTCCAGAGGACAAAGAACCTCAAGAACTGAGCTAAATCTGCTCTGAAACACACGCACACAGAGTACAGGTTAGAAAAGGATCACATAGCAGTGTCAGAACAGCTTCAAGGCTGCTATCAGCTTGTACAGCAGGATGAAGAATGTCATAGGCACTTAAAGCCAGTTCAGTGCAAACCCACTCTGCTGGCAGCTGGGAGAAGCTCAGTGTTGCTTGTAGCAGCCAGTGGGATCCAGCTACACCCCCTCTGCCTCTCCAGCTGCAGATGGCACTGCTCCTGCTGCAGCAAACACACACCCCCATTCCTCATCACACAAGACAGGGTGTCCAGAAGCCATCAGGACATGTCCTGTGCCTGCTTCAAATTGAGCTTGTGCTGCCACGTGATGAAGAATCACAAGTTGGACTGGGAATCACAGCCTCTCAGGTGACTTTTTTGGTCCTTCTTCTTCTGAGAATTCCAGTTCCTCTTTTCAATGAAGGCATTCACCTATGACTCCCAGGCCTGTGTCATTATTCATCTACACATACCACTGAAGATTCACCTTACAGTTAATATTATGGCCTCAGTCACAGTGACACAGAGGTATATAATGCTTATGCCCCCTTATTCATTTAATGTCTGTGCAATCTCAGAAAACAACTGTTGTCTCCAGATGAGAAAGAAAGGCTGTATCCAGCTTGAGCAGAGATGCAAACAACTTTACTCGTAGTTTAAAAGCATGGAAAATCAACACCAAATCTCTTCTTCTTAAAAGTTATTATAAATTTGATTTATGAGCATATAAACCAATTCAGCAGCTGTTCATATCAGAAATTTGTTAGGGTCCTATACCATGCTGCTTCCATCAGCACCCACAGTTGTTGCCTGCTGCCCAGCAATCACTGACACCAACAAGATTAATCCAGATTCTATATATGACGTAGTATGTAAGCACCAACCGCTGTCACTTTGAGTTGAAGCCAGAAGGGAGAAAGCAGAGGAAGCAAGAGAACACAAGTCAAAAGGCTGTAAATCAGGAATATACACAATATAGGAAGTACTGCCTCTGGAGAAGGCATGTTCTATGTAGATTCCAGAAGCTACAGAGAACAGGCCTATCTTCCAAACAGCAAGCCTCTATGTCAGAGATAATTATTGGTACAGAATAACACTGGGATGTGTTACTAATGAGCTACAGAACTTTACAGTTATTGTCACCACCTGGAGCTGGAGACAGCAAAGCAAAACAGAACAAGTCACTTCTGTGCAAGTCCAGCATGCAGCTATTTCAGATACAACATGACAAATAATTCATAATGCAAAACAGAAGATAAGATCTCCACTGCATCTTCCAGCAAAAACAGGGATAAAAATCACTGCTCTTGCAAAAAAGGATTTGAGATTTGGGAAGAAAAGTTACCATTGTGCATACCTATAAAGCTGGACAGAGTTGAAACCAAACAATTATTTTTTAAGTGATGCGCTAATAAGTTCTTGGGTGATGTCACCACATTCCAGTAATCTCAGATTTAGGAGCTTCTGGCACAGGCAATACTGTCTTCTGTTTCATCTACATATAAACCATACAACCACACTTTTAGTGATAAATCTTCTCAAAAGATGAGGAAAATCTCCACTGCTAATTAATTTTAGCAATACCACAGTGACAACATTAAGTAACAGTAATGACAACACACATGCTCACAATTATCACAGGATCTCAGAAATGGAAGAAATACTGGTAGGTGCTTTAGATATTATCCTCAATGACTCAGTTGTTTGACTGTATGATATTGTCAATCTGCTGATGAGAGCAACCATAAAACCTGGAAGCAGTAACAATAACAAAGAAATGGGATTAGAGCCTTAAAGGAAAAATATTTGCCACTGAAAACATCAGTGGTAAAATAAGCAATAACAGTAATTCTTAATCAGTTAGTTGGACTCCATGATTCTAGCAGACCCCTTCCAAGTCAGGATATTCCATGACTCCCTGGACAACCTGATCTAGTAAACGTGGAAGTTTGGTGGCCCTGACTGGCAGGGGGGTTGGAACTTCATGATCCTTGAGGTCCCTCCCAACCCAGGTCATTCTGTGATTCTGTGATTCTACAATTTTGCCCAGTTACAGTTATCACTGGTCTTCAGACATACCAAGACAGCACTGAACAACTGTACATTTGCACTGCTTCTCCTAAATCAGCAGAGTGAAAAATTTAAAGCTTGGAAGCACAGGCATTATTTCTGTCATTATATATTTGAGAAGGTCCAAAGTAAATAAAATAAAATAAAGAACAACCATGAGCTTTTCAGAACCTTCTGAGGCCACTCAATAACACCTCTCCAGAAGATCAGTCACATCACCTTGACTAGCTGTACTGGGCATTACCACTAGAGCCATCACACCACAGACTTGTTAACCAGTCCACTTCTTTACTTGTGATTCGTTGAGTATGAAACCTATTTAACTGTCAGAGTAGAAAGACCTTGAATGCAGCGGAGAGAATCGCTTTTTTTGCCCCAAACTTACTCTTATCAAAGAAAATAGAGGCAATGTCTCTGTGTCATATAAGAATTTTACCAAGCACCCAGCAAACACTCACAAAACATTTGCCTGCAGGAACCTCATCAGTAATCAGTTTATTCCTCCTTGCCAACCCACCGACTGTGCTAGTTCAGGTACTAGACAGCTTTCCAACAGTTTCACCTGCTGAAGAAGGCAAGGAGACCCAGCAAGCATCGCAAGGCAGAGTTGCAGCCCACAGACAAGCAAAGCCGCAGCGAGCCTACCAGTCTCTCAGCTCCCAAGGTGAGAAGGGAATAAATGATCCAGGAACTCTCAAAGCCACCTGCTGTTGCCAGGCCCTGTCACAAGCCCCACTCTCACAGTGCTGGAGAACCTCTGGAGACCAGTTCAGTTCTAAAGTGGTGGTGATATTGCTCACCTAGAAATGTAGAACACCAAAATGCCAGCTGGCACAGGGTCTCAGCCACACAAGTTGAGGAGAAAAAACAATATTTCAGCTGAGCAGAGCTTTAGAACTGAACTAGAGGTTGCAGTCAGAGGAGCTTGCTCACCACCACCCACATACATCCATTCCATGGCAGAAGTGTGCATACAAGAGAAAGCCTATGCTCTGCTCCTCTATTTTCTACTTTCTCTCTTCCTGTTCGTCACTATCCAGTTTGTACAAAGAAAGGCCAGGAGATGCTTAGGTCAGATCTGCAGATACATGCTGTACCTACAACATCAAAAGCATCAAGCTCACTCAGAAGCCCATGACATTGATAACCACTGTTACAGTACAGTGAGCACAGTTACATTCCAAGGAATACTCAAGCTCATGCATTAAATATTACAGTGTGTACATTCCTATGCACAACAAACGCTGGCAGCTTAGTATAGGTCTCCAAAAGTGCTGAAACCTTGAAGCTGGAGAGTCCGAGTACTCCTGTATGTTAATATTCCAAAGAAAGAGATATGTAAGTTCTGACTAACCCTTTAGAACAACTATACTAACAAGAGTGGGTTGGCCAAAAATGTTAAGTATATATATATATAAGTGTATGCTATTGTGTTCTGTGATAAAGCAATCCCACTCCCCTCATTTAACTTGAAATTAAAATAAAGTACTGGACTTTGGTTTTTAAACTAGTCACTCACCCTAGAAGAATGCTTGGTTAAATCACAAAGTTATTAGTGGGTTAATTCCATTGGCTTTACAGAAAAGTGCTAGGGATGAAAGTGTCCTCTTGGGTTTATTTCCCATTCCAAAATCTCTTAATGGTATAAAAGAAAAAAAGAAGAGCTGAATGAAGGCAGACTCAATCCAGTCCCTTATCCACAAGATACAATGGGAGTAAGCAGGAGATCAGGACTAACGACATACAACTACAAAAGCATTCACTGACCTTAAGCTTTAGTTCGAATACAAAATTTCCCCATGCCAACTTCCTTTACTTCGGGAGGTACTTTTTCACTTTTTTCCTATTAAATGGAAGAAATTTCTTTTGAAAACAGCCCTTCTCACTATCTACTAAACTTCTGTGATTGTGTTTAGGCACTGAAAAAACACAACAGAAAAATTCTTGTTATGCTGCCATTGGTTGCTCATACTGGCACACAAAGGAGAGTCAAAAACCAAAAGGATTTTCCAAAAGGGAGCTCTCAGCATATCATGTATATGACTGCTCAAGTGTGAAATCCATTGCAGATGGGCCACAGTCTTGCTCTGTGCCAAAAGCTTCAGGTCAACAAAAATAAATTTGTCAATTATATCTTTATCTAAACACCACCATTCAAGCTGTACATCACTGCAGCAATCACAACACTACATTTAAATCTACTTCCACAGACCATCACAGTGCATTGGCACATCACTACACAGCACCAACACACAGCATTTTTGTAATGTCACACTCCAGGAAGATAAAGCAGCTTCTGATGGAGATTTTTGAGAAAAGTTACTTCCCTATAGGTCCATAAATAATGTTGAAGAAGTGGTCACAACAGCATGTCCTTCAGTTCCTACTGAAGAACCTAGATTTGGTCATCAGCAGATCTAAGATACCAGACTACCAGCATTCTGAACTGCCAAAACAACCATAGAATTCAAGCTACTAGGCTGGGCTGCTTCCTACTATGAAAGACATACAGAAACCATTTTCATAAAGTAAGACAAAAGTTTAAATACACCTCTTTCAAACAGCAGTAAGGTGTAGATAGCAAAACAGCAAAGTCTGCAAAGACAAGTTTACTTCAGTCTTCCACATAACTAGTTTAAAATGTATTTAACAATAGCAATCAAATATTTAGCAAGCAGAAGCATCTGCAGCTCAGGGCACAAGGGCATCTGTTTTCATTTGATGACATTCCTGCACAGAACTCTCAAAAACTTCCTGTCTGCAATATCATATTCTGAGAAATACCATGGAAACCAGAACCAGAAAGGTTACTTTCAGGGGCCTTCTCACCCCCCTTTCTTTGATGAACTTTCTCAAAGGAAAAAGGGCGTTTGCGAGCGCAGCACCGCCACCAGGCCGGGGCACTCCGCCTTCCTCCGCGCACCACCGCGGGCGTTCGGCACGGGACGGGGCGGGCAGCCCGGGCAGAGGAGGGGATGGCAACGGGTGGGACGGGGCAGTGCCACAACCAGCCCTACAGCCCCCGCCTGCTGTTGGGCCGCTTTGGTGTATGCTGCCGCGTGTGAACAAGGGCCGCACGCACTCGGAAACAAGTGCCACCATGGTGTATAAGTTCACGGCCGTACTCCCACAGAAAGGAACTCGAGAGCCCCGAGGGTGCCCCACCGTTGCAGATGCTCGCCACGAGGGGTCGGTGCCCTGAGCCGCCCCAGCCGACCCCGGGGCTGCTCGGGGAGCGTTCCGGCTCCGGGGCCGTACCTAGGAACCGCCCGCGGACCCTCCCGCGCTCCCGGAGCCACTCCAGCCGCGAGGAGCCGGCGACCGACCCGTACCTGGGTCGTGGAAGGGCACCAGGGCGAAGTTATAAAGCGGCCTCTTGGGTCGCTTCAGCGACGTCTCCAGGATCTTTGACGCCCCCTCGATGACTTGCACCAGGTCGTCGTACATGGAGCCGGTCACATCGAACACGAAGGCCAGCGTGGCTCCCTCCGGGACCGCCTCGGCGCCGGAATCCGGCGCAGCGCGCGAGCCCAGGGCGAGCAGCAGGAGCAGCAACAGCAGCAGCAGCAGCAGCATTGCGCCCGGCCCCGCGCCCTGCGCCCGGCTGAGAACCATGATCCGCCGGGAAGGGGCTCCGCTTAGCGCGGAGCACAAAAAGCGCTGCAGCTTTTGTCTGCGCGCCGCGGTGGCCCCGCTCCGCCTTTCTTTTATCGGGTAGGGCTGGGGCAGCACCGCCCCGAGGGAGAAGGCCGGGCCGCCGTTATGCCGCGGGGTGCGACGTCGGAGTGAGGCGGCCGCCTTGGGAGCTCCGGCTGCGGCGGCACCCGGCCCCGCCTCCCGGCCCGATGCTGCCTCGGCCCTCGCCTCAGCGTCTGTCGCGGAGCTGCCGTCAGCAGTGCCGGAGGGCTCCTGCTGGAGCGAGGTGGTCGGGGCGGCACGCTGCCCTCCGGGCTTGGCCTATGCCTGCATCTGCGGGAGGGGCATGGGCGGCCGAGGTGCCCCAGCCCCTGCCCGAGGCATGTGGAAGAACATATAGATGAAGTATGGACGCCTCAACGTGAGACTGGAAGTTCTTTTCCATGCACTCACCTCTTGCTGCTGCCATGTTTCCACAGATGCTGCCTGGCACCTGGACCTCGTGGTCCCTCCGAGGCAGCACCTTCCCCTGCTGTACGGAAGCCGTGTTGAAGTAATGAGTGAATAGGGCAGCACAGACCCCAGGACATGGGTGCTCCAGGTACCCACTGGGCTGGACACAAAGGAAAGCAAGCAAGTAGTGCAGTGCAGCTGGCCAGCAGAAAGGCAAATTAAGGCCAGGTTTTTCAGAGCTGTTTAGTTGTTTGAAGATGCAGCCTTGTCCCAGTAGGCACATAACGTTCTCCAGAAAATCTGCTCCTCCGTGGCAGCCCAGCACCATGTGAGCAAGTGCCACGACCCAGCTCTCTGTGGCCACCCTAGCCCATCAGGCTGTGGGCAGCACAAAGTGCAGGAGGGACATCTGGCCTTCATGGAGCAAGGCAGGTGGCTTCCTACTATGTTTGGTGTGGTGGGGAACGTCAGGCAATGCAGTGGGATTTATCTCGTTAGCTCCCCTTTGCTCTAATCCTTAAACTGCTGCTAAAACTGCACACTCAGACCATCATACTGTGACTGGAAAATTAATCATGTTGAAATGTTGCTTATCCCAATCAAGTTTTAAGCCTGGAATTGAATTATAAAAAACAGATGTTTACATTCTTTCTCCCCTTCAGCACTGATGTCATGAGAAGAAAGCACAGAACTGGAGCTGTGCAAAGCATTCATAATAAAACCCCAAGCCATGGAAAACTCATCTCATCTGCAGCTCTGCTAACAAATAAACTCAGACCAGGTTTGTGAGCATATTCACAAATCTTGTGAGCAGAAATTCATCTGACCCATAAAGTAGGAATATGTATTTTGAACATCCTAGGGACCGGCAGCAGTGACATAAAGATTTCACTCAGTCCTTTTTGAAGATGAATTCCTGTTAACATTTTTCCTGATAAAGAAAGCTTTTGTGTTCTTCTGTCTTAAATTATTTCTCATTTTGAAGTTAACAGTCTAGGACAAACTGAGACGGCGTCTCTATGAAAAATTAACCCTTCGACACATAGTGCTGTATCTCTAAAAAGATGTCATTTAGCATGAGTTTTAAAGTACAGCATGAAGAACAATAAACTTCACTTTTGTATTGGTGGAAACTGCTATTTATTTTAGTTGCCTAGCACTTTCCACTATATTCTTGAGACTTGGAAGCTCTGACACCATTATTCACAGCAGGCCTTTAAAATTTGCAGGAAGAATGCCCTACAGTGAGAGAAATTTTCCTTTTTTTCTTCTCCAATGACACGATTTCCATAGCTCACCAAGCTGCCGCCTACAGAAGAAAATCACTGTGTCCTCCTCTGCCTGGTGGCCCAGACCTTGGCAGCATGCAGGCCAGGTTTAGGCTGCATCATGGCAGTGCACTGTGACCAGAGTGCTTGGGCACAAGGGGTTGGGTGCAGGCCCTGGGTGAGGCGTGACAGACAGACAGACAGACTCTGTGCACCCTGGTCTGCCACAGGGACAGTAGCTCGGCTCCTGCATGTCCCCTTGTGCGCACTGCTGTTGTGGATGCCTGTGGTGCTTGGTTCTTAGCTTTGAACATTTCCAGTGTACTTAAACAGTATTTTCGTGCCTGATGTGAGGCTGGAATTCGGTATTTTGTTTACACTGTTTGGTCGTGCATAAGAATGTAGCAGTGCAAAAGATCTGAACACAATTTTCGAATTCCTTCCCCCTACACTGACGCACTATCTCTTTGTGAGCAAAGATCTTGCACATGGTAAGCAGCTAAAAATTGTCCAGAATAAGTGTGCATAAGGTGAGGTGGAACAAAGCACTCAGGAATTTAACTCCTTTCTATCTAGCTTGTCTCAAATGTAAAAAGCTTAAAATTTGTTTGCTGTGGAAAATGTACTAGTACATAAGACTGGGAAGGAAATAAAGCACTTCTCACCTTTTGGGCCTTTGTCTCAATCTGCTCCATTTTACAGTATATAAATATATACATATACAGCTAGGAACACCACTATTTAATGGCTGCAGAGAGGAAGTTGCTGGTTTCAGTCCAGTGCATAGTAAACAAGCATACATTTTAAAAACAGAAGTTTTCATCTGGGGAATATCAGAATACCAGCATTTTTAATGCTGGTGCTGCTCCAGTTACAGAGCAAGTGGCTGACACCAGGACAGATGCTGGTATCCTATGTACCACTCACAAAAGGCTGCACTCATCCCAGCTCATTCTCATAACATCTCTCTGGACAGCAAGCTTTGCATCTATCCTAGATGTTCCATGTTGTTTTATCATAAGTGTTTGACAAGAATTCCTCTGGATGTCCATAAACATCAAAAGCTTTTATTCCCTTCCTCCTAGAAGTCATACCACTCCATGTCATGCCCCTCCCCCCCTTTTCTTTTTGCTTTGTTTGGACTTCATCAATTGCTGTGGAGAAGGAGAGAATCTTTGCTGTTTGTTTTGGGTATATGGCATTGGCACTCTCTGTGAGAAGTATATATATTCTATAGTAAGATCTCTTCAGCTCACGGTTTTCTTAGCCAGTCTTTAACCCTGGCTTTTATTTTATGTATGTTCACCGTCATTAAACATGTATGAGAGGTATATTGTTGTATTTGCCAACATAACTGAAAATAATGTATGTGTCTCCAGCTCCGTGCTTTGAAAGAGTACGCAGGCAGAACTCAGGCTGCCTTGGGAAGGGATGGGGTTAAAATGCCATCCCAGAAAGAGGAATGTTACTGAAGGAATTAGCAGGTATGCAAGAAACCAGGTAGCTGCTCCCTAGAGATTCTGCTAATGCTAAAGATCATGTATGTGGTTATACATGGCAAAATCTTCCTATTTGTGCAGAAAGACCATGAGAAGCCAGGGGGGAGATTTTGTGGTGCCTTCTGGAGGGAGATTTTGTGGTGTGAATGGCATTACATGATGATGGTTCAGACTCCGAATGATAAACACTGACCTTTCCCAATCAGTGACCGCTGCTTTGAAAGCTAGGTAGCTGGTCTCTCACCAGGAGGGCATAGTCAGCAATCCTTTTGTCTTTCCTCTCTGCAACCAAGGCATTTTGTCCTGCTATGTTACTGTTTTATCACAATAGATTTACATATTCCTTTAGGATGCATTGCCTTTGCCAACAATATAAAACCTATGACAATATAAACAGGGTACATGTGTAAGTTTCATTTGACTTCTGGCTTCAGGATCTTCAGAAGGGTCACGTAATGTAGGTTTTCTCCAAAATCCATGACTAGAAACCACCTGCTTTTGTTAAGAAAACAAAGCTTGGAATTCTAGTATGACCAACTGTCTGTAGGGATAGATGCTTTTGAATGGAGTATTGAATAATCCAGAGTTTGAGGAACTGCAAGTTTCAGATATGCACTTTTCCAAAAGATTTGTTTGAATGTGAAATCAAGGTACAGGCCATATTTATTCTTTACTCCTGCCGTTCAAGTATTGGCATAGACAGAAGCTGGATCCAGAACTGTTTGGATCTATTTGCACTCATGACTGATTGAATTTTCATCATCCGATACCTTATAGTTACTGCTTTCTTTTAAAACTCGGTCTGCATCCAGGAATGTTGGAAATATTTATGGCTTGGATAATTAAAGCTTTACAGCAGTATCAAAGCAGACAGGTGAATGCTAGCAATCCTACATGTTCTGCATGCATTTCTAGATGATGGACAGCTTCTTACTTAAAGGTTGTAAAAATCAGACGTTTTTAAGATGCCATGTGTTCTATCTTGTAAGGAAGCAAGATTGTAAAGAAGCAAGAAGTCAAATGGAAACATAATTTCACAGGATCACAGAGTCACCAAGGTTGGAAAAGACCTACAAGATCATCCAGTCCAACCATCCACCCATCACCAACAGTTCTCAATGAACCATGCCCCTCAAACACAACACCCAAACGTTCCTTGAACACCTCCAGGGTTGGTGACTCCACCACCTCCCTGGGCAGCCCATTCCACTGCCTGAACACTCTTTCAGAGAAGTAGTACATTTCCTGCCATTTTCAACTTCCTTTCTCTTTTACAGAAGTTTAAATGTCCGTTTGGTTCACAGCTCAGCACCTTTCAGAATATCATGAAGTGGAGCTAAAGAGATAGACGCAAGAAGCAAATAGCAGCAGCAACTGGAATATTATGTTTAATAAATTACCTAACTCAGTCAAGAGACCATTTCACCCTGCTGCAGAACTGAATCACCTTTCATCCACAAGATGAAATTATTTTGGTTTTGATTATAAAACATTTGCCTTATAAAACTGGTCATCAAGTTGGGCTGAAAGGTTTTTTTCTGGCTCAGAAGCTTTTATCAATAACGTATCAAGAGCAGGACTACACTACAACCTGCTGTGCAACTTCCTCATTCACATGGGAAAAAAAAAAAAAAAAAAAAAAAAAAAAAGTAAATCAAACAATGGATGGAGAAACAGAATAAATAAGTAAAAGTATTGGGCCTGTTCCTAATGGGCAAGGCAGTCAATCTGTAACTTTCTGCATTAAAGCCAGTGTATTTCTGAGCACAGCATACAGTGCATATGTAATCAATATGTAATCAATGCGCCCTTAAAAAGTCTGTAATTCTTAGCTCTTTGATTCCCAGCTTACAAATGAGGAATGAAAGCAGAGGACGAAATGACTTGCTCAAGGTCACAATCTGCAGCAGAAACAGTGAGCAAATACAGATCTAAATTTCACATGGGATCATTATTGTCCTCCATCTACTCTCAAGATTCTTTGGCACTGAAAGAAGATTATGCATTTCTTTCTCTACTGAATATTTGTAGGGATGGAAACAGCACAAAATACAAAACACCTGTTATTTGCTGTAGAAAAAACCTTGAAATGACAAACATTCTGTAATTCAGTAACTTTTTCCCATTGCAAATTTGCTTATGTTTTTATAGTATCCTATAAAAGATATTACGTCTTAATTTGTACTACCAGCTAATAAACTTTTCCTTACTATTAGCAAGATAAGGTCATCTTTCAAGCCCAGCTTCTCAACAAATCCTTTTCCTGAATTTTTAAATTTCTGCACTGAAGGAATACATGCTAATTCTCTACTATTCTGAATTACATATCTATCTATATATATCTATACATCTATATTATCTGTAGCCATGTACTCATGCAAGTTTACTTGTAACTGTACATTAAAAAATGGTGCATGAGGCAGCATGGGCTTCCTCACACCTACATTTTAAACCAACATCTTCACTGACCATAGGTTGCCACATCTAGCCCAAGTACTGTCAGCTCCTTTCCCAGACCATGGAGATCAGATCAATATACTGAATGACAGCTCGATTTGCTGCTAAGAAAGGGAGTAAGAGGTGACCAGTTCTGAGTCTTAATCTGATTTTTTTAGTTAGGATTTTAGAAAGAACCTCAGTGTTGCTGTCTGAAGGTCCTTTTTGAAACTTTTCAATGATTAAAGGAGCTAGTATTGCATAACACACTGCAGGATTGTTTCACTGCTGTTCTGAGAGCAAGCAGAGGCAATCACATCACATGTACACTGTACAGCACCCCTGTATCAAAGAGGAGAACCGCCTTACAAGTCAGCCACTTGATTTCTCCAAGAAATGCCTATTAATGTGCATTAAATCATACTTATAAACCTTCCACCAATTTATTCAAATGGAGGACTAACCAGACATAACCAGACAGAGAAGTAGATGTTACAACATATTGGCTGTTACAACATATCTACTGCCATCACCACTTGAGTAATACAATTGCTGGGTAGGGATTTTTATAGGGTCATACAATCATAGAATGGCTTAGGGTGGAAGGGACCTCAAAGAACCATGAAGCTCCAAACCCCCCACCACAGGCAGGGCCACCAACCTCCACATATAATACCAGACCAGGCTGCCCAGGGCCCCATCCAACCTGGCCTTGAACACCTCCAGGGACGGGACATCCACAGCCTCTCTGGGCTGTTCCAGCACCTCACCACTCTCATAGTAAAGAACTTCCCCCAGTATCCAACCTAAATCTTCCCTCCTTCAACTTAAGCCATTTCCCCTTGTCCTGCTGTTATCTACCCTTGTAAAGTGTTGACTCCCCTCCTGTTTATAGGCTCCCTTTATGTCCTGGAAGGCTGCAATTAGGTCACCCCACAGTCTTTGCTTCTCCAGGCTGAACAAGCCCTTCTCCCTCAGCCTGTCTTCATAGGGGAGGTGCACCAGCCCTCTGATCATCTCTGTGGCCCTCCTCTGGATCCGCTCCAACAGCTTGCTGTCTTTCTTGTATTGGGGGCCCCAGACTTGGACGCAGTACTCCAAATGGGATCTCACAAGGGAAGAACTCCTACACCATAATTATAGAGATATTCTAAAAATTTTATAGCTTAAAATTGTTTTATTTTCAATAACTTCAAGTCATGATTTTCAAGGGAGTTCGGACACATTTAGGCAACCAAGCTGTACCATGAAAATAGCAGGAACCAGTTGAGGCTAGAAAGCAAGACCGCTAGCTCCCTCTACTGGCTAACCAGAGTGGAATGTTTTGAAAATACGTTAGAATTAGTATATATATATAATATTTTCTCAAAATAAGATTACTAATATATATATTAGGAATATATAGTATATATATATCTATTTCTTTTTACATAGTTAAAGTTGAATTAACTTTTAATTATAAGCAGAATTTTCCACAAGTACACAAGGATACAATCCATATAACCAAGTATTTTTCAGAGAGATTCTAATTTAAAAAAACAAAAACCAAAACAACAACCAAAAAAAAAAAAAAACACCAGAAAGTGGGGAAAGAAACAAAACAAAAAAATCCCCCACACACATTTGTTTAGAGTATACTTTTCCAAAGTATAGCATTTGTTAGCAGATTTGTGTTGTCCCATGAGTGTCCAGGCTTTTTTCTTACCTGGGCCACACTGAGTGAAGAGGAAGGGCACATTTAAAATGTATAACACAGTTAAAGTATGTAAGTAACAAAAACTATTTTTAATATTTCTTAATTAAAACATTTTTTAAAAAGAGGCTAAAAAAAGCAGAAAAGCAGTGGGTATCGGACCTAGTTTTTGTGTACCTAATCCACCAGCCTGGTTCAAGTGGGAGTCACTGTAATTCTCAGGGAGGTCTCAAATTGTTTGCCAGAGATTTCTGATGAAATTTTACTCTTCTTGTGCTTCATCCTTTAAAACAGTTTTTCACAAATGTTCTTACAGCCAAAAAGCAATGACATGAAAAGGGTGTGATTGTGAAGCAAAGGATATTCGAGTGATATTTGTCTCTGGTAAGATAGTCCTTACAAAAGACTAGGAAAGAGATATGATCCAATTTTTGATTTGAATATCTGATTGCAATTCTATACATTCCATCTGAAAATTTGAAGGTAATGTAGTTATGTTGACTGAAATTGGAGTCACAAGTATATCAAAACCAGGATTATTTATTTATTTATTTATTTTTGCATTCTTGAAACCTGTTCTCAAATTCCTTTATCACAATGGAAAGCAAGGCTGTATATCTTTCACTGTTCACAGGACTGTGTTTAGCCAGTGTATCAAAATGCACACAACTATTTGCCTTAACTTGATATAGCACTGCACTGCGCCCTCCCCATGCCCTGGTTTTAGCTGACACAGTGCTGACTACACACTGAGCACTGCAGAGCAATGGGTGTGCGCCTGGGGCTGGACTGGGCCGCTCAATGGGAAGAGCCACTGCCATGATGGCGCAGGGCTGTGGACTGCAGGATGGGCGGGGCTGGGCTGCGTGCAGTCTGTGGGCCATGTATTGAGCATGCCTGACTTAAAACTTTTAAGTTATTTTAAATGGATGTTGAAACTCGGAGAATCTAGAAAACTTCCATTACATTATAGCCTATATCATGCAAATAGCAGCTTTCAGTATGAAAGAAATTCCCAATTATCATAATATTGAAAGCAATTTGTACATATTAGATATTCAGTGCACTTCTAACAGAAGTGGTCTAGCTATGTAACTCTGCAGTCTCTGATCTTGATGGCAAGTAACAGTATTTCCTGGTTTACAACCAAAGGAAGTATCATCATCCTCTGCTACAAAGGACAGCTGCATTGCCACTTCAGTCTGCAGACTGAAGCTTGTTTTGAAGTCACTGACAGAAACATTACAGATGACATCACTAGGCATCCCATTCCTCTCATTCCAGGAGCTGTCCTATGGGATGCAGTTTTCGGATTTGCATCTCATTAGTTTTAATACTGCATTTCATGCCTTGGAATGAAATTGTCTATTCTTAATTTCTTGGGAGAAGCTAATTAGGTTACAGCATCCGATTGACACAGCACAGCAGAAAGGTCTCCCAATCTACAGAGCTGCCGTATGGGTGTGTTCTAACAAAGAGGTTCTGAAAGAGATCTCATCTTCCTTAGTCATAAAAAAGGAAATAGAAATACTCCCTTAAATCAGTTTGGGAATTCGTGCCATTTATGTAACAAAGATGAAAGTATTAAAATAAATGTTTAGTTCTCCAGAGTTATTTGCTTTGCTCCATTTAAGCCACCCAAGAATTTATTTTGTTTAGAAACAAATGCAAGTCCAAGTTCCCTGCATCTGTCTGTACAGGCTAGGTCTATGGTAAACATGAGCCGACAGCGTGCCCAGGTGGCCAAGAAGGCCAAGGGCATCCTGGCTTGCATCAGAAACAGTGTTCCCAGCAGGAGCAGAGAGGTGATTGTCCCTCTGTACTCAGCACTAGTGAGGCCGCATCTCGAGTACTGTGACCAGTTTTGGACCCCACACTGCAAGAAAGACATTGAAGCCCTGGAACGTGTTCAGAGGAAGGCAACAAATCTGGTGAGGGGTCTGGAGCACAGGCCTTATGAGGAGAGGCTGAGGGAGCTGGAAATGTTTAGCCTGGAGAAGAGGAGGCTCAGGGGAGACCTTATTGCTCTCTATAACTTCCTGAAGGCAGGTTGTAGTGAGCTGGGGTCAGCCTTTTCTCTCGTGTCATTAGTGATAGGACCAGAGGCAATGGTTTCAAACTACAGCAGGGGAGATTCAGGCTGGACATTAGGAAGTATTACTTCTCGGAAAGGGTGGTCAGACACTGGAATGGACTGCCCAGGGAGGTGGTGGAGTCACCAAACCTGGGGTTATTCAAGGAACAATTGGATCTTGTGTTGAGGGACATGGCTTAGTAGGAGCTATTGGTATAAGATCATCCAGTCCAGCCATTCACCTATTAGGTCTTTTCCAACCTTGGTGATTCTATGAAAGCTACATGGCATTTCTCACACTACCTATCTTCATCCCCATGACATTGTTACAAGAATTAGCTCACAGTTCTGATCTCAATTTATTTTATTTTTGTATAGACTTGGCTGATTTAAGTATTTCTCTCATTATTAAATATCCTGCTTTACATTTTTTCACTGAGACAGCACTAAGTCAGGTATGTGAAGTGTGGTTTCTTCAAGTGCTAGAAAAACAAGTTTGCTCAGTTAATAAGTTCATCATTTTTTACTGTTTTTTGTTGTTGTTGTTGTTTGTTTGTTTTTTCTTCTTTTTTTTTTTTTTTTTTTTTTTTTCTTCTGTCTGCAGTTTCTGTTTTCACACTTAAACCCATAAATACCTACAGATCCTTTAAAATCCTGCCAGGCTGTAAGTTGGCACCTCTCCAACAGTAACCAAGTCTAACTTCCCAGATCCTCTGAATGTGTGGAGGGCTAGATTTACTGCCAACAGGGACTACATTCCCTACAGTCACACTTTGTTGGTGTAATACAGATTCTCTGAGAACTCAGAGTGTACTTCACACTACCTCTGTCCTTAGAGTCATAGGGCTAGAGATGAGTTAAATAATGTAAGGTGGATTGATACAAAGACAGTAACAAAGATGGTAACAGATATTCAAAAGGCTATTTATGAGGAAAAACTCACCAATATGGATACCTTCACCAGGAAATGCTGAGGCAATCCCCACCAGGGAACAATGTCCAAAAGATGCTGCTTCAGAGGTGGTCAGCCCTTAAATGAGGTCTAGAGGAGGTGGAGTCGAGCTCCACCCCTTCCAGGAGCACAGCTAAATTACTCTCACCTGTGCTCCCACAGCTGACCCGACTCTTGCCTCAGCTGATTAATCAGAGGTTCAGGCTGTGATTACCAATTTATACTCCACCCCTTCACAGCGTGAACCAATGATTAGGTGAGTTTTCCCTTATTACAGAGACCCAACGTGACGCTGATATAACTTCCCGTTGCAATGGATGTTGATATAATTTGAGTGATGATTTGGTGGATGTTCACAGTCTTCCGTGGGCCAGTGCTTGATAGATGTCACTGGAGACAAGCCATCTTGAGGTGCAAGTCTATCTGCGTTTCATTAGTCCCAAATGAATCATCCTCCGGTGGTCCGAGATGCTCAGAGACTCAGGGAGAATAGTTCAGATGTTTCAAAGGTACTAGGAGGGGAAGGTCTGCCTTTCAAGGCAAGATACAGGCTGTATTCTTATCTTGGGTCAGTACTTCTGCTTGTACTGGATTATGCCCCGGTCGCCGATACCATACCCTCTGGCCAGATATCTGTGGTTGTATATCTGGCACCAAAGGAGGTGTCCGTGTGGCAGATTAAGACATGATAGGTGTCCCTTTAGCAATGAAGATTGGAGTATTGACCACAATGTCAGTAGGCCACATACCTATCACTGAGGGGGTTACTGAACCTCCCACCTCCACTAATCTCCCCCAAGGTGCAAGTAGGCCACACCACTTGTGTCCTACCTGCACCTTCCAGGGCCAATTTATGTTTTGGATTCCTAGTTCTAAATTCTCAGGGGCAGGGAGCAGAAGATTATTTTCATTACCAACCTGGGGTTTTACCTGATTATCAGTACCCGTAATTTGGATCCTAAGCGGGGAGGCCCATATTGTTTGTAGCATTTTTAGGGCACTGGTGAAAGTAGGAATCAGGTAAATAGGGGCCTTTCATGAAGGTTAAGTATCCTAGGCTTTGGGGAATGTCAGAAGAAAAGGACCACAGGGACATGTCGACATTGCTATAGTTACAATACAGCTGGGTCTATAGTTAAGACAATACAGCTGGGTATACATAAGGGAAAGGTAGCCAAAGAAACTGGTTTTGGCTGATTGAGTAGAGGAGCTGGGTCAAAGCAACCTGAGGAAGACTTCTGACTTCATCCCAACGACCACCGGAGCGAGACCCCCACTACAGACTGTGCATGTGTCAGTAGGAGGGACAGCATGTAAATGAGTTCCCAGAAAAACAATGAATATGTTAATGATTTCTCAGAAATTTGATTAATATGTATACGCTTGCTCTATAACTTTCTAACATCCCTGTCTATTGGTGCACATGATAGGAGGAGTGATCCCCCATGTGCCCAGCGCTGAATAAACATGTACCTGCTTTATAACCTAATTCTGGTTATAGAGTTTGATTCCTCACGTCACTGGGTCTGCCATCTCGAGGTTTTTCATTTAGGTCCCACAGGGTTTCGTATAGTCTTTTTGTCCACCCCTGCAGGGACTGGAGTGTGTGCAGAGAGAGGCAACAAAGCCGCTGAGGAGTCTGGAGAACTAAGCCTTGTTGGGGAGTGGCTGAGGGGGCTGGGATTGTTTAGTCTGGAGAAGAGGAGTCTCAGGGGAGCCTTCATCTCTCTCTACAATGACCTGAAGGGAGGTTGTGATGAGGTGGGTCTGTTCTCCCAAGTAACTAGTGGTAGGACAGGAGATAATGGTCTCAAGGGAGGTCCCCCAGGGAGATTCAGGCTGGAGATTTGGAAAAATTTAGTCTCTGAAAAAGTGATCAGGTATTGCAACATGGACTCAGCAATGTCCTTGGCTTCCAGCTGTATCTTATCAATAGCTGACATTGCGTTCACACCAAAATCAAGACAGCAGAATCCTTCCATCCCCAGCTGACTTTCCATGTCAGCTCAGCCCAAGCCTTGGAGGTGTTAGTCAGGTTCGCATATTGTTGCCAGAAATTCCCCAACAGCTCAGGCGGTGTCAGGGCCAGTGCTCCCATCGTCAGCCCGATGGTAACCATTAGCAGAAGTGTTCAATGACATCCATGGCTGAACAAATAGCGTGAGAATCCCATTGGTCCCTGTACCTGTGGAAACACAAGCATACCCTTGGCCCCATGTAAGGAGGTCGGCTTGGCCCCACCAGATAGAAGATTCAGGAGCCCAACACCAGACCCCCAAGGGGTGACATCACCATTGCTGACCAGCTGGTTGAGCACTACCAGAGTCTACAGCAATATCGCAGTCAGATCACCCTTGTCTCCCCTCTCCCTTAACTGCGTAAGCTGCAATTTCAGTGTCTGATGAGTGCAATCGATGATCACTTGGTCGGTGCTGCTGTGCAGGATGCCAAGCATATGGCGTACCCCTCAACTCCTACAATAACAGAATTAGGGTCTGTTTATGGCCATTCAGAGGGCCAATCACTTGACTTAATGATGGTAACATCAGCTCCAGTGTCCACTAGGCTGAATAACTGTCAACCATTTACTAAGCATGGTAACAATGGCTTGTCTTTTGTCATTTGTGTAGTCCATAACACAGCAGGTTTGGCTGTGCTCCCAAATGCACCAATTTGATCCCCAATGCGAGGCTCAGTCAAAGAATGAAAAGGGGTTAATTATGCTATTTTTTGTCCTTTGGGAATAAAGCAGAAGGGGTGAGGGTGTCCATGTCATTATTTTAATCACCCCAGTGTGGTCAGCATCTGTAAGTTCTGGTAAAACAAAAAGCTCCATCTTTGTAACATAAGAATGTCCTAATAAAAGGGCACTACAGCTGTCCCCAAGGGGGCCCGTGACACCTGTTGGAATAAGAGTCAAGGTGCTGTCAGTCTGCGGCACTGACCAGATCCACTCCTGCACTGCCGACGGTGGCTGGTCTGAGTCAGCTGGCCAGGCAGTGGCCGACCGATTCAGGATTGCCCGTGGTCATGTGCTCTTCTTCCCATTTCCTGGCAGATCGCAGGGCTGTGAGGCAACAGGGAGTTTGGATCAGCATTCTCTCACCCAGTGTAGCCCCCTCCTGCACCTCCTGACAGGGTCAATCTGGAATAGCATGAACATTTTTATTTGCTTGCTTAGGCTTTTTACAGTCCCTCTGTACATGACCAGGCTCCCCACAATTGTAGCACTCCATTCTTTGAGCTGTCCCTGCATTGAGTTGGGCTGCCAGCATGTCTGCTAGCAAGGCCATTTTATGACTTTCTGTGCATTCATCTCAATAGGCTTTAATCATGTCAGTAAGGGATGGATCTGCATTCTTTAAGGATTGTCTACTTGTCTCTCTAGCACATTTTGTAAACAGTCAAGAAACTGAATGTAGGGCTTAGCAGCCTCCTGCTTAACTGATGTAACTCAGGCATTAGATAAATTAGTATCAGGTATCCGACAGACAGCATGCAACACCAAAGTCTTGATTTGTTCAGAGTGTTACCTGTCCATCTGTGCCTGGATCTGAGGTGTTGCCCAGACCCCCTCCCCCGTGAGTCCCTCCATGCCGATATGATTTAAATTAGTCAAATTATTCACAGCCTGGATGGTAGCCTGATCCCGGTACTCAGTTATCTCCCCTGCACTGCTCTAAAGCACTGCAGTACGCTGTAGAAAAACCCTTCTTTCCTACATCCTTCAAATTATCATAATGAGGGAAAACGATCGCCTTGTCCTCCGGATCTACTGGACCGGGACCAAAAAGTTCCTCTGGTTTCGGTCCGCCCCTGACTGTAACCAAGTTACATGCAGGCTGCAGAGACGCAGCAACAGATGACGTAGACAGATGCAGGGAGGCACCGTCATGGGCGGTCGGCAGGAGCGGCGCTGCTAGCGTCGGGGGCGGAACGGAGCAGCGCCGGGGGGGTGACGAGGTTCTCTGCCCCTCAGCCTTGGGCGGGGGGAGGCAGAGCCGCGGATGGGATACGGGCGGGACCCATTTTTCGTACCAAGGGGCAGCGGTGGCGGTGGGGAGAGCGATAGGGAACAGTCGGAAGAAATTCTTCCTTGTCGAATTTGTTTAAGCCCTTCCATTATGTAATGCCAAACAGCTAAAAGTTTAGCAGCTGTTCTGTCTTTAGCAATAGAAACCTCCCAGAGTTTTGTACCAATTTTTTCCCAAAGCCCCCCATCAAGAGAGAGCCCAGTTTTTGGAAATTCAGAAACATTTTTACTGCAATCTGGAAATAAATCCCTAAGGGTCCCATTCTGTGTTCGTATACTCTGATATATTGATTTTGAATGATTACTAAAATTTGTGCAGCAAGTGCTTTTAGAGTGCTTACAACCATGTTTTTGAACTAATAGATGATTAATGGTCATACAACATTATGAAGCTGCATGTCAGATAAAATCAATATTAATGGGCAAATGTTCCAAAATGTGTTGGTGGTGGATGCGATAGGCAGTGCCAGCAGGGCATCCCCTGCTTCAAAGTGCACTTTACCTTTCTCACCCATCAAAGATTCTCTCCTGTTTTTATTTCTCTCAGAGCCTGAAGGGTATTTTCCAATTGTACACCATATCCACATGGCCAGTGCATGATACAGAGCCCAAGTGGAACACCTGGTTGGAAAACAGAATAAGCTATCAAGGTCAGCTCTCTTAGCGTGTGCCTTTGTCTCAAGTGATGTATGGTCATATTTCTAAAATCCTGGTTAGTGGGATGAAAGAGAGGTAATCATTCTATAATACAGGGTCATCCCCTTTGCCTGGGATTCCTTTCCAGGTTTTGTGTTTGCAAATTAAGAAAAGGCTAATTGATAGGCTAATAGCATCATAACCGAGCATTACGAATACATCAGAAGAGCTATTCCCACAGATTCCAGCACTGGTAACATCAAATCCAAATCCTGTTTAATTCACATTTGATCTATTACTAAAATAGAAGAAGCACACAACAACCTGGATAATGCCTAGTAATTCTAATTCTTGTTTCCAGTGACAGATATGTAAAGCTGTAAAGCCCATTGGCATGAGAAAGATTAGGTTTGTTGTTGTGTTGTTTTTTCTTTCTCTTTTGCCACTTCAGAGCTAAGGATGCAAAAGTCTGTCCTTCTGTGGGTCCCCTCAAGAGCCTATGGCAAGGATTGAGGGAGGAAGAAAATGGTATCTCCTAGGTAAAGCCAGAAGTAGTGGGTCTTATTCACCTCCCACTGAATGAGGGCTGCTTGGCTGGCAAAGTACTCAGGTTCTGTCTCAGGTACAGGGCCAGGAGACACACTTTGTAGGCTGCCAGGACTGACCATTATTGCCCTTCCTTCACCTCCTTGCCCCTCCACATGCTTTGCAGGACCCTGAGTCTGGTGAGAGTCCAGCTGCAGCCCCAGAGTCCTCAGAAAGCTCTGTCCATATAAAACCTCCTCACTAACAGGAGTTACTGAAGAAATTATAAACTCATTTACTCCAGCTGATGACTCAGGGAAGGATCCTGACCAAAGAAAGAAAGGCACAAATTCACCCTGCTATTGGTGTTCCCTTGGTGTCTGTATTCAGTACAACTACACAGCTTTTGCTTGAAGTTCAGATGTTAGTTCTTCAAAGACACTTTGCTTTTTCATGTGCTGTTTTTATTACTGAATATTTTTCAAAGAAACACTAAAAATGGGTGAAGATTAAAATATTTGTTATAACCAAGAGCAAAGTAAGCAGAATAGTGAAGGTCATACACTCATAAACAGCAAAAGAGAATCTGATTGCTTTGATGTAGCTAAAACTAAAGTCTACTCTTTTAGAGGGAAAAATACCTGTGTTACCAGGGTATGTGGGGAGCTTCCCGAAGACCAAAATGGGCCCTTCTGCTTTGTCAGGCCTTATAGTCTAATTAATATTAACTTCTCCTCCTGGGCCAGAATAAAGTTGGAGTTAATTATACATGTTCTGTCTCTTCCTGGGTTGAAGATAACTGAGCAAAATCTATCAGAACAAAAAATTTCCCAACACAGGGAAATCCTGAACAAAAATCTATCAGTACGAATATGGTATTCCATATGATACACAAATGGAGATAGATAGTTCTTTACCTTGTTCTTCACTGGTGGCCAGGATTCTAGTCTTTTTCATGTCCCTAAGCCCTGCATCCCCAAACCTCTATGTGGGGACCAAGGAGGTAAATCCCTCCCCACTGTAAGGGCAGAGCAAGTCCGAGATTGCCTCCTTAGACTGAATGAGTACAAGTCTATGGGCCCAGATGACATGCATCCCAGGGTCCCGAAGGAGCTGGCTGAGGTGGTTGCCGAGCCGCTCTGCATCATATTTGAGAAGTCGTGTCTGTCAGGTGAGGTCCCGGATGACTGGAGGAAGGGTCACGTCACTCCCGTATACAAGAAGGGGAGCAGGAAGGACCCGGGGAACTACAGGCCGGTGAGTCTCACCTCCGTGCCTGAGAAGACCATGGAACAGATCCTCCTGGACAACATGCTCGATGACATAAAGAATGAGCATGTGATCCGAGACAGCCAGCACGGCTTCACCAGGGGAAGGTCATGCTTAACTAATCTTGTGGCCTTCTATGATGGAGTGACAGCAATGGTGGATGAAGGGAAGGTGACCTGTGTCATTTACCTGGACCTGAGCAAGGCCTTTGACATGGTCCCCCACCACATCCTCATCTCCAAATTGGAGGGAAGTGGATTTGATGGGTGGACGACTTGATGGATAAGCAATTGGTTGAAAGGCCGCAGACAGAGGGTGGTGGTCAATGGCTCTGTGTCCAGGTGTAGACAGGTAATGAGCGGTGTCCCCCAAGGGTCTGTCTTGGGACCGGTGCTCTTTAACATCTTTATTAATGACATCAATGAGGGAATTGAGTGCACCCTCATCAAGTTTGCTGATGACACCAAGCTGAGTGGTGTGGTTGATACAGTGGAAGGAAGGGATGCCATTCAGAGGGACCTCGACAGGCTGGAAAGCTGGGCTCAGGTGAACCTAATGAGATTCAACACAGCAAAGTGCAAGGTTTTGCACTTGGGCCAGAAGAACCCCAGGCACCTGTACAGGCTGGGAGGAGTGGTCCTTGAGAGCAGCTTGGCAGAGAAGGATGTGGGGGTCCTGATGGACGAGAGACTTAACATGAGCCAGCAGTGCGCTCTGGCAGCTCGGAAAGCAAATGGGATCCTGGGCTCCATCAGGAGAGGAGTGGTCAGCAGGGATAGGGAGGTGATTGTCCCTCTCTACTCTGCTCTTTGTGAGGCCCCATCTGGAGTACTGTGTCCAGGTGTGGAGCCCTCAGTACAAGAAGGACATAGAGCTGTTGGAAAGGGTCCAGAGGAGGGCCACAAAGATGATCAGGGGGCTGGAGCACCTCACCTATGAGGACAGGCTGAGGGAGTTAGGCTTGTTCAGCCTGGAGAAGAGAAGGCTGCAGAGTGACCTCATTGCAGCCTTTCAATACCTGAAGGGAACCTACACCCAGGAGGGGAGTAAACTCTTTGAAAGGGATGACAATAGCAGGACTAGGAGAAATGGATCCAAGTTGAAGGAGGGAAGATTCAGGTTGGATGTCAGGGGGAAGTTCTTTACTAGGAGAGTGGTTAGGCCCTGGAACAGGCTGCCCAGGGAGGTTGTGGATGCCCCGTCCTTGGAGGTGTTCAAGGCCAGGTTGGACGGGGCCCTGGGCAACCTGATCTAGTAAATGTGTATGTCTGGTGGCCCTGCTAGGCAGGGGTGTTGGAACTACATGATCCTTGAGGTCCCTTCCAACCCGGGTCATTCTGTGATTCTGTGTGAAAGCTTAGGTCCATCAAAAACTAAATCCTTTTCATATTAAGTGACCTGTGTACTCAGAGAAGATCAAAAGGAGGTTCCTTCATGCTGTATGGTGGGTACTTTTATTTTCTTACAAGGGTAGATGATCTACCAACTCTACAGTGGCATAGTTTGCCATTCAGCTCTAACTGAACTCCTTTCTGATCTCCAAAACACAGGCACACAGCAGCAGACCAGGACACCAACAGCAGGCTCTCTGGATACAGTGTTTTCTACACACAGCTCCACACACACCATCTGGAAATAACTCACTGCAGTGTGAATCCAAGTGGCAGCACCCACCAGCAGCTGGATGTTTGGTTTTGATGATCAGAATGGCAGGGAACTTCAGCAAATCTTATCTCATTTCATGAAACCCTGTATTTTGTTATTCAGGCAAATCCTGGGGCTGAAACACAACACAGCCCAGAAGCTGACCCTCTTTAACATTTCTTTCTATTTTTTCCATAATCTCAAAGAGTTAACTTTGTTAAGGTAGAAGGCAATCGTAAAACATGCAGCTTGGCTTCTGAAGGCTTTTAATAACTGGCTGATGAAGTCCATACCAGTACAAGAAGCAGCACGCTGGGCATGATTAGCCACCAGGTGGAGGTCTTCGCAACAGATTGGTCTGCAGTGATGGCTGCTGGGACAGGGCACACCTGTGCACTCAAGCTGGGTGGTCAGGGCCTCCCCCTTCTGAAAATTGGTCCAACCTCCATGCAGATGATGGAGGTCAGCTCTGCAATGTGCCATGCCTGGTGCTGCTTCCTGCTTATAAAAAAATCACTCACAGTGGATGCTTAATCTGATATTTGTGTCTTGGAGCTGAAAGACATGCTTTGGAAAATACCCATTACTATTCTACTCAATAGGCCCTTATTCCTATGATTTTCCTTTAATTAAAAATAATAATAATAAATACAAATTAATAAAATAAAAAAGCGTGGGGAAGGGTGCAAATTAATATAAAACAGAACTGTTAGCCAGAAACTCCTACACCCAAAATAGAATCATTTGTGGCTTTGAAAAAATACACTTAAACTTGTGATTCTCCAGTGGTAAAATAGAGATTTTGCTTTATTTTACCACTTTACAGATTATTTTTAAAAATTTCCATTTTTCCTTCAAAGATTAACTATTAATAATACTGCTATTTCCTTTACCTAACCCTGAATGAAAGCAATAGAACACACCACAAGATGTCACTTCTTTCTGCCCAAACTTATTTTCTTTTGCCCCTACATGAACTCTTTAAAAATGTTGGTTGCTCCAAAAATAATTCCTCCTATTTATTTTTATAAAAATTACAACAGATAAAAAGAGCACAATAAAACTCTGACACAGCAAGTTCTCAGCTACAAAACACTATTATTCAAAACACTCACCACCACTAACTATTTTTGCCAGCAATGAACAAAAGGCTTCATGCCATGCTTGTAAAAATCTGCATGGCCATTTGGAACATGGCTTGTCTTACACGTTGCTACTGCTGAAATACACCACTCACCCCTCACTGTGCTCACATCCATTGTTTGGCCTCCATAAACGTTCAGCAAGTGTCAACAAACATCAGCGTGTCATTTTGGAGGAATTCAGTGACACACCATAGCTCCACACACATTTCCGTGGAAGACACCATTCTGTCAGAGTGCCCCTCTGCTGCCATCTGTCACATGGCAGCAACATGTAACGGGATACTGATGGGAAGGTTCAGCCTCTGCTGCCATCCCACCAACATCTGCCTCTGACATCGTGAGTAAACATAACAGCATAGGGGACATTACATTCAGAGCAGCCCTCGTACAATCCATTTATGAATTTGACCAGCCCTGTTTATAGAAATTTATAAGGAACATTACAAAAATGTAGAAGCAATTAGCAACACTGAATGGTAAAATATGAATTTGATGCTTATGGGAGACACTACACTGGCACACTCCTGTTCACCCTACAACAGACATTAGCACAGACCCCAGCAAACACCAGCAGTTGGTTACTCAGCTCTTCCACCAAATCCAGCTGGTCAAAGATAGCCAACTAGAAACAATACTTTTTCATTCTGAATTGTCCTCCTCCGAGATCTCAGCAGAATTTGAGACCCTATGTAGGTCTTTTCCTGGGGTACTGACTGTAGAGATGCATCTGAATTTTGACCACAATAGCAGAATGTAGGAAAGAAATATGATCCTGAGAGGCTATGCTAGAAAACTCATTGATCGCTGCCTTGATAATCATTAAAAACCATCTGTAAGCCTGCTGTTAATTTATCTAATACTTAACCTTTTCATTCCAGCAAGTGAACATTTTCTCAACCACAATACCAAGTGACATCAAAGTCAACGATTCCCATCATTCAGCCAAAAAGAGATGCAGTGTTTTTTCAACAAAACCTACCTTCTGTGAAACTGTACTGATTGGCACCAACTATATTTTTAGCCTCTAATTATTTGTTGATGGAGTCATAAGTTACTGTCCTACAACTTCTACCATGCGTGACACCAAGCACATGGTCCAATAGCTTTCTGGGTCACCTTTTTACTCTTTTTAAATGTTGAAAGAATACCAGCAAACCCCCAAACCATTAATAATCTTCCAGTTTTCTTCAGGCTTTGTTAAAAGTTAATGCCAATGACTCTGAGGAATTTGGCAGCTAGTGAAATTAACAGCAGCTGACTTCAACTTTGAATTGTTTCAATTTGTCCCTCTTTTTTGCATATTAAATATGTTATGTGAAACACACAAGAGGCACTATTATGTGACAGACTCTAGAAATGATGCTGCAGATTCTTCAGTGCCATCTATTGGCATTTCACAACCACAAGGACAGACTCCTGCCTGTGGCCCATTATTTCGAGAACAACCCACTGTTCTCCATGAATAACCTTCAACATCACCTGGTGCTATTTAACACACCTGGGAACTGACCAAGCACTCAGAGTTAACAACTCCCATAATATTTTAGAACCAATCTTGGATTTCAGAGTTAGATCACATAAGAATCAAAACTTTCATAAACAGAAAAGCCAAAATTGTGAAGACCACCTACTCCAAGAGCATCTGTGGTGTTGCTCTGAAAAAAGCAGTCCAAAAAAAAAAAAAAAAAACCCTCCCTTTTAATTAAATTAAGAAAAGCAATCACATTTAAAAAAAATAATAATAACATCTATATCTCTCATTTGTTTTCTTTAACAGTTAAAACTGATAAATAATTAGACATAAATACAACTGTTCCCTTGATGAGTCATAGGTCTCCATCTTTCCAGGTTATCTTCAAGGCACCTGAAGAAGAAAACAGCAGAGAATGTTTATTTCTGTTCATTTTCTTGTATTTCCCTAGCAGAGGCTGCCATTTCTAATTTTAAAGTCAGGCTAAATATGCTTACAAGCAGTAGCCACAAGAATCTGAACATTTCAATAGGGCCAAGGGTCAGGTCCTGCATTTTGGTCACAACAACACCAGACAACCCTACAGGCTTGGGGAGAGCAGTGGCTGGGAAGCTGCCTGATGGAAAGGGACCTTGGTGTGCTGATGGACAGGCAGCTGAATACGAGCCAGCAGTGTGCCCAGGTGGCCAAGAAAGCCAATGGCATCCTGGATTGTATCAGGAATGGTGTGGTGAGCAGCACTAGGGAAGTCATCCCGCCCCTGTACTGTACTGTTGTACTGTTGAGGCCCCACCCTGAGTACTGTGTTCAGTTTTGGGTATCTCGGTACAAAAAGAACATGGAGATGCTGGAGCAGGTCCAAAGAAGGGCACTAAGGCTTGTGAAGGGCTTGGAGAATATGCCTTACAAGGACAGGCTGAAGGAACTGGGAAATAGGAGGGTGAGGGGAGTCCTTATTGCTCTCTTCCAATATTTGAAAGGTGATTGCATCGAGAGCAGGGCTGGTCTCTTCTAACCAGTGACAGTACAAGGGGAAATGGAGTCAAGTTGCACCAGGTTTAGGTTGGATATCAGGAAAAATTTCATTACTGAAAGGGTAGTTAAGCACTGGAAGAGGCTCCCCAGGGTTGAATCACTATCCCTGAATGTGTTTAAAATCCATTAGGATGTGGGGCTCTGGGACATGATTTAGCAGAGGGTTGTTACAGTAGTATGGTCAGGTTGTTTTTGGACTCAATTATCTTTAAGGTCTTTTCCAACTTGAGCAATACTATGATTTTATGATTCTATGAACTTGCACTGTAACAATAATAATACACACTTAATTGACAGAACATCTCCTATATTAGTGAAAGGCATACACAAAAATTTCCACAACGCCAGATATTACAATAAGAACAACTGCAAGAAAGTTACTCACCTCTTTATAGAAGTAACTTTGGATTTATGTCTTGTGTTCATTGAGCCTAAGTGTTTCTCAGCACAAAATACTCATTCTTACAAATCAGGTAAGCATTCATTGAACTCCAAATATGTGTGCCTGCAGATCTAGAGAGTGATATGAAAATATTTTCACTTTAAAGACAATATGAAAATATGATATCCATTTGAAAAGCAAGGCATAGCCAACGTTTTTAAAAAAAACTTCTCTAATTAGTTTTTCTACATTACTGTGCCATCAGTTCAACAATTGCAAAGGATCAAGTTCTTACGAGAGGTTGCGTTGAATCATCAACTCACAAATCATTACTTACTTGCTTTAGGGAAGCAAAGTCTCACGTGACTGTTTTGCTAGCAAGCTGAAAATAAATTCATAAATTCAGCTTAGCCCCAGATGGGTATGTTTTGCATCAAAAACCAAACACTGTTGTATACAGCTTATGTTCAGGCGTGGTATTCATAAAGCACTCAGTGACTGGCTGATCTGAAATATCTCAACTTTGTGTATGCCTCTACAGAATCAGCTTGAAAGACATCAAAGCTCTCTAAGAGCAAGCTTGTGAAGAATCTGCTTGTGTATGTATTGCTTTGACTGAGCACATCCTGCTGAGAAAGGGCTTCAGTTTCCAGTGCTGCCTTGTGACATGTCACAAATTAAGACGTATGTTGATGCTGTGTAGTTTTTGGATTCATGAACTCTCTTTTGGGTTTTATAAATCCAGCCCCATGCACATCTTCTTATGTAAATACCAAACAAATGAACAGGGAAACTGATAATAAGGAAATAATGTAAGGACATAGACAAAGCTGTCTGCACAATTAGGCAGGTGGTCTTCTGCAACAGGTAAACTAGTATATTCTTGAATGCTGAGTGTTTCCATTTAATAAACCAAGGCAAACCTAACTCTTTGTCATGGTTTTGTGCTGTCAATATTCTACATCATGACATCATGTGCGGTATGAACTGTTTTGGTGGTATGTGGAAGTGTAACAGAGGGTATGTGGAAGTGTAACAGAGGGTATGTGGAAGTGTAACAGAGGGTATGTGGAAGTGTAACAGAGGGTATGTGGAAGTGTAACAGAGGGTATGTGGAAGTGTAACAGAGGGTATGTGGAAGTGTAACAGAGGGTATGTGGAAGTGTAACAGAGGGTATGTGGAAGTGTAACAGAGGGTATGTGGAAGTGTAACAGAGGGTATGTGGAAGTGTAACAGAGGGTATGTGGAAGTGTAACAGAGGGTATGTGGAAGTGTAACAGAGGGTATGTGGAAGTGTAACAGAGGGTATGTGGAAGTGTAACAGAGGGTATGTGGAAGTGTAACAGAGGGTATGTGGAAGTGTAACAGAGGGTATGTGGAAGTGTAACAGAGGGTATGTGGAAGTGTAACAGAGGGTATGTGGAAGTGTAACAGAGGGTATGTGGAAGTGTAACAGAGGGTATGTGGAAGTGTAACAGAGGGTATGTGGAAGTGTAACAGAGGGTATGTGGAAGTGTAACAGAGGGTATGTGGAAGTGTAACAGAGGGTATGTGGAAGTGTAACAGAGGGTATGTGGAAGTGTAACAGAGGGTATGTGGAAGTGTAACAGAGGGTATGTGGAAGTGTAACAGAGGGTATGCGGAAGTGTGGAAGGTTCATGCTCCAGATCTGTGGAATGGCAGCATCCCGAGTACTCAGCCCTTGGAGGAAACTACATATCCCAGGGGACAACGCGGCCAGAGATGAATCACCAGAGGAGGAGGACACACATATAATCTCGCTCCCAGGCTGGAACGTCCCTCTTTTCGCCCTGTCTTTCGCTTTGGAGCGCTCCATCCCTGCCGTCTCGCTCTATCAGCAACGTTCCAGCCTGTCGCCTAGAGATTGCAGTAGGCCCCCGGTTCTCCGGGACTCTTTTTTCTCTCTTTCTTTTTCTCTGCCTTGTTTGATATAGTAGTTGTAGTTATATTGTATCATATTGTGTCTCGTATTTAGTAAAATAATTTCTTTCCTTAGATTGCTGCCGTTGTTTTTGTTCATTTCTCCCCTTCTAGGGGCAGCAGCCTCTATCACGGATAAATCTAGATAACCCGATTACACTCTTCAAGAGCCTGCCTTGTATCAGCAGTCAGGCACATGTTTCCACACAATTAATTCACTTCTCTTAACAAGGAACATTACGTACAACATGCTTTTGTATTCTAAACACAGCTTTCTCCATATCTGGTTTCATACACATACTATACATTGAAAACAAAAACTGGAAAAGTCAAGACCTTTAGTATACATAGAAAAGCTTAGGGTTTCTTTTAATCAGAGGGACAAAAGATAGAATATTAAATGGAAAGAAAAGAAATAATGCTTATTATTACTTATTATATTAAGAAATAATAAACACGGTAAGAAAAATAATAAACATCTCAGTGGCCAGATGTATGGTACATTACAAATTGCTTAGCTGAGGTTGAGTTAGATCTTGCAAATAAAATAAAAATGAAAGGTTTAAAATAAAGTTTTAAAATAAAAATCCATAAAAATAAAGACAAACAGTGTTAGAAGAAAAGCAAACTATCTGTTCTATCACTGCTTCTTAACCTGTGGTCCACCAGTGGTCCCCAGCAGTCTCAAAACAACTACATAGAACAACAAATTGTCAAGAACATTCCCAAATTTGTAAGCAAACCAACGAGAACAATGGAGGTAAGCAGAGGTACAAAAGGAATTCTGTTAATCTTTAGCCATTTGTAAGTGCAGAAATGCTGCGTGAAATGCATTCATGTTTGTTTTTTGTTTTTTTGTTTTTTTTGTGTTTTTTTGTTGTTTTTTTTTTCCAGAAATTGCCAGGTAGATCCTTTTGGAAGGCTTAGCATCTTTCTACTGCATGATGGTGGAACTGAGGTAGGTTTATGGTGACATAGGTAGATCCTCTAAAAGTAAATGAGTATTTTTCCTCAGTTAGCAATAGAAAGTGATGACATAAATGGAGCAAAGATGTAGTAAAATTATACAAATTAGGAAGCTCACAGTATCTCTGAAAAGAATTGTATAGTTTGAGATATCATAGCAGAAATGAATTTACATTTCAAATTACGGTCATGCATACTTAGGGATATTGAATCTATTAGTCTGAAACAAAATGTTCATAAATTAATAGTGTGATCCAATGAAAAAAAGAAAAATGCAAACCCAATCTTTGGCATGCTAGAAGCTTTCCATTAGTACCATACAAGTACTAGTATCAACATACTGACACTGTGAGAATTCATTTGAGTGCAATTTTTTATCATCTAAACCTATAAAAAGCATTAAAATGAGAGCAAGCATTTAAGAAAGATTGTAAAAGAAGTCAACGTACCAATGTTATCAGAATTGTTTTTGGCCTAGAACCAAATCAGCATCGTACCAGACACTCTGAAGAACAATTAAACCCCAGCTGAAACTAAGACTTTTACATTAGAAAAGGTACTAGGGAGCCAACCAGCTGGTCCCAGTTTGGTACAAATGGGACTGGTCATTCAGTGGACTTTTTAAGCTCTGGAGATAATCACTGGCATAATTTTTTTATATTTTATGTTTGAATTTGTAACATATGTTTAAATCTGAAAAAGCCTATAACTTGGACTGAAATCCAAGGCATGCGAACAACTCAAAACTCTAGACTCTAGGCATTTCAGCAGAAGAATTTCTAAAGCATAGTTTTTGACCAGTGTACCTGAGAGATCAGAAGGAGGAATCCTCTGTTCACTCATGTATCAGTATACTGTGCTCAGATAGGACAGTTTTTGGAAGGAAGTTAATATTTTTCCCCCAATCTCTCCTTTGCTAGGTCCTGCCAGTTATAGTATTTCAGGCATTTTCTACTTTAATGTAAGAAGCATGAACAATTCTCAATACACACTTATCAGATTAAACAGAACAAACAGAGTAAAACAGAATCCCCTTTTAAGAAAGAAAATGTATGCTTTTATACTCTAAAGACTTTTATGTAAAATAAAATATGCCAGGAATTACCTGCAATTAAATACCCTGACAAGAGCAATGGCCTAACATAGGAGGTAAGCATATCATTAGGATTAAATGTTAAGTATGAATAATTACAACCATACAACTTCCCTCTTTATTATCCAGATATGTCCCTTATGCAACACAAATCTAAATAAATTCAAAAAGTCTGACTCATACCCATACACTGTGCACTAAACCCAATGGTATGTAGCCCCATTGTTCAAACCTCAATAATTCCATTCAGAGCTATCTTTTGTTCCTCTGCTTTGTCAGTCAGTCCACTTTAATACCCACAGAGACTGTTAAATCTATAAAACTTCTGAATTTTTGCATGGTTCATCTTGTTTCAAAAGCTTATTACACAACATAGCAGTTCTTTTCATGGTTCACGCTGATTAAGAGTGGATCCATTACTGCTTTGTCCAAGAGGGAGCATCAACGCTCCAGCCAAAGGTAATTTCCAAGTTAACAAGGCTCTCATTCACTGTCCCAGCTGCTACCTAGGCAGTCATCCTCTGCGTGTCATGTACTTCAACTTAGGTTGCTTAAGTGCTTAAGGAAGATTTCTTAATAGTGGAATTAGAACATGACTTAACATCAGTGTTCTCAATCAACATAAACTTTTTTTTTTTTTTTTTTTTTTTTTTTTGGTAAGGACAGGCTTAGAAACTGATCCAACACTTTAGAAACAAGTTGCCTCTTCTGTTAAAATAAAAGCTTATTTTGCAAAGCAGTTCCCAGGACAGGCTATAGGCTAATACCTGCAATTCTAGATTTCTACATGCCTTTCTCATCCCTGGATCTTCACCAAGATATTTAGTTTTTTCATGCTCCAGGTTCCTTCTCACTTTGCTGGGCATCAGGTTGAATAATATGAAGATGGTAGCAAAAGATGATGCAAAAGGTTATTTATAAAGGGAAACTCACCAATATTGATGCCTTGGCTGGAAAATCTAGGGCAATCTCCACCAGGGAGCAATCTCCACCAGGGAGCAATCTCCACCAGGGAGCAATCTCCACCAGGGAGCAATCTCCACCAGGGAGCAATCTCCACCAGGGAGCAATCTCCACCAGGGAGCAATCTCCACCAGGGAGCAATCTCCAAGAGATGCTGCCTCAGTGGGGTTCAGCCCTTAAATGAGGTCTAGAGGAGGTGGAGTCAAATTCCACCCCTTCCAGGAGCACAGCTAAATTACTCCCACCTGTGCTCCCACAGATGATCCAAAACTTGCCTCAGCTGATTAATCAGAGGTTCAAGCTGTGATTACCAATTTCCCATACACTGGGGATCATAAAAACAACTTGAAATTTTAATTAGTATTTTCATGGTAACCCATAAACCAAAGTTGTACTCTTGTATCTTCATGCAAATGCCAATGAAGCATTTCAAGAATGAGTTTCCAAATGTCATATTCTCCTTTACAGTACCTATGGTACATAAGAGATTGAAACTGTTGGGTTTGTTCAGCTTTAAGATGAACAGTCTAATGGGAATTGTTTGCAGCCAGCTCAAGGGAATGTGCAGGAGGAATGTGAGGACATTGAGCCAGACCTGGTAGTATAAAGTGAAACAGAAAGAGGCAAGGGACACAAGCTGAAAGATGGGAAATTCTAGTTACACACAAACAAAATGGTGCAGGATTACAGCGTGTGAAAGCCCCGTTAGTGGAGATAATTGGGCCTAGGCTGGATTAGGCCTTGAGTGAAGGGACCCAGGCAGAATTGTATGCACTTCAATCAGCAGGTTGGACTCCAGAGTTCCCTTCCAGTCTAACATATTCTATGAATCAATGAAAATTATTCTTTCCTGCTTAGATGAATATTCCAGTAACGAAAGGAGCAGGAAAAGGTAGCTTGTGCCGATACATCATTACTCTTTCATCCTCTTTTCCCTCCCTTTTTCTTGTATTTTTTCCAAATCCCAATTTCATAACTTTTCCTAGAAACACCTAAATGTAACTTCAACTTTTTTTTTTAACTATGACAATTCTTTACTTCTTACCTAGCATAGTTTACTTTTGCATTTCATTTTATCAGGTGGTTGTATGGGAGATTGGTAATCACAGCCTGAACCTCTGATTAATCAGCTGAGGCAAGTGTGGGGTCAGCTGTGGGAGCACAGGTGAGAGTGATGTAGCTGTGCTCCCAGAAGGGGTGGAGCTCGACTCCATCCCCTCTGAGACCTCATTTAAGGGCTGACTTCCACAGAAGCAGAATCTCTTGGAGATCGCTCACCAGTGAGGACTGCCCCAGCTTCTTCAGCTAAGACACCAACACTGGTGAATTTTCCTTTACTTATTCCTTCTGTACATTTGCTACCATCTGTATATTAACAACCAATACAGGTGGTACTCCCAATATGAAGTTAGGGGGAATCCAGACTTTTTTACATTTTATAAGGAGCCCATATGAAAGATGTAGGCCCAAAGATGCTCTGATGATATTCAATACAGTACAAAATGCTTTGGTTTGGGCCATTGTGTGTTTTAACACTGCATTTATACTCATTTGTTCATTTGCTTGGATCAAGATATGCTGTTCATTTGATTTTTCTAGCAGTTTCACTACTTTCAAATGGTGCATTTACACTGAAACAATCCCCACTCTCTCTTTCAAGAACTTTTACCTATTATATAACCTGTTTCATTTAGAGATACAGTTTAGTCATGAAGACACTGACCAAAAAAGCAAAGAGTTTGCCAGTGGCACAATCTGCACTTCACTGTTAAAAGAGAACTTTGAACATCCAATTCCCTGCTACTCAGCCCACTCCTCTTACACAGGTACCCACCTCAACAGTCAGAAAAAAACTTCTGGATGCTCTTGTCAACCACAGAATCATAGAATGGCCTCGGTTGAAAAGAATCACAATGTTCATTCAGTTTCAACTCCCTTGCTCTGTGCAGGGTCACCAACAACCTGACCAGGCTGTCCAGAGCCACATCCAGGCTGGCCTTGAATGCCTCCAGGGATGGGGTATCCACAGTCTCCTTGGTCAACCTGTTACAGTGTGTGACCACCCTCTGGGTAAAAAATTTCCTCCTAATATCTAAACTAAGCCTCTTTATTTCCCCTTGTCCTATCACTATTCACCCTTGTAAACAGCTGTTTCTCCTCCTGTTTATATGCTCCATTTAAGTACTGGAAGGCCACAATGAGGTAAGCACAACAAGGTAAACAATCCCAACTCCTTCAACCTTTCTTCATAGGAGAAGTGTTCCTCTGGACCTGCTCCAAGAGCTCTGCCTCTTTCTTGTACTGGGGGCCTTGGGCCTGGACGCAGTACTGCAGATGTAGGAGGAGAGTGGAATACGAGCAAGTTTTCTCTATTTGCAAAGGATCATACAGCCTTTCAAACTTCACTCTCAGAAAATGCTAATGTTATTCCTAGAGCAGAGCAGCTTTGCTCATGGACATGCTCCTCAAAAGTGTTTTGCCATCCATTCTCATTTGCAGGCAGAGTGTTTACCCCAACTATCCTTGAGGAAGCATCCTCATTATGTCTATGCCACTTCAGCTGCAAAGGCCAACAACTTTTTTACAACTCTGAAGTGCACTGTACCCTGAAAAATACAAAACATCTAGAAATACTGTAAACTAGTAGATAGTTCTCACTTAAACAAATGGAAGAGAAACTCATGGATAAGCTGTCTGCCCATGGTCTGGATGGGCGTATGCTCCACTGTGTGAAACACTGGCTGGATGGTGAGGCCGAAAGTGTTGTGATCAATGGAGTTGAATCAAGTTAGCAGCTGGTCATGAGCAGCACCCCCCAGGGCTCAGTGCTGGGACCACTTCTGTTTAACATCTTCGTTTATAATCTTGATGAGGGGATTGAGTGCACCCTCAGTAAGTTCTCAGATGACACCAAGCTAGGAGGGAGTGTTGATCTGCCAGAGGGGAGGAGGACACTACAGAGGGGCCTGGATACACTGGATCAATAGGCCAAAGTTAATGGCATGAGTTTCAATAGGGCTAAGTGTTGAGTCCTGCATTTTGGTCACAACAACCCTACAGGCTTGGGGAGCAGTGGCTGGGAAGCTGCCTGATAGAAAGGGACCTTGGTGTACTGATGGACAGGCAGCTGAATATGAGCCAGCAGTGTGCCCAGGTGGCCAAGAAAGCCAATGGCATCCTGGATTGTATCAGGAATGGTGTGGTGAGCAGCACTAGGGAAGTCATCCTGCCCCTGTACTGTACTGTTGTACTGTTGAGGCCCCACCCTGAGTACTGTGTTCAGTTTTGGGTATCTCGGTACAAAAAGAACATGGAGATGCTGGAGCAGGTCCAAAGAAGGGCACTAAGGCTTGTGAAGGGCTTGGAGAATATGCCTTACAAGGACAGGCTGAAGGAACTGGGAAATAGGAGGGTGAGGGGAGTCCTTATTGCTCTCTTCCAATATTTGAAAGGTGATTGCATCGAGAGCAGGGCTGGTCTCTTCTCACTGGTGACAAGACAAGGGGAAACAGCCTCAAGTTGCACCAAAGTAAGTTTAGGTTGGATGTTAGGAAACACTTCTTTATGGAAAGGGTTGTTAAGCACTGGAATGGGCTGCCCAGGGAGGTGGTTGAGTCTCCATCCCTGGATGTGTTTAAAAACCGTTTGGATGTGGTGCTCAGATATATGATTTAGCAGAGGGTTGTTAGAGTTAGAGTACTATGGTGAGGCTGTGGTTGGACTTGATGATCTTTAAGGTTTTTTCCAACCTGAGTATGATTCTATGATTCAGTGGAATTCAAATGATTGAGATTATCATCACCAATAGCTAATGAAGACATTACTGCACTGCTATTTTCAAAGCAGCAATACAAGTAATAGGGAAGAGAAAGAACTTGGAGTATTCCTAAAAGTTCACTAAATTCTTTTCATTCCAAAACAAGATAAATTTCTCATGCATATCTACATCACGAGCTCTGCATACAGGAAGGGCACAGCTCTGCTTTCCATGGTCATCAACATGCCTAGCAATTTTTCCTTCCCATTTGTGCTGAAACAAGACAAAAAACATGGAAGACAAACACCAGGGGACTTAACAGAAAGATTTCCTGTTCCCAGTTTCTGTGCTTCTCTGTCCTTGAAACTCAGCCTGCAGTCAGAGCTACTTTCCCTGAGGTTGGAGGATATTTAAAGATTTTAGTTTTAATTTCCATCATTTTCTGCCCTGTGCATGTCTGGAAAAATTCTACAAGCTTTTTTAATCTTCTTGAACACTGATTAAATCAGTATATAAGAAACGGAGGACTAAACTCTGCTATGAGGGAGAGACAAAGCCTTCCACCTGCTTGCAGGAAAGCAACTCTGACACTGGGCTGAACCCAGGGTCCATCTCTGAGGAGCTCAGGAAAAGAAACGTGTATGGGGCTACAAGAGGTTTTCCACTTGTAGGAATACTTCAGGGGATTACCCAGGCTTGTATATTAATTTATTATTTTTCACATCTAGTGGTTGAGATCTTCCCTCTGAGCAGAAGTGTATGATGTGAGAAGATCTCCAGGAAGGCAGTATGTTCCCATTCCTCAAGCTCCATAGCATGGGCAAATCTATGGAAATTCAGAGCACTAGAGCTCTGCAAAACTGATCTACATAGGTCCCAAAGAAACATTTTTAGAAGAAGGTGCCAAGACTGAAGCTTGTGCTGTTTGAAGAGGTGAGGCAAGCATACCAGACCTAACAGAAGCTGACTGTATCACTTCATTTGAGAAACTTCTGCCTTTAAGGGCTCCAACACAGCATGACAGTTGGTCATCAAAATCTAGAATTTAATTTTTTCATTAAAAAGTAGAATACTATCTTATAGAAAGCTACACTTACGCCACCGGGAGGAAGGCAGAGGGAACACTGGCTGCTGCCACTCCAGTTCTTCCTCATACTGTCATTAGAAAAATCCAGGAAGAAAACTGTCCAACTCCAATGTCGTGTTAGAAAGCCAGCATTCTTTTATTCTCACAATACATACTGGGTGACTTGGAGTCCAGGTTCTCCATTTAAACAGTTAAGACAGACATATGGAGTACATTGGCAGATACATTCATTCTTTTCCAATAACTCAATTCATTCTTTTCTAAGAATTCATCAGTATATGCTAGTGTCCCTCTGGGAATGTGCAGCTCATGACTAGGATTATCTACAGCTACCTATTTCTCCTCCTTTATTTCATCTTCATCTTCCTCTTCATCATGGTGCCATCTGTCCAACCCCAGCTATTTTTCCCCATTTTGGTAAATTTCCATGCTTCTTACACCATAATGAGCAACTTTCTATCTTGGTGTGCTGTAACTCAAAACGACTTATATGAAACACAAGAAAAAGTCCTTGCACCTGGTAGATGCAAAAATCAAAGTGGTGCATTGTGACTTCAGTGCCTCCGTTATGCAGGATCATTCTTTAAAAGAAGACTGTTACCATACCAAGGGAAAGCTAAACTGGAAAGTTTTAGAACTTATCACACATCAATTCCTTCTAATATAATTGGTCCTTAAACAAGTATTTTGATCCCTACTGCTAAACCAGCCTGCATCAGTATTAGAGGGCATTAATAGGAGGGAATGCTGCTGTCATAACAGAGAAGTAGGTCAGCCTCCAATCCTATGAGAAAGTCTGCTTCTTCTAGGAGCAAAGTCTCACTGCTTTTCCCCAACAGTCCCCATACTCAGAGATGAACTTAACCAATTAAACAAGTATGAAGTGTCTTCCTGACCCCAAAAAGGGCTGAGATTTGAAGCAGAAGAATATACCATCCCTTGTTTTTTCCTAGCTAGCTGCAAAGTGAGCTCAGCAACTGGTTTCTGCTGTGCAGAAAACAGTATGTAGGCAGCTTCTACACCTGTGTGTTAGTGTGATGCATGAAGATCTATTTTTTTTTCATGTCAGTCAGCTTGTGTACATAAATATTAGTGGAATAAAAGCCAAACAGGAACTGAACACTCTGGGAACAGCTCCTTCATGGCATACCCAGGGAAACAGGCAATTAAATATTTAGCAACTGTGCAAGAACTTCTGAAAAACAAACACCACTGTCTTCTTTTGTGGATATCTTTTGCATAAATTCATGCAGGGAAACTAAACAAGGGTGTTTGTTTATACTGCTCATGTGAGGTTTATTGTTGATAACAAGCCAAACAATCACTGAGAAATTTGCAATGAAAATTTGTCTTTGAATACCCAGGAAATTCTATGGTACAATTCACACTCCTTTAGCAAGTATTTGGGAAACATACCAAACAACAGAATAAGCCTTTTCCTATAGTTGAAGAAACCTTGTCTATAACAGTGGGCAATAAGTACAGAGGAAAACTATATTTGTTCTTCTGTACAATTAGACAGATTAAAATGTCATTTTAAAGACAGGTTATTGTTTTGTAATTTGCACTAGATAATAGTTGTTACTCCAAAATGACCAGATTTTACACACTCTGCAGACCAGTGATGCTGAGGTTCTCCACTCTGCTGGCATATCCGTGCTTCAAATGGGGGTACAACTGTGGCACACATGGGCACACCTCACCTGATTTTAGGCAGTCGCTGATGCTAACATTAAGAAAGTATGAGGGCAGGTATGCCAGCTCTGGATGCCCAGGTTTGTCCTGGACACTAGGTCATTTTTCAAACATGTTCTGCTGTGTTAAACACAAGGTTATGATGCTGTTTAGAAGAAATATCACTTCCTATACATCAAACAGAAAAGAAGTGCTTTCTAGGGATTCAAAGTCATTTATCAAAAGGGGAAATGTTTTTTGTGGTGGTTGTTTATTTCTGAATGGATTATCAAAATGATTAAGTGGCAAGGCAACAGCTGTAGAGAATGGCCACTTGCTGGATGCAAGGCTGTCCTGGAATTCCTGGGAGAAGCCACTCTTTAAAAATCTTCCTTAATTCTTGCTGTGACCAAAAATTTTCTAGCTATGACAGCACTGTTCCACCTGTATAATAGGATCCTGTTGCAAGCATCTACCTGGGTAAGGAAAGGATAAATTCACTAATCTTACATTTTAAAATTCACGCAAGTGGGAATGGTGCTTACACCACATGGCTGAAATGAATGGTACAAGCAAGTGGAGTGGCTGGCTGCTTCCTCATCTAAGTGACTAACACACCTATAGATGGTTACAAAGCCGCTCCTTACCTTACATCTCCCTCCTGCCCAAGCTCCTGTAGAGAACCACATCTTCACATCCACTCCTTCTAGAGCTGGGGTTTCACCTAACCACATAGGGCAGACAGTACAGGAAAGCATATGAACCACAAAAACCTGAGCTGAGGGTTTATCATTTTTTATGTTCCCATTTATTGCTTGAAAGTTCAGACTAATTAAAAAAAAAAAAAAAAAAAAAAAAAAAAAAAAAAAAAAAAAAGATTAATCAGTCAATTTTACAAGTGGATTAAAACACCCAGAACCAGGAATTTATAATACTTTGAAAAGAAAGTCAAGATGGTGAGAAAGAGAAGCAGAGTGGGACAGACTAGCAATTATAAGGGGCAATTCTGTGACCTTTTCTATCACTTCTGCAGAATTTTAATGATTAATGTTTAGATTTCTTAAAGAAAAATGAGATGGGATTGAAGGAAAAACGTGGGAAATATGTCCACTCAGAATAAAATTTGGGAAAAGCAGAGGAAGGACCAGGGGTCCCTGCAAAACAAGATAAAGAAAAAGCCGAGAAGAAGAGTTTCATTTACAAGGATCTGGTTAAACAAACTTATCTTGCAGGAGATGCTAGCTTAGCAGCTGCCTATAAATCTTGCTTGCTGGGCAGAACAAAAAGTGATAGAATTTACAGGATACAAAGATCTAGTTGAGCAAAATAACAAACTTTGAACCCAGATTACAAAGTATATATAAACAAAGGAAACAAAGGGGGTGGGGGTGGCTGATAGGCAAACTGAGAAGAATGTGAACCACAAGTATCTCAGCAAGGGGGAAAGGGGGAAGGGCTCAGCAGTTCAGGGTGCAGGGTTAAGACCAGGCCTGTGTCCTCCAGAACTTTGAGAGACCCCACAGGAGTATTTCTCAGTGAACTCTCTTTTTATTCTAATAAAGAAAGCTGAAGTCCCTCCTCTGCTACTTTTTGTTTGGCAGAAAGATGATTTACAAAGCTTACTGAAGCAGAAATTTTCCTAGCAGGATCTACTCAAGCAGCAGTAAGGATTACACTGGTTCATGTCTAGCAGGAGAGCAAAACAGTGAAGTTCCTTGGGCAAAAAAGACAAGTAAATCAGGAGGACAGAACAAAAAGAGTTCAGACAATGTCCCAGAGCACTCAGGTCACCTGAGGTGAGTCACCTGCTGAGGCTTCAAACATACCAGGACCAGCAGACAGCACTGCCTAGGGACACAGATGTGAGATGGGTCAACCAGAACCAAAGGCAAAGCAGAGTCCATCTGAAAGGTCTGACGATTTTCCCAGCCACTGCTTCAAGGCTCTCAGTCTAAACTTACCTGAAAACTTAAGCTTAAAGGCATGTAAGAATTTAACAGCTGATTCTGTCTCAAAAGTAGGCTTCAGTAGGCTGACAAAGCAAGTTCTACTAACTGAGCTACTTTGAGTTGCAATAAAAAATGCAGGCTTCATGAAATTTTGTTGTAAAAGGAATCCTGTCAGCTTTGTGGAATAAAGCAGTTGTATTTAAAAATAATGCTGTGGTGTCCAGGGTTGATCTTTTTGGTTTACTCTTTGAAAAGCAATGAAATATTGCCCTCCATTTAGGAAAATAGGAAGAGTACACCTCCTCTCATTCTCCTTTTCTCCAGCACTATATCACAAGCATTTTACGTACACAGTCACACTCCTGTCATTCAGTGAAATGGAAACATCTGTCTACCTTATTTTATTTAAGCTTACTTTCTGACTAAGAAATGTGTAAAAATGTGTCATGCATCCTGCTGTTCACATCAAAGCTAAAAGGGTGTATTTATATCAGTGGCTTGAGAAGGAAGGCCAAGATACTATCACTTAAATTTCCTTAAATTCCTGTAGACACAGAAGCTACTTTTCATCTGTGGAGCCATATTTTCAGTTTCCTTTTTTTTTTTTTTTTTTTTTTGTTTTGTTTTGTTTTGTTTTGTTTTTTGTTTTGTTTTTGTTTTTAATATTCTTGTTCTTTTTCACCAGTAAAGAGTTGGGGGAATGAAAGAATTTTGTTTAACCAGCATAAGAAAGGGACCTTAAAAACAGTGCTTCATAGAATCTATGTAAGATTGAATTGATGGATCTCATTTGGTCAGTGTGGTATTGTGTATAGATGCTTTGAAAACATTCTTAACCTTACAGCAAAATGTATAACAAGAATTAAAAAACTATTTTATACAAGCCTAAATGTAGTTATCAATTTTGAGCTTTCTATGATATTTCCACATGGTTTTCTTCTGTCTGAATGCTTCTGATGAGCTACTGGCCAGAATACATGTTTTACAGTTCAGATGGACTGTGCTATACATCTTATGAACATAAGCCTTATTCATGAGCACTAAAAGTATGAAATGACAATGCTCAGTTCTGTTGAGGATGGTTGAGACCAGGCTCTTCTTGGTGGTGTGTAACAATGAGACAAGGAATAATGACCTAAAACTTTTACCCAGGAAGTTCCATACTAACATATGAAAGAACTTCTTTATGTTAAGGGTGACAGAGCACAGGAACAGGTTTCCCAGAGAGATTATGGGGGTCTCTTTCTACGGAGATACTCAAGTACTGTCTGGATGCCTACCTGTGCAACTTATTAGGGTACCTGCAGGGGGATTGGACTCAGTGATCTCTTGAGGTCCCTTCCAACCCCTGCAATTCTGCAGTTCTGTGAGATAAGAGAAATGGAGCCTCTCCCACTCCTGCCCTTGAGCAATTTGCTTCAGCATCAGGAGATAAACTGTTTACATTCCTGGAAAGATTATGAGATTATTAAGACGATTTCCGGACAGTGCTTTGAACATTTAGAAGAGCCGCATCGTGCTAAGCTTTAGAATGAATAATGTCCCCTTCTTCTTTAATACCCTCATTTTCAAACACACACAGGCAGCCAAAACACTGAGTTGAGTATGCCAGAAATTCTGGTATAAATCCCTGGCATCACACATCAATGTGCTCTTTCATGTGAAATTAAAAACTCCGAGCATTAGTGGAAATAAAAGATAAGCACTTGAATAGTCAAAGGAAAAACAAAACAAAACAAAACAAAACAAAACAAAACAAAACAAAAGGGAAGAGAGGTGAATGGAACAAATTGGACCAAGTTCTGTCTGTTCAACCCTAACCAAAGGGCAGCTGAAGAAAGACACTTTTTTGCTCAGCTGCTATCTGTGTCATAGAATCATAGAATCATAGAATTACCCAGGTTGGAAAAGACCTTGAAGATCATCAAGTCCAACCGCAGCCTAACCAGTACCCCATCTCTAAAAAAAAAAACAAACAAACAAAAAAAAAACTGTGCTAAATCATATCCCTGAGTACCACATCCAAACGGCTCTTAAACACATCCAGGGATGGCGATTCAACCACCTCCCTGGGGAGCCTATTCCAGTACCTAACCACCCTTTCTGTAAAGAAGTTCTTCCTAATATCCAACCTGAACTTGCCCTGGCGCAACTTGAGGCCATTTCCCCTCGTCCTGTCACTTGTCACTAGTGAGAAGAGACCTGCCCCACTCTCACTGTAAGAACCTTTCAGGTACTGGCAGACAGCAATAAGGTCTCCCCTCAGCCTCCTCTTCCTCAGACTGAACAGCCCCAGCTTCCTTAGCCTCTCCTCGTAGGGCTGATTCTCCAAGCCCTTCACAAGCCAGTGTCAGTTATATAATACCACACGAGGATTGCCAGGAGGTCTTGACACATTCACTCAGGTGCTCAACATTCAACACATTCAATTTGCTACATAATGTAGAAAACAATGTAGCTCTTAAAAATCTACAGTTAAAGGGTTCCGTGGCTTGCCTCAATATAGCTCTTCCAGTGCGATCTTAGAGAAATCCACGTTTTCTGCACTCCATATACACAAACACAGATATTATAATTTATCAAATGAGTTTTGCTAAACTTCAGTCATTTTTTTTTAATGGTGAAGCAGCTTAGAAGTTCAGACTAAAAGCTATTATAAGACATTACATCCTTCGCCATGAATATTCACTTCAAATTTAATAGCACTTAAAAGAAGTGAATATGCACACAAACATGAATTTAAGAATAACATTACTCTTAAGTAGTAAGTACTGGTTTTGATGAAATGTCCTAAATTCTACACCCATACTCATGCAAAGTCCATTGAGTGTAGCACTGTTTCCAATTATAACCCCTGATGTATCCAGCATATAAGCTAGTCATGAAAACCCTTTGACTTGGTTTAGCAATCCGCTCATTTTGCAAAGTAAAGTTCTGATAGTTCTCAGGTGCATTCCAGTTCCAATGTTGTTCTTGTGTGCCCAGAAGAGATTAAGAAATCAGTCTCAGGAAGTGACTTTATCACTTCAGAGCCATCCAATCCAGCCTCCTTTTGCCACAAACAGTATTTCTGTGTAAGTATTGCATAATCCTTTTCATAATGCCTCAACTTCCCTCTCAAAACCTCACTCCTACTAACTCTCCTTAGAACCTCATTATTCTTCTTAGAAGCCTTCATTCAATTTCCAGATTATGCAGGCAATGCATTTCCTTTTGCTCTTACGTCAATATCTCCCTGCAGATCTATGGCCTTGCTCCTGCTGATACACATCCACAGCTGTATTTGCAGACAGCAACAATGCCACGTATCCCCACAAGTCCTGGAGAAGCACCAAAGGGCTCCTCAGTTTGTCAGAACAGAAAGAACCACAAAATAAACTCAGAAGCCCCAGAGAGCAAACCAGACATAAGCAGGGAAGGTGCAATGATTGAGAGATGCTGCATGGGTACAGGAGATCTGCTGGTGCCAGCATCCTTCAGGACACAGGATCTGGGCATGACTCAGCTGGCATCGGTCTGCTCTGATAACATTCAATCTGCTTGTGTCCCTCAAGGATTTTTCTTCCTTTTCAATGAAGGCCGTGCAAGACAAGGATATTCCAACTGCTGCTGCCTATGCTTGGGAACGGGAATCTGCTGGGCAAAGGGTGGATGGTGTTGGTGCTCTGGCAGGCCTTCACCAGAGCTTGATGGATTGCTGTGCTTGACTGCAACACCATTTAGGTTCTCAGAATGAGAATGACATGCCCTAGCCTCACCTAGCTTCTGCCAACTCAGCTCCCTGTGGCTAAAGGTAGAAAAAGGATGAACGCAGTCAGGATAAACAGCAGTGTGGCTGTGTGCTGGGGAGGGTGTGGAGAGAGTTATTACCCAGGTTTGAAGAAAATAATCCAAGGGGATTTAAAATTTTTCATTACTTCTTTTTTTTCTTCATAAACTCCGTATTAAAAATAGACCATATTAAGCAGAAATGAGCCTACCAGAACTTGCATTCTTTCATTGGAGCCCAGCCAGTTACCCTTGGAAAGAATTCCTGTTTACTTTGTATTGTATGTGAGAGACATGCAGTCTGCCAGAAGCTGTTACAACAGTAAAAACACAGCCAGAGGCAGTCATAAATGTGGAAATCACAGAGAAAGTTCATTTGTTAATTTCAAGGACAAAGATTAAAATAATATATTTTCTTTAAAAAGTTATTTACTTTATCACATAGAAGATGACTTTACATGAAAGCTGTTCTATTTCAAAGGCAACTTTCAGATACTTCAGTAATTAGCTTGTTTTTCAAAGCCAATTAGTTTTACAAAGAAAACTGCTTTCCTTCCAAAAAGCAAAGCGTTGTTCTTTGTTGGACTGAGGTGACTGTCTCATTGCACCTGCATCTTTCTGCCACAAAGCCTCAGCCAGGCTGCATGGGGAGCTCAGATGCCAATGTCCTTACTCAAGGCATTCCCAAAATCTGCAGAATTTGGAGGATGATCACACATGCTTCCTGTTCTGGCTCTTTAGCAGTTCAGTCCTAGAGTTATTGCTACATAAATTACAACCCAAACTGTAGGCCCCTAATGCTAGAAACTCCAGAAAACAGGTATTTTCAGGACCCATAAGCATCAATTTTGAGGCTTGATTAAGAAAACGAGCTCATATGAAAGTGATTGTGATACTAAACCCTTACAGTACACATATTTGTATTTTTATTACTTTCTGATGGCTTTGTATACAGTATTTATATTCCCCCCTTTCTTGGTAAAGCTGAATGTAAACCAACAGTCAAAAAGAAATGCACTCTCACTTTCATTTGTACTTTTACCTTTCCATATAACCTCTCTCTTTCACTCAATTTCCCTCATTTCCCACAAACTAACCAAGGGCTTATGATCTTCAGATGTTTGCTGTCTCAAATCAGTCACATACACACCAGCTGTCATAACTTTTCTGTCTCTGATTTCTTTTTCCTAATGTCTACCTCATTTCTTTAAAGCATATTCTCCAGTTTCCGTTGTTTGCTTTATACTCAAGATCAGGAATGTGTTTAAGGCCTTTCTTGAACCAGAATCCAAAAACTGGTGACCTGAAAACCCCTAGCAATAGTAAAAACAGGAGACAAATATTACCTCAAAGAGAACGTGAGTGTATCTGTCCTTGTCAGAAAACAGAAGTACCAGGAGTCATACATAAAAGGTTGCTAACCTAAAATTGCAGACCCAAGGGATTCAAACGGCTTAAACAAGGTTCAAATAAACACCCAGACCTTCTGACAGTTATCCAGGCCTCTTTGAGAATCTTTGTGGAGGTTCACTCTCCAACACTACCTTCAGTACATCCTGGAGGCAGCCTGCACCTTGAAGAGAGAAGTGATAAGGCACAGCCTTCCCAAAGCCAAATATAAAAGTATTAAATAGATCACATTGGTAGGAAGTTATAAAGCAAGTGACACTGTAGAGATTATCAAGGGACTCAGGAGAAATAAATCAGAGTTTTATAAATCTCTTTAGAGTAGGACTATCTGTAATTATCCAGCCTTAGAAAACACTGAATCCATAAGACAAGAAAGAAAACACTTTGAGCACTGGTCTGTAACATTCTTTTTCTTAGCAAATGGGGAAAATTTGCCTAAAAAATTCCGCAGTCCTTTCACCCTAAAAGGAAATGGTCAGTAGCTCTACATTTATTGAACCAGGCAGCACACCACAGAAGCTGGGAATAACTACTGCTAATGAGTCAATCAAGTTAGGATAGAAGTGACACTTACTAAAGCGGCTCTATTTATCAAGAGCTTCTGTAAACAAGGACATTCAAGAAATTAACTTTCAAAGCAGAGTAAATAAAAATTTCTAAAAACCGGTTGGCTTTGAAAATGAATATCAAATTAAGGTCTCTTTAATTCTGACTGACTAATCACCCAGAGAATTAATGCCGTTTGACTAATCCACATTAAATTTACATTTTTCAGTAGTTCAGATTATTGTTTAAGTGTTCTTGCAAAAGCAAGTCCTAAATCTCACTAATATTAATTGGCGAAAGGAAGGGTGACCCTTCATTTCACTTGTTCTTCTCCATTTGTTCTGTCTTAGCTCTGAAGACTGTTTAATGTGTTAAAGCTCAAAATAATTTTTAGGTTATAATGGGCAAAATCCTGTTGTTCTTTGTAAAGTTACTAAAAATAATAAAAAGGGAAGGTATTTTCAGATCTTGTTGGCGCTCACATCTTGTTGGAGGATCTCTGCAGACAACCTGGATGTACATGAACTGAGGATACAGACAAGTGGATCAATTTTGATCTGTAATGAGAGGGTGAAGGAAAATTCTCCATTTCCTGCTTCTTCCACAGCTTCTTCCAAAAAAAAAAAAAGTCTGAATTTCTGTTCAGTCTCAACCACTGATGTTTTTTTGGTTTGTTCATCTGTCTATTTTTTACCCTCTCCAGGGCAAATGTCTAGGTACTCATACAAATTCAAATCTTCCACTCAAGTCTTCCCTGAGTTAGCTTTCTTAGCAAGGGATTCCTTCCCTGTCTCCAAGAGCCTTCCCTTCTAGCTTACAAGCAGCAGTACTCATAAACCTCATATAGTACTGCCAAACTGTAGATACATGAGATATATGCATCTATTTATTTTCTGCTTATTTGACGCACTCCAGATAAATCATTTGCCAGATACTATTTAGAGACCCAGGCTGTCAAATGGACTAAAACTGCTCAGCTCTGGAGCACCTCTTGACAGCTAACACTTTTAATGATCCAAAAGCAGTCTGCAGCTCTGTCTCATCAAAACCTCGAGGACAGTACGTCTAACCAAACCTTCTTCTATTTTTCGCAAGTTACAGTAATTGGTGCTCTAGGGGATATTAACTCTACCTTCACACCTTGCTTGTTTGTCCTTGCAGGTGTGACAGCACTGTGGCTAAATCATGAACACAGTCAGGTACAGCAAAAGGGCTGACACTCCTGCTGTGCTTCCTCTCCCATTCTGGATTCTCATAGTGTCATTCAAAACATACAAACTATCTACTACAAAGCATTACCTCTCATATCTCCCAGATCAATGACCACCCTTAAACAATCTTAATTACTAATTGTGCCCCTTCTAGCATCACTTTAGAAAAAAAACATCAGCACTGAAGTTCTCGTAAGTCAGGATTTTATGTGCTAAAAACAACACACTGTTTATAGAAAAACTCTTACAGGGTTGTAATGGACTCTCATGCAAAGCCATTGTTTTGCTTTCTTGTTTGCTATCCCCATGGAACTATAAACCCCTGCTTTAAATTATCAGCCCACATCTATTCTCATGCAGCAATGACTTTCAAGACACTACAGGCTGTCTGCTAGCATCAAAATGCTTTTAAGACATTTATTACCATTTGGGATATTTTTACTCCAAAGGAAAGGATTAACGAAGATTATGGAAATGATCCCCAATCTGTATTTCCACTGACCTGTTTTTCCCCCAGATACCACATAGTGACTTCTTAAACTGTACATTAGCCTTACTGAAGAAAAGATTTCTTTAGTGCAATGCAGAATGGGTAATACATCTTCCAGATGTACATACCGGTTACAAAGTGAAAACTTCCTTGAAGTGCCAGTCCAGCACCATTGGTATTTAGGCCTACGGACCTGTATCACCACTTGAGGTAATACAAGTCCCCCCAGCCTTTCCCCATACCCAATAAATATCAATTCCAAACATGATATTCATTTACCGGAATTTGCGCTAGCTGAAGAGAATATTTGCTTGAACACATTGTACTCACTTCTGGCCTCCCTCTTGAGCTGAAGATCTAGCACAAATCCATTGTGTCATTTGCTTCATCTAACCATGGAGATGGTAGAAAATAAACACAGATAAAATAAAATTAGTATACTATGATAATTCATTTAACACATAAAAGAAAGACAATTTAATTTGTCAGGTCAGCAACAGAAACATCAACAACATGCAAAAGTATCTTACTTGAGTCTTTAAGAGTACCTTACAGTTTCACACCATGCTGTCTATGTTGATTCTACCTACCCTACATATATAAATTGACGTCACTTTTTCTATATTACAAAACTTTTTTTTTAGAGGCATGAAGAATGTATCAAATCCCAATTATTTTTCCAGAGTCTTGACACGCTTGAATCATATAATAGAATGGCTTGGGTTGGAAGGGACCTCAAGAACCATGAAGCTCCAAACCCCCTGCCAAAGTCAGGGACACCAACCTCTATATATAATACCAGACCAGGCTGCCCAGGGCCCCATCCAACCTGGCCTTGAACACCTCCAGGGACGGGACATCCACAGCCTCTTCGGGCTGTTCCAGCACCTCACCACTCTCATAGTAAAGAACTTCCCCCGATATCCAACCTAAATCTTCCCTCCTTCAACTTAAGCCATTTCCCCTTGTCCTGCTGTTATCTACCCTTGTAAAGAGTTGACTCCCCTCCTGTTTATAGGCTCCCTTTATGTCCTGGAAGGCTGCAATTAGGTCATCCCACAGTCTTTGCTTCTCCAGGCTGCACAAGCCCTTCTCCCTCAGCCTGTTTTCATAGGAGAGGTGCACCAGCCCTCTGATCATCTCTGTGGCCCTCCTCTGGATCCTCTCCAACAGCTTGCTGTCTTTCTTGTTTTGGGGCCCCAGACCTGGATACAATACTCCACAAGGGCAGAGTAGAGAGGGACAATCACTTCCCTGTCCCTGCTGCCACCCCTCTTCTGATGGATTCCAGGATACCATTTGTTTTCTGAGCTGCAAGAGCACGCTGCTGGCTCATGCTCAGTTTTTCATCCACCAGAACTCCCAGGTACTTCTCTGCAGGGCTACCCTCAAGGCCTGCTCCTTTCAGTCTGTATATGTGCCCAGGATTCCTGTGGCCCAAGTGCAAAGCCTTGCACTTTACTGTGTTGAACCTCATTAGACTCTCCCAGGCCCACCATTCAAGTCTGTTGAGAATAGTCAAACAATGGCAAAAGTTACCTGGAAAGGTTGTGGAGTCTCCATACCTGGAGATATTCATAATTTGACTGAGCCTTCTCTAAGCTAGCCTTGCTTTGACCAGATGACCTCTAGCTGTTATAGGATCTTTGAGGTTGTAAAGGATCTCAGAGTACCTCTGGTTTCAAGCAGGATTATTCAAAGTAGGATTAGCTCTCAGATCAGACCAGACTGTTTCAGATAGTGAAGTCTTGGAGCTGTTGAACTGACTGCAGAATCTCCCAGGTTTGATTGTAATGCTGAAAAAGTTACTTCTCATATCCAGTCTGAAGTTCTTATGTTTTAACTTATATCCCTCTCACCTTTCACTACAGTAAAGAGCTCCATCTTCTCAATAATGTCCGCATAAGTATTGTGAGGTTGCTGTGACATCCTCCAAAAGCTGGATCTTCAACAGGCTGAATGACACCCATTTCCTCAGCCTCTTCTCATTCTGCAAGTGCTCCAGCCCTGAGTCTTTCACTGAAATCACTTTTACAGTGATACAGTCTTTATTTTAACAGTACCCCAAAACGGGACACAGAATCTGAATGTGATCTAAAAAGTGCTAAGTGCATTTTGATTTCCTGTCCCTTTTTCTGTTCTTGCTACCCAGGATGCTGCTGCCAGAGCACAGCGAGCTTCCTTCCACTCATATCCCTGGCCCAAGGGTCTTGCCTGGAATGCTGCTCCTCAGCCAGGTAGGCCCAGGCTGGGCCACAGCCTTCCAAGGGCAGGGCTTCGATTCCCCAGGCTCCATCTCATCCCACCCCTCCACCTACTTAGGCCACTCTGAATGACAGACCTGCTCTCAGGATGTCACCTGGTTCTGCCAGTTTGATGTCCCTTGAAAACCTGCTTTCTACTCAACACTGATCATAAAATTATAGAATCAAAGAATCCTCAGAGTTCAAAGGGAACATTAAGTGTCATCCAGTGCAATTCCCCTGCAATGTGTAGGGACATTCACAGCTTGATCAGGTGCTCAGAGCCTGGTCCAGTCTGGCCTTGAAAGTCCCCAGGGACAAGCCATCCACCACCTCTCTGGGCAACCTGTTCCAGTGCTTCACCACCCTCACTGTGAAAGAATTTTTCCTTCAATCCAACCTCAGTCTTCCACCCTATAGTTTGAAACCATTTCCCCTTGTCCTCTCACCACAGACTCTGTTGAAGAGTCTGTCCCCTTCTTTCTTATAGCCCCCCACCAGTTACTGACAGGCCACTAGGATAAAGAAGGCCCAAGTACAGACATCTGCAGTGCTCCACCAGTTAGGTGGAATCTCCAAGTAGAGAACCAACTACTGACCACGTCACTCTGAGCCTGATCCTCCAACTAGTTTATTTAAATGGATGGACAGCCAAATAGGTACTGAATCCTCTTTTTTTGTTCCAAAGAGCAATCACTTTCCATGGAAAACTGCAGGAACAAAATCTCAGAAGGTGGTCCCTTTCGACCTTTAAATTAGTATTCGGTGGATTATGCTAAAATGTTTGTATATTGCTGGATCACCCTGCAAGTATGTTAAACATTAGGTTAGAAAACCAAATGTGAAAACCCTGTGAATAGCTAAGCAAACAACATCTGAAGCTGTATCTTAATTTGCAGGTACAAAAAGATCAGAAATTTAAAGAAAACTCCTACACCCACAGACGATCCCTCTCTTTCACTAGAAGAACCATGTGAGAGTATGCAAAAATGTGCACTTGAACAATTTACACATGCAAATTCAGCGCAGCTGAAGAGCTAGCTTATTTTCCAGTAGCAGAGCTCTTGTTCAGTACAGGACTGGCTCACTCCAGGACTTGGAGCCACACTTAACAGATTTGCATCCATTTCAACTGGGGTTCTTTGTGCTCTAGGCTCCTTGCCCAGCCTTTGCTGGATGCCTTCCTCTTTCCACCCCTGCTCACACTCATCAAGCATAAATGACAGATTTAATTACTTATAGGAAGACCAAAAAAAAAAAAAAAAAAAAAAAAAAGGTGTGATATAGCATAGCATAGTAGGATAAATATATAGACAAAAATATATTCTTGCAATGTCAGGATGCAGGAGATCTGCTAAAGTAATACAAGGAACATAAGGAACATTTCTTTCATGGTGGGAATTTTTCCCATGCTGCATTAAATTGGGTTGCTTGGCAATGTTAATGCTTACTTTCTACATCTCACTCACTATTCTTTCCTGTTGTGTGAGACAAAAATCTTGTTTTTGCATAACTAATAGAATGAAATACTGTTTTTGTATAAGTAATAGAATGTTGCACCAAAGGGACATACCTCAGAACTCATAATATGTGATAAGTTTTTGTCTGTGGCTAAAGAATTGGAATAGTATTAGTCTGTGAAAGAAAGTTCTATTTAGAGCTACTGCAAGAGTTTGGCTGCCATGTTAATTTATGTACTCTTCTCCCTTGGGAGGATTGCTGGGAGGGCAAGAAGCAAAACACAATGGCTTTAAGACATCCATCTTCACCCAGAACTGCACAAGAGAAAATAAACTTATCCAACAAACATATGGCAGAAGATGCTGGCTTGGCAACTATTTTGTGGATTCTGCTTACTTGGAGAGACACAAATGTACTTTTGTCAGCTACCTTCTTACCTGACAAAGAAGAGATGTTTGAATAGTCTATGAATTGGGAAGAATGTGAACTTGAGTACTCAGTGAGAAACAGGAAAGAGTCTCAGTGTCAGGATCTAGGAAATATAAGATCCTGTTTTTCTTGCAGCATGTTCTGCTTGCAGAATGCCCGCCATTGCAATCATGAAATAAAATACTGGTCACTGAGGTCCTTGCTTGAGCCTGTTATTGGTTTGCAAGTATTTCTTCATACTTTGTTTATTATTTTTTTTTTTCATACTGTGCCTCTTGCAAGGGCCAGTTTGACTCCCACCAAGAGCCAGACATCCTCCTTTGGCAGCACAGCAACAATCCTGTAAAGTAACAAGTGAGAACACAGCCAACATGTTGCTAAGTCAGCTGCTGCTTTATGGGATGAAATGCTCTGCCTGTGCCTAAGGCTTCAGAGGGAAACTTGGATGGAATTTTTCCAGTCAGAGTGAAGCTACTGAGGTTCATCACACTGAGCTGAATTCAAAGATTTCTGTTATTAACATCAGAGGGGAAAAGATAACTTTGTGAAAGCAGATATTTAGTTATTAAACATCAAGGACTTTTCCACATATACCACATCTTTACATTTTTATATTGCACTTATATTGCATTTATATTAGATACAGCAGAAGTGATTCTGTTGTCGGAATGTCTAATCTTGTCTTTTAGGAGCATTTTGAGAACTAGCATATCTATCTAGGCTGCTGGAAGGGAGATTAGCCCTATCCTTAACTAAGCAATATGTGTGACTGGGAGAGGCTGAGTCATGATCACAAGAAAATTGCAGACCCCTCTCCAAACACATAGACATGGCTTACCCAAATGTATATAAAGGATGTATCTTTCTTCCTCTGTCATACACATTTGGTGGAAATATCCCCCATGTATCCAGCATTGTAATAAAAACTTCTTAATACTACATTGGTGTTAAGGAGTATTACCTGGGTTTGTCTGACAACAAAATGGCAGTCTGTGGGTGGGCAAAATCTGTGCATTTATCAGGTCTACATTCTTTTCCTTGTTCCTTGGTTTGACACTTCCTTCAGTATACAGTGGGAAGGCACCCAATTGAAAACCCAATTCAAAGTCCTTCATGCCTTACTCAGCACACCAGTAGTCAGCACGTGCTGTAGGCAATAGACATCCTCAATTTTCTTCCACCCATATTAAGAGAAAACAAGTTTTAGAGAACACTTCTCCACTGCTTTTTAACTCTATTCCCTTCCAATAAGATCTCAGTACATCAGTTAACATTTCCTTGGGCCTCTACCCAATCTGTTAAAGCAGAACAAAGATTATGGCTGATTGTTAACTTATAACATGTAGACAGGAAAAGTTGCCAAGGTCTGCAGAGCACAGAGGTCAGACACTTCTATTATGCAAGAGCGCATTTGCTGTCCAGCAGCCTTCAGAACAGAGGGAAAGAAGAAAAATACTAGATCAGGTCAGAAAGACAAGAACAAAGGTAATGGAAGCAAGAGGAAAAGATAACAAAGTTATATGGACAATATATGTCTAAAACCAGAAGTTTCTGCCTCCAGCAGGGGCTTTTGTAAATCATATCAAGATTTTTTATTTTTTTTTTTCCTTGCATGACACTTAGCTGAATTTACAAAATCCAAGAGTAAATTGTTTGGGGTTAAGGCAACACCACACATAAATAACTGCATAAGAAACAAAACAGGTTTCAAGGCTTTGCTGTTTCAAAAAGTAATGAAATTTCTCTTCTTCCCTATTCAAACACACTTGAAATAATAATTGCGAAAAATATCATTAAGAACTAACATTAAGGATGTCAGAGCAACTAGGTTATGCTGACAGCCCTCACTGATCTAGCACTCTCACTTAGTATTTTAGAAATGATGGAACAGGAATGTGCAAACTGCAAGTTGGAAAGCCAGCATCTGAAACCTTGCACTCCTTACATTCAAGGCCACCAAGTGCTCTCTGGCTCAACCAGACTTCCAGCTCTTTTTATTTATTATTTGAGAATATGCAAGTAAACTGGCTGGTGTTACCACATGCCTTTCTTCAGAGAGATGTTGGCATATGTCCATTTCATTTTTAGGACATCAGTGGTTTGGGACTGGACTGAAGCATTTCAGAGCCAACATAAACATCTCTTTCAGATTATCATTAGGGAAACATAAAAGTTTGGCTTTTGCAAGAGAGTTACAGATTTACTTCTGCTTTCATTTTCATCCATGACTTATACTAATGATAGTACAATCACACTATACCTCAAAATAGTGTAAGATCACTTTGTAGCTCCAAGTCTAAAGAGAGGCCCTGTTTCAGAGCATGGACAGGCAATAGAAAGAGGACAGTTAGTGTTGTAGGAATAGTATTTGGAGCCTGAAGATTAATTTTAAGGAGTACAGTAATGCTTTGTAGTGCTCTAGGTCATTGACTTTTTATAGAATGACTTCTGTTCTAATTGCACAATGTGTGACAAGCACATTACCAAACACTGCAAACACAAGACAAAAGAGGGTGGACTGCTTTAAGCTCTCCTAAAACAAACTGATAGGCATTATTATTATTATTAGATGTTCTAAATATGACTACTAGATGCCTAGAAGGTGTGTACATCTACTGGAAACACTTATGGTATGTGTTTATTGCTCCTTAAAAAATGATAGCCTAAAATATGAAAAACTGGACAAACAGGCAGAAAACACACATCTGTTGACACTGTACATTGTAACCTCAAGAGAAAATGAGTTCTGTGATTCTGTGCAGTTCTGACATAGGTAAAATTCTTCCATTTCTGTTAAAATGCTTTGCTGTGAGCACTGTGCTAATAAAATCTTTTAGAGTTTTCTCAGCAAATATCCTAATTTGTTATTGGTCACAAAAGAGGGGAAATTGACCACTGATGCATTACTTACTTTAAATGACATGCAAGCAAATAGCGTAGAGGAAAATTACTCTATAGATGCATGGGTGGAGAATAGCTTTAGGTCAGCAGAGTTGAATGCAGTGTGAGAAGGTGTTACAACACCTCTGTGTTACTATGCATTCCAACTACTGAAAATTTCCCTCTTTTCTGCTCCCAGTATTTGGAACTAAACAGAACTTCAGTATTCATTGAACAAAAGTATATTGCAACCTCACTGCTCAAGATACAAGATTGAAAATAACAATATGTAAAGATAAAGACTGACTTTATTGTTGACTTGACAGACATAACTCACTAGCTTTCAGCAATGGAACACACACGTCCTCCTCCATGTAAGGGACAAACGTGTCTTAAGTAATCTGATTGTGCCTGCAAGCAGACAATTTCCTATGGTCATCCTTTTCTTTTGAAAAGTGAGCCTTAGGACTGAGAAGATGTGTATTTTTAAAAATTGATTAAATGAACTTAAATTCTGTGCTACAGAAAAGCATGTACTCACTTTTCCCAATTCCTGCCCTCAAAGCTGGGTCAAACCAGTAGATCCATTTGATAATTAACAGAGGGAAAAGAAGTATACAAGTTGGTTGCAGTTAGTTCAACTCACTCATCTAGCTGGCAGTGAACTCATGTTGTTCTTTGTGTTGCTGACACGAGGGGCATGACTAGTATTTTTAGAGAATTCAAGCTTCAGTTCTTAGAACAATCATACAAATGTACCTTCAGTGTGTCTCAGATCAAAGTGACTATTTTGCTTAAGTTTTTCTTGAAGAGTCCAGAAAGAAACCTTTAGTCTCCCTCCCAAAAAAAAGGAACCCTTAAAAATAAAGAAAGACATATTACTGAAACCAGCATTAACAGTTGGAATATTGCACATGTCATTTGGAGGTACAGTGCCAGGATATATCTGGAAATTAGACCGAATGTGGCATGAACTTAACAGCAAAGTGAGATAAGAGGCCTTCAAACACAGTCACAAAAAGCTATAAACAGAAGGTATCAGGAAAGAAAAACAGCTGAAACTGTACCCAGCAAAGTAGGCACACACTGGATAGAAAAGTACTGTTCTTGTAAGAGTGCACCTTACCCTCCCACACAGCCTAATTGACTTACTTGCCTAATGCAGACTGAAATGAGCCTTTACCTATTGAGGGCTGAACTTATCCACTGAAGCCCTGAAATCGTATCGTAGTTAAATAATGTGCAGCAACATAAATAAGAAATAACCATAGATGTGGAAAACAACAGCTCACTCTTGGAAAATATTTCACCTGTCAAGGCTAACATGCATTTCTCTTGTCCTGTATTTACCGTGGGTGAAAGACATCATTAAATACTTTGACAGAAACAGCTGGCTGAAACAAATGACAGAAAACCCTACATACTCATGAGTCCATCTGGGACTTTGAAGCTTGAAGACAAACAGCTTTGATGGGGACATGGATACAAGACACAGCAGACAAACATCACCTATGTGCATTTGTAGGTAAGACTGGTACGTGAGAGAAGGTTGAGAGTGAAGAACTTCAGGAAGACTGCAGAACGGCTCACAGTGTGTGTAGGATCAGCAGTACCAGGCGCTGGTTACATCTGGAGAGCAGGAAGCATTTCAAATACCAGTAACATATCACTGAAATGGAGAGAAAGAGGTGGCTGGCTCCTCCAAGGTTTGTGTTTTAATTGTTAGCAGGTCTCATCATGTTGAAAATATTGGACAATTCACCTACCTGAATATAAACACTTATCCTAGGTAAAAGCATTCAGCAGACAGGTAAGTAGCAGTTTCATCAGTGTAACTACTCTCAAACAATTGAAAATTGAAATCAGATGGATTCAGCTAGGTCAGATGGAGACATGTCTCCCTCTAAAAGCATGCCTCCATGCCTCATTTAAAAGCAAGTTCATATGATAGATGCACTCCTCATTCTTTTCAGCATGTTTTCAAGACATTACGGACCATTATTTTGAGTATCACATCAGAACAATGGGAGACTGAGTTTGCCAACAGCAACTGATGAGCTACAGAAATTCCCCTTTATACAGTGCATATTGCATTGTCTAAACACGGTGAGAAAAGAGGCAAATGGGATTTTAGACCCCCATCCCTTTCATTTCTAACCCAGAGTTATTTGTGCATCAAAAGAAAAAATGCATAACATGCACTCAACCAAAAAGAGCTGAACTGCCTGCAGCCAAAATACAAAAGATTGGATATGTAATTTTTTTTTATTTTATTTTTGTTTATTTATTTATTTATTTATTGTGTATCTGTGTGTGTTTGTATAGTAAAATCATTCTGTCATGTATAATGGAAGCACAGGCATGGTCTGAGCTTCTGAAAACCTAAGGCAAAGCTTTACTTTATTCCTGCAAATCTCACGGCTTCAAATTGATGCATTCTGTTCTGCCAGAAGCACAATGCTTAGCAAAGAACTTCCAGGGCCCAAATAGGGCTTTTATGACTTAATTATAACTAAAAATAGATAGTTATTAATAATTTTTATTATTTAGAGGAATATGTAAGATATAAGTGCCTTAATACATCCACTCCCCATAAGGGATCTAGGAAGCAAAGAACCAATGACTAGAGGACACCGTGTTTTCTTCAAACTGAAAATTTCAAGAGGTCTGAGAACTCAGCAGGTAAAAGTGATGGGGCAGAGGGAACAAAATGCCTAAGTGCAGAATAAACTTGTTTGGATATTCGTCACCCCTAAAGAATGAATTATGCAATCTTTAGCAGCATGCTCCAGGTGAAAGCCATCAGGAACTAAGGCCTTTTGCTTAGTGGGGAAGCAGAGCAAAGACTGCAGGAAGAATACTGTACAGCTCCTCCCTCATCAAAGGGAATAGTCAGGATCAAAAGACATGAAAGTGGTGGATAAAAATTTCTCATGTGGGTTTTCATTTTTCCCACCTGACAGTCTAACCAAGAATGTTTTTGGCTCATAATAATGCCGTAGATCAATTTACCTCAAATTTGCGTATCTGTTTTCATCACAAGTGTATTGGTTTTAAATGTACAGATGGAAACAAAATGTACAGAAGGTATACAAGTGAATAAGTAAAGGAAAAACTCACCAATGGTGGTGCCTTGACTGAAGCAGCTGAGGCAGTCCTCCCTGGTGAGCGATCTCCAAGAGATACTGCTCCAGTGGGAGTCAGCCCTTAAATGAGGTCTCAGAGGGGATGGAGTCAAGCTCCACCCCTCCCGGGAGCACAGCTACATCACTCTCACCTGTGCTCCCACAGCTGACCCCATACTTGCCTCAGCTGATTAATCAGAGGTTCAGGCTGTGATTACCAATCTCCCATACAACAAGATAACCAGAAATGCAAGCTTTGTTTTACAGAAAGGGAATTATATATTAAAAAAAAATAAAAAAAATTAAAAAAAATTAAAAAAAGGAAGAAAAATGAGACGCCAACAACATAGCTAGATCAGCCCAGCCTGGAAGTCCATGGTGGAGGTAGAAAAGGGCCAGACTCCTCCTCTCTTAGATGCCATAACTGCAAGATCACTACTGCTTTCCTGAAAATGAAAATCATGTTTTCACTGTCACAACTCTTGTCAGAACACTGGTTCTGATAGCGCCTACCACAGCTGGGTGAGGAGCCTGTGGTGATACATTGCCTTCAAGAGACACAAGCCCTCCAAACAGATGGTAATGACCTATATGATTGTGACTGGGCTGTAAGACCTCCCACACCCATTTCTAACAGGCACAGTACAGTAACAGCACATATGCAGCAGTAATTTCAGCCCTGAAGAATTTTTAAGAGTCAGCCCTGACGGGGGGAAGTTCTACCAGCACAGCCACTAAAAAACTACCCAGAAGAAGGATGCACAGCATGTGTTGTACTGAATTCAGTACCTCACTATGATGTCCTCATACACAGTGGAGATCATGCACCATGCTTCTCTGCTGTGTGCTTCTTGGGTGTTCTTAACAATAGCAATATATAGACAGATTCATTTTTTCTTTCTGATAAACTTGTTTTAGCTACTGGCTTACTAGCCAAAATGTATTTATCATTAACAAGTTAAGTAAGTCTGGTTACAAGTTCTTTATGATTGCTCTGCTCCCTGATAGAAGTAACTCACTAAACATGCTGTGGAATGTGAATTCAGAATTACTCAAGAGCAAGGTTTGTTAAAAAAAGAAAAAAGAAAAAAAAAAAAAAAAAGCAGACCAAATGTTCCCCTGGCAGCACTGTAGGTACCCTTAACAATTAGAAATGCAGCTGATTGCAATAACAAAGCCACAGGCAAACAGCATGTAGGGTAACTAACCAGTTAGATCTGGAGGATGAAAAGGAAGCAAGGAGTGGGTATGCATATTAAAACAAGCTTTTAAAGAAAACAATTCTGATAATGTTTTCACATTTTTCTTGATTTCTACATGGAAAAAGGTCCTGTTCCTTTGCCTCAACACACGGTGTTCAGTATACTACACAGTGAAGTTCTCTACAAATAGAACTAAAACTCTGATCTTGATTTGACTTTTATTCATTTTGATTTTCTGTGTCATCCTTAGTTAAAAAGTAAAAACCAAAACCCAGATCACAAAAAACTCTCACAAAACTTCATTTTTAAAAAGATTGAAAGGCTATACTAACTTTGTTTAGCTCCTAATAGTAATATAAAGTAGTATTTCAGTGATTATTAGCTTTTTATATGTACCTTACTTACTTAACATTTTTATTTTTTTTTACTTACAGTGATTATCAAGAGCTAGTACCTTACTGACTTTTGTTACTCTTTTAAAAATTAAGTTCAAGGTCACTGTAGCTCTAACAAGTAAACTTAGTTATTATGGTTATGAAAATAAATTCCAATGTAGTTCAGTGAATGAGATTTTTAAAAGAAAAAAATAAATTCCAAATGGGGTTCCTGCCAGTGCTGGATTTGATCAATTTTAACTAAATAGGTTAGAAAGTAAGTCAGGGCTGTAACATAGTGTATCAGTACAATATGTGCTTTGTCTTGCTCAGCTTGCAACTTTTTTCTACTGAAAACCAAGATAACACATTCAGATAACTACTCTTGCTTATCTTCAGCAAGAAAAATAACTGAGGATGCCATAAGCAATAGTTTGCTATTTATGAGCATCTGATATCAAACAGAAAGGTTATGGCCCAAGGTTCACCTGAACTCTGCTTGCACAAGGTTGGCTCCTGCTGGTGTTGGGCAAAATTACTCATTTTGAAGACAGTAGGAGCTGAGTGCCTTCTCCTCTCCCCTGATGGCAGCCCAGCAGGCAGCAGGCTAGCTGCGCATGCAAACAGGGCACATTGCAATTCCTGGCCAAGCATCAGGTGGCAAGTGCTCTTTGCACTGAGAACAAAATGGACTTTTGACTCTCAGAGCCTGTGTGTGCAATAGGCACACCCAACACACTCTGTACCAGGGAGACATGAGCCCTAAGCAACTGCCATGGTTTTGTGCTGTTGCTGTCAATATTCTACATCATGACATCATGTGCAGTATGAATCACTAACTGGGGGTACAAATAGTGGCAAACTGTTTTGATGGTATAAGAAAGTGTAGTTGTTAATGGCATACGGAAGTGTAATTGAGGGTATGTGGAAGTGTAATAGAGGGTATGTGGAAGTGTGGAAGGTTCATTCCCCAGTTTCGTGGAATGGCAGCGTCCCGAGTACTCAGCGCTTGGAGGAGAACTACATATCCCAGAGGACGCCACGGCCAGAGACGAATCACTGGAGGAGGACATATATATAGTCTCGCTCCCAGGCTGGAACGCTCTCTCTCTAGCTCTGTCTCTCTCTCGGAGCGCTCCAGCCCTGTCGCCTCTCTCTCGCAACATTCCAGCCCCGCTGCCTAGAGATCACAGCAGGCCTCCCGGTTCTTGGGGGCTCTTCTTCTCTCTTTCTCTCTTTCTCTCTCTCTCTCTCTCTGTCTTGTTCGATTTATTAGCCGCAATAATATTGTATCATATTGTGTTATTTTGTATTCCAATATCGTATTTAGTAAAATAAGTTTTTTCCTTAGATTGCTGCCACTGTTTTTGTCCATTCCCCTCCTTCCCTTCATTTCCAGGGGCAGCAGCCTCTGCCACAGGTAAATCTAGGTAACCTGCGACAGCAACAAGGGAAAAAACAATGCAGCAGTGACTTAACAACTGCTAGCACAGGCAAGAACTTATAGACAGCTAAGACTGAGGGAAAAGCAGCTATAAATCCCACTCTGAATATTTTCCTCCCTTCTTAATAGGCCTGAGTCAGCAAGGAGCTCTTCAGGACAAAGAGGGCTGTCAATTTTATTTCCTGATGCAAAGTCGTTGTGAAGGGTTTCCATGAAGGTCCAGAGGTTTCCCTGGCATAGAATCATAGAATCATTTGAGTTGGAAGATCTCCCTAAAGATCATCCAGTCCAACTCCCCTGCAGTGAACAGGGACATCCGCAACTAGTTCAGGTGCTTAGAACCTGGTCCAGCCTGGTCTTGAATGTCTCCAAGAACAGGACCTCCACCACATCTCTGGGCAACCTGTTCCCATGCCTCATCACCGTTATCATAAAAAGCTTTTTTCTTATATCCTGTCTAAATCTACCCTATTTTAGTTTGAAACCATTTCTCCTTGTTCTATCACAACAGATCCTGCTGAAAAGTCTGTCTCCCATTACATACTGAAAGGCAGCTTTCAAGTCACCTTGGAGCCTTCTCCTCCCCAGGCTGAAAAGCACCAGCTCTCTCAGCCTGTTCTTGCAGAGACATGTTCCATCATTTGGATCATTTTTATGGCCCTCCTCTGGATGCACTCCAGCAGGTCCATGTCTGTCCTATACAGAGGACTCCACACCTGGATGCAGTACTCCAGGTGAGGGTTCACTAGTGCAATGTAGAGGGGCAGGATCACCTCCCTTGACCTATTTTCCATGCATAGGAAGAACAGGATGCACACAGCAGCATGTAACATAATGCTTGGCAAAGACAGCAGCTTTTGTTACATAGCAACCTAAGGACTAACAAATCACATAACAATCTACATTCAAACATGAAGTCAACTACTGTAGCATTCAGCTTATCAGTTCTTTCAGTTGAGTCCACCCTTTGCTGCAATTGCTATGAGTGAGATGGGTCTTCAAAGGCTTTCCGATAACAAAGTCCAAAGAAAACCAAACTCTGCTCCCTCTTACTAATTATTCAAACAAGGAGGCAGTGGTGGTAGATTACACCTGTTGATCAGCTAGTGTCAATAAGAACAGTAATGGAATATGTAAAATGACAACAGAACCAGAAACCAGTGGCACAGAGAGCTGAGAGCTTCTATGGTGGAGCAACTAATTACTCTCACATAACTTTCCTTTCATCAAAAGACAAGAGCATGTTGTATCTGGTACAACCTGAAAGAAGGAGCGATTCACTGATTTGCTAGAAGATAAATTGGTTTTCAAAAAGAAACAGTTGTTACTTCATTTTACCTCAATAGCTGAGCTAAGACTCAACCCTGAACAGAAAATCTACACCATGGTAAGAGCCAGAGCAAGCTTTTCTATGGAAGTTTCCCTTGGGGAGAAAAATTGTAGTCATAGAATCATAGAATACTTGAAGTTGGAAGGGACCCATAAGGACTACTGAATGCCAAAGCCAGGACTATGGGTTCCCAAAACCATTCTCAAAACACAAGGAAGGCACCATGGTGACAACACCTCTGTTTATGCAAAGTCAGAACAATTCCATAGACTACTAATAAGGTTATATGCCCCTTTGGTTACTGCAAACAGCTCTGAATAAGAAAGGCGTACCTTTGGGACAGGCAGAAGTACTGCCACAGCTAGTTGTAAAGCATGGAAAAGAGACCTTCAGCTCTGTTGATTCTTCTTCACCTTGCATGGCCACAGAGGAGGCAGAGAAGAAAGCAGAGAACGGTCTTTAGGGGGCTTTATAAAACAAAATCTTGAAACAAAGAAAACAAGAAAAGCAAGTTTTAAGTGTTTAGCCACATTCTGATCTCCATTATTTCCATGGTCATAACAAAAACAAAAACTGTTATTCCACATAGAAACCACTCAGCTTTCCAGTTTAGCACTGACTACAGAACTGATACAACTTGAGCTTGCAGAGAGAAACTCAGATGAAAACAACAAAGATGCAAACCCCAGATGTGCAGTTAGAAATAATCTCAGTTTACTATATTTAACTTTTGTTTTAGACTTAACAAGTATGTAGACACTGCACTGCAGGAAAATTACACTGTTCCAGAAGTGTTACACTGAAGAGGATTCTGACTCCAGATTTTTATACTGTTCATTTTGAAGGGATGACACATACATCTAGCATACATATAATGAAAAGCTGAGAAGTTCCAGGGGAACATCAATAATCTGTGTTTAACAACGTAGACCATTTAGCATTTTTTTCTATATTGTGCCAAATAACACCACATTTAATGTGATATCAGAACTCCTTACAGCTAATCTGAACCAAATACAGGGATTTTACCTTGGGACAGCTCAAGAAAATACAAATAGAGCCCTAACTGTAAAACCGGAAACAAGCTATCATGCTGAGATCCTGGCTTTCATTTAAAGTCACTTGCTAAACAGATGAGACTTTGGATCAGAGTTTAATGTACCTACAACCCACACCTTTCAGACTGCTAAACAAAAAGTCATAGGGTTTGACACTAAAGCTAAAATCAAAGTATGTGTGTGTCAGAGTAGAGAACATGGGATCAAAAACATCAGGCTTTTAACAGATTTAGATGGGGAAAAAATCACCTTGCCCAGAATCATAAGACACCTCGTGTGCAGTTATGGAATGCAGAACTTCTGTAAAAGAAGTATCTCTGCTGAGGCTCAGATTCACCTTGTGCTTTGGAAAGAACTACTTCTGAGAACAGTAAAGCAGTACTGCCACCATCATAGAAACATAGAATTGCTTGAGTTTGATGGGACATTAAAGATTATCTAGTTCCAACTTCCATTCCATGGACAAAGGAATTAAGTCAAGCTTCCTTGTCCAACCTGACTTTGAATGCCTCCAGAGACGAGACATACATAGGGCAGTCTCAGGGAAACCTGTGCCAAGGCCTTACCCCCCTCTGAGTAAAGAACTTCCTCCCAACGTTTGACCTAAATCTCCCCTCTTTTAGGCGCTCCAGCTCTCTGAGCATCACTGTGGCCTTCCTCTGGACCTGCCCCAATCACTCCACATCCTTCTTGTATTCATGTCCTCAGGCTTGGATACAGTACTCCATATGAAGCCCTGCAAGGGCAGAGCAGAGGGTGACAGCCCCTTCCCTCTCCCTGCTGGCTGCCCCTCTTTCATGCAGCCCAAGGTACCACTGGCCTGCTGACTCTTGTCCAGCTTTACATCTACTGTGGCCCCAAGTCCTTCTCTATAGGACTGCTCAATGAGTTCTTCTCCCAGCCTGTACTCATATCTAACATCTTGCACCTGGCCTGTTGAACCTCATTAGATTCTCATGAGTCCACTTTTCAAGTCCGTCCAGGTCATCCAGATGGTACCCCTTCCTTATTAATGTAGTGTCTCTACCACTTGGTGTCATCAGCAAATTTGCTAAAGGTATGTTTGATCCTATGGTCCACATTGATGTTCCCCTAGAACTTTTCAGCTTTTCATTATAGAAAAATAAAAATAAAATGAATGTAAGAGCTGGAGTCCTTCTAGCAAGGTATTCCAGCTGTGCCTGTTTGTCAGAAAACACACTTTTCACTTGGAGAAAACAGACTCTCCCACCTCTTTGGCCGAAGGTGGAGGTGCAGAGAAGCAGGAACATGTTCAACTTCTATTTGTCCCATATGGTCCAAAGGTGGATTTTTGTAATAAGATGGTAAGTCGTGACTTATACTTAAACAAACCTGTAAGCCCCAAAAGTCCCACAGTCCTTAAAGCAATTTGATTAGCGCCACAGAATATGACAGCAAAAGGGTCAAGAGCAAGTACTCTTCAGTTTACTCTCTTATCTGCTGAGATTTTTATTTTATTTTTGGTGTCCACAAATGACAATACTTGTAAAAAAATCACCAGAAAGTAAATATGGAAAAATATTTCATACCACAGGTTGTAAAGTATCTTCTTATCCTCAGAATACAGGTCAATGATCAACAAAGAGGTTTAAAACAATACCTTTTTGTGATAGCTTTGGGCCTCAAGAAACAGTGCAACAGGTTCACTGTTATTTAGGGATACCTATATGCACAGCAGCACTAAATGAACAGTTGGTCAAATGTTCAAAGCAACCTATTACATTTCTGTATGAGTCAATTGTTAATTGTCAGATGAATGGATGGACCTTGTACATCAAAGTCTCAGATGTTGATTTGTTTTTGCTTGTTTTCAATATGTGAAGTTTGAAACACCCATTCTTGTTACCAGATAATCTTGCAAAATATTAACACTGCAATCCACAATAAAATAAATCATCAACAGCAAAACAGAGATCTTACCAGGGCAAAACCTAATCATTTAGAACAAAATGCAATCTTTAAACATTAAATTATTTTTTCTAATTTGAGTTGCTTTTATTTCTGCTTAGGAAAATTCAACCCAGAATTTAAAAGTTCCCTGCAAAAATACCATCTTTCTAAGCCTGAATTTCTCTGAAAATTACGAATAGCCTCACTGTAGGAAGGAAAGCAGCAGGACAGTGAGTCTCCTGACATCTGTGACACTTAGAATCATGGAATCATTTGATTTGGATGGTACTCTTACAGGTCATCTCATCCAGCTCCCTTGCAATGAACGGGGTCATCCATCAGGTGCTCAGACCCTGGTCCAGCCTAGCCTCAACAATCTTCAGGAACAATGCATCCACTACATCTCTGAGCAACTTGTTCCAGTGCCTCACCACCCTTTACTGTAAAAAACTTCTTCCTTATATCCTGTCTAAATATACCTTGTTTTAGTTTGTAACTGTTTCCCCTTGTTCTACTGCCACAGACCCCGCTAAAGAGTTGGTCCCCTTCTTTTCTGTAGCTCTCCTTTAGATATTAACAGGTTTCTCTCAGATCACCCCGCAGTCTTCTCTTCACCAGGCTGCACAGCCTGTTCTCATAGGCAGGTGTTCCATTCCATGGATCATTTTTGTGGCCCTTCTCTGGATGAGCTCCAACAGGTCCACATCTCTCATACTGAGGACTACACATCTGGAAACAGTACTCCAGGTGAGGTCCAACAGAGGACAAAAGTACATCCCTCATCCTGCTGGCCATGCTGCTTTTGATGCAGCCCAGTATACAGTTGGCTTTCTGGGCACATTTACGGCTCATTTTCTGGCTGCCATCCACCAGTACTCCCAGGTGCTTTTCAGCAAGGCTGTTCTCAGACTTTCATCCACCAGTTTGTACTCATAGTACAAGTTGCCTCAACCTAGGTGCAAGACCTTACATTTGGATTGATTGAACTTCATGTTGATGAACTTCACAATCAGAAAGATTAATGAGGTGGATGGGCAATACAGAGGCATAACAGCAAAGGGACTAGCACAGATAGAATGGTATTTCAAAGGGAAAGTAAATATGCTCACCCATCTCTGAACATCTAGGCTCTCAGGAAAGACTCCACGAGAGAGGAATCTCCAACCAGAGATCCTTCCCCAGTGGGGGTCAGCCATTCAATGATGTCTAAGAGAGGTACAACCAGGCTCCACCCCTTCTGGTGACACAGCTGAAGTGCCTTCAACCTGTGCTTCCAGGGCTGACCTGGTCCTTTTTCCAGGTGATCCATCAGTGGTTCAGGTTGGGATACATCTGTTACCATACACCTGTATAGGTCTCTCTGAATAGCATCCCATCCCTTAGTTGTATTGATCACACCACACAGCTTGGTGTCATCCTCAAACACTTACATTGTTTCAGCTCAGTGTAATTGATGGAAAAGTGACAACAATATTTTCTCTTCCTCTGCCAATAATATTTAAATTCAGCTAAAATTGATTCAAAGAAATTGTACATAGAATATCTTTCTGGATTTGTGCTTCTGATGAAATAATAATTTGTTCCCAAACACAGCATGGCTTATAAGCAGAGCAACCCTATGAGAAATTTCAGCGCACAATTCTAAAAGAAAGCATCAGACTCCGAAAATGTGGGAGTTCTCCTTCTGGGAACAACATACTCATTTGTATCCCTATAACAAGTGATTGTTGTAAGAAAAAGCCTTCACTATATTATGAATATAATTAATAAAGGCTGGATGCTTGTAATTCTATCTTCATTTAGGCCACTAAAAATCAATCCAGGAACATTTAATTTGCCTTATCTCTTAAGTATTTGCTCTTTCTCTGGGGACACAAACACCACAAAAGCTAAAACTCCTACATACCTCCTTCTGTTTACCCATTACAAATAGGAAAAGGCCCCGACAACTGGAGAGAGAGATCTCAGCCCCTAAGACCAGGAGTGGCCAGTTCTCACTGTTGGTCTTCCTCCCATTATCAAGTTTGTTAGTGACAATTTCTAAGAAGATAAAACTCCAAAATGATTCAAGTCAGTAGTAATTTTGATACTAATTTCAGATCTACACCTGCATCTCTTTCTTCCTTTGAAAGTAAAAGCAGGCTTTTCAACAAGATTTTCCTGTGTCTCTGTAGAAAGTAGATGCACAAATGCCATGTAGTCCCATTTCAGGAGTCCAGCTGCCAGCCTCAGACTTCATTTTCAGTCTCAAGGAGTGCAGCCAGAGTGGTCCTTGTAACATTTCACTCCTGTTTTGAGAAGGAAAATAATTCTAGCAGGACCTCTTCTACCTTAATAGGTTTGTAAAGAAGCCAGCTTGGAATTAGCCGGGACTTGGTACAGACTGAGCTTCTGGTGGTTGGAGGATGCCTTTCAGAAGTTGGTGTTAACATTAATCTGCTCCCCAATTGTTATGGTTTTGTAATCTGGTTGGTGTTGCTATTCCACATCAAAACATCATGTAGGATAATGGGAGTTAAGGGGACAAGTTTTTTTTTCTGCGGACTGCCTTAAATGTGCATGTGGGGAGCGGCACCGGAGGGGAGGTCGGGAAGGGGACGGAGTTTCTGGCTCGACTTCCTGCCCGGAGACAGCGTGGTCGGGACTTCCTGCCTCCCGCAGCCCGTCGGTGAGATCGGGATTTGGTTTTCTCCTTGTTGAAACTCGCTCGTTGTTGTTTAGTGTTACTGGGTTTATTAAACTGCCGTTCGTTCTCAGATCATCCTTTCTTTCTTCATTTTTTTTCCTCCCAGACCCATTCGCGGTCTCCCTTCCCTTCCCCTCTCCCGGAGCGCACGTGGCCGGGCTGCGCCGCGCCGCGCTGTTAGAGAAGAGAGGTACTTTTGTTCCTGCTCCCCTGGGTTTGTTCCCTTGTCGCGAGGGAGCTCTAGAGAGAACCCCGTGGCACCAATAACGTGCATAACAGATGAAAAGCAGTATGCTAGTGGTTCAATTTGCAAATTAAAAAACTTCTTCTAATAACTCTCAGATGGCTCTAGATTTGTACTTATGTAGTAAAAAGAATATCACCTTTCATTTTGCAGCTGTTCACTTCTGCTAATGAAATCAACAACAAAACTAACAAATATCAGTATATTTCCTAAGGCTGAAAGCCCCACGTGTTTTCTTTTTGTGCCCTATCTGGCTTATACATGTGATGTGTATAATGTAGTATGCCTTTTCCAAAAGTAAATTTTTAATCAACTTCAGCCTTATTGACCTCCTCTGGAGCATTCAAGGTACAGTCCAGTGTTGGTTTACACATTGACAGGACACTCCTGAACAAAATCGCTCAGCCATGGAAGTGTTTCATGTGGAACTTGGACAACAGCAGATTATATTGAAGGTTATCTTGAGCACTCAGTGCTAACTAACTTCTAGCTGAGCCTGGCTAGTCTCCCTTTGGACAGTCACTGCTCTATTGCAAGGAGATTTAGCTGAGTCTTACATTATTTCATTGGATCCAGGCTAAGTCCAGTCACTGTTTCTCCTTAGAGAATATTTCAGGCATGCATGCACACAGATTTCCCATTCCACAGCTTTCTGTAGACATGCTTATCTGCAATCAGCTTCACTTTCTAAAACATGGGGAATCAGTGAAACCCTCCCAAACCCAAATGTTGCACAGCTCCTTAGGCAGTTGGCAGTAGACAGTATCTTTAGTATGAGTGGGATCTACTGTGTAGTGACACAGCAAGCAACTAACCCGTGTACACAGCACAGGTAGATCTTTTAGCAGATCCCTCCTCAGTTCCGCATCTTGAGATGTAGAAAAGCGAAGGAATGGTCATGGGTGTAGCGCTGAAGGAAAGGAAGAGGGAGATGCCATGGAAGCAGGGACACACAGCACCATCTCCAGGACAGAAGGAGGAGGAATTTTCCACAGTAGTTGAATTTATTCCCCTTGGCAACCTTGGAGCTGGAACACCTCATGCACCTTGCAGGGAAACAGCTGCTCTGGTCTGTCCTTCAGTGGTTCTGCTCTAGAGTGAAAGGGAGAAGCAGCTAGGCATACAGAGTGTATAATCAAAGCACCCATATGTTACAGCAAGAAATGTTATTAAAATGAGTAATACAGAGAAATCTACACAAAGGCAAGGGAAAATGCAAATATAGGCTCCCTCAAAATAAATTGAGCTTGCTTGTTCTGCAGCTATCACAGATTATCCTGCAGCTTTTCACAGAATCACATTTTCCTGGACATTGTTGTAATGTTTCTGTCTCAAATGCAGACTCAACAGAAATATGTTTTACTGTGTTTACTGGAGATAACTTTCCAATGCACTACAGGTTTTTTTGGTTTATTGAAGGTTATACAAGGCTAATTTCTACAGCTTACTAGCAAGATGGATGGAAACTACTTACCACTTGTTTCGTATGCAATAAATAAACAGCACAGTTTTGTGCACTAACTATGGGAATAGTTAGTTTACCTTCATTTCCCTTCTCAAGGCTGCACAGTGTTCCCTTGGCTTCATACTTAACCTACTCCTTGTACTAACACTGTGTTGATTCTTTTAATCAACTGAAATATATTTGTTTTAATGACCCATATCCTGATGTCAACCCGGCCACAGAAATAGTTACAATCATAAAACTACTGGGAAACAGAAGACACAAATTCAAAGGTAGGCATTTCTGTTTTTCCTGGCTTAGGGTTGTGTTGGTCAGCTTCCAGGGAGTAATGGCTGAGTAATGCTCACACAAAGTTGAGCAGACACATTTCTGCCACACATATTTGAAAGCCTGCTATCAGATGGGCTACCTTCCTGGGGGAAACGGGCAAGGCAGGCAGAGACCTCAGGGTTCTTTCTCCCAGTCAGGTAGAGAGCTGAAAGAACAGCCCCTCCACGTGTGTTAATTTCACTTATGAATCTTGAAAGTGTCAGACCCACTCCCAAAATTTTTAATGACTCACATCCTCTTTTGAATATTTGCAGCAGAACAGAAAGCAGCACAAGTCTTGGTCACTTTTCCCCACACAGGTATATGACTACTGTACAGCTACAAAATGCATTCAGCCATGGACTCACCCAACTAGGACACTGATCTGTGCAGTGCTTTCTACAAAGATTGGCTTACACAGGTCACTAGATTTGGCCTCTCCAATAAAACACAGTACATGTTGTGCCCTTGCAGAGATATAGGCTATTTATCTAAGCCTGCTAAAACAGGATTTGCCCTGCTACATATTGAGTAAATATGCCACTGTCTTAGAGGTGAAAGGAGAATCTGAGCAACTCAGTCAGCCAACTTTTAATTCCTTGCGAAGTCATGCACAAAAAAACGTGAAACAAGAATACAGGCTGATTAAAACAAGGCAACTCGTTACATGAAGGCAACATCCTTCTTGGATGAGGCAAGTGGTCCAGAGGCAAGCAGTTTCTTCCCGAGTTAGAAAGGGTCATTCCCAAAGGACATTCTCAGGGTAAGCCATCACTCAGCATGTGCCTATGGAACCATGGATGTGCAACATGCTGAAAAAATTCCTCTCCACATGTAGCCATCAATGGGAGATTTTTATCAGATCTTGGCTAAGGAATCGCAAGTGGGACCATTTCAGGTTTAGGGTGGGTCTAGAATTGATATATTAAGATGGTGTACAGTTATATAATTATATAGTCAATAGGTAAACAGAGGTTAAACAGATGCTTTGTATGAAAGATTATCGTGATAGAAGGACAATCTATGATAAATGGAAAATGCTCTCTGATGTTGAAAGTTTTCAATAAACTCTACAAAGGAACAATCTCCAGAGAAAGAGATCCTGCCTTAGTGGTAGTCAGCCGTTAAATGAGATCTGTGAGCACAGCTAAATTACCTTTGTCTGTGCTCCCACAGCTGACTCACTGCTTGTCTCAGGTGGTTAATCAGAGGTTCAGGCTGCGATCAACAGTTCCCATACAGGTGGTAACATGGATGAGAATAGAGAAAGTTTGATTACAACACTTACAAAGCAATTGCAGATGAACTGGAAGATGGGATAGGAACTCAAAGTTGGCATGGCAAGTAGAAAAGTACATCAAAAAGAAAGGAGACAGGACCCATAAAGGGATGACCTTATCTACTCCCTGACCCACAGAATGAGATTTGCCAATTCAACTTCTTCAATTTTTTTTGGTCAAACTTATTCTTAAATTCCTCTACTAGAGAAAGATTCCACATGTTCCATATTTATTTTTACCACACTTATTGCTAGCAGACCTTTCCAGAAACCAACCCAACTCTTCCCTAATTTAATTGGAGCATTTCTTTGCTTTTGTTTTGTCTACTGCAGACACAGAGAACTTGCTGTTTTCCTTTCTTTCATTAGCTGCCTTTCAAGAACTTTCAGATTTTTGCCACTTGCTCCTTCCTACAGTTATGCCCCCACGCTCCTTCACGGAGGAAATGGGGTTGTTTCAGTCTTCCCCTAAAAATGATATTCTTTGTAACCCCCATCACACTGCTCTCCTCCTGGTGCTCCCTGACCAGACCACACCTTTCCTGAAACATAGCTTCTGCTGCTGGACTCAGTTCTCTATTGCTGAGCAGTGCAGATACCTTAATACACCTATTGAAATAAAACTCATTTCACACTCTCATACAATATTTACCTTCTTCATAAGAGTAGAGCAGTGCTGAATAGTGATCTGATCACTGCTGAATTATTATCTGATTTATAATTCCTTCTGCTGACCTCAATTTCTGTAGAACATCCTCCTCAGTATGCATGGTGAGACTAGAAGTTAAGGGCTCTAAAGTCAGAAGCCTACTTGTGGTAATAAACTTGGCTGGTGAGACAGTTGGGACAGTTTAGTAGAAGGACAAATACTAATACTTTTTGGGTACAAGGAAGTGGGAAGAGCTCGCTGTTTTACACGAGGGAGCTCATTGCAATGTGGGGTTAGTTTGCCAAAGAGAAGACTGTACTCCATACACTCATAAAATCTACTGTGTGAATGACATTTCATTTAAGCCTCTGCATAAACCAGACTAATCCTGACCTGTTTTGAATAAATGTCACTCTGCCTACTAAGGAACTTGCTTTGATGAATGTGTCATCTCACTGCAGTCAGTAACCTCTCCCCTCTAATCTTTCAGTAAGACCTTTTTACAGCTGGTCTCTCCTTTGATGCCTACATGTCCCTCCTTCCATCTCTGCCATATTTCTTACCAGCCACAAATTATAAGACCAGTACACTAAAGATTAATGAATCTTTATGAAATATGAAACATTCTGACATATGTTCTACTAGCCATAGACAGTTAGAATCCCATTTTCAGTGATATCAATAAGCCAATGCTTTAAAAGCCTATAGGCATTCTTAGCAAATACTACAATCCCATTAAAGTTGGGATTTCTACTCAATCATACAGAATACCACAAGTCAGGCTTTCACTTTTCTTTTCCTGCTCAAAATCTATTTCTGTTATTACAGATGTGTTTGAAATGTGATCATATGCACAGGATTCTGATCTTTATATACAGAAATGTGTTGTGAATGACCATTAGCATTTCCACATTACCTTGTTGTGATGGTACAACCTTTTAAAGGTAAAAGTGCAGTTCAGGTGCTGTCACCTTGAGGAGACTAATGATTTGTTATCAAGAGGACAAAGTTGAGTGCTTATAGAACAGGAGATAGAAGGCTGGTTAAGGCCAGCTTTCTGATAAGCCACTGTTGAGCTCCAGTGACCTGATATCTCTAAGTGTCTACTTAGTAGAAGGAAAGTCATCCTTATTCCCCAAGAAACTGTTGGGCAACCCATCCATGGAGATGCTCCAGATCAGGCTGGATGTAGCTTCAAGCAAACTGCTCTGGTGGAGGATGTGCCTGTCCATGGCAAGGGTTTGGAATGGGGTGGATTTAAGTTTCCTTCCAGCCCAAAACATTCTGTGATGCTATGACTTTGAGTTTTATCCAGTTGCAAAAGCAGAGAAAAAGAAAAGAAGTATAAATAACAGAAAGAGCTTCTGAAGGTTCTTCAGCTTTCCAATAGAAAGCAGGCTTATAGGCTTTTCAAAATACACTAAACATTGCATTGAGTAAAAACTGAAAAATATTCAGACTTGTATTTAAATATTTTTTGCCACTAGGAATTCTCCATTCATACTTCAGCAAAAGAAAACCGATTTTTCAGGGACCAGAAATCAAAAGCCACACTGCTCAGGAAAAGACTACATAGCTGTTCTATTTGTACATCTTAATCAGACAAGAAAAATTCCCTCTTTTTTCCTTTTGAGCTTCCAAATCATGCATCACTGCTATTGATTCACTGTACAATCTTAAATCAATAGGAAGCAAGTAGAACCACTATAAGCTATCCTTACTCTTCTATTATAAGAAATCAAGTAATAAAAATAGTTCACAGCAATAAAAAACTTGAAGAAAGTTAGGGACATTGTCTCAGATCATATCTGTTGAAGAAAACTTCTGGAGAACAAGGAGAGTAGCGTAGAAACAAAAAACAACTTAAGTTTTATAGCAAACCCCTTTTCAAATTTTTCACTTCTACTTAAAACTTTAGGTACTGGATCCTACATACCCTTATTTTATGATAAAGACCTTTGAAAAAGAATAAAGATTAGAAGTTTATCTTGGGCTAGAAACACACAACAACAAAAATAACAAACCTAGGAAGGTCAAAAACAAATGAACAACAGCAACAAAACAACAAAAATCCTAAAACCATGATCTTGCATTAAAAATCAGATCAGCAAGACCTTACCAGTGGGATTTTAAGTGGTGATCTGCTGCTGGCAGCACTGCTGCAAAAGTCATAGCAATTCCAGCTTGTGGTATTTCCACCAACAAAGTAAGTGAGCTGATGTTAGCAACAGTATGGCTTTCCCTAAACACACTCCTATGCATTATGAAAGCCAATCTGCTAACTAGAATTTGTGAATATTTATATATATATATATACAAAATAAATAAGTAATTAAGCAAGATCCTTACTTCTCAGATGAACAGTAAGCTACAACAGGAAGATTTTTTGAAATTGTCTTTTTCACTTATATTTTAAAATACTGTGAACCTGTAAAAAGATGAATAAATGTTTTTTAGACATATTAATTTTTTAAGAACATAAACAACAATTTTTATATGTTGTCAAGTTCACCTGAATTTTCATGAGGACACAGTCCTTGTTCATATTAAATACATAACACTTTCCTCTGTACTAAAAGCAAACACATGATTAGGAGCGGAGACGTGGTAAATTATCTGGCTTGATTCAGAATAACACCCACATGAGCAAGTGCTGAGTTTCACTATGCTTACTTTTCTCTACATAGGTAAATTCACCTGGTTTTATAATAGGCAACTGGTATCTCTTGATTTTGCTAGAGCAGTTTTCTCCTTGAACATTATGAACCTACTTTCTAAGCACGGGAGTGTTGGAAATTTCCTCAGTAATTTTGGTCAGGACGGTATCTCTGATAAAAGCAGTTTTTATTCACTATTGCAATGGCGGGCACCCTGATAGCAGAAGTGCACCTAAGGACACGATATTACAGTTTTCATATCTTGTCTCCCATGCGTTTCCCCTCCCCTGCTTCCCCTTTGGTTGGGTATTCCGGGTTACAATTTTACCCGAGGTTTGCATTTGTTAATTACATTCTGACACTTGTTAATTCGTGTGCTATCTTGTGCCAGTCAGTCGCCATCCTGCTGTTTCTGTTTCCAAGATGTTTCGTTACTCTTATCGTATTGATATGTTGATTTCCTTCAAAGCTTCTTCCATTCTGTCCGAGGGACACTTTGTTAAACAAAGAGCCCCGGGGGGGAGGGGCAGTGATTCCAGTCCTTCCTGATCTCTTCAGGCACATCCTTAGGTATGTCACGACTTGTATATTTTTACAAAGAGTATTTTATTTCAGGGTCTCAGTATATAAGTGAAGCAATCTATAGTTATTAAATAATAATAATAATAATAATTAAAAAAATGAGTAAATGTAATAGGTATGAAGACTGCAGCTCCTGTCTGTCCAGCTGTCTGAAATAAAACTACTGATTTTTGGTGCTGGACATACAAAGACCTGGGTAATAAAGGATCCAAAGAGAAGTTAAAATAATTATCAATATACCTGTATAAACTAGCAACAATGTATGTTTAGATATATATATGTATATATATGTAATGTTTTGTTGCACACATCATAAAAATCAGCAAGACCTACAGTGTCCCAGGAAACAGACAAAAATACTAGTGCATTTTCATTGATTTGTAGACAGCTGTGACAAACTAGCATTGACAAGTAGAGATGAATGTAACCTACATTACACATGTCAGTATAGACATGTGAAAAAAAAAAAAAAAAAAAAAAAAAAAGAGAAGTGGGGCAACAAAAAGTCTATCTTAATTAGCTCTTATTGACCCTGTTGCATAAACTGACCAAATAGCAGCACCGCAGTAAAGTCTTAGCTGCTTTTTTTTTTTTTCTTTGTTAATTTTCCAAAATTCCAAACAACAGAGGTGCCAAGAAAATTACACCCTAGCTACATGTACTGCATAGCACAGGGTCAGCCTTAACACACTAAGAAAACAAACCAAGTCTAGAGAGCAACCAATTAATAGTCTGGGAACAGGGATAAAAAAAAACTTCTGGGGAAAAATAATTACCAAAGCACACTGAGAAGAGCTTTTACCAGCTTCCAGCATACTTTCACATTCAAAGCCTATTTTTTCCTTGTCATCCCTTAATGAGCTTACCAAAGCAAGAATGCTTCACTGATTCTGTTCACAATAAAATGACGTTTCTAAGCAGTATGTCATAAGAGGTATTTCCTCAACAAGAGACTAGCAAAAAAGCTCTAAGTAAACACTGAGTTTACCAATGAATACTCCTTTAAGACAAGGAGAACACAATTTTAAAAAGGCACAGTAGGAGATCTAAACACGAATTAATATACTAAACCAGTTCTCTACAGAATCAGATTGTATTACGAATACACAGAGAATGCAAATTCATTTTGTCTACGAAGAGAATGCTTATTGATCAAAAAAAGCATGCTGAAGTATCATTATAACACTCATATGATCATGAGAGGAAACTAATTTACACCTATCGTGAGCATGGAAGAAACACTAGCCAGGCAGCACCAGCAGAGAGTGAGAAGCAGAGGCTGGGCTTTGCTCTTGTAGAGAGTAACAGAGGTTTCAACCTAAGCAGAAATTCAAAATGCAACTGATTCACTGAACATGATGTATAAATTACCATTAAATTTTGCAGACATGTATATGCTGCCTTCATTTGTTAAAGATACAAAAAGTCTCAAATGAAAGTACATTGTTGTCCTGCATCTGGACCCAGATACAGCACTGTTGAGGAGTTCTTCGAAGAGGCTGAAAATCGCCATTTTTTGTTTTGTTTGTTTGTTTGTGTGTGTGTTGTTTTTTTGTTTGTTTGCTTGTTTTATGTTTTTTTTTTGTTTGTTTGATTGTTTTTCTTTTTTCTTTTAAGCCTTCTCATGACATTCCTATTGCCCAAAGTTTCAACCTTTCTGGCAGAAGTGCAGAAGTGCATTTCTACTGATGTCCCATCTGATTTACCCATCACTGAGTCTCACAGCAGTAGCTTATGGTAGGACTGATTGGTTGTGAACTACAGCAATCAGTCATGAAGATGCAGCAAGGAATGAACCATTTCCACTACGGGTTTTAAAGGGCATTACTGCTGTAGTTTTCCAGACTTGCAAGGAACACTACTGATGTTTACAGTTTTAAACACTACACTGTTTACAGGATTTTAAACACTGCAAGACAGACTTTAACTATGGAAAATAAACAGTGTACTGAACTTCTCTTTAACCTCACTGTAATGAGGTCTTAGAAGGAAATAACTGTAGAAACAATCTCTGCTGCTTGACTTGGTAAAAATAAACAGTACCTTAGAGTGGAAAAATGAAGTTGTCTTCATGCTGCAATTCAGTTTTTTATTCCAGTTCATTTTCTTCAGGCTGGAAGTGCTGTTTTTTTCTTCTACTGCTCTAAGGTGTGCTAAACATGCCATCTTGCATTTCTTTGTAGCAGCTACATCTGCAGCCACTGTTGGAAGCTTTGCCTTAAACTGAAGTTGGCAAATTTTATTTCTGTAGTCATCTTACTGAAGTATTCTAAGCATAAAACTTTATCTGATTTCTTTGCAGCATTTGCACTTTAAGGAAATGACAGTAATGGTAATTTGGAGATCAAATGAAGAATCACACTATATAGAAAGCAATCCTGGAGCCTGATTATGGTACCACACTACAGTATTTTAATGTTACTGACTACAGAACTGTAAGTATCTTAGACAAAGCACAAGATTGGAATCAGGAGTTTAAACCAGTATCTTGACCAGCTATCAGAATATCACTTCTATGCAACAGGTAGGCAACGTTTTGACTCCGAAGTGTGCAACATACCCAATAAACAGTATACTCAGTAACCCTGTAGGGAGTATGAAGCATTACTGATCACATGTTACAGATGTGCAAAACATGTATAGAACTAAGAACTAATGCTTACCTATGCTGAAGCATCAGAAATAAGCCATGCTTCAGTCTGGTGCTCTACAAACCATTTTAAATTTGGCATCAGCTGATGATGTAATAGAAGTTTAGATTGCCAGTAGGATCAAAACTGACCAAAAGTCTAGTTTCTGGTTCTATTCTCAGGTCACTAAACTATCCAATTAGTGCCACCAGGTCTCTGCTTTTGACTTTTGCATAGAAAGGAAAAAGAAAAAAAAAAAAAAAAAAAAAAAGAGAGAGAAGGGAGGAGGAAATATAGCATTTGGTATCTGTGACCACTTAATAATTTTCAAAACAAGGCAAATTTAGAAACAGAAGAGATTCTAAAATACATTAAAAGATTAGAAGAACTTCCTGCCCACAGTGTAACCAGTTTTCTAAACAACTCTCTGCCAGACCAAGTCAGTTAATTCCATGCTGAGAGGAGCAAGCTCTTTGCATGCAAATTCAACCAACTGGCAGCACTAGATAGTTTGCTTGTTAAACACCTTGTTATCAACAGAGTAAAAAGGCCATCAGCCTGAAAACTGAATCCTAGGACTGTGCCTAGTCCACTAACCTGGCACTACAACTCCTTCTGTGCTGCTACACCTTTCAGGATGTGACATGGATCCGTCCCTGCTCCCATCACTGCTGAAGTCTCCAATAGAAGGGTGATTCCTCCACCTAGCAATTTCCCTTGCATTATCTACAACTGCTAACCTCCCAATTTTAACAGTTTTCCCTTACAGTATCATCTACTTGGTCTCATATGTTCCACAATTATACCTCCTCCATAGGCTTCAGCTACTGCTCATTGACCCCCTCTTAGGGACCACCTTCAAATTCTGAAGGCTTCCCTACTGGTAGTATCTACTGTTGTTCTGGTGTCTTTCAAAATGTCCAGTGTCCTTTTCTTGCTTTCGCAGTGAGTCAAAAGGCCAGAATTACAACCTCCAATCAGTAAAGAACTCATCATTTCCACAGTTGCATCAAAATACTTGCCCATCAAACAGGATTTTTGTATTTTGCTTCTGTTTCTGTTATTATGTTACTTTACAAACAGCCCATAAGTTGATCTAGAAGATACAAACCAAATTACTCCAGATTTTGAGGTATCACACATGGAAGTTGTTAAGAAATATGTTATTCCCTATTTTTGATAATGCAAAGACCAGAAGTGCATTAATTTTGATTTGCAAAATAGCTGACAAGCACAAACAATTGCTTCCTGCTAGACACTGCCATGGATAGAAAAAGCCCATTACATCCAGTATCAGCATTTGCCTGACACTAACACACAACTCTTATCTGTGCTGTTACTCTGATTCCCTTGATCCTCTTATTTCAAATCTGTACCACAGAACTCCTAATTTATCTTCATTTTAGGCTACTCTAGTGAGCAAATACAATCTTTTAAAGTCCTTGAAACTTCTGAACAGTGGTGACACAGTGTATTCTGCATGTAAGTTTTGAAACCTAGCAACAGTATTCAAAGGGCAAGGCTGGGCTCAAAACCAGCATTGCTACTGTCTGTGCTGGCATTTTTATAGAAAATGTGGTTCCCTGTTGTAGCAACATAGGTTCAAAACATATTTATTTCCTCTAGCCCTGCACAGAACAAGTTCATTGCAGATGCAAGCCAGCGTCACAGATCCTAGAGCTCCACTATTCTGATTTACTCTGCCATTTATATACTGAGAATTCCCATATTCAAAAGAAAAGTGGAGTAATATTCAAGTTTTTTTGTTTGGTTTGTTGTTTTTCGTTTGGTTTGTTTGTTTGTTTGTTTTAAGTGGATATCAAACTCTTTTGCTCAGTTTTATTTGCAAAGTCATTCACTAAATTAGCGTACATGCCATTCTGCTGTATTTGGGGAGCACTATGAAGAAGATTTTTTCCAAGGACAGACAAGCTATGAATAACCAAGACAGTAAAACTTTTCCATGGAAAATCATAAACTGCATAAGTATTTTTGCATTTCAAGACTGTGTTAAAGAACAATAGAATTTCTAGAATTAAAAAGGGAAAAATAAACAGATAAAAAGGAATGAAAAGTATATTTCCTGAATGCACTTTGGAAGCTTCCATGTGACTGCATGCTGAGTCACTACCAATATTTCACTGTAAGCCAATTTCTGTTACATACAATTCTGCTGTAACAGCTCACGCCTAATAAAGCAGAGGATGTAAATTTAGTTCTTACAAGGTTCCATTGGTTTCCTTCATTTACAAATAGATGAGTGAGACAAGTGAAGCAAGCTTAAACCCATCAGAAACAGACCTTATTCCTAGTATAAACATCAATTAAGTGACATCACAGAGGGGAGACCATAGATCCAATTTACATTGTCTGATCTTCTCCAGAGACAAGACTTAATTCCAGGGGAGGTAACCTAAAAGCAGTTTACAAGTCTGTCTTTATAGGCCAAGCCGTCTTTACTAGCCCCAGGTGATCCTACACTCACCTGTAAATTTGGGTCACTTGTATTCTGTCTCTGTGATTACACACACCTCATTTATATGTTTCATGGAAAAGCACCTTCTCTCCAAGGAAGAAAGTAGGAAATGGCTGCTGAGAACAACACAGGAGAGAAGAGTTTTAAATCATTTGAAAATGCCTTCAGTAACGAAGGGATATAATAATATAGTCTGGCCACAGAAAAATTAACAGCAAAATAGATTGTGGGATATATATTTTTTTTCATAGGACGTATGATTGTTCAAGCCTCTCTATACAAGAGTTGTTGATTATTACAGTAAATTTAAAAGTATAACAGCTGGTGATTATTTATTTATTTATTTATGAGCTGGAAACACAATATTTATTTAAATTGCAGCAATCAAATCTGTTCCTTGCTGTAGCTACGCACTTTGGAGATACAGCAGTTCCCAGAAGTATGTGGAGAGGTATATTTTTCCTTTGCCTATTTAGTATTTCCTCTTAGCCCTGTCATTGTGCTTCCCACCAGATGGCTTGCTAGTTCCTTTTCTAGCTAAGAAGGATTCAACCAGCTTGAATTAATACTTACAGTTGTCATCAGCTAAGTGCTAATGCACTGACACTGATCTAATCTGGTAGGATTTCTGTCCCTCCTGGCCCAATGTGCCTTTTGGAAAAAGAGGGTGGAGAAATCCATGGTGTGAAGCTGAGCAAACAAAGGAATGCTGTGCTCCATTTCAACAAGGTTACTGGTACCTACCAGGCCTTGGTGGTAATGTCACCAGGTACAGCCAGATGGTAGATGCCAATGGCTGGGAAGAGGTTTTTCCTGTCATAGGAAAACTCGACAGTTAAACTGCTTATATGAGAAGCAGAAGCCAATACATATGTAAAAATTTGGTTTGTTACTTCTTAATGTACTCAGGCTATTTTGTGTCATCTGCTGTCTTAGTTTTTAAAAATTTTATTTCCCTGAGCCCTTGTCCTCATGGGGGACTTCGACTTCCCTGACATATGCTGGGAATACAACATAGCACAGAAGAAGCAGTCTCGGGGGTTTCTGGAGTATATGGAGGATAACTTCCCGATGCAGCTGGTGAGAGAGCCTACGAGACGAGCTGCCCAGTTAGACCTGCTGTTCACAAACAGAGAAGGTCTGGTGGGAGATGTGGAGGTCAGGGCCTGTCTTGGACAGAGTGACCATGAAATGGTAGAGTTCTTGATTCTCAGTGGAGCCAGGAAGGGGAACAGCAAAAGTACTACTTTGGACTTCTGGAGAGCAGACTCTGAATTGTTCAGAAGACTAGTAGGGGGAGTCCCCTGGGATTTAATCTTAGAGAGTAAAGGGGTCAAAGACAGCTGATTGCTCTTCATGAAGGAAGTCTTAAAGGCACAGGAGCAGGCTGCCCCCGTACCACAAAATGGGCCAGTGGGGAAGAAGACCCGCATGGATTAATAGGGAGCTATTCTTGAGGCTCCAGGAGAAAAAGAGAATCTACCTCCTGAGGAAGAAGGGACAGGCAACTCAGAAAGAATGTAAATAAGCTGTTAAGATGTGCAGAGAGAAATTCAGAAAGGCAAAAGCCCAGCTGGAACTCAACATGACCTCTGGGGTAAGAATGAAGAAGGAACTCTTACAGATATGTATCAACAGTAAGAGGAGGTCAAAGGAGAATCTCTATTCTTTACTGGATGGCTGGGAATGTGACCACTGCGGATAAGGAAGCAGCAGAGATTTTGAATGCCTTCTTTACGTCTGTCTTTAAAAGCCAGACCAGTTATCCTCAGGGTACCTCTCTGACCTGGTAGTCTCAGCTGGGGAGCAGACTAAGCCCCCCATGGTTCAGGAGGAAACAGTCAGAGACCTACTACTCCAACTGGACTGCCACAAGTCCATGGGGCCGGATGAGATCCACCCGAGAGTGCTGAGGGAACCTGCAGAGGTGACAGCCGAGCTGCTTTCCTTCATCTATCAGCTCTCCTTTTTGACTGGTGAGGTCCCAGAAGACTGGAGTCTTGCCAGTGTGACTGCCATCTACAAGAAGGGTTGTAAGGAGGACTCAGAGAACTACAGGCCTGTTGGCCTGACCTCGGTTCCAGGGAAGATTATGGAGCAGACTGTCTTGAGGGAGATCATGTGGCATGTGTGGGACAACCAGGGAATCAGGCCTAGCCAGCATGGGTTCATGAAAGGCCGGTCCTTCTATGATCTACTGACCTGTCTGGTGGGTGAGGGAAATGATGTTGTTGTAGTAGACCTAGACTTCAGTAAAGCCTTTGACACTGTTTCTCACAGTACTCTCCTGCAGAAGCCAGTAGCCTGTGGCTTGGATGGGTACACTCTTGGATGGGTAAGGAACTGGCTGGAGGGCAGGGCCCAGACAGTGGTGGTGAATGGAGTTAAATCCAACTGGTGACCAGTCATGAGTGGTGTTCCCCAGGGGTCGGTGCTGGGGCCTGTCCTCTTCAATATCTTTATTGATGAACTGGATGGGGGCACTAAGTGCACCCTCAATAACTTTGCAGATGACACCAAATTGGCTGGGAGTGTGGATCTGCCTGGGAGTAGTGAGGCCCTACGGAGAGATCTGGACAGGCTGGAGAGCTGGGCTGAAGCCAATGGGATGAGGTTCAACAAGACCAAATGCTGGGTCCTGCACTTTGGCCACAACAAACAAGGCAGTGCTATAGGCTGAGTGGCTGAAGGGGCAGAGTGGCTGGAAGACTGTGTAGAGGAAATGGACCTGAGGGTACTGATTGATGCTTGGCTGAATATGAGCCAGCAGTATGCCCAGGTGGCCAAGAAGGCCAATAGCATCCTGGCTTGCATCAGAAACAGTGCTGCCAGCAGGAACAGGACAGTGATTGTCCCCCTGTACTCAGCACTGGTGAGGTCACACTTCAAGTATTGTGTCCAGTTTTGGGCCACCTGCTGCAAGAAAAACATCGAGGCCCTGAAGCGTGTTAAAAGAAGGGCAACAAAGCTGGTGAGGGGTCTGGAGCACAGGCCTTGTGAGGAGGAGCTGAAGGAGCTGGGATTGATCAGTCTGGAGAGGAGGAGGCTCAGGGGAGACCTTAATGCTCTCTATGGCTACCTGAAGAGAGGTTGTAGTGATCTGGGGGTCAGCCTCTTCTCTCATGTAACTGATGGTAGGACCAGAAGGAATGGCTTCAAGCTGCACCAGGAGAGATTCAGGCTGGATGTTAGGAAATACTGCTGCTCTGAAAGAGTGGTGAGGCAGTGGAATGGGCTGCCCAGGGAGGTGGTGGAGTCACCAACCCTGGAGGTGCTCAAGGAATGTTTGGACGTTGCGTTGAGGGACATGGTTTAGTGAGAATTGTTGGTGATGGGTGTATGGTTGGACTGGGTGATCTTGTGGGTCTTTTCCAACCTTGGTGGTTCTATGATTCTATATTCCCTTTTCAACTTTAAAAAGTATAATCTTCTCTAAGTAATCTCAGTGGTTCCTTTCCTACTAGAGACTGTATGCCCCACCGCACTGCTGGGATGATACACCTGCATGCCCTCTGTGTGCATTAAGAACAACTCCTGGAATCTGGGTCATCTCTGGAAACTAATTATGAAAAACACATTCAGTTCTGTTGGGGTACTAAGTTGTCTTTGTAAGGATTTATGAGTGCATACAGTAGTTCTGAGTAGATGGAGTGTTCTAGAATAGCTAAGTTAGGCCTGTAGCTTAAGAGTTAGTGGGTGGGGGGTTTAGGTAGGTGTGTGTACAGGTTCTCTTGCGTGCATCGGGTTTTGCGCAGCGGGTGTATGCGTCTGCGTGGGATTTAGGATGGTATATAAGGAGTGTGACGCAGCAATAAATTGAGAGAAGACATCATGGCATCCATGTCTGTGTCTCTCCCCCGGACAGTTGAGGTCCCAGGATAAGTTGGGTTAATTGGTGGTTACGTCAAGTTCCACACTGACTGATTCACCACAGAACAGAATCCAGCTAAATAACCGACAGGCACTTTTTCAGCTTCCACTGTCCCTTCAGGAAAACAGGGCTAGCAGGTGCTTCCAATAAATACTAACCCTAGTAATTTAGGAGATGGCAATGTTTTTTGTTTCTTTGTCAACAGAAACTTAAGAGGTAAAAAGGAAGTCACCAAAACAAGCATCTTTGCTACTGATGCAGCTCCTCTGTGATAAACTTTGCCTCCAAAAATCATTCACAAGTGTGAATTTAATACCTATAAATGTCTGCTGGATGAAGTTCTAAAATAAACATTTCCAGATATTGAATGAATAATTCCAAAAGAAAATGTAAGCATTCTGTTGTTATGGCTGGGATCCTGTACAGTCATTCACATTTCCAATGTTATCTTTTCCACCCATTTTTTTAATGTTGGTTATCATTTCTTTCTTTCTTTATTTCCATCAGTGCTTTAAGGACAATGGTCAAGATGTTTTTACAATACAAGTATACATTTATTCTATTTTTTTCTGAAATGGTTAAAAAAAGTAGCAAAGATATTTTCCTTCAGTTTTTCCAGAAACACTGATCTTTAAGAGGCAACAAGTCATGCAGGGCTGTTGCCCAGAAATGAAACACATGAAAACATGCTATAATAGAAACTATAATAGAAACTGCAAGCCCGCAGCTGGTATGACCAAGTTCCAGTATTAAGGTTTAGCTTACATTTATATTTCTAGATGCATGTGATTTCCAGAGGCCTCTCCTATCACTCTGCGTGTTTGTATGTATTACACATTCCCTGTTCATTTTATGCTGTATTACAGCAGACTTGCTTTCCCTTCCTTCTGGAATGCCTTAGCTTTCTCCTCTTACTGGTTTTACCAATGAGAAAAGAAACAAACACAACTTTTAAATCAAATTCTGTGTGTTATGCTTCCTGAGTGTATATAGAATTAATTTTAAGTATGCTCTCGAACATTGATACTAGAAGATAAAAAGGTAATGCAATTACAAGTGGGGTTGGTATGCTATAACAGCCTCTGTTATCCATTTTTCCATCACAAAGAAGTATGCTGTGTACTTTTAGTCTAGATTGACATTTCCTCCTCCTGCTGCTTTGTTCTAAATAACTCTTTATGAGGCTGATAATGGTAAGGCAGAAAATTTTTAGGTCCAAAATTCTTTCTCTCTCACAAGTAGAAAGTTTGTTTGTAGTCAGGAACTGGCTCTGCCACCTCACTTTTTCTTTCAAGAGCCTTTTGTTTGTGAGCATACAGTGTTTCCAAGGGTCTCAGTTCAGCAAAGCTTAGCTGTAGAACTGGTTTCTGATGTAGGTCTCACTAAGGCAAAATGATTATTAACACAGTTATGGTAAGTCTCTGGTGTCAGCCAGAGATGCAAACTCATGAATCACATGCACTGTGCTTACCTTTATATTTCCAATCCCTTTCCTCTAAAAATTGAAAGCGTACAACTAAAAATTGAAAGCAACCTAGGGGTTTCTTTATGCTCTTCAATTTTTTAAACACCTCTCCCCACCAATGGAGACATAAATGGCAGCTGCAGAACTGTTTCTTCTCACACACCTGAATACTTGTAGTTTGGCTCAAGTTTAAACATAATAAAAGCACAATGATGATGCCCTAAGTTTGGCAAGAGTCTGTTCTTGGGTGGGAAGACTACCAGAAATCCTAGTTCAGTGACACTCCTTTGCACTGCAGCCCCCACAGAGCAGTTAAACCCACCTCTGGCCTCATTGCCTGTTTTTGCATTCTGTTCAGGTTCAGGGTCAACCAAACAGCAGTTTTTCCCCAAAACTGCTTTTTCTTGTCTGCTTTGGCATGCAGCCATCTCTCTGCTTCCTCCTTCTCTGAAGGAAGTGTTTGCACCTGCATTGGCTGGTGACAAGCATACAGGAGATGTCAGCCTTCTGACAAAATTGTGCCACAAGTCCATCCACAAGATGGAGAGAGGCTGGGGTTGAGTGCAATATGGATGCCACAAAGGCAGATTAGCAGGGAGAGCATAATGCTGCAGCCAGACCTAAGGGCCAAGCAGCTTTGTGTCTTAGTTTCAGCTGGGATGGAATTGTCTTCTTCAGAGTGTCAGGTATAATGCTATATTTTGGTTCCAGTAGAAAAACAATGTTGATTGCACATGCAGCAAAGGGCCCAAGGAGCTGAGAGGGAACATAATTAGGACAGCTGACTGCAATTGGCCAAAGGGATATTCTGTACCATATGACATCATGATAAAGGAGTTTTGAAGGGAGGTGGGGATTCATTTGTCTCTCTTCCTCTGCTCAGGGGACTAGCTAGTCAGGAGAAAGGTATCCAGTACTTGAGAGAACTAGCTATGGTAGAAATGATGTATAGTATTAACTTGAACAATAACATCAACTCCCTCGATCTAAATGACAAGGTATGCGCAGATTTGATGTCGTGGTGGAGAGTTGTACAGAATGTACTACCACAGTATGCCAGCAGCCTGGAAAAATAACCAAAGGTGGATGAAGTGGTGAGCCTACTTTGACAATATGAAAATAAGCTCTAGAGCTTTGCTTTCAAAGGAAATAGCTTTAGGTTGTATCATATGTCATACCTCCATATGGTGAGCTATTAAACCCTTCCCTTAGACATATCCATAAAAACTCAAAGTTGCTGTCAAAGCTGACATAACAGTCTGCTTTATCTACTTAGCTCATGAACAGACTAAAATAGACTTTTTCTTACTGAATACTAATATGGATCTTTTTCTACATAAAAGATGCAGAAATCTTCAAATCTACTGATAAAACTAGCATTACAATAGCTTCCACAGACTATTTAGTGACTTTTTTCCCCTATGTAAAATTCAAATATACTTGGAGTAACTCTTATTCTTAATTTTTTTAAGAGTTTCTTTAGGAAAACAATGTACTTTCAGTGCACTCCAACATTTCCCAATTTAACAAAGATTTCCAAAAACAGACAAATTCAAGAATGCTAATTCATACATTTGAGCCGAATCCAGCAGCTGCAGAAGTGAAGTTAGCATTCTACATAGGCATAAATGTATAGCTAATACTATCTTGCCTAAAGCAATAGCCAATTTTGTTGACATCAGCGACTTCTGGCTGGGATTTAAACTAGTGGCTAGTTTTCAGAAGTCTGCACACCACTGCCAGTCACCGGAGCTGTGCCAGCTCCCATAGACTTTTATCTCCTTTATAGTTTTGTCACCTAATCTACATCCTGTTGATAGGCAGTTGTTTGGTTTGTCAGCACCATTCTCCTCACCACATTTCAGTTCTTCAAATAAATTTTTACTCAAGTAAGTTTTCAGTAAGATGTGGAGAGGAAGAAGGGAAAAAAAAAGGTCACTTATTATAAGGTTTCAGCTCTATTCCTTCCAGATTCTTCTTCCAAATGACTTCTTTCTGTCTCACTGTCTGTCTTTCTGTCTTTCTTTATGCCTATGCTAATAGCAGGTTCTAGATGCTTCCTCACTGTGTGTGTGCAAGTCTGAGGTCTGATGTAATTATGACAATAGACCACACCTTTTACTGGAAAGTTTCTAAGGTGTGGTAACAATTAGAGCCTGTGCTACTTGGAGGGATAGGTAGATAGGTACAAGGTAACTGGATCTCAAAGTGCTATTGCATAGTGCACTTAGCCATAATTATCTAGTAATGCATTAATTTTTTGCCTTCTTCAAGGTCTCTATGGTAAGCTTTCTTTCTCTTTCTTTCTTTCTTTCTTTCTTTCTTTCTTTCTTTCTTTCTTTCTTTCTTTCTTTCTTTCTTTCTTTCTTTCTTTCTTTCTTTCTTTCTTTCTTTCTTTCTTTCTTTCTTTCTTTCTTTCTTTCTTTCTTTCTTTCTTTCTTTCTTTCTTTCTTTCTTTCTTTCTTTCTTTCTTTCTTTCTTTCTTTCTTTCTTTCTTTCTTTCTTTCTTTCTTTCTTTCTTTCTTTCTTTCTTTCTTTCTTTCTTTCTTTCTTTCTTTCTTTCTTTCTTTTTCTTTTTCTTTTTCTTTTTTTCCTTTTTTTAAGTTGCATGTGAAAACAACATAGGCTTCAAATGTGAGAATCTACTGTGTTCAGCTACCATGTTCAATTTCCTGGTAATTAGTAAGTGCCAGCCTAGATATGCCAGAGCTAGAGCAGAACAAGGGCAAAAGAAGCCTTGGATAAAGTTAAAGTAGAGGTGTACTATGTCTAGTCTTCTATCTTAACAATTTCTTTATGTGGCTTTTTTTTTTTTTTTTTTTTTTTTTTTTTTTTTTTTAATGCTACAGTGGAGGTTTTGGATGGAGGTTTTGGATTTTTTTAAGGATTTTATTTTCTCTAAATACAGAAAAAAACATTAAAATAGTGTATTTGTAGATGACCGATCTGGTTGTTGCTTCTACATGTTAGCACCACATGTAAATTTGCACAGAATAGCCATGGCTAGTCAGATGTCTGAAACACATCTTCAGGAGAAGGGGTGGGCATTTGTGTGTCTGTTTGGATATGATGCTTGAATTCTCCTTTATTACTAATGCACTGACTACTAAAAAATAACTTTTACATCAAATAATCATACTACTGCTCAACTCTGATATTTTGCTTTTAATACTACTGTATCTTGCTCACTATTGTATCTTTAATGAGGTGTCATTGGTTTTTGGGAAGGGCAATTTAAAAACTGTTGCAGAAAGTGAAACTGAGTCAGCCAGGAAGGTACAGGATGTTCCCTTCTCTAAAAACGTCACATAGAATAAAAATCAAGAACAGATCTTGCAGCACAGTTCATATTTTCCACTGCTATTTGCGCTGCCTGCTCATTGGAGATGGCAAGAGAAAATAATTCTGCTCATTTCATTGCTCCCAAGTAGCCTTTTTCATTTGTATATCCAAGTTTCTCACCATTCAGACAGATGTTCCTATTGCTTTCACCTTCTTTCTTTTTTTATCCATGAAGGAGTGTTTGTGTTGATTTCTCCTTTATCATGCAAGTACATGCTACATTTTATGCTTTGTTTTCTCAAATAACCTCACACACCAGACTAATTCTTTTTCCACCCACTGTCTCCAATGCAGTTGTATTTTTTCACATGCATCAGATTAGGTACCATTAGGAACCATTCACATTGTCATTTCTCTGACCCCAGAAGAGAGTCAGGTCGACTGGAACTGAGCATTACCTACACTAGGGAGGCCTGCCAGCCACAAAATGGATGAAAAAAAAGTGACTGAGTAGCCATGGAATGAAAGTTCAGCCTTCACATCTCTTCAATCCTTGTCCTTTTTACTGAGTTTCTGGTAATAGGAATACTTGTCCCTCTGAATTAGAACAAATGTCACATTTCTATCTGGCCAGCACAGACTGTACAATTTTTTGCCCATGCTAGCCTTGGTGTGATAAATTTATAGGCAGAAGTAATAAAAGCCTAACCTTCAAACCAATGTCACTACTGGACATTACACGTTCAATTACTTAGTGCTATGTCATTGTTTTTTTGCACAAAGAAACACTTGACACCTACTAATGAAACGGGGTAAATAGAAGGACACTGTGCACTTCACAATATGATCTGCTATTTACAAAATACAAGGAAAGTATTTACATTACAGATGCATTATACACAGAGTAAAAATATTCTAAAAACTTTGTCACTGGGTGGCTAATTGTTAACACTAAATGCTAGAATATAAATTTTCAACTTCTTCATCCAGTTATAATTCAGTACATTTTTGTTTTAAACACATTTTTTAATTGATTTTGTTTTGCTTCACTGTTTTTAACCAACCACTAGAGGAATTTCACAGGATAGGTATTTACCACAGCTTTTCAATAAAAAGATGCCTTTCTTAAACTATACAGTCCTAATGTTTCCTAGCCCTGTGTTGCAAGAAAAAAAAAAATAAGTAAAAGAGAAACTGAAGTTTTGGTCCTTATTGTACATTATCCTCCTGAACCACTGACCAGCATAAGACTCATGTTTTGCATTTTGAAGCTGAGGCTGTTGGGCTTTAGCAACCCACTCAGACCCTATGGTGAGGTGAGTAGTTGAGCACTTCAAGATGCACTTTTGTAGAAGGAAAACTGATACCAGATTAAGTAGCTCCATGAATTTTAGCTTTTACACTGCATAGTGAACAATATGTATGAGGCAGTTTCCTGAGATTAGCTGTTTGGATAACAGTCCTTGATATCACAGCTGTAAATGTGAAGGCCCTGCTAGTGTGATGTTTTTATGGCTATAGAGATTTTTTCATTATCATACTGAATCCCAGGAAGTATTCAGTTAATGTGAAAGAGGTGTGTCTGTTTATTCTTAGATTGTTTTTGATTCATGATCCTTTCCCAGTTTAACTTTTATATCCAAGTTACAATCCTGGTTTCAAGCTTAAGAAAAACAAGCTAATTGCTATGAGACTTCATGCACACAGATTTCTTAATTGCTGAGAGTATAGTAACACACAGAAAGGCTGACAGAGATTGAATTTTGTTATCTTGCTGAAATTAGCTCACATGGGCTGTAAATTTTATTTCCCATCATATGACTTCTTTTTCTGTTCCTTGGTAGACAGACTTGAAAGATGCCAATTGTAATCTACAATCCTACTAAATATTCATAAATGTACTTTTGTAATTCTTAACTTTATTAATGATGGTATAAAGTACACGGAATGCTTTCTTCAGTAATGCCTGGAGCTTTCATGTTATTTTCTTGCTCAAAGCCCTCCAAGGATTAGTGACAGTGTCAAAATGACTTTGTACAGAAGCAGCCTACAGGGCCAAAATGCACAGGGTTTGCAGGCATCACACTGAGAAAGGATGCTTGAGATCTGTTCCCTGCAGGCTCTCTGTCTTGCTATTTCCAGATCACAAACCAAGGGGCTTGGCCACTTTCCTGTAGCCAGTCATGATCAAGGACTCACATTACTTGTAAATCATGTGAAGAAATCACCTGGTTACCTATCTTGCAGCTTGTCTCGCTCCAATTTGTAGAAGGGAGGCAAGGTTCTTTGATATGTGTATACCCGGCATGAGATTAAGAAGCAACGGTTCAAATGTTGGTCCAACCAGTTTATTAAAGTCCTAGCTGTTTTAGGGAGATGGGGAAGGGAAGGTGGGCGATAGGAAAAGTAGGAAATATAAGCAAGGAGTCTGTAGAGAGCAAAAGAGATATAGTCACCACCTGTCGTGGGTTAACCTAAAATCTACCTGCACCCATGACAGGGTGGCAGTCAGCCCACAGGCTGCTGGCCCAGAAAGAAAAAGGGAAAAAAGGAAAAGGAAAATAAATACAGTGGCAACAATCTAAGGAGGCACACTTATTTACTAAATACTATATTGGAATAAGAATAACACAATATAACACAATATAATACAACATAATTGGAATTAAGGCTAATGAATCAAGTAAAATAAGAGAGAATGAGTCCGGAAACCGAGAGGCCTACTGTAACTCTAGGCGAAACGGCTGGAACGCTCCTACACGGCTCCCCCCTGGCTGGCAAGGTACAAGAGAGTGAGTTCAGCACCGAAGTGAGATTATATAGAGTCCTTGTCATATGACTGACCGTGATGTTCTCTGGGACATTCAGTCTTCTTCTGTGAGCAGCACATTCGTCAAAATTATCCATGCTTTATCATGATGTTATGATGTGGAATACTGATAGCAAAATTACAAAATTGCAAAACCATGACACCACCGTGGGTCCAGCGAGGTACACCGTAGGTCCATTGATCTCAGGAACTCGTCTGATCACCGCGGGGGATGGGAGAAAGTTGGGAAGCTCTGCAGCAAGCCAGCCTTGGGGGTCCTTCCGAAGAAGTTTTCCCCTCAGGGAATTCTCCGTCAAAGGTGTCTTTGGGAGTTTGTCTCCCAAGTCCCCAGTTTAGTGAGGGCCTTTTATTCCCCATTTCTGTGGGGTTGTTCTTTCTTCTTCTTTGAAGTTTTAGGATTACAAAAATGCTCAGCATTTTTGGGAATGTATCGCGAACAAACACTGAACTTCTAAACAAGCAGGTAAACACTCTTTGTAAAATGATTTAAAACCAGCTTCTCTGACATTCCTGGCCCACAGATAAGCCAGTAGGGGTTGGTGGTCTCTGTTGCCAGACACAAGCTTTATCGCCTTCTGCAGTGGTCTGCTCCTTCAAGCAGCACCCCTGAAAAAGACTGCTTGTCCTGCTTCTGCTTATCTTTGCAGTCATAAGCAGGGATGGCACAATAACAACCACCATTCACCCTCCTAGATAGTTAGCAGTCGCCAGTCAGAGTCTTATCATCAGAAAGGCCTCATGAAGCAGGCTTTGAGACAATAAAAGAAATCCAGTTCTGTCTTTCACACAGCTCTCTCCAGTTTGAGCTGAAAGATTTCTGTTTGAAAATGTGATGTCTAGGTGACAGCTGCATTTCTGGGGATACAAAGATTTTTGTAAATCTGACTATTAACGATTTGCCGGTGAGCACCTCGCTATCTGTCATGGTTTTGCAAATTTGTAATTTTGCTATCAGTATTCCACATCATAACACCATGTAAAGCATGGATAATTTTACCGAATGTGCTGCTCACAGAAGAAGACTGCGTGTCCCAGAGAACATCACAGTCAAGGATAAGTCACGTGACAAGGGCACTATATAATCTTACTTCAGGGCTGGACTTGCTCTCTTGAATTCTGCCAGCTAGGGGGGAGTGTGTGGAAGCATTCCAGCCGTTTTGCCTAGAGTTAAAGTAGGTTAAACCCCACATTTTAAATCCATTTTAGATTTTGAATACGAATCTCCAAATTTTTTATATTCTATAGTGGCTGAAAACTTCCAGCGTATCATGTTTCTTTCTTTTCTTTCTTTTGAAACCCTTTGTCAAGAGTTCCAAGCCCTACCCTGCCTTTTTCTTGATAGAAATTTTTACCATGAAAAAAAAAAAGAAAAAAAAGAAACAGGCTGAGTTAGGCAAAGGGATACTACTTCATTTTACTTGGCCTTTGCATAGACCTGTGTATTTGTTTATGATTTGCAAGGTTTCTGCTTTCATCCAGGCAGAAAATGGTTGCTAAGCAACAACATTTCTTTATGAAATGCTGACCCAGGGCCTGATCCTGCACCAGCTTGAATGTGTGGTTATTCCCAGCACAGTGCCAAGGAATGGGAAGAAGTCAGCTTACGCATACCTCCCACCTACACACTAATATATCTCTCAGTAAAACTCACATAGGTGTGTACACAGGAATATTTATGTGCCCAGAGTGAGAAACAGAAATGCTGTTAGTCTTATATGTAAGATAATTTGACCTAAAATCTAGTATATGTTCTATGAAATGGATTGCCTGCAGTTGTTGTGGAATGAAGCAGATCCACAGATTTCTACCTTCAAACTATCCACCACAGAAGCTTTGCATGAGCGGGGGTTTTGTTTTGTTCAGTTTTGTTTTGTTTTGTTTTGTTTTTGCAGGCTTCTTGCCAGACTTCAAACAAAACTGAAAAACTTTGAAGAATACTGCAAATGTTTGCAACATGTATGACAACTATCCAGCAATGCTTCGGCCATTCTTGCATTATCACATCACTGCCGTTCATACTTATTAAAAGTTATGTATTTGTTGTGACTTGCGGAATCAAACTCTATAATCCAGAGATGGGTTATAAAGCAGGTATGTTTATTCCAGCGCTGGGTGCAAGGGGGATAGCTCCTCCAAACTTGCACACCAACTTGTAAAACCGTGATACAGATATAGGTACACCTCATGCATAGTCAATGATTTCCCGTAATTCTGATACATATTCTTTATCATGCAGACCCCCTCTTGTTATCGCCCATCTTGTCAGGGAGATGCAACTCCTCTTTTGATATTTACAACCCCTAATCCCCTCCTCGCCAGATGTCTCAGGGAGTTCTCACTCCTTGTCTGCTCTCCCAGACCCACTGTCTCCATTCCTTGTTATTCTAACTAACTAAATCATTTTCTGTAAACTACCTTTAACTATCCCCCTTCTAGCCCCCCTTTATTCTGAATTCCAGCAGAGCATCTGTTTTCTGCTTCCCTGTTCAGTTGAAGCTTATGCAAATGTGCAAGATGCATGACTCTAACAGCACCTGCACATTTCACTCATTAATTCTTCACTGGATTTTTTATCTTGAATATGGCAGCCAGGAAGGTTCATGCTGTGTTTTTAGCACATAAAATAGATCAAAAGCCTTAGAGTTGATGTGTGCAAACATATGGGCTAATTTTAGATGCGCAAGTCATGTAGCAAATGCAGTCTAAACTGCTGGAAAGCCACTGCTCCCTTATAGTACTGACAACCTTGCTGCCTTGCATACTTAACCTAATTCTCAGCAGTGCTATCGAGAAGCTGAGTATCTGAGCGCTTGTGTGGAACCTGGGAAATCTGAAGACCACAGTGACTTTTTAAAACGGTGTTGGATTGAGCAAAAGTGTCATAAATTCCTTACTTAGGAACCTTGTGGTAAATGGGCAGTGTTGGAAATATCCTCAATAATTTTTGATCAGGACGGTATCTCTGATAAAAGTAGTTTTTATTCGCGATTGCAATGGCGGGCGCCCTGATAGCAGAAGCGCACCTATGGACACGATGTTACAGTTTTTATACCTTGTCTCCCATATGTTTTACCCTCCCCTTTCCCCTTTGGTTGGGTATTCCAGGTTACAATTTTACCTGAGGTTTGTATTTATTAATTACATTCTGAAAATTGTTAGTTCACATGCTATCTTGTGCCAGTCGGTCGCCATCCTGCTGTTTTTGTTTCCAAGATGTCTCGGTACTCTTATCGTATTGATATGTTGATTCCCTTCAAAGCTTCTTCCATTCTGTCCCAGAGGCCTTTGTTAAACAAATAGTCCGGGCGGGGGTGTGATTCCAGTCCTTCCCAATATCTCTTCAGGCACATCCTTAGGTATGTCACGACTTGCATACTTTTGCAATGCGTACAACAAAACATTAAAACATACATTGTTGCTAGTTTATACAGGTATATTGTAAATTATTTTAACTTCTCCTCTTTGGATCCTTTATTACTCAGGTCTTATTTGTCCAGCACCAAAAATCAGTAGTTCTATTTCAGACAGCTGGACAGGAGCAGCAGTTTTGTACCTATGACTTCTACCTAATAACTACAAATTGCTTCACTTATATAATTAGACCTTGAAATAAAATATTCTTATCTTATTCTAAATGCAGAAACAACATTTGATTTCCACAGGCAGATCTGCAACTAACTTATGTCTCAGATCTGGCAAAGGCTTCCAGCTGACTTAGTGTGAACTACATGTCTTGTTTTCTTTGCATCTGTAAGGCACTGCTCTGGCTCAGCTTTATGGTCTATGGAGGGAGAGTGTGATAGCAAGCTGGGCTGCACACACAGGCCAGACAGCTCTGGGTCAGTACAGGACTACATGCATGCACACATAACTCTGGCTTCAGATCACTGTACTCTCTTTCCTCCAGCAACATCTACATTTTTTGTGGCAAATCATGCAGTCACTAGTATTAAATGACAGGGATTTGAACGTTTTAAACTGCAGATACAATGACAATGAATGAGGTTATTTTCTTTGAGCAAGTTTTGGTCTCACACTCTTTCCCTGCTACTTTTATTAGTACAAGAGAATACAGAGAATTGGAAGGTGGTTGAGCATCGAAGGCTAGGGACAGAGTTCTGTCAAAATGAGCCCCACATGATCCTGTGGACACAGAAGAGGAATGGGATTGCTGGAAATACCTCAGTAATTTTGGTCAGGACGGTATCTCTGATAAAAGCAGTTTTTATTCACGATTGCAATGGCGGGCACCCTGATAGCAGAAGTGCACCTAAGGACACGATATTACAGTTTTCATATCTTGTCTCCCATGCGTTTCCCCTCCCCTGCTTCCCCTTTGGTTGGGTATTCCGGGTTACAATTTTACCCGAGGTTTGCATTTGTTAATTACATTCTGACACTTGTTAATTCGTGTGCTATCTTGTGCCAGTCAGTCGCCATCCTGCTGTTTCTGTTTCCAAGATGTTTCGTTACTCTTATCGTATTGATATGTTGATTTCCTTCAAAGCTTCTTCCATTCTGTCCGAGGGACACTTTGTTAAACAAAGAGCCCCGGGGGGGAGGGGCAGTGATTCCAGTCCTTCCTGATCTCTTCAGGCACATCCTTAGGTATGTCACGACTTGTATATTTTACAATGTGTACAACAAAACATTACATGTACATACATATATATATCTAAACATACATTGTTGCTAGTTCATACAGGTATATTGATAATTATTTTAACTTCTCTTTGGATCCTTTATTACCCAGGTCTTGTTTGTCCAGCACGAAAAATCAGTAGTTTTATTTCAGACAGCTGGACAGACAGGAGCTGCAGTCTTTGTACCTATTACATTTACTTAATTTTTAATAACTACAAATTGCTTCACTTATATACTGAGACCCTGAAATGAAATATTTTTATCTTGTTCTAAATGCAGAAACATTTGATTCCCACAGGATGGCATTACTTCAGAAGAGCACAATGAATTTGGAGGTACATGCCAGTAGCAGTTACCTCCTGGTGCAAAAGCTGGAGGAAAACAAAACAGGGCTGAAAAGCGAACACTCTCGTGTTCTTGTGGTACTTGGGCCAGGCTGTAATACCTCTGAAATACTACAGAAAGAGGACAAGGAAAACCTGGGGTTAACCATCAGGGGTAGTCTCCTTAATGCAGACATGATTATACAATATACTTCAATGAGCTTGCCTTGTATCCCTGCCCATTATTATTCCAAGCAGCTGCTATATGGTGTGAATGTTTAATACTGGATCCAAGGTGTGAGTGGAATATTGTATGATCTGAGAGTAACTGGATGCTTATTACACTCTGAAAATAATTGCAACCCTGTATTTGTTGTTAGATGCTTAACCTGTAATGCTGCCCAGGAATTACAGTAAACACAGGAGACTGGCATTTCTGTTTGGGTTGTGTTTAAAGAGGAACATGTATCAGGTCCAACTGGCATACTGGCTATAAAGTGTGGACCTTTGGGAACAATAAAGAATTAATAAGATTTAATATGGGGGGAGTGCAGAGAAAGGAGGTTCTCAGGCAACCCCCACTTGATACATCTTGACTCATTGGCGAGATATTGCCTGGGGGCACTCTGAGCAAGAAAACTTTAATCAAGTATTGTAATCAGTGGTGGTTGTTATACAAGTTGGAAAGCAGTGAAAAAGGTGCCTGTAAATGGCACTGTGAATTACCATATCCTTCTGCAGTTAACGTTGTTCTTGTGAGGGAGGGCAAATGGGAGGAAGCCACCTACTGATGTGTTCTTTACCCTCCGTTGAATGGCAGCGGGACTTTGGCATGGGGCCGCCCCAGGACCCGATGGTTTTAGCATTAGAAAAGGAGAAAAGGGGGTGGGGGAAATCCCTTAGATAACATTCCTCCGCAGTGCAAGCGGCAGTGACCTCTCCAGAGCAGGGGAGAGGCCGAGCTGCTGATGTTGTGTAGGGTTCGAGAGGGAGTATGAGCTCTGGATTACTGAGGGAATCGCAAAAATGTAAACGGGATCTGGAGTTTTCCTTTCCTCTTAGGGAAGTCAGTCTCCTTAGGTCAAAGGGAAATACGGTATGTTAATGCCTGCCGTTTTTACTAGCAGAAAGGTTAGGAATCTCAAGAAGGAAATTAATTCCTTAATTGAGGATCCTATAAGAGTAGCAGAACAATTAGATCAATTTCTAGGGCATAATTTTTTATGTTTATCATGGGCATGTTATTATCTGGAGAAGAAAGGGGCGTGATTAGGTAGGCAGCTGAGCAAGTATGGGAAAGGAAAACAGGAGGAAGTTTGGGCTCTGGAGGGAGGTGGAGAGACGAAGGATCCTAAGGATAAATTGTACTGGTTATTGTCACTGCCTTTGTGACTGTTGAACTTTCGTGTTGTGAAAGTGTTACCTAAGAAAGAGGCTGCTACAACAAGGGTTGTCTAAAGAGATACTGAGGAGACCCCCTGGGTTGTATTTTGGCTCACTGGAGAAACATTGCTAGTGAGCCAGGGATAATATTGAATAAGAAACCAGGAACCTAACTGGAGTAATGGGACCAGTTTTATAATTTAGTACCCTAATCATGAGACAAGTGATGGGTGTTTGTGGAAGGTAAGGAACTGTTTTGTTTTATTTGTGGATTTTGAAGGGAGTGGGAGAAACTGTTTCGATGGTATGTGGAAGTGCAATTGTTAGTGATATATGAAAGCATAATTGAGGGTACAAATTGAGGAATTGTGGGGAAGAAAACAAACAAAGAAACAAATGGCAAGAGGGTAAAGGAAAACAGTGAGTTTGGGATGTTTGTGCTGGTACGAGAACACATGCCTCCTCACCCCTCCCCCCCATCCCCCTCCGGGGGTTTGTAAGAACAACTCGGAGCGAGAGAAAGAGCTGGGGGCAGATACTTCCCCTGTAACTATAGAGGGTGTATCACTTGTGAATGGGAGTGGGACGGGACACTGAAAGTGCGAATAGCCCTCATCTACAGAGATCTAACCACACCCGATATCCCAGAGTTAGCACTGGAAGTCTGGGGGGGATGGGGGGTGAAACTGAAATATAATGTTAGTAATTCCTGTAGTTGTGAAAATTTGGAAAGTGAAGAGGGTTTGGGAAACACACAGGCAGAGGTAGGCAAAGTTGAGCAAGGTGTAACAAGGATGTCCTTACCGAGAAGAGAGGTGAGGGATCTGGAAAAATTGGTTGAGAAACAGAAATAGCAAGGAAATAAGGAAATTGGGAAGAAGGCCCAGGTGAGACTTTATTGCTCTCTATAGTTACCTGAAGGGAAGTTGTAGTGAGCTGGGGGTTCAGCCTCTTCTCTCAACTGGTGGTAGGACCAGAGGGAATGGCTTCAAGCTGCACCAGGAGAGGTTCAGGCTGGATGTTAGGAAATACTACTTTGAAAGAGTGTTCAGGCAGTGGAATGGGCTGCCCAGGGAGGTGGTGGAGTCACCAACCCTGGAGGTGCTCAAGGAATGTTTGGACGTTGCGTTGAGGAACATGGTTTAGTGAGAATTGTTGGTGATGGGTGTATGGTTGGACTGGATGATCTTGTGGGTCTTTTCCAACCTTGGTAATTCTATGATTCTGTGAATCCTTGACCAGGACTTGCTTGGACTTGTTCATCTGCATCCTTCAGCAACCTTTGAGGGAATGGTATTAAAGAATAATTTCTTACAGACTGTAGCCTTTTTTTTTCTTTCCCCCTCCTTTTCCACCTCCTCCCCCCCCCCCCCCCCCCCCCCCTCCACTGCTGCTAACATTATTTTGCTTTTCCAGCAGCAAACACTTTAACCACTCTGATGCTAGCTTGGTCAGAGAAGATCTTGACTGCCTCTTGATCTAAAACAACTTCAGCAGGCACGCAGTTTCTGTGTTTCATCATTGCTTACAGAAAACAATTTTAGTGCCTCCAGTCTGAATTTTACATGTATGCAATTGTACATACTTCCCCCACATTCTATAGCATTGTGTCACTGGTCACTGTCAGAGTTTAAAACAGTTTCACAGAACAACCTTCCCATGAAAATTTAATGTTTTGGCCAATTCTGCTTTTGTGAGAACTTACTGCTGCTTTGCTTCATAGTTGAAAAGCAAAACTGATTTTTAAAAAGCCACTGGGAAATTAAAAAGAGAAGTCATGCATATGACTCATGGTTCTGGAAATAGTTGCACTGTTTTTGGTGACAAAGGGCTGTTTTTATGCCTTACATAACTAGCACAATCAATATGTAGCAAATACACTGAGCCAGAAAGGAATTTGACCCAAAATTTTAGAAATAACATAAGCTGTCCCATCTTATTTCTTTAAAAGAGAGCTCTGTGTCTTTGCAGAGATCTTACTTTCTGTAATTTCCAAGGAAAAGAAGTGATGTGTTTGCAGTAGATTCAGTTGCTGGGGGACACCACAGAGGATACAAATGTCAGATACTCAGTTCACACCTTCTAGAAAAGTACTTTCTTTAGTTGGAGTTTTAACTCTGCTTCTTACCAGTTCCAAGTCCTGGACCTTTCTATTGAATAATTTAGTGAATAGCACTTCTGCATTCATCCTCTGTCTCTATTATTTTGTACTTATTCTGCAATACTATTAACAAAAGAAATACAACTAGCCACTTTATGCTATGTCACTGCCTTGCCTTCTACTGATCTTCTCAAATATCAAGTTGGGCTTCACTGCATGCTGTACAGCTGTCCAGACACCGTATACCCTTGTGCAACAGCTGTAGTGATAAAAGTGCCAGCCAGCTGTTCATTCCCTGCAAACTCAGTCTCTGAAAGAACTCACTCAGATGGAAAAACAGAAAAAACTCCCTAGAAGTTGTACCTCGGACTGTGTAATTTACTTGTCCTCTGTTACAGCACTTCCTAGAAAATAATTGCCTTCATGCGACAGAGGGATGAAAAAACAGTGGGGTTGCTCTTCCCAACCATTCATTTCTTCAGCTGCAGTTGTAGAACTACAGCAACATTGGTAACACTTAATAAGGGTACACATGTTTATTGTATTCCTGTTTTCTGTTAGAAGCAAGTCTAGATCTGCATAAATAACTTCTTTTCCTCATTATGAATATAATCGCAGAGAATTGTAGAATGTTTGGTTTTATCCCTTTTTAACCCTAATTTTCAGAACTTCATAACCCTGTATCAAACGCATGTACATCCTGACATGTTTGTCCTATTGTATCTCTCAGAACTGTTTATTTGCTGCAGTTTTTGGATCTGCTTCTGGAGAATAAAAAGCCATTCCATGTAATTCAGGGGGCTACACTGCAAGAAATAGATCCCTTCTTGTGACAACAGATACTCTCATCCTTTAACATTCTCCTGAACAGAATACAGCTGCATCTTGTCTCTCTTCCTCTGTAGCTCATTTGCTGTATATCACCCATTTGAATCATACATCCACTGCCAAAACTATAACCCTGACAGCGAAGTATCTACCAAAAAGCACATGGCAGTGCTGTGCTTAAAATTACACGTGGAGACAAGTGGGGTGCAGTTCTGTTTCCTGTTCTCACCTTGTACCTGCAAACTGCTGCCAGAGGCATCCTGGAGTTGCTATAGCCCTTGAAATCTACAGTGCCTCTGCTTCTCATGCAGCACTGCCAGCACTGCAGCACTGAGAGGAGGCAGAAGGCTAAGGATTGTTCTGCGGAGCTGACTTTCTTGCTCTGTATGAACTATGGACACCTTTTCCATATCTGCAAGGGATAGTTTTTTGGCTGCTTAATACATTCCTCTAGGTATGGCAGCAGCTGCATGCATAGCATACAGGTGATTTGAGATAGGATAGCAAGTATCTGCCAGTGGGTTTGTGGAAGAATAACATCTCACTTCACCAACTGTTTCTCTGACCTAAATTCTGAGTAAGGGAGAGTGCGGTGAGCTTGGGAGCAAGCAGAGAGAGAGTTCAGAGCTGAGAGTTGATAAAAGGTTTGCTAATAAATGAAAGGTTTTCAGGCGGCAAACCTACAGGTGTGCCTGGAAATGTGAAGAGAGAATGGATAAAATGACTTTGGATAGGGACAAGATAAGCAAGTCCTAAGTCAAGGAGGAGTCAGGGCAGGTGAAGTCAAATTCATTAAGAGAGGTTTCATTGAGAGAATTCTAGGATGAAGATGCATTGAGTCTGTAGGTTGAAAATGGTAAAGGGAAATGCTGTACAGGCTACACATGAAAAAAAGGAGGACATCACAAAATTACAAATAGTATCTCTTCCATCCCGGTTTGTTTCTTTGTCTGCTCATTTTCTATTTGGAATTTGAGAAATCCTGGTAAGGTTCAGAGTGTTTCCTTTTTTTATTTCCTTCCTCAGACTTTTTGCTGTGACCCTGCTGTTACCCATTCTTCCCCTAAATATACAGTTTCCCAGTCTCAATATTTCATTTCCAAAATGGTGGCTAGAGAGTATAAGAAGATAGCATACTGATACCTGCAGGTAACAGATTATTTGGTCAGCAGCCTTCACTGATGAATTTTAAAAAATCTCCAATTTTTAAATTTTAGCCAAACTTGTGTGTGGATACTTCTTGCTCAATGTCATGCTGTATCCTTAAGGTGGTACTCTTCTAAATAGTTACGTAGAAGATAAAACGAAGCATATGTGAATGAGTCATTCCTCTTATTCTTTGTATCACATCAGAACAATATTTGTATGTTGAAAGTGTTGATAGAGGAACTGGGTAATCTGAATCTTACTAATGATTTTGCTACATACCTCCTTTGCTACTAGAACCCATAGCTTAGCCTTTTTGAGCCTCAGTTGCTTAAACTGTAAAATGAGTCTATAAATCCCTCTGCACTCTTGTAAGATGACAGTCATTAATTTTGGCAATGGGATCAGAAACTACAGTGGGAAAAACTTAAATTATACTAGAACTCCAAATAATGACAGATCATAATCCTGATCAGCTCATAAAAACAGAATGACTGCAGAACTGGAAGAGACTGAGCTTTCATTTAAAGCTTTTAATTGCGTTTCCTTCTATACTTTGCAACTACAACTTTACAAATAGCTATGATGCTTCCCTTTTCCCATCTCATTTTCAAATCTCATGCTTGCAGTCATTCATAAATGAAATGACAAGACATCCCATTAAAGTACCACAGCAGTAAAGCCACTGGTGATTGTTCTCTGCAACAGAGTCTGTAATTTATTTCTTTGGTTTTTGCCAAGTGACATAAAGAATGAAAATCACTGAAAAACATTCAAAAGACAGACCATAAATGAACAAGACAAAACAAGAGAAATAAACAGAAGACAAAATATAGATGAAGATAGATGATCTGTTAACTTCCTTCAAGAAAAGCAAGAAAACATTATCAGTTTCTTTTTGGAATTCACGCCCCAGATATACAAAGTAAAAATATTTCTGTAAACTGATATAAAATGAGCATCTGCCTTGTTTCCTCTAGTAACCATCAGAATTCATATAAGCTGATTACACACTGCATCTTTTCATAGAATTGCAGAATATCTCAAGTTAGAAGGGACCCACAGGGATCACTGAGTCCAACTCCTGATTTCACACAGCACCACTCAACTGCAGCCCCTATGTCCAAGAAAAGGTGTCCAAATGATCACTGAGCTCTGGCAGCTTAGGGCCATGCCCTGGGGAGTCTGTGTGTTATAAAAGGAGAGGCTGTATGTTTTATTTGTCTGCATACATTAACTGAAGAACACTGATAGAAAAACACTAACAACTTTCTCTCTTTTTCCTATATATCTTTCTAATATTATAAACTTGTAAGATTATTGCAAGGATATAACCATAAATAAATCATGCTGCAATTACTAGAGTAACATAGTAACAACAACACATAGGACTGACCAGATGTGTGAAATCTATTATTTCATGCAATTACCCAATTCTTGTTCTTGTTCCCAGAGTTGAAAAGTAAACATGCTTTCATCTACAGTAGGAGTAGGAACTTGATGTTGTCTGGTAGGGATGGCTGATGAACTTTGCAGCTGGAACAAGACCTGTACATCTGTAATACATCAATAATTACCTTAGCACCAGAAACATTTTTTTACCAGCATGTTGCAAACTCTCCATCTTAGGTACAATAACAACTTAACATGAAGGCCAAAATATTTCATCTTAATAGTCAGACTGCTTTTTTTCCAGTTTACTTGTGTTTAAATTCTACATAAGGAGAAAAGTGGAGCTACTCGTGTCTTTTAATATTCATGTTGACAATCTCCTTATGTATAAACAGGTCACACTGCAGACATTAAATACGTGCATTATTAAAACTGGGAGAGATTTGCTCATATTAATGCAATTGGAAGCTACCAGACTAATATTAAAACAATAAAAACTGGAAATAGTCACTTGTACAGCTTTCAAAGGAAGTATGCAAGCAGAAGGATCTCAGTTGCCTCAGTTATTCTTTTAGCCCAACCACTGAAGAGATTCCTATTGCAATAAAGAACGTAATGAAATCCCTATATCACCAAGATTTATAGCATTCCTTACACATCCCCATCTCTCTTATCCTCTAACACAAGTTTTGGCCTCTTCCAGGCTACAGGGAGAGAACAGAACTGCTAAAGACACAGGTAGTTACTACCTCCATAGATCAGAGGAGGTAAGGATTTTGTATCACCCTAGAATGGGAGTACTATGCATCCAACATAAGCCCTATGCTGTACTTGCTGATGTCACACAAAATTTCTGATTCAGGAGTTCAGCAAGTCACTTTTTGTCAGCATTGCTTGTTCTTGCACAGACCCAATACAAATTAGAGTTCTCTTCAAGCAGCCCACTCATCTGTGAAAAAAAAAAAAACACAAAAAAAACAAACAAAAACAAATAAAAAACTTACTAAGTATCTTTTGTATCCCATGCAGGGAACAAATTATATGAGTTTTTAAGATTAATTCATTGTTATTGACCAAGAAACAACATCACTCATCTTTTGTTTGTTCCTGTCCACTTGTGAAAAAATAGCCTGAAAGGAGTCTCTCTCATTAACCTTCTGCCTTCCTATCAGGATGATCTACAAAGGGAACAGCTTTCCTTTCATGGGACATAAAGGACATTCTGTGTATTTCTTCTGCTATTTTGAAATTAAGTATCTCATAGCATTATTGTGGCTAAAGCACATTAGCAGAGTTAAATAATGAATCACAAATAATGCTGGCATTCTCCTTCAAAAGAGATTATACATGCAGTGTTCAGATTTTAAATAAATGTTATCAATATTATTTTTAGAAGCCAGCATCACTTTAAAAATTAAGGGCAATATGTTTTTCTGCAAGTATGCAGAAACACTAAAAAAAGGGCTTTGCTTGGAAAAAGCAAAACAAAACAAAACAACAAAAAAAAAACAACACCAAAATATGATCTTTGGGCCTACTAGTACAAATCAGTTTCTGAAAAGGGATAAAAAGGACAAAGAAGGGGAAAAGGAAAAGGAAAGGGAAAAGGAAAAACTTAACTGGTAGCTACCACGTTGCAGTAAAGTCAACAAACATTTTGTAAAAGCAACATTAAGGATAAATAGTACAAAGATCTTACTTGCCTTCACAGCCAGAAGCTGGCAAGGTCATGAAGACAAAGAATTTAAAAGCAAACAGTTTTACAGCCTTCCAGTGCAACACTCTGAACAGGATGTTTCTGCCAAAGAGAATACTTTCTTTATGTAGCCAAGAAAGATGTACAATGCAGATATATAAAACGAGTCATAATTTTTAAAATGGACAAGTACTATTATATATATATTTGCAAATTTCACCACCTAGCCACCATAATTTAATACAACATGAAAGTAGGAAAGAGTTCATTTCATTTTAACCAATAACAAAATTCCAGGTTCTACAGGAAAGCCATAAACCAGAGATTTTTTGAAGGATGGTTCCTGGCCAGTTTTCTGAACACACATAGTTCAAAGAACCAGACTTAAAGCAAGCCTCCTCTTTATATGTCTTATCACCATTGGTAGGGAATCAGATTCACATATCCAGTTTTGATTTGTTTCCCCAGAGAGCAGCAGCATGGCAGATACTGCTCTGTGCACACAGTTTACATCCACAGCAGCATGGCAGATATTGCTCTGTGCAATTACACAGTTTACATCCACACATCCATTCTTTCAGATTGGTGTTACACGCTGTTTAAACACTGCTAAACCTGTCACAAGCAAATAAAGGTAACTTGTAACATAAATTAAAGCAGTATCTTTATGTACTGAATGCATGTGCTGGCAGTCACACGGTGCAGATCATCTTGAAAGAGTTGCAAGAGCTGTGATTTTTCAAAAATTGTAGTTACTTTCTCTATTTGAAGTACATTTTCAGACTGGAACTCCCTCAATACTTCATCCTAAAGGTTGTACTCTTGGGATTAGATCCTTCAAGGACAGGTAGTTAGAAAAATGTATTTTTTTAAAAAAGACTTTAACTAGTGGCTCTGACAGAATCCTGTGTATGTTTCCTATGGATCTAATCCAATTTAATTAATTAAAATGACTTCTGTTTATTTCATGGAGGTTAGATGAGATATAATTTATAGTCTTGGTGTAGGGGTCTGGCTTTCCATCCAACACAATACTATCTGATCTCAAAGAAGGTCACTGTGGTGTCTCACGAAATTTAGAAGGAAAGTTGTTTACATCACTTAAGAAGAATGAACAGAGACTTGACAGAAAACTGGCTTTTAAAATTTATGGACACAGCTACTAACACTGCTCTCTCATATTGTATCTAAATTTTCTCAACCAGGCACCTCATCTAGATAGAGTGATCTCATGCACTTCAGTACTTGCCAGCAGTCAAGTTTTAACTACCAGTTTTTAATGTGTATTAACCAGTTTTTAATGTGTTCAGTAACAAAGAAGAATGGGGCAGCTGCCACCTTGGATTGGTCATTTAAATAATTATGATATTCACATAAAACTGCTGATGATTTCTAGATACACTTTTGGCTAAGCTACTTGGGATCCCAGATAAAGCTGAAGCAGATGTATTTGCATGTGCAATGTTAATTCTACCACTGGATAGTTTTATATGAAAGAACAAACAATTTAGAAAACCAGAAGAGTAATACCTTGTCTTTCTTAAATAAGGATTTTATCTTCTCGAACAAAAGTGACTGATGAGGAGAGCTTGTTTCTCACTCCACTGCTCTCTTTTGGAGGAAGAATGAGAATTATGTTTAACATTTAGCACAGGTTACATGCAGAAGGAAACACACTGATATAAACTTATTTGCATGTTTCAAAAGTCTTCACAGGACACATAGCCACATCTTGGCTGCAACAATAGTGTTTTAATGAGGAAAAGTAATTTCATGTTAATTAGAAAGCAATCTTTTGGGCAGTGAGTTTTGGTGACCAAAATTTAATTGGACTCGAGAAGACACTGCCTGAGCTCAGAGTTTAGCCACGGTTTGCAAAAGCCCAAACATATCCCTTGTCACAATGATCTCTGTGAAACCAGGGGGAGACAGCCATCTGTCAACCCTGTGCTGCAAAGAAGATGCCATACTTGCTTTATGACATCACTAGCAATAGTTGATAATGAAAATTAATGGTTATTATAAAGACAAATTCTTTCTTGAGAATATTGTAATGGCATTTTTACTAATACTGAGATTCTAAGGAACAAGACAACTTTATTTGATCATAGAACTTATGTCTTGTCTTCACCTCCCTTTCTCTCCCAGCTTTACCACAAGTGACTTTGATTAGCACATTCTTAATAAGATGCTTCATTGAAAAAGAAAGCAAAGAGCAGGAAGGCAGGCACTGAGTTGTGGTTGGTAATTTAAAAACTGAAAGGAGCAGGGAGTGGAAATACATCGGGGATATACATGAGAAGCCAAAACATTCATGTTTGCTACAGGCAATGGAAGGCTCTTAAGAGAGGGCCCAGCCACAGCATGAGTACTGCATTACACATGTATCTCCAGAGAGCAGTGGGATTCACATACCTGAGGAACATATGGGTGGCTTAATGCCACTGCTCACTTCACATTAGACAACTACTTTCAGCATAAGGAAGTGCTTTACTCTTGTGACCTCATGGCTGTCCAACTCCCCTGCTTTAAAATAATGAGACTCCCAAAGAATGCTAGAGAAAGGAGCGCTATCATATATGTCTTACACATCTGACAGTTAAGACACTGGCACTGCATCTAACAATCCCCTATAGATCTCCTAGATTCTGACCAACACAAACAGCCTTGGAACCATGAGAAAAGACAAGAGGAAGTTGCACAGGGGACATGCACCTGTCTTCCAGATGACCATGACACTTTTAATCAGGGAACAAGCAAGGAGCCTTAGCCCAGATCCAATTGCGTGTTTTAGTTACAATGATACTACAGGAGCACTCAGGGATCCAGCCATGAATCAGAAACCCATCATGCCATCTCACATGCAAACACAATAAGCAGACAAGGCTTCAAACAACCCTTATTTATCAGTGGTGATGTTTTAAAACTACTTTTTCTAGGAAGACCTGGATTTGTCATGAGGAACGGGGGCACTTATCTCCACCAGAACAACTAGAAGCCAAAGCCAGTGGAGGGCTAGGGCGGGACCTGCTGCCAAAGAGAGCAGCCCTTCACAGAACCATAGAATCACAAGGTTGGGAGGGACCTACAAGATCATCTAGTCCAACCATTCTCCCATTACCATTGCTACCACAAGCCACTAAATCAGATCTCGTAGCTCCTCATCTAGACGCCTCTTGAACACTACCAGGGATGGCAACTCCACCACCTCCCTGGGCAGCCATTCCAGTGCCTGACCACTCTCTGAAAGAAAAGTTTATTCTTATGTCTAACCTAAATCTCCTCTGGTACAACTTGCGGCTATTTCCTCAGGTCCTGTTTATTGCCTAGGAGAAGCCAAACCCCTCCTTATCACAACCAACCTTCATGAAGTTGTAGAGTGCAATGAGGTCTCTCCTGTGCCTCCTCGAGACTAAACAATCCCAGTGCCTTCAGTCACTCCTCATAAGACCTGTGCTCCAGATCAGTTTTGCTGCCCTTCTCTGGACATGCTCCAGGGCCTTAATGTCTTTCTTGTAGTGAGGGGTCCAACATTGAACACAATACTCGAGGTGCTGCTTCACCAGTGTTGCGTACAGGGGGTTGATTACCTCCCTGCTCCTGTTAGCCACTCTATTTCTAATGTAGGCCAGGATGCCACTGGCCCTCTTCGCCACCTGGGCACACTGTTGGCTCACGTTCCGGTGAGCATCAACCAACACCCCCAGGCCCCTTTCCTCTTCACAGTCATCCAGCCACTCATCCCCAAGCCTACAGTGCTGCATGGGGTTATTGTGCCAAAGTGCAGGACCTGGCACTTGGCCTCGTTGAACCTCATTCCATTCACCTCAGCCCATTGATACAGCTTATCTAGATCCCTCTGAAGGGATCCCTACCCTCAGGCAGATCGACATCACCTCCCAGCCGAGGGTACGCTCAAATCCCCTCATCTAGGTTATCAAAAAGATATTAATCCAGATGGGTCCCAGTACTGACCCCTGAGGGACACCACTTGTAACAGGCCGCCAGCTGGACTTAAGTCCATTAACCACTACCCACTGGACACGGCCTCTAGCCAGTTCCTTACCCAAAGGACAGTAAGGACCACAGGCCACCACGGACTACGGCCCAGTTCCGGGGAAGGCTTCTTGGAGGGAGGCCTCCCGCATTCCGCCCGGCCGGCAGCTAGTCCGCCTACCCCGCGCTGCTCGGCCTTGTTTCTCAGCGGAGCTCCGCCTCCCGCCTGCGCGCCGCAGGCGGAGGGCTACGGGGCTGAGCCGCGCCCGCGCCGAGGCGGTCGTGTCGGCTGTCTGCTTGCCTCCGCTCAGCCCCGCTGTCTCCTCGCACCCTGTTCCCGTCGGACTGAGGTTGCTTCTCCGCGTCGGCTTCTCCCGCAGCCTGGAGGCTGCCAGTATGAGCTGCATCGTTCGCGCTGAGAGACAGATGGTAGGGGCTGCGGGCTGCGAGCGGCGGGGCCCAGGCGGGCAGCACCCGTGGCCAGGCGCAGGCGGAGTCCGGGAGCGCGGCCCGGCGGCGGCGAGGCCTCCCCTCCCGTCGCAGAGGGAGCGCGGGCCCGCCGCCTGCTCGGTGCTCTCTGGGGGCCGTTCTCCGTGCATTTTTCGTGTTCCGGAGTTGAGGGTCGCGCCGAGGTGAAGCGGGGCGCATCGCCCGGCCAGTTGCTCTTCCCCTGCGCTCGGGACAGCGCGGCTGAAACTTCAGCATAGGAAGTTCCGCACGAACGTGCGCAAGAACTTCTTTACAGTGAGGGTGACGGAGCACTGAACAGGCTGCCCAGGGAGGTGGTGGAGTCTCCTTCTCTGGAGATATTCAAGACCCGCCTGGACGCCTACCTGTGCGACGTGGTGTAGGGAGCCTGCTTTGGCAGGGGGGTTGGACTCAATGATCTCTAGAGGTCCCTTCCAACCCCTACAATTCTGTGATTCTGTGATTTCTGGTGGTGCGTGAGCGATTGAAGAACTGTGGGAAGCGTGAGCCGGGAGCAGAAAGAAATCCGCGTGAAGGGAGGGGTGAGGGGGAACAAAGAGTTCGGGTTTCAAGAGACTGCGGGTGGGGCACGAAGTAGGAAGAGAGGTGTAGCTTAAACTGGTTGTCGGCGTTAGCGTGGTGAGAAAGGAGAAGAGGAAGTGCAGCACCGGCACGACGTACGGAAGTACGCCGAAAGCGGGGGAGCAGCGTGGAGTGCAAAGTGCCGCGTTATGCGGCCGTGGGAGCAGCGCGGCACTGCAGCAGGAACTGCTGCTTGGAAGTCTTTCAAACACAGTTACGTATATAGAGCTCCTTAGGCCTGCTCACTGGTAAGGGCAGTCCAAATATTGAATTTTCTTGTACTACACATAAAACACATACCTGCTTTGGAGAATGGCCATAGTATCTTCTCTTTCAGTCCGTAACTGCTGCCATTGTTGCTGTGTGCCTCTCTCCATTGGTGGACCATGGTGGGGGACACTGCTTAGGTCGACTTGCAGCAAAATGTATATCCATTTACAGCTTGTAGTTACCAACAAGACAAATCTGAAATGGAAAACAACTAGAAAGTGAACATGCAAAGGAAAAATGGTACATCATCATCTAGCGTTAACTTGTATTACATCTCTGATGTAAAGAACTTGAGTTTCTTCAGTCTTAGTGTGTAATATTTTACCCATGCAGACTCAGACATGAATATACATTCTGACACAGGTAATGAGCTACAGGTACTGTGGCTCTGACCCGTGTTTCTTCTGAACTAAGCTGTGAAAAGCCAAAGGGAGGGGCCATGGTGAACAAGAAGCCTTCAGGAACACCAGCCACAGTGCTGAATTCCATTCTACTTCCACTATATCAATAGTTGTTGATCGTTCCATCAACAGGAAGCAATTGAAAAAATAATGGTTTAGTGCCAGGTTGGAGAGGTAGTATGTTAATTGGCAAATGTTAAAAACCAATAGCTTTGTTTGATTTTTTTTTAATTTTTTTTTTAATTTTTTCTTTTTCTTCCCCCACCTGAAGTACTACGTGTGAATGTCCCACTGGGTTGTAGCAAAGACCACAGTGTTCAGGTGGGGGAAAAAGGCATGTACTGCCATGATCAAGCGGTGGATGTGGGGGCTCCTGCCATGCTGGGGGCTGTGCTTCCACCACTCTGTTTCCACAGGGGCTGTGTGGTGGAGAGTCCTGGGCTTGGAAGGTCTCACAGAAATTCAGCAGCAGTCACAGTGCAGCAGGTTTGTGGGTTGGGGTTTTATGTTAATGTTGAAATGTTTTCTGCAGTGGTGTACTGTTTAAAAACAAAACAACAAATAAACACAACTTGGGTGAGAGGATCCTACGTTTTCAAGGCAGTTAAGAATGTAAAGTGTGTTAATTTTGACTTCTGTTTGCTCTTATAGCTATCTGAACTAATCATATTTCAGTATATTTGCATTGCAGGATACATGTAAGAGGGATAGCATGGTCAGTGAAGGATAAAAAGAACTAATTTCCTGTGAGGGTGTCAGAGCACTGGAACAGGCTGCCCCAGTGGAGTCTCCTTCTTTGGAGACATTCAGGGCCTTCCCAGACACTTTCCTGTGCAACCTGCTTTAATAAATGAAATTTGAAATAAAGATGAGTTTAAAAGGGGAAAACTTCACATCTTGAAGTCAGTTTAGTGCAGTGTATTTATCATGGAGAATTTATCAATGAACTGTGAGTCCTACACAAGGTGCACCCCCAGACACAAAAGCCTCAGTCTGTGCACAGGTGGAGTGTTTGGGAAGCAAATATTGGGATGCAAGGAAGCTCTGCTGAGTGAAGTGCAGGTTTGCGGGTGCCAGGCTCTGCTGTGGTGCTGGAATACAGTGGGAAGCAACCCAGAGTTTGCATTGCTCCTCTTTGCTTTGGTTTAAAAGTAAATGCAAGAGATGTTTACTGAAGAGCAGGCCTGTTCTGAAATAGAAGTTCCATTCTGGAATGCCGATCCTGTAGCTTTAAATTTTTTTTTTAATTTAATTTTATTTTATTTTATTTATTTTTTTTTTGAGCTTGAAAAGTAATCATTTCAGAGGCATCGGGCTTCATGTGTGCGTAGTTTATGGTGATCTCTGATTGTTACACTTGATTTAAAAAAAAAAAAAAAAAAAGAAAAAAGTCCAAAGCTGCTGGTAGTTCTGGTGGCAGTCCTGAAAGGGAATGTAAACAGTAATCGGAAAAGTTGGGAGTGACAGTTACGTAGGTTTTTAAAATAACTTTTGAAAGAAGTTTATTTACGTTACCTACTTACAGCCTTTAGGGCAGGAAATGCTGTCTCTTTGCTGAATTCTTTCTGATTGAAATCACTGTTCAAGCAGTAGTATGCTGAGACAACACAAGTAAATAACGTAAGCATGTGGCAGGGGGGTGGAACTTGATCCTTGAGGTCCCTTCCAACCCAAGCCATTCTATGACTATATGATAACCATATTTGTTACTGTGAATTTTGAATAATCATGTTAGCCATGGTTCACACACTACAGTCTTGAAGTTCTGTAGTACTGAAGTAGATGGGGTGTTGGGATTCCTTGTTACTGATGTTGGGATCTGGAGCTGCAGGGCTGCTCACAGAGGGCTGTCCTGAGGCTTGAGACAGTGCTGCATGGAACAGGAGTGGTGCAGCCATTGCATAACATTGAAGTTATTCGTATAGTTGCAGATTGCAGTCTTCCCAAAGGCTTGGTGCTGGTAATTAACAGCAATTCCAATGAATGTGGAGCGGGGGAACAATTGGGGGAACAATTGTCTGGACGTGGCAGCAATGTGTGTCTTTTGCTTTGGTGACTGGAGACCTCAGGTTGGTGAGCAGTTGAGCTCCTCTGAGAGTCCCGGCAGCTGTGAAGGGTCGGGGCTGGGCACAGCTGGGTACCACCCTTCTGGGCTGCTGTCTTGCTGGGCTCCTGCAGCCACACAGTGTTGAGCTGGGAGGTCAGGGATCTCTGCTCTAACTGTTGTGTGAGGCTGGAAGTCCGCACCAAGCACAGTTTCTAAGAGCTCCTTGTAGGTTTTTAAACTAATTCATTGTAATGCTTGTGTCCTATGTGCATTTTTTTTAGCAATAGTAGGTTACAAAGAAGGTTTACAAAATTCTTTTACAAAGAATACAAGGGGAAGTATGTACACCAGACTTTTGGCTTTGTTTTTAGGAAATAAAACATCTTGTTTGCTTTAGGAACTGAGTTGTACCTGTTTTGCCAAGAAGGGGGAAGTGGTGACTTCCAAACACTTGGAGTTGAGTAATATTTGGTAAATAGAGCTTGTGGAGATGTTTACCCTTGCAAAGCATGCTGCTGTGCAGGCAGAGGGCTGAAGCCCCTGGCCCCATACTAGTGCGCTTTTTCAGCGTGTACCACTGCTGCACCAGAGCAGCTCTCCTTTGTGTGCTCCTGCCTTTTCCAGTGGCTAGATATAACTTCCATAAATTCTGCCTCCCTGCTGAAGCAGGCTGTCTGTAGGGCTGCCGGTGACCCTGCGGCACTGGGGCTGGCTGCTTGAGCCGCTGCTGAGTTGTGCAGAGGTTGAGTGGGGTGCAGCTCCTGGCTGCCCCCTGGGAACTGGCAGTGACAGCTGCTCTGCTGCCAGCAGTGTAGGGGACTCCACATTTCTGCTGAGATGAAAAGAGCTGTGCCTATTTTTAGGAACATGATTCCAAACACAACATTTAATCTGTTGCTGCAAAGATGGTTTTGGAATTCAAGTGGTTGAAGAGATTGGTATTTTCCTAAGGCAGCAGCAAGGTCGTGGAAAGTTCCAGAGTGGTGGGTATTTGTTGTCTGCTCCCTCCCCGCTGCTGCTCCTCCTCTCCTTCTCTCCTCCCCAAAAAGCCCTGCATAAATGGCTCATCCACATGCAGCCACATGCAGTTTTAGCAGCCTGCCCCAGGATGCAGAGCCGGGGAGATCTGCTAGTTCTGTTTGGGCAGTGAAGAGACTTGTTAGCCAAGCAGTTGTCAGAAAAAGCATCCATCTCTGACCTTTTCCATGTTTTATTTGGAAGTACTTAGGACGGGAGACATTCCCCATCATTTCAGACATGCCTGTAGTCCGTCTTCAGCCCATTTTAGGCATTTAGAAGTAGATGAGTTACAGGAAAAGCAAAAGGTAGGAGGCATATGGAGTGGCTCTTTTTTTAAAATGTAACAGTTCTTGTTCTGTTGCATAGGGGTTGTCTACTTCTGTAAGCAAGCAGTAATGCCTAGGTACAGAAAGCACTGGAAGTTAGGCTTGTCTCTATGGGTACACAAAAGGATACGATTCACCTCCTGTTAGGCAGGTGGCTGCACTGTGGGTATGGATTCTTTCAGGTTGTCTTGCCTTTGAAATCTGGGTTTAGTGAGGCCATGGAAATTCTGCTTCGGGTGACCTGAAGTTTGACCTGGAGTACACAGATAAGCTGTAATTTGTCCTGAGGTGATAACTTCTCCTTTATTGCAGATTATGATGCACGATTATCACGGAAGAAATTCGTGTCTATAGCTTTCAAGGACTTGATTACATCATCTTCAAGCCTGATAGTTTTGGAATCCATTTTGCATCTGCAAAGACAAGTTTGCTTTTGCATTTAAATAAGCATCTTCCCTCTTAGAAGATACCGAAGTGCTCTGTTTAACCACAGGCATACCACTGAAATACTGTAAGATTTCCCAGTTACAAATTTACTGTCATATATTTGCTAGGTAAGTTAATACTGTAAGCTGTGTTTGTGATCACTCAGAGTTCTGCTGAAATTCTGTGACCCTAAAAACTTGCTATAAGTTTTATTTCATTTGTGTTCAAGAAAGCACTGTTGAAAATGTACGCAAATTGAAACACTTCTAGGACTGCTGTCAGCTTAGAGTTGAACAAGTGAGGTGAAATTAGATTCAAGTAGATTCAAGCTGCAATTACTTGTGTGTGCTTTGCTATTTTTAGTACTTAAAGTTTGTCAGAGTTGACTTCTCTTAAACTTCAGATGGAAATGTAGATTATTGCTGATAATGTTAGCAGCATCCCATATACTCTTTCTTCTAAAACTGTTGAGGAAATCTTCTTTTGCATCTCAGATCTACAGATTCAAGAGAGACAAATCCGGTATGTGATCTCAGGGCTATGTTTTAGTATTCTTAATTAGGTTCCTATTTGCAAAGTGGACTTTTCCTGAAGTACTTGACTTAAAAATAAATAAATAATTAAATGGTAATGAAGTAGCTTTCAAATTGAAAAGTCTGTTTTCTGAGGTTATTTTTTCCAGTTTTGACTCAGTTTGTTTGCAGTGGCATCCTTATATATGGGTGAGATGCTCTGGGGAAGTTATTTTGGCTCTGCAGTGACTTACATTTATGGCAGCTTTACTGATGCTGATGTTCTTCCATAATTTTCAGCTACTCTGAAATACTTGTTGTTGCTCTCATAATTTAAACAAAAATTGAGATGTATTTTTTTCTGTAGCTGTTATGCTTCCCTCGTTAATTTAAATTCCCAATTCTTAGTTTTCATTGTAGCTGCTCTTCAGGTCTGTGCAAATGTGAAGCAGGCAGTGGTAATGAAGTTAGCAGATTTGGTCCTTATAGAAGGCCATAAATCTGTTTTTCTGGCCCAAAGGTCTAGCACAGCATCTAGTTTTGGAGCTGTTACCTGCTGAAGGGATAGGGACTACGTTTTGGTTATTTGTCTTTATTTTAAAAAGTTGTGGCTTATCTCACTCTGAAAAATCATTGATCTGCTCAGTCTGGATAATTGTTGTCAGCACACCCTGCAATAGAGATCTTGGAGTTTTTTTGTGTTTTGAGGTAGTGTCTGTTTTGAAAAAGTTACTGCCACTGTGCAAAAACAGTCTGTATTTCTATAATGAAGCAAAATGTTTCATCTGTAAATGACACACATTCCATTTTCAGCCAGACCAACACCAAAATGATTCCTAATGGATATTTGATGTTTGAAGATGAAAATTTCATTGAGTCATCTGTTGCCAAACTAAATGCCTTACGTAAAAGTGGTCAGTTCTGTGATGTCCGGCTCCAGGTAACTATTTTCTCTTCAGGATGGTGTTTGAGTTAGTTGTGTTTCTTTATTCTTCATAGCATGTAAAGCCATATGTTTGTCCTGGGATGTAGTGTCTGGTACGATGCTGTGTTATGGCTTTTGGAGAAAAACAGTGTTGGTAACACACTGACAGCTGAGCTGTTGCTGAGCAGGGCTGTGCAGAGCCAAGGACTTTTCAGCTTGTCCTGCGCTGCCGGTGAAGGGGATGGAATCAGGACAGCTGCCCTAAGCTGGCCAGGGGGATATTCTGTACCACGTGGCATTGTGTGAAAAACTGTACAAGTGAGGGGGAGGTGAATGGGAGGAGTGAGGACTGCTGGGCATGCTTGGCTGTTGATGAGCAATTGCTTGTGCATCACTTCTTCTGTAAGCGTATATATGCTATTACTGTTATTTCTCTCTTGGTAAGTAGCTTATATCTTAACCCATGGGTTCTTCCTTTCTTTTCTGATTCTCTCCTCATCCCACTGGTGGGGAATGGTGAGTGAATTGCTGTGCGGTGCTGAGTGGCCTGGAGAGTTAAACCACAACAATACTTTTACCTCAGAAATCCATGTTAAAAATGTAAAGTTCAGGTACTACTTTGGGAGAAGCAATGTGCCACACAAATGTGTTTTTCTCAGGTGATGTAAACTGAAAACTATAACATAAAATAAAAAATAATTGAACTGTGCTGTTCACTTGGGTAAGCCTTTGTGCTGTTATAATATAAATGTATTAAAAATTCTTACGGTTCTTATTTATGTTTTAAATGAAGGTATGTGGGCATGAGATGCTTGCGCACAGAGCTGTGCTAGCTTGCTGCAGTCCCTACCTGTTCGAAATCTTCAATAGTGATAGTGATTCTCATGGAATTTCTCATGTTAAATTTGATGATCTCAATCCAGATGCTGTTGAAGTTCTGTTGAATTATGCCTATACTGCTCAGTAAGTATTGTTCTGAGAATTTAGAGAGGACAGACTTTAGTTTTGAAAAACTAAAGTAGCAAAGTTCTATTTCTTTCAATAGGTTGAAAGCTGATAAAGAACTGGTGAAAGATGTTTATTCTGCAGCAAAGAAGCTGAAGATGGAAAGAGTAAAAAAGGTACAGTTCCCAGCTCTTCCACCTGGCCCTTATGCTTTTTGGTGCTAGGCTTTTTGGTGGTAATGGGATAAAAAATGGACTGTGGAGAAAGTGCTTGGGGTGCAAGCTTCTGTTTGTATTGGCTTGGGTGACATCAGCATTTCTTGCTTTCATGGGTGTTATCTTTGTGCTGAAGGGCTCTCTGAAGCTGTTTTTATTTGTGTACATGTATAAGTAAAATGCTGTATGAGTTGTAGCTGGCTACCTTCAGGTTTGTGGGAGGCAGTGAAGTTGTTATGGGGGGCATAATTAGACCTGCAAATCTGTAGCTCTGGTATGCAAAAAGGGAATAGTGCAGGTCCTGCTGAATGTTAGGCTTGCTAGCACTTGACTTTAGAAATGCTCACTCTTGCTGCAGATGGGGATTTTGACAAGGGAATTGAGTTTTGCATCTTCACTTAATTGCAGATATGCAATTTTGAATAGGTAGAAAATTTTTGAATAGTAGAAAAAGGTGGGATTGGTATATTATGTCAGTAACTTTTGTGTGTGGGGGTTTTTTTTTGTTTGTTTGTTTTTTTAATAAATACATGCTTTAATGGAAGGTGACATTTCATTGACAGTAGCTAGTGTGGGGGCATAGCAGTAGTCACTATTCTGCAATGAGAAGCAAGTTGTTGCTGTATGTTGGAGTAGATAATTTATACATACCAAAACTTCATAAACTAAGATGTAGCCTTGTTTCTGAAAAGGTCTGTGGTGACTACTTGCTCTCCAAGATGGATGTTCAGAGCTGCATCTCTTACCGAAACTTTGTAAGCTGTATGGGTGACTCACGCTTATTGAACAAGATTGATGGCTACGTTCAGGAACATCTTTTGCAGATTTCAGAACAGGAAGAATTCCTCAAGCTTCCACGGTTAAAGGTTAGCTGAAGTTTGTAGACATAGTTCTGTTTTGGGATTCCATGTGAAGGAATTTTCAAATCAGCTTTCCAAACAGTAATCTGAGGAGTTACTATTTCTAATTAGGAGGCCATAGCATGTTGAGTTTTACCAACAACATGAACATTCTGCGTGTATTAATATTCATTTTTACTGTGCAGCTTAACTACAGAGAACACATACTGTCATCCTTATTTAATGTAAGACATAACTGCGGCTGTACTTAAATGTACCTCAGTTTCAGTCTGAGAGCTCCTGCTGTCTTGTAGCTCTGCAGTATAGTGAGAGTTACGCCCACAATGTAAAGTACGGTGTGCTAGAAATAGACGGGAGCAAATGTGGAGCAAATCATCCAGTTATGCTTTTCTCTTCTATTTAAAGCTTGAAGTAATGCTTGAAGACAATGTTGGCCTACCCAGCAATGGCAAATTGTACACAAAGGTAATCAACTGGGTACAGCGCAGCATCTGGGAAAATGGAGATAGCCTGGAAGATCTGATGGAAGAGGTTAGTCTTTAAGAAAATGGGGTTGAACTTTTTTTTTTTTTTTTTTTTTTTTTCAATTATTGTGAAGGATGATCCCTTTTTCTTTCTTTCTTTTTTTTTTTTTTTTTTTTCCCTCTCTTTTTTTTTTAAACTATGACCCTGAAGAATTTAAATTTTACTGTAGGTACCCCTAAGCTGAGAAACTGGGGGGGTATTCAGGTGAGCTGAATGAACTGTTCAGTCTGGTCTTCTGCTTTCTTTTTTTTGCTCACTGTGTGTTGTATAGTAATCTCAAAAGTAGCATGTATCTTGCTTTAGAACTGGGGAGGTGGTACTGAAATGTGCTTTAGGTCTTGATGCTTTCCTTTGCAGGTTTTGCTTGTAAATAAAAAGTAGGTAAAAGCTTCTAATGGTTGTTCCTCCCCATTGATTTATCTCCCCATAGGTTTATTAACAAAACTAGGATACCAAGGCTGAAGAATCAAGAAGAAACCTCAAGTGTATTGACACGTACAGAAGCAGCAGTCCTGCCCCAGTTCTCCTAAGAAAATCCACTGTGGGCAGAGAACGATGATGATGATTTAATGGTGTTTACTCCTTTACAGGATACATTATTTTAAAAGTTTTGTGTTATTAAATGGCTTTGCTCATGAATACTAATACAAGATGTAGCCCAGGCACTTGTTAATGGAAGAATTAATGGGGAATCTAAATTTCTAATTGGCTGGAAAAAAAAATAAAAAAATTGACTTTAGAAATATCCATGAAACATCAAAATTTTCCCAGTTTGTTCTACAGGCACAATAGATCTTGAGGAACGTTTGTTTAGGCAAACGTACATGTTGGTACTGTCATATTTTCAGTGTACTTTTCCTCTTGGAATAACTCTTTCTAAGCTTTGATCATATTGAAATTCAGATGCGTTTCAAACAGTTGCATCTGATGTTTAGATGTGGATAGCAATTTTCTCCTCTGCTTAAATTTGAATTGTCTTCCCTTACCCCCATACCTTTCTTTTAAGAGTCCATTGTTGGCTTTTCTTAACCTTTTTTTGGTCAAGATAAATATGTGTATTTTTCAAAGCAGAAAACTTGTTTGTGGGGATAACAAATACTTGCATGAGATTATGAACCTATGTAAACCTTAAATCTGCAAATTAATGTACTTCTCGCTTGTGTAATGTTTCTGTACTGGAAAACTCAGTAGAAGTCCTTGGGAACAGAAGATTTCTTTCAAGCTGAAAAAGTAAGGAAACTTCATCCAATGTTTGAAGATTGCCACTGTGACTTCTGCTTCCTTTTAGTTTTGTTATTCTGCTAGATTGAGATGAGATGACAAGAAGTATACTGGCGACTGCCTTTTGTTAATCTGCCTGTAGCCAAGTAGCAGCAGAAACTGTAGCCACATGGGTATTCTGTTGTTGTTTTTGCAGGTTCAAACTCTGTACTACTCAGCTGATCACAAGCTGCTTGATGGAAATCTGCTAGATGGACAGGCTGAGGTGTATGGCAGTGATGATGACCACATTCAGTTTGTGCAGGTACAAATTGCAGACAGACTGAGGTAACCCCAGATAGACTGGAGCAGTTCACAGCAGCCTGAAGTCTTGTGTACTGTAACAGAAGAAGTAACTGTAATGGCAAAATACAGGACAAGAATGTCTATCTTGATCATCAAAACTGCTTGGAGGCAAATATTTAGAATCTGCTGCTGGGTTTCCATCAGACTGACTCAAAGTGAGCCTTTGCAAAACAGCACTTGAGGTTTTGTGGTTTCACTTCAAAATACGTCTTAGGCTGTTAGGAGGAAGGAAAGGTAGAGAAGCTGTAGCAGATCAGTAACAGCTTAGTAGGGATGGTCTAGGAAATCTAGGAAATCATCTCTAAGACACTGAAAAAAGTCAGCATGACATGCCGTTTTCATGAGAATGAGATGTATCTGTTAAAATCTCAGCATGGAAAAATATTCCAGACATAAGTTCTAATCCTTGAGCTGCCAGCATCTGTATCTTTTGTTCAGAAAATTCTTAGAAATTTTTAAAAGCAGCAGTAAATGGTTTCTGGTCTAGAGAGAGATGATGCTTCAAGTCTACAAATCAGTCTTGTGCTTTTTCAGAAAAATTCTTTTTACAAAATCCTTTTTATAACAAGAACTTTTGAATTCAGCTTTTTAGAAACTGCGGGCAGCCAAGAGAACGTGAAAAGTCCGCAGGCAATGAGTCTGGAAAAACTGCTAATAAAATTTGAGTAACACTTTGCAATTTCTGTGGGTGTTAGGCAGTTTAAGGAAAAGAGAACAAAGTTTTAATTGAATGAAGATTCAGAAATAAGAAACTTGCCATCCCCAAGCAAACTGATTTTCATGCTGAGCCAAAAACAACTATTAAACTGTACTGAAAGGTTATTATGACTGGTGTACTCTGGAAATTTTATGACAGTTTCTATAGAAATCAGACTGCAAGGAACTACATGGGCACCGTAAACTTTGGTATTGAGGTTGTAATTTTCATTCCTAAATAGAATAGGCAAGAATTTTAACTTCTGTGTTTGGTTTAATTTAGAAAAAAGCCAACTGTAGTCTGAAATGGGAATCTTTGGCTTTTTGTGGTATATCACAGTATAAATTCATTGAAGAAGGAAGCAGAAATCTCTCACTAGTGGGAAGTATCAAGGGATTAAAAACCAAGAAGGCGAATCTGACCTCAGAGCAGAAATGAGATGAAATTAATTTGTCTCCAGGGAATGAAGAGGATAGTTAATTCACTTCCAAATAGCATTATGCAATTAACTTCCAGATACAGAGTTTTTGAGTGCGGTGTTTAGTTTGTAAATCACTTGTTTCAGACTGAGGTGGGTTTTTCCTTTGGTTTGAAAATCTTGCTAGTGATGCATATTATCCAGGAACTAGCAACTATTTCTGGTTGCGTAGTGAGAGTACAAAGGTGAAAGCAAAGGGTGAAATGAGTATCCAGCTAAGATGAAGTGTGGTTCTGGCCACTGTTTCTGAGTAGGCAAGATACTCTGTTAAGGTGTGCTGTAAATGATGCTCTGCCTAGGTGGTAGTAGGAGTGTTCTCTTGAATAGTTCTGTATTCGCTGAGAAAGGTAGAAGGAGGTAGTCTCTGTCTAGGTTTCTGTAGCTGCCTTTTGATTTTGCAGAAGAAGCCACCACGTGAAAATGATCACAAACAGATAAGTAGCAGCTCCTCTGGAAGTCTTTCTCCGAGTGCTACTGTGCAGAGTTCTAAACATGAATGGAAAATCATTGCTTCTGAAAAAACTTCAAGTGAGTATCAGAGGAAGTGGGGAGATTGTCTAAGATGCATAATGAACCTGCTCCCTCCCATCCTCCAGGGGGTTCACGCCTGTGAAAGTGTTCTTTCTTCTTGATGATTTGAATTGAGTAAACTGCCCAGTAAATTTGTGGGCTGTTTCTTATATAACGAGGGCCAAACTGGAATCGCCTGCATTTTGATCATTTATCTACGAGGACATTTGAAATCTCGTAGCATGTACAGCTTGACCCAGAAAGTCCTGAGGAAATGGGCAGTCTTGTTAATTAACAGAGCTGTTTGCTATGCACTGGAGGAGACTCCTGCCATTGCTTTAAATTGCTGTTGTATGTGTTATTAGCACTGTTTTAATTACCTAAAACTAATGTTTTTCAGTAACTAGTCTAACACTTGAAACTAAGAACCATAAAAAATAGTATGAAAGAATCTTTTTACTTAGAAGGAAAGAACCATAGTCAAAAGAACCTAAATGGTAGTCATTTATACTGGTCTTCCTTTCCGTTCTTGCTACAGGCAACACCTACCTGTGCCTGGCTGTTCTGGACAGTGTGCTGTGCGTGATCTTCCTGCACGGCCGTAACAGCCCTCAGAGCTCTCCCATGAGCACGCCACGCCTGCTGAAGAGTCTGAGTTTTGAACTGCAGCCAAACAATGTAATAGAGAAGCCCATGTCTCCCATGCAGTATGCTCGATCTGGGTTGGGCACAGCTGAGCTTAATGGCAAGCTAATTGCTGCAGGTAAAATGAACACTAACAGTTCTTTTAAATAATAATTAAAAAAAAAAATTCTTGATGTGGGAGAGTCAGGAAACAACTGAAGCTGAAACTGAAGGGTCTTTGGAGAATTGGTACCATTTAACATTTTGCCTTTTCTGTTAGGTGGCTATAACAGAGAGGAGTGTTTGCGTACAGTGGAATGCTATGATCCATGGAAGGACACTTGGACTTTCATTGCACCCATGAGAACACCCAGAGCTCGGTTCCAAATGGCAGTTCTAATGGTGTGTGAAGATTAGGTGAAATGTTGGAATTATGTAAATGTAGGTGGGACAGATATTGCAAGCTTCATAAAATGGTAACAAAAGTTGATTAATTATACTTACAAGGTTAGTAGAGTGATAATGAGTTGAATCGTTGCCTACTTGTAAGTGAAACGGGAATTCATGTTTTCCATTTAGGGACAGCTGTATGTTGTGGGTGGGTCAAATGGTCACTCAGATGACTTGAGCTGTGGGGAAATGTACGAGCCAGAAATAGATGACTGGACTCCTGTTCCGGAACTGAGAACCAATCGCTGCAATGCAGGTAATTGATCTGCAGCTGATCAACAGCTTTTGTTTTTCTTTATTAATTTAATAGCTTACTTACTGTAACTTCCTGTATCAATAGGAGTATGTGCCCTGAATGGAAAACTGTACATTGTTGGTGGTTCAGATCCTTATGGCCAAAAGGGACTTAAGAACTGTGATGTGTTTGATCCCATAACAAAATCCTGGACAAGCTGTGCTCCCCTCAATATCCGTAAGTTTGCTGTGTGGCTGAGAATGATAGAATCACAGAATTGCTCGTTAGAAAAGACCTTAAAGATGAAGTCCAACCACAGCCTAACCAAATTACCCTAGCAACCCTCCTCTAAATCATGTCCCTGAGCACCACATCAAATGGTTGTTAAACACATTCAGGGATGGTGACTCAACCACCTCCCTGGGGAAGCAGGGGAAGGAGATTGTAGATTCAAAGAAGCTGAAATTTAGTTGTTTGGTTGTTGTTTGTTTTTTTGTTGTTGTTGTAGCATGCTGTTGGTGCAGGGCTTCTGTGCTGAGCTTGTAGCTTGTGGCATTTGTTTGCAGGGAGACATCAGTCTGCAGTCTGTGAGCTGGGGGGCCACCTGTACATCATTGGTGGGGCAGAGTCATGGAACTGCCTAAGCAGCGTGGAGCGCTACAATCCTGAGAACAATACCTGGACCCTCATGGCACCCATGAATGTGGCTCGGAGGGGAGCTGGAGTGGCTGTGCACAATGGTAAGCACCTGTGGGCTTAAGCAACCTCATTCACTTCATGAATTTGTGTTTGAGGAAACATTATAGGAAGAACCTGGCTATGCCTTCAATTGATTAAAAGCTATAGCCAGAAAAATAAGCAGCTGTTATTTTAGGAGCATCAGCTTCTTTTCAAAGTACCACACCACACCTTCCAGACTGCGTCTGTTTGAAATGAGATGCTGGCAATTATTTCAGAGCAAACTGCTGTAATGATCAGGAGAGCCCATCTGATCCATGTTGTGACTTCATTCTATGATTCAGATTTTGAACAAAATGGTTTCTGACAGGAAACCTCAAGCTCTTTCATTTTTGTGTGATTTCCCTTGAAAAAGGGAGGCTGTAGTCGGAAACGTAAAGGATGCTTAAAACTCCCATTTTTGTCTCCTTTGCATAGGAAAACTCTTTGTTGGAGGAGGATTTGATGGCTCTCACGCAGTGAGCTGCATGGAGATGTATGACCCTGCTAAAAATGAGTGGAAGATGATGGGAAATATGACCACTCCAAGAAGCAATGCTGGGATTACAACTGTGGCAAACACTATTTATGCAGTTGGGGGATTTGATGGCAATGAATTCCTGAACACAGTTGAAGTCTACAACCCAGAATCAAATGAATGGAGCCCCTACACAAAAATTTACAAGTTTTAAGTGAATTAAATTTCCATTTCAAATTAACAGGCTTAGTGATGTAATTGTGTTTTAGTAGAGGTACGCATGTGAATAGGGCTGGGAAGGGTGTAGATGTTGCCAGCAGCAACACAAAGCTTTTGCATATTGGATATTAATGTGCTGTACATATTTGTTTTGGAAAGAATGTTGAGATGAAGGGGTTTCTGGTGTATTTTAGAACTTTAGTTTTTCTTAAAAGACTTTGAAGATACTACAAGAGAACCTAGACTGGGCATATCATTTCAGGAGCTTTCTCCAGCATTTGTTTTTGTCACTTTGCACATTAAGTAACTTTCTTTTCTTGTAGAATGTTCTTGGGGCAGGAAGTGTAAGGATTGTGGGGGATAGTTTTCTCATTGGGCCTTGTTTTTCTTCAGTAACTGAAATGATCTGTAACAAGCCTTATTTAAACAGATATAATGGCTATTTTTTTATTAAAAAGACATGCCTGCCACTACCTTATCTTTTATGATTGTCTTTTTATAACAGTTTTTATATACTCAGCAGAGTGTTTTATCTGTTGAAATAAAAATGGCAGATAAACAGTTATTGAAACAAGGAGACAGCCTTGGAGTTGACAGAGACTGAGTGGGACAACTGATTTACCACTGTACACAAGCTTCTGAGCTTTTGCCTCTGCTACAGTATTGCAACTTAGCATGCAGAACTTTGATTAGATGTGAACGGAGTTTCTGAACATGATGTAGCTGTGACTTGACTTTCCAGTATGGGAAAATTATTTTGGCTCCAAACATTTTGAAAAAAATGCAGAGGGTGATTTCTGTACAGAAGTTTTGTTATTATGGTTGACCTAACATTTGTAAAACAAACTTTAAGTGTGGGGTTTTTCTCATTGTTTTTAAACTAATTTGAGTTGGCAATGAAAACGTATTCTTCTGACCTGATTAGTGACTGTCTTATTTTTCTAATATTACAAACTTAAGCTCTGGTAGAACACATAACTTGATTTCTTATGTGCTCATATACTGTGTTTTAGTTCACTTCCTCTTTTCATATGAATAATGTGTTGGCTTGGATGACTTTGTCTGATGTGTAGTTGCTTCACTTCTAACTCCTGGTGCCAAAACCAGCACTTACAGCTTGCTGCTGATACAAACACATTAAAGGTACCTTTCGGGAAATCCTTGCACTACAGGGTTGCTGTCTGGTGTCTTTGTGATGTTTTCTTTATAGAGACAGTTTACAGCATAAAAGCAGAAGTTTCAGGTGTTCTGAGGCATTAGGCAGACAAGGTGGCACCTGTAATCAAACCATGGGCCAAGAAGAACCAGAAGGCTAAGGGGCTGTTATTCCCTGTGCTTTCCACCACGCTGAAGGCAGTAGCACCTGGCTCAAGGAGAATGACTGTGCTTGTCCTGGGGAGATGTACCTGCTGCTAGCTGGCTCCTTGATACTCAATCAACTCAAGAAAATTGCTTCTCTTTATGTTCTGTGCAAATAGAAGTAAGGTGACAGAACAGGAGATGAGAAATCAGCCCCAGGAGTGAATTGCTGTAAGAAATTTTGTACATTTAGGCATGTCCCAAAGTGTTATTCAAATAGGTGTGGGAAATAAAGCCATGCCTATGGTGGCACTGCATTCTGAACTTACTGTTTTGACTCACATCTCTACAAGGTACGAGTACTTCCAGGCTTCAGCTACAGTTGTTCTGTTCCACACCCCACAGCACATTAGCAGAATGCTAAGGCTGTAATAGTGAAGCAGAAAACACTGAAGAGAATTATTACTTATCCCAAGTTCTAAAATGCAGTGCATTCTAACAAGTATTGTCTGAGAAAATCCAAAGTAGTTGTCATGATCAGCCTTCCTCCAAAGTTTATCAAACTTATGAGCTCTGATTGTGCGTTAAGTAAGGCAAATATAATGTGCTTAGGTTAAGTTGCTCTAATTTCCTACTTGTATAGTACAAACTATCAAGCAACTTACACAGCTGTGGGACAACAATTTCAATGAAAATATCCCCCGAAATTAATTTTGCCCTGACAAATAACTCCTAGAAAGTCACACTCTACCACAAGCTTTACTTCAGTCAGGGAGGAGGAGAACTGCATTGTTGCATTCACAGGAGTTAGGCAAACAGAATGGAGTTGATCAAGGTAACACTGTCATTGAGAATTAACTGACATTTATTGTAACAATATATTAAATTTTTTACAATAAACACTTTACAATTGCATCCAAAAGTTAATATTAAAATAAACACTTGTAGAACTTTACCATCATCTCATCTCTGTACAAATAATACATAAGAGGTGTCTTTGAAGGTCACAGCAGCATTGAAAATGGCTTTTAGAAAGTTCTGTTAACATAAAGCCGTTTTGGAGAGCAACAAACAATAGATTTAAATAGAGTTGTCACCTGAAAGCAGAGACGAGACAAATAATGTGTATAACACAGGGAAAGAGACGCTTGTGCCTTTACAAGAAAAGAGGACGAGAAGAATGGGGAATTCACCAAAAGAGCTTTTCTAGCAAGTTCCTACTGTTGACCTTCAAATATCTTTTTTTTTTTTTTCTTTTTTCTTCCCAACACTTTTAAAAAAATCCAGAAAAAGAACCAGACTTACTCATTTTTCTATATAACCATGTAATCATTAGTAATAGCTCTAACTTCCAACTTGGTATATCACAAAACTTTTATCAGCCGAGATATCTTCACTTGAAACAGGAAATGCTACTAGTCCATAGTTCATTATTTTTTTTTTTCACCCCTTCAACTCAATTATAAAACAGCACCATTGAGAAAAAAAGAAGGCAGTTTTGGCTGCTTGAATATTCCCTCCCAGCACTCCCCTGACTTCATTTGGACACCAAAGCCAAGGGGCGAGTACTGTGGTTCCAGATCTTGTTGGTGTCACAGCCACCCCCTGTTCTTTGCTTCCATGTGTGCAGATGCATGACGCTGCTTGATGCTGTGGTCCAGCTCAGCCAGCTGGCAACAGCCCACTTCTAATCTTCCTCTAAAGAAAAGGCACAAAGATGGTTGTAAGGACACAGCAGACCCCATTTTATAGATAGGAACATTTCAGTATGCTGCTTTAAAATTCAAAGGAATTCTAATGTTGCACTCTAATGCTGTCAAAAGCAGAGAATACTTAGTATCTCTGGAAATCTGAATGTTATTTTATCTTTAAAGCAAAAGACTAAGTTTATTCCAGAGATAGCTGATCATGTGCTTTCAGCTGTATGCTGAAATGAAATCTTTAAAAAGGAACAGCCTGGAGGGCACACAGGAAACATGACTTCATTTTTCTTAACACAAAACTCAGTCTTCAGCTAATACAAAACACTCATAGATGCGTATGAGCTACAAGTCAGCTCTGTACATTTCTGTCCCACAAGGCAAACAGGTCCATCCACAGATACACTGTAGACTGATTCATGGCACATGAGAACCCTGACTTCAGCCCCACAGTGCAATGATTAGCACTGTTGCTCTCACATTTGCTTGACAGCCATTATTTTTTTTATCTGCATAATCAAAAAGATAATGCCCATAAAATGTAAGAAGTGGCAGTACCTTTTTCCTTAAAGCATATATAAACACAGATTTCACTCACATAGCTTAAAACAGCCAAAATGCAAATCAGCAAAGTGGAAGAGTTGCTTTTTGACTTTTCACTTTCTACTGTAATATGCAAATATATTTATAAGAAATAATTAGTGTTGAAAGGTCAGCTCAGTTGCCTTTCTTGACAGAACATGGGATTTTACAATGGAGGCCACAATCCAAACTATTTTTCATATTTTGCATATAAACGTTTACACACAGAATAAATTTCTTGACCATGCTTACTCATTATCTAGACTTCTGATTCAAAAAATGAATCCAAACCTGATCATATAGGAAGCAGGCCAAGAGGGTGAGGTGGTGGAGTTGCCTCTTATGTGGGAAAGCACATGAAGCATATGGAGTGTTGCCTCTGGAGTGCAATCAGCAGTCCAGAAGCTTGCAGATACAGACTACAGGGCAGACTAATGCACCAACCCACTGTGTTGGGTGTTTGCCAGAGCCTGCCTGATTGGTGGAGAAAGCAGATGAGGACCTTATAGGCAGCTGGAATAAGCCTCCCAGGCCTCCCTGGGGCTGCTAGCCACTTTGACACCTTGAGGAGCAGCAGAAGCACGCTGCCCAGGGCGGTTCTGCACAGCACTGGTTGCGGAGGAGCCCATGGGCAGGTGTGTGGCTGGGCGTGATGGGACAGAAGACAGTGGGCAACAACTGAAACACAGAACTTCTACCTGAGCACAGAGCCCTGGCACAAGCTGCCTGGAGGCTGGAGAGCCACCCCTCAGGCAATATATAAGCCCACCCCAGTGCAACATCAGGTAATGTGCTCTGGGGCCCTGCTTGAGCAGGGAGGTCAGGCTAGGTCATCTCTAGATTCCTCTTCTACCTCAGCCATCCTGCAATTCTGTTGTATGTTATGGAAGCATAGAGTGATCAATAACTGCCTTACCGGTATAACTCTTGTGAAACACACTCATACAGCTCCTCAGCAGTAAATTTGATACTGTTATTTATCTAAAACAAAGAACAAAGAATTACCACAGTAATTTACCAAGTATTGCACACCAATGAAATTATGCAGCTTGTTTAACAGATATTGCTACTGTATTACGTAACAGGCTCTCCAGCTGAGACCATACATAAAAGTAAAAAAGTCACATTATGTAGCATAAAATCAATTAACACTATTATGACTACATACAATGTGACTGACAAATACTACCCCAGATCCACTGTCTAACAATTCCTGCAAAATCGCACATCTTCCATCTCTCTATAATTCTATAGCTACCAAAATACGTTCTGACTTTAATACCATGAATACAATCATTCTCACATACAGACCTGAAAAAACAGTAACTTCCTCTATGGGAGAGGACTGAAAATCTGAAATATATTTGTGTTCAGTGGAAAAAGCACATCTATCCTACTGTAAACACTTATTCATTTCCTTCTAAAATCCTTCAGCACCGAAAAATTCAAGAAAAGCTGGTAATTTCTGTTTATTGATTTTTTTTTTCTTTTTTTCTTTTTTTCTTTTTCTTCTGCCATTTGTTGCCAACACTCTCTACAGTAGAACATTCTATCTTCTAAAAATGCTTATTAGGTCAGGGTGCTTTGGTGACTTCAGCTTGCATACTTTTCTTATGAAATATTTATAACAAATGAGCTCTCCAAAAGTCACAGAGGCAACTCAAGTACTGGTACAGATTCTAATATTTTTTCTAGGCTTTTTCCAAACATGCATCTTGGTTCTAATATTTTGTAAACAAAAGCTAATCTTCAAAATTCTAGCTTAATGGAAATGAACTGTTCAGAGACCTAACCTCATAACTACTTTAAATTAAAATGAACTGCAATAGGAGTGTACCTGACAAAATGGCAAAGAAAACTTCATACCTCATTGCTTATGAGGAAGTTATACAGTGTCCAAATATCTTGGAAACTACTGTTTGGGGCCAGAACTCTGAAAAAGAAAAAGTTTTGGTTTTTTAAAGTATGTGCCAAAGGAATCCACTAAATAATTCAAAAACAGCAATCAGATATGCTTCATGAAAAAAATTAAGTTTCTTTAAACAAAAAATAAACTCTAATTTTTGAAGACTTTTTCCTCCCACTCATCCCTTTCCATTTCTCTAGCTAATGCTGTAACTCATTCTCTCCAGTATTTTGATGCACAATACCAATTTTACATTTTACATCCCATTTTTGCTGCTTCTAAGAATAACCTGTTCCACCCAATATTGAGAAGTGAAACTAGGATGTGACAGCTGGGGAGGTATTTTTCTGAAGAACCTGGTACCACATGAAATACTGATGTTTTATGCAGGCACAGAATGCACAGGGCAGCACCAGGGTCCTGTCCAGAGCCCAGTCCTTGCACGCACACTGCAGGGAGAGCTGCCCTCTGCCACACCATGAGGATGTATGCCTTTTCCACAAGGATCCAAAAATGATCCAACAGAGAAGCATTTCTCCCCCAAAAATACTTTTCCTTCATAACTGCCTTTGTATTCATAGGGAAAAACCCACAAAATGCTTATATTACACTATATGTTGCATAACACTTAGCATTTATTAGGAAATCCTGATAAAATTTTGCCTTATGTTAGATTCTAAGTAAATAAATAAAGAAAATTATTTAAGTTTAAAGAAAATTATTTGGGAAACTCTTTACTTTCCTGGTCCCCAACTCTGCAGGCAGCATTCAGTGATTATCAGAGAAAGCCAACGATGTATCTATTTAAATCCCTGAATTCTGACATCAATTAGGATGCTTCAGACCCAACACAGGTTTCACAGAATACATACTTCAGGCTCTGAACAGGCAACCCATACCACTCCTGCCAACCCCATGTGAGGACACCGGGTGCGAGAGCATGCTTATTTTGGTACTGGTGCCAAAATATACAAGCAAGCTGCTCACAGCATCGGCTCCTTCACTGTATGTCCCCAGGCCCCAGCTGGATGTACAAGCCAGCCATGTTCCCAGTGCTCTGAAAAAAAATCCAAGTAAAGTGTGTTAATAAGCAAATAAATAACAATGTTAAATCCTGCAGTGGACTTTATAGAGGTAGTCTGGAGTGTAACAATAGTTCCTCCTGTGCTTATAACACATAAGAAGATGCCTAACATTTGGCTTAAAGCTCTACAATATCTTCAAATGAAAGGTAATTGTTTTAAGGATCAAACATTACAGTACATGAAATTCAGAAAACAATTTGGTGAGAGAAAAGCCAACACACAAACTTCCCCCACAAATCCTTAACAGGTCAACATTCATATGCCTATTGCTGTTTTCAACTGAACAGCAGCTAGAATACACACTCCGGGCTTGGAACACACGGGCAGGGATTTTACACTACAGATGCTGTTTTAAATCCCTTCACATTCTTTCCATCTTTGGTAGCTGCCATGGTATGGAAAACAGAAACTTTATAAGAGATGTACATTTGAAAATCTGGACGTTTTCATACACACTTACTCTGCACCTATTTAACCACAGCTGCTGCTTCTCTCCCAACATTACATCAAAAGTACTTCAGAAGCAAACCCACGGACACCCTTTGCCTTCCCAATCTGTGCAGAACCAAACTACAAATGTCCCTCTGTCACACACTGCAACATTTAATTACTCCAAACACTCCGTTCTGAATTAAGTGTTGGCAAGGTTGGAACTCCATTAAAATGCAATTTGTCCTGGCATCAAGCTGTAGTATGGGTCTGTGCAGCTTTCTGAATAAATGAGGTACAAGAGCATCCTACACAAAGATACTAAATGCCAAATGGGTGCCAGCTACAAAGTGGGATCTAACTATTGCTTTTGGAGCTGAGGAGAGGAAGGCGAGAACCAGACTTAACAGTCTGTACCTCAGAAGCAACAGGGCTTTCCTCCCCACTTGAGATGTCTGCTTCCCTACTGGCAACAGGCAGATGGCAGAACAAATGCACACATAAGTATGATATTAAGAACGGACAGGAAACAGCTCACGACAGGACTTGGCCTGGGAATAAAGCAAAGTCTATTTGGAAAGGATTGGAAAATTTACTTTGAGAGAATAAGAAAAATGTAACCTGGCAGGGAAAGCAGGTCAGCCTGCCAGCCACTCACAGACACTGAAATCATGGGCAATAATATGTAAGGCATACAGACACAAAGCCATACCAGAATGTGTGGCAGTTGCTTTCAAAATTCAGCCAAATTTTTTGCAGCCTGGCTTTTGTCACTCCAAACATTCCTCTCTCAGGGACCTGTACAGTGGCCTGTGCTGTTCAGCTAATGAGGCTGTCTGATTGTGGTAACCTGCCTGATGAACTCCAGGGCTCAGCCATGAGGGTAAGTAACTTCATTGTAGAAAAGTAAACTTTTGAACATGGATATCCAACCTTTTGTCTTACCTAGGCTACAATGAGTGAAGAGGAATTGCCTTGGGCAGCATTTAAGATATATAGTACAGTAAATGTTTATAACATAATGTACTTTTATGCTTTAATAAAAGAATATATAAAAAGAGAGCCCACAGAACACGTGGGCTATTTTACATTGTTTTTGTGAAACTAATGCATCAGTCTGGTTGAATGGAAGGGGTCACCATTGTCAGTAAGTTCTTGAGGTGTTTGTCTGAAATTTTGATGAACTTTTACTCCTTATGTAATTCATCTTTGACAATAATTGTTTACAAACACACATGCTACCAAAAAATGATGACATGAATCACGTGTGACAGTGAACTGCGGGATATTTTTCTCTGTTAAGAGAGGTCTTATAAAAGCCTATGTTGTGGTTCAGTAGTGGGACAGAATTTTTTTTCTTCACAGTGCCTGGTATGATACTATGTTTTGGTTTTAGGAAAAAAAAAAAAACACTGATGTCTATAGTTACTACTAAGCAGTGCAGCACAGAGCCAAGACTGTTCCAGTTTCTTATCTCATACTAACAAGAGTGCTGGAAGGGGACAAATTAGGATGCCTGACTACTGGCCAGAGGGATATTCCATATCATATGACATATGTGGAAAGGGTTTTGAGGGGGCTGGGAGTTCTTTCACTCGCTGGGGGCTAGCTGGGCATTGGTCAGTGGGTGGTGAGCAATTGCACATGCATCACTATTTATACACATCCAGAACTATTACCCTGTTCCTTTTCTCTTTACTTTTATCTCAGTCCACAAGTTCTATTTTTATTTTTCCCACAGTTCTCTTCTCCATTCCACTAGAAATGGGAGGAGTGAGCAAATGACTGCGTGGAGCTTAGCTACGTCCAGGTTAAACCACAACAGTCTAGTAGAGAGATATGATCAGATCTGAATATCTGACTGCTACTCCATACACTGCATTTGAAAACTGGCAAGTAATATTTTTATGTCAACTGAAAATGGAGTCACAAATATATATTTTAAATGATTTTTCTTTGGCACTCTTGAAATCTCAAATTCTTACAAAAACAGAAAGCAAGGCTGCATATTCTTCACTGTTCACAGGACCGTCTTTAGCTAGTGTATCAAAATACAGGAAATTGTTTGCCATAACTTGAGTTAGCACTCGACTACATCCTCCCCATGCCCTTGATTCAGTTAAGACAGTGGAAACTGCACACTGATGTGTGGTCTCTGCTGAGCAACGGGTGCCTGCCCAGGGCCAGGCCAGGCTGCTTGGTGGGAAGAGCTGCTGACATGATGATGCAAGGCAAGAAGTGGCTGCAGTAGGGCCTGGGCTAAACCGCATACAGTCAACCAATGGGACATGCCTGGCTTAACCCATTAAGGCTTTGGTTAACTTCAATGCCATTAGATTGGAAAAACAAAAAGGAATTACAAATGGAAAAACAAAACTTCTGTGCCACCTAAAATTTTGGTAACTTAGCAATTCCTCATTACACTGCTAACATAAGGGACAATAAGAAATTTAACAGCTTTTCGTTAGTCGTCAAGAATGGTTTCACATAAATTAATAATAATAACAAAAACAACAAACAGCTAGTGCTAGGTAAGACCAGTATTTTTTTAACTGGGATTTTCTATCTGTTTTACTTCCAAAAGGAGACAGCATAAGGGGAAAGACTGAAAGTAGTTAACATAGAGACATTCTGACGAAAATAACTAGATATCTTAGCAGACTCAGGGAAGAAACAGTTTCCTAAATTTCCTAAGTAGTGATCAAGAACAAGACACCTCAATTCCCCAAGAAAGGCCAGGGAAACAGTTTCTCTGCATCTGCTGAACTGTTTTCAAATCAACAGGACTGTTTTTATGTTAGTTAACTGCAAAACATCCAACTCAGAGATAAGATCAGATACAGTAACACTTTACCGCATTACTGAAGAGATCTCTAAAAAACTATACTTTAAAATTAAAAAGGTTCAGATGAGAAATTAATAAACCAGTGCTCTCCAAACAAGTAAACATATTAGAAATTCCACTTAGGTACTACATAATTAAGGCCACTTACTGAAGTAAGTAACAGATATTTGCATATCTTACATTGTATTCGTATAAACACCTGAGTACTGTATCTAAAAGTATTTGCTGTAAGCCATTTTTTGTGAGCATTTCTGAAGTTGGCACATGAGCAAACTATTTTTTTTTTTAACGTAGAGCTTATAAAAAGAACAACAACCAACCAGAAAGATCTACATAAATTCACAGAAGAGTAAACACACTTCTGATGTTGAAAAGCATTTCATATCTAAATGCAACTTGGTCAGAAACCACAAAAGCAGTAAGGTTCCATGTAAAATTCCCTAATGGGGCATGCAGTCCCTCGAATCAGAAGTTACACTCAGTCAAGTGACACTGCTGGTTTACATAAACACCTTCAGACACACTTAAACTCTGCTGATAAAGCTTTCAAAAGGTTAAGAAAGCTGTCTGTTTCTAGTATTCCAATCATTATGTTAAGGGGAAGATCAGTAAGACATAAAACGATATTTCAGAAGACTAGTCATAACAAGCTGCAAGCACTTCCAGTCTTCTACTGGCACACACTTTGTGTGTGAAAAGTTAAACATATCCTCAATGCATAAAGAGGAGGGAAGCGATACAGCTTCAATACATACGTATCTTCCAGTATGCACACCCCCAGCAACCTTTTCTTGTGACTCATTCTGCATTTCTTAGAACAAAATTCCCAAAGAACTGATATCTGTGATAAACACTTAAACTTTTCTACTCTCCAAACATGAAGGGCCTAAATACCTTCCAGTGGAATCAGCAGGAAAACTTTTAAAAGTGACTGAAAACTTGGCACAAACTTGGAAACCCTGAGTTGCATAAATTCTTCTGTTGCCTCAAAGAATTTCTTGAAAACTAAGAAAATATTTCCAGGATCAGGACCCACAACAGGCCCCTCTGTAAGCTAGTTCCAATACCTAACACAATTACCACACAATGCACAATACCAAGCATAAACCAGCACTGAAAACATGCAGAAATACTACCCAATGCAATTAAAAATGATTTATATATTTTAGTTATATAAAATGACTTACAGACCTATGCCACTGCTTTGGAATAAATGAAGGATGTGCCACAGGGTTATCCCTAGATATAAGTCAGTGACATGGCAGCAGAGGCCCCGGGAAGAAAAAGAGGAAGAGTTTTGTCAAGCAACCAGGCTGGCCCCAGGCCACACGCTCTGGGAAAGGGGGAAGGGCAGAGAGCGTGCAGACAGCTTTAACAGAGAGAAAACAATCTGAGGAAGAACGGGAATTTACTAAACATAACCAAATCAAACAAAACAAGAGAGACAAGAGTATCCAAAGTATGAGGCAAACCACAACAGCGTGAGGGAAGCATGTGCTTTTCTTTGTGCCAAACCACAACAGGATGCCAACAGATTTTTCTTTCTACTCTTCCTGCATTTGTCATTTTATAAATAACTTTGTACATTTCCTTTAAAACATCCAGAGAAACACTCAGGTAATCTCCAAAAATGCTGAGAGCAATAGATTTTTGATACTGCTGCACATCTAACAAACATTTCATGGCTTCACAAGTACACATACAAACTTTGGAGACTTAATATTTGTTGTTAATCCATGTAATACATGTGAGCATGTATTAGAGATACATGAGATAGAGACCTGAAGTGGAAGGGAGCCATTTTATGCTCACTTTTTAAGTAGTAAATCTCAAGAAGTTACTGATACAACAAGAGCTTCCAGGATCCGCTACATTTGAGAGAAAGCTAGGAAGTAATGTTTTGTTTACACGGAGACACGTTACATAGAGATGCTAGCCATACTAGTTATTGCCTTTATTGTAATGCTGAAGTACTGTCCAACACTTATGACATGCATCACACCGCCATGTAATTTCTATTCTGCTGTTAATGTAATTATAGGAAGAAACAAAGAAAAATCTGTATTGCACGACAAAAGTCTCAAAGGCAGGGTAAGATGCACAGAGCTATTCCCTAGAAACAGCTGCTTGTTTGTTTTTTTATAATATTTGTATTTGTCACAAGCATGTTCAAGTCAGGAGGTCTGAATAGACATAGTAGTGTTGCAGAATATATTTGTTGATGAGGAACTGCATAGTTACTTATCACAAGAAGAGTGACTGTGCTTTTCTGTTTTTAACAAGCACAAAACCTGGACTTCTAATGCATTTGCACTTTCAACACAACTTATTTTTAAACATTCCAAACATTCACAAAAGTTTTTTTCTTATTTGTTTTAGATAGCAAGGAATAGAAGCTACCATGATTTATCACTAAGCCTGTACTGCCTCCAAATTCGCAAGTTAAAACCTTTTCACTACTTTTTCTCCATTTGCTTCATTTTCTGTAATCACACCAATCACTGTGGGGTACTATTTAAAAATGAAAATAAAAAAAAAAACAAAAAAACAACACATTAAGTGCAGTCTTAGAAAGGCTGAGGTAAAATGAACCCTCTCACTTTCGCAAACTTCACAATTTTTGTTTTGATACTCTGTTATAAATATGTATGTAACTACCATGACCTAAAAGCACAGCTTCTGACTCTTGCTGGAAAACCTACTCAGAAAACTCAAAGATTAAAACAGATTATGCACTGTATGGCTTTTGAATTTCTTGCCCCACGACGCCACCTACTGCAACTCTACAGAACAAACTCAGAGCAAGCTTTTCAAAATTTTTTAAGAAAACTACTTTTATTTACAGAATTAATAAGTGTACAGTAGTAGAAAAGAAAAAGATTACTTAAAATTACTTCATAAACATTACTGAGTCTCAGTGTAATCATGTGGAATAAAAAACAGATTCCTCATTTCAACAAATTTAAAGGATCTAAATCATGTTTGCCTCAAGTATTTTTCTAATCAAAATGCACATTTTCTGAAAAACAGATTTCTCTGACATAATGACAGATCTTATTATTTTAAAGAGTTCTTCCACAATGGGAAATATAGAAGATAGGTCACTTCCAGTAAGAGAAAAAAAAACAACAAAAACTACCAAAACAACAAAGTGTTAAAAACACATCTGTAATACAAAAATAATGGTCTCAAAGCATGATGTTCACATTAAATCTCATCCACCACACACATAAATTGATACCAAAGGGTTTCTTGCAAGAACATTAGGACAGGCCTGAAAAGAACTAAGTTGAGGACTAAGATGTGCTACTAAGACAATTTCTTAAGAGAAAAACAAACACTGACTCTACTAACATCTAATCAGAAATGTGCGTACTACTGCAAACATCAGAAAGGAAAATAAACTTATTACCACCAAGCTTCTCTAATTCAGACATCTATGTGTATTTTCCTGTTTCCACTTTCATAACATGTAGACACTTTATCTTTCAAGGAATATAAATATTTCTCAGAATAGTTTTGTTCCATATTGCTGTATTGTACAGACAATGTCAGAACTACTACTTAGGCCTCATGTCTATGTGAATACACTACTTCATTCTTTGTATGCTTGTACCTCAATGCTCATTTCAGACTTGCAGAATGTGTATTTTACTGAAAGATTTTAATTAAAGAAACATTCTTTTGGCCATAATTAAAAACAAAAGGCAACAAACTTTTCACACAGTGAAAAGTAAAGCAAATATCTGCATGATTCTCTCATCATTTTAATTGGAGGGGAAAAAAAAAACAAAAAAATACTCTTGCAATTTCTGAGAAAGAAGATCTCAAGTCCCAAGTGACAAAGCTTTACATCTCTGCTACAGACTCTCTAAGTGCAGAAAAGCTCAGACTTCACACTATAAAAAGGAGATAACTGTACTTCCACTCCAGACAGTCATGATGTGATAATTAACATCTTACAGGGAACACTGTAAAAAGCACTGCTAAGTACTGATAATGAAAGTTCAGAAGTTCGCTACTCCCTAATTTAAGAGCAGATTAAAAAAAAACTTCTTGGAAAAAAAAAAAAAATGCTTTTTGGATGATCCCTAGTAAAGGTGTTACCTACAACAGGTAAGTATACGTCAATGCTTACTTAAAAGGTAGATTGTTGACATACCAATTGCTTGGATGCAATTTGATAGTCATCTGATCTACGTGCACTGGCAGCATGCAAAGAAAAGCGTGAGACATATGATTTGAGAAAACTATTTCCAGCCTCTCTGATTCACAGCTTATGGATGCCCACAGCAGCATCTGTAACTTCAATCATAATTACAAATCAGTTCCTATAAACACCCTTTGCAGTATATACACAGGAAACGGAGAGAGCTGCAGAGTCAAGAGAACTTAAAGCATTCTTCTGTAGCTGTTCCTGCTGGTGACTAAACTGCTATGAAATGAGGACTATGTGGAGACTACACAAGAAATACCTTAATCCTCCTGCAGCTCCATATTTATTATTCAGCGCACGCACACACACACCCAAAAAAACAAACAACAACAACAACAAAAAAAACAAAACCAAAAAAAACAAAAAAACAAAAAAAAAGGGAGGAAGAAGGAACAGAGAGGGAAAACTATCCTGCCAAAACAGAGTTCAGCTGATTATCACTGCAGCAGCAGCAGCAGCAGTTTTGGCTCATTAAGAATACTCTAGTATTAAGTAACAATGAAATCTCAAAATCCCATTTCAACATTAGAAATATACTCAATTCTAGCAGGCCTCACATTTGAATGTTCTGAATTACTCTCAGTTCTTGCCACCAGAGCTAATGCAGCATTTACTTTAAGCACATCACAGTTGCTGTAACACTATAAGCAACTGTGTGTGTGCCGCTTGCAACACCGGAGGCCCGGGTTCGAATCCCCCCTGTGGTGCAAGTGGTAGAATAGTCGCTCTACTACACAGAAGGCTTGAAACCCAGGAGTTGGACTTGATGATCTCTAAGGTCCCTTCCAACTCACACGATACTGTGATACTGTGATACTGTGATACGGTGTAATTGCCAGTGGCTTGTCATCAAAATACTGGAAAACAAGTTCCAAGCCATAAAAGAAAAAATCCACTACAAGAAATCTGGTTGTCTATCGAGAGTTAATTGTTCTTTCCTTACCAATAAATAGCTCTAGATAAATACTGAGATGTTACTGAAAATTATGAAACTAAGCATGCACATTTAAATTCTAGTTTGGCACCAATAGTTAAGTGACTTTTACAACTACATGACTTACTCTCACTAGATCTTATGACTAGCTGAAATTCTTACCTACAAATTCCTTCAAGAATGCAATTCACAGCTGCTAACAGTTTTTGCAGTCCTGAAAAAGCCTCTTGAAATGAAGACTTTGCAATTACTGTGTTGGACTCTAACTTCTGGAAAATTTCAAGCCTAATATTACAAAAACAAGGATGAAACAAAGAAAAATAGTTAATAAAAATCCTTTAAATTCACCGTCGTTTGTATGCACTGCATTTTGACTATTATTAATAAAACAAGGCCAAATGTCAATCTATACTATAACCATGTCAGGTAAAGTTGCCTAAGAATAAATACTAAGACAACTATGCCCTACTTCTCTGCTTAAAATTTTCTTGGCAACTCTCTAACTGACTTTTACTTAAACAGATTTATCATTAAACTTTACTTAACAATGAAAACATCTCTTCATATGTAACTTGAGCAGAACTCAGCAAACCTCCCAGAAGAGGATGTTTAGGCTGAAGAAGCAAAATAAACTGCTTTCTATGTACTTCTTCAAGCTTCTTTGTTTTCCATATTTAGTAGAACAGGATCGACACTTTTCCTTCAGTGGTTGCAATGGGCCCACAAGCTGCATTGCACTCAAGAAGAATAAACTCCACAGCATATATTCAGATTTTTTTAAATAACATGCAAAAAAAAGCATAGTGTTTCAATGATTTTTCAAGCAGTGTTCAAAAATAACAAAAACAGTGGCAAAACTTCTATATGGAGGGGCTTTTCTTTCATGCAATTTTGAGTTTACATGAGAAATGAAATTAATAAGTGGACTCTGCATTTGTGTACTTCACCTTTAAGGTGAAGAAATTTGCTTAAAAGAAAAACTATTTCCAATCAACTAAGGTTTAAAAAATAATTAAAAAAAAAAAAAAAAAAAAAGGCTAGTACATTTCCGTGGGGCCTGAAAAGGAAATCACCAAAGGAAAACATCGAGCTTGAATGCCTCTTTTTATGGGATAAGATTAAATTTTCATGGATGTCTCCCATTTGTGCATCTTATGAGGTCTTCAACACTATTCTCTTAAGTTACTCATTCTAAACACTGCCCCGTCCTTGGAGGTGTTCAAGACCAGGTTGGACGGGGCTCTGGGCAACCTGATCTAGTAAAGACGTATGTTTGGTGGCCCTGCTAGGCAGGGGGGTTGGAACCACATGATCCTTGAGGTCCCTTCCAACCCGGGTCATTCTGTGATTCTGTAAACACTGTCAGGAAAAGGAACAGCAGGCTATACAGATCAGTGACTGCATCTGTATAACAATTCTTTTTCTCCTCACTTCACAACTGACAAGCTGTGTGATGCTCTCATAAATCTCAATTAATTACTAATAGCTTCTTCTCTAAAATGAGAAAAACCAAGCAGTTCCTATGGTATTTTTGAATGGAAATCATGTGAAGTTACGTTTAACTTCAAAATTTCTTTAGTATACCATACCTGTACAAATTCATCTTATTCCATACACCTTCAAGGACTGACCAGATCTCCTGGTGCCTGTTTTCTTGAGCAACGTGTATGCTTGCAGGTAGCCTTTTTTCTTCACAGTTTTGAAGATTTGGCATTGTTGCTTCCATCCTTTCGCATGGAGAACTTTTTGAAAGAACCGTGATGTCTTCAGATAAATTCTGCTCACTGTCTGACTTTACCTTATAAAAGTTTAGCAAGCAAATACTGAATGTATTTAATTTACTTAAGGAAACTTGAAAACTTTTAACTGCTTTAGGTTGCTTTTGTTGTTGTTCTTGTTGTAAAGGTGATGCTCAAAAAAGCAAGGCATATCTTTTCAAATTTTAACAATCCTTATAGTCTCTGTATCTAACACACCTCTCAGTCATTTACCAAGGCTATCTTCTATAACTGTAGACCACGAAACTGAAGCAAAGGTTAAATCCTACATGAAGGCTTCACAGATAAGTTAAAATAAACTACAACATTCTCTTACTTGCACATGGAAAGACAACACTGCTCTGCCTCCCATGGATGATGGCACACTCCTCTGGAATTGCATAAAGTACTCATATATCAGCAGCAAATTAACACAGGAAATATATCCAGGTTAAACTGATGTGACACAACTCTGTAAAATGACATTCCCTTGTGAAGTCAGAAGTCAGATAAGGCCAGGAGGAAACAAGTTTTCAGACAGAAAGCTTCCTTCTTAACATGGCACTGATCACAGAACAGTGGTTAACTGCAACACACGCAGAATTTAAGAGTGCAGCAGAGAACCAAGACTTGCAAGCACAAGACACTGGATCATCCTTCCCCTCCTTGATCATCTTCCTTTCTCTTTCAGCCTTTTCCAAAAGTTAAAATAGCTTTTTACAAGTATTCTGACCTGTACTCTTTTTCCTTGTGAAAAAAGATTTCATGTCACCCAGGGTCACTATTCCGTTTTTATGCCATTACACTTAGAACTAACAATCATCACAAACCAAGACACTGGAATTTCTTCCACAGTACTCAGAGATGAACTGCATACTTTTCAGAGCACAAAAGGTATCAGAACACTCTCTACTAACTACCACAAAGCACATGGAATAAAAAAAAGTCCTTTCTACATATGTAGTACTACAGGAATACAGCTATTGAGACAAAGAAAGATGAAATGATGTGTCCAGGAATAATAAATACAGGATCAGTATAAAAAGTATATCCTTAACTTTAATCCCTAAGGCCATTTTTAACAGTTACAAACGCAATATAAAACTAAGTTGTTTTTCCTGGAGGCAACTGGGTAATGTTTCTGAGTCACATTCCAAATGCTAACACATTTATATTAGATAAAAAAGTCTACCAAGCATACGTGTAGTGATATATATTTGCTACCGGAAAAGAGAAGTTAAATTTGGATGTTTATTAATCTAGAAAACAACCTAGCAATGTTTTCTGCAATAATTTTTTAAAATTCTGTGAATAATTTAAAAATGCAAGCCAAGTTTATAATACAAACACAGAGTAACTTCCAGAACAGATTAGGTGAATGAATATTGAAACACCTCTTACCTCTATAAGCATTTGGCATAGCTTATTCACCTTCTCAAAAGCCCGGGGCAATACTCCATCATAGTCAGACCTCAAACTGAAAGCATGCAATAATTTCTTGGTTTCCTGAAGCAAGATAACAGTTGTTGTGGTGTCTAGCGCCTTACCTGACATTTAGATATTAACATGGAAATTGAAAAAATATATGATTAGAAGTTAAGCATTGTTAGTCTTAGGAGGCAATTTTAATACTCAAATACCTGAATTAACTAAGGTGCATATAAGGCCTTGAAAAATGATTCAGAAACATCAGATAAAGCAGCCTCAAGAGAAATACAAACAACTGGGTGTAGGGCTAAGACTTCTGCATCTTAACTAAGTCTTCCCAACTATCCACAATCTGGCAAGAGGCTCAAGTGGTATACCTAACATAATACTGTGTAACAGCAATATCCCAGAGGGTCTGTATCTGTTAAACTCCGGTTCTTAAACTCTAAATACATACACTAAATAAATACATTTATACTAAATAAGTACACTTTACTCCTCCACAAATTATTTATCAAATGCAGATCATTTGGCAACAAAGAATGACTGGATGTTGTGTTGAGGGACATGGTTTAGTGGGAGCTATTGGTAATAGGTGAACGGTTGGACTGGATGATCTTTTAGGTCTTTTCCAACCTTGGTGATTCTATGATAAAACACAGAGGGAAACGAATGGAAGATTATCTGCTTCTTAAAAATAGTCGAAAGACTTCAGTGACCATTACTATAAACATTCTTTAAAATGTTTTTCCATTGATTTTGGTTCTACATTACTGTTTAATCACATAGAGTAAGTGCCCAGCCAAGACTCTAATTCTTTAACTGAAAATTAACTTTCTTAGAGATTCTCACCTGTACAAAAGTGATTATAGATAAATTCAACAGTTGCAAGTAAGCTCCTTGGCACAACATAACCAAAAACAGCCACCCAATGTTTTTTGTAACACTGTAGTAGGTTTGCTAATGTCCATGGTGGCTTCAAATATAGTATCTGAAAGATAACACGTTTCAAAAGTCAAACAAACGAGTCCAGCCCTATTCTTCAATAACATTATTTGTACTTGCTGAATCAGAATTCCAATGATTCCTCAGAAATAAAGCTACACTCAGATTTAAAAAACCAAAGTTACTATTTAAAAATTTTGATTAAGCAACATCATTGGATAGGCAAAAACGTCCATGAAGAAGTATCCAGTGTGCAAAAATAACCTTTCAACATTTGCATCATTTTTTATTTTCCTTTTCTCAAATACTCAAATCACCCTTGAGTAATCTCTTAATGCATTCATATGTACAAAAGCCAGAACAACAGTAAATATGCCATTGATTATCTGCAACTATTAAAAAGAATAAACAGACTTTTCATAGCTGTGTCTATTATATTACAATTAAATTGTATATATATATATATACACATCTATATACACACACACACACATATAGATTTTATACATATATATGTGTGTGTGTGTGTGTGTGTATATATATATATATATATATATGGAGAGAGAGAGAGAGAATTGTTTGAAAATATGTCACACCTGAGTACTTATTTTATGCTAACAGTATTTTTGAAAAAGTGAGTGCTTGGAGGTTAACATCCCTATAATTCTGTATCTGCAATGTAATGTGTGAATAACTACATTCACATGGTATATAAAAACACTCTGATAGGAGACAAATGCTTTCAACAAGTGTAACATTGCATAAAATATTATATATCATATAAATTATATTAAAAGTAATTGAATGTTTTATTGAAGGATATATTTTATAATGCAGTGATTTAACCACACTTAGAAAAGTCTAAGTGTAATGAAATTAATACAAAGAGTTTGGAAAATTCACACTGCATAGCCACATAGCCAGAATTTCTACTACCACATTACTACTACTGCAGGAATTACTGGTCAAATAGAATAACCTTGTTATAAAATGAAATTCTAAAATCAAATATTCATGTTAAGCAAACTGTTATGTTAATAAATTACACGACTTAGCTGTTTAGTTTAGCACAGGTACTGAAATCACAGAAGGATTAAACCTGTTAATACTTGAAATATAAAAAAAGGTGACATATGAAACTACCTCCATCCACAGGTTTCCAAATGCAATTTTCATTTCAGTCTCCAAAATACAAGATAAAGCTTCTCCTAAGTTCCTTTCAAGATCTAGAATTATATTCAGAAATTGAGAATTAAGATGAGCACCACCTCTTTCTATTTTCTGGAAAGTAAGATGAACATCACTTTCTTTCGTTTCCTGGAATTCTGTATCTGTAAAGACAATGGGAATAAAATATACTAATTGCAACAGCTTCTATAGCAAATATAGTGCACAAATCACTTGTTCCCATAAATAAAAGACAGAACGCACTTTATGTTACAAAGCAGATAAGGTACATGTAATCACTTGTACTATGGATATTTTTTGAAAATCTAATTTCCCCAGAGTATTGTTTATTTGTGATACCACTCTCCACTTATTTTTTATTAAATATCTTAAATTATATACAGGCAGTGGGGTTATTAGCAAGTATGAGTAGATCACTTCTTGCTATATTTGCATCTTTTGAAACATTAACAAGTAACCCAAAAATCTAGCCCTACTGTTTGGGATTCACATTAAGCTAATAATAGAAAATGTAAAGGTATGTCCTCAGTATACAAGGTTTTACAACTACGCAAGAATAGGACCCGAAGTGGTTCAACTGGAAACATTGGTTGCCAGTCCTGTAACATAGGACATAGTTTAAATGACTATGAACAAAGGTAATTCATGCTGTGTTTTGTTTTGTTTTTCTATAAAATGAAAATGTATCATGTGAATTTCCTCACATCGTAAGAGACAGATGTTTTAATAAAGGTCTCAAACTTTCAGGGAGCTGTTTACCTTTGAAAACAGAAAACCTATCCAAAACAAAACAGCAGTACTAAGGATTCAAACCCTATAAAAATTGAGGCTACAGTAACTACTTTCTCTCTCCTAAACTGATTACTAAGTCTCAAAAGCCAGTCTATGTTTACACACACATTAAACAAACTTACCACATTTCAACTGCTGCAGTTCAAGGCAGTTCTGATGCTTGTTTACACTCAGGTTCAGTAGAGCTATAACCAAATCCACTTTACAGAGTGCCTTGACCTCACACACAATGGCTTTATTGCATAAATTTTTGTCATCTCTAGGAAAAGAGAATTCATTTTTTACATAAAACCAACAGTACCTCATATTAAGTAATACATTATACATTATTAATGTAATAATACATTATTATATTACTATTATGAATAATAATTATTATATCATTATTATTATATTGTATTATAATACATTATTATATTAAGTAATACATTACACTGAAAGATTTGAATCTTGTAAGCTTATTTTGTAAGCTTCAGTATATAACAAAGTATACCTTCATAAGAGATTAAAATCAGTTAAAATAAAGCAGAAAATTAACTGAACTAGCTACTCTGAAAAAGCCTGCTTTAAGAAAAGCAAGACCTTAAGTACTGCAGTATTAATGCTCAGCTGCTATGATCTTAGAATGCAAACAAGACTATGATTTCAAGACATTCATATCTTATCAGACTGATATAACATAGCCTTGTTTTCCATATTTATATCTTTCTGCTGGCTGAATTACGTTCACAGACACCACCCTGAGGCATTACAAACTTGGGCTCTAGTACTCTCTCACAAATTCCCATTGCCCATACTGATAGAGACATTTTCAGATGAAAAGCACTTTGCAGTCACCAACAAGACCTTCTGTTCTTTACTCAGAGAAATCTAAAAGTTGAGAGAGCTGGCACTCTTCAGCCTGGAGAAGGCTCTGAGGGGATCTTATAGTAGCCTTCCAGTACCTGAAGAGGCCTACAGGAAAGCTAGGGAGGGACTTTTTAAAAGTGTGTGTATCAACAAAATGAAGGAAAATGGCTTTAAACTGGAAGAGAGTAGATTTAGACTAGGTTTTAGGAATAAATTCTTTACTATGGGGGTGGTGAGACACCAGAATATGTTGCCTAGGGAGGTTGTGGATGCCCTCTCCCTGGAGGCATTCAAGGCCAGGCTATAGAGGGCTGTGAGCAATCTGGTCTGGTGGGAGGCATCCTTGCCTATAGCAGGGGGCTGGAACAAGATGGTCTTAAAGGTCCCTTCCAACCCCAACCATTCCATGATTCTATGAAATACTGTTTTCATCATCAACCCAGTCTAACACATCAACTTACACAAACCAACCTATACTTAGGTAATCAACTTTATGTCCTGAAACATACCAAACTGTTTATGGTCTAGGAATATTAGTCTTTTAAAAAACTGTTACCATCACAGAACAAGCGCAGAAGTCAATCTGTCTCCCTCTTTTCTCTTTCTAAGATTAATTGCAGTGCTGTTTATCATCCTCCCCAACCAGAGGCAAACCCACCTGGGCAGCTATCTGTATCTCAGTCATTAATAAAAATACATTTTTTAATCTCATAATTCCAATATATTTGTTACAAATTGGAGTAGAACTTGAAAAAGTTATTCTTCCAAGTTTTAAAATTGAATAAACTTCAGGCCTTGTGCACTTGAAGGCAATTACTGCTACAATCTTTGTGTTTTATTGTACTCTTCTACAACAGCTTCTAAGGGAGTAATTGCTCCTCAAAATCTCATTTCAGTAACAGAACTTTATTTTAAAATATGATTTCAAAATGCTGTACCTGGCATAAAACTACCTAAAATATCATAAGAGATCTAGAAACACACAGGAACTCACGTGCACAGTATAACAACAGCTTGAGGAAAGAGGCTCTGGTACTGCAGACAACATTGTAAAACACGATCATCATTGTTTTCATCACTCAGGCCATCTGCAAATTTAGTTAAAATAGTGCTGACGTGTTCAGAATTAACTAAGCAAGCATAAGAAATAGTTCACTGCAGTCACAGTACTATTTTTAAATGCAGAATTCCTCAGACAAGGTCAGAGAAGCATATTCAAAGCATAAATCTAAGCTTTGAATTCTACTACTCCTACTACTCCTCTCAAGAACACCACCATTTTGGCAGAGAACTTCCAGTGAGCCCTGCACGAACTTCTGAGTATGTCAGATTCTATGACAATGGACTCAAAACCAAAAGCATAAAACAAATCCTTAGCTTGTAGATTAAAAGAAAAAAATAACCAGATAAATTTTCATTAAGTAATTATTCATTGAGCAACTTAATAGATGCAGTTTAAAGTGAGAAATAACCAATAAAACAATATTGAACATTTGCATACTATAGCCACAGGATATGCTCTGAAGACTCTTGTAAACAATTAGCATGTTTTAATTAGCAAACTGCAAAGTCAGAGTGAAGACCACATTAAACTACAGATTTAGTGCTAAAGTTCATACAAGGATTAAGTAACACAAACCAAACTGACTGCATTTCTTACACATTTTTTGTGAAGCAAGTTGCATGGATTGCCCCCACAGTCTGGAATCTTGATTTTTGAGACACTTGTAGATGAACTGGACTGCAGGAATAGCTTTCTGTCTAACATGCAGTAACATTTTCCCCTTCTTCAAGTTGTCCAACTCTTGTAAAACAACCCAGGGAATTATCAAGGCAAGTTTGCCAACCCCTAGAATGAAAAAAAGGCCAAAAAAAAAAAAAAAAAAAAAAAAAGACATTCTGCAAGGGCAATTGAAATCCCACAGTTAAATTTTATTTCAAACACTTTATATAAGCTCAGACTTTTTTTCTTTTTTTTTTTTTAAATCAAGAAAATATATTGACAGCAGCGAGTAGCAATATTAGAAAACATTTATAGTGACCAACGTCCTGTCACACACTGCAATACTTCAGAGCAAAGTAAAAGCAGCTGAAAAGAACGGGCTGAAAATACTGGAGGAACCACAGCCGCCACTGTGCAAAAAAAACCATTAAATGAAAGGAGCAGTGGGTTGTGTTAATCACCAACTAACATTCTTAAGCAAGGAACAGGAAGAATAGCTATTGGACTGTGGTTTCATTTGTATCTAAGTATGGTTTGAACTTCAAAACTATCACAAATGTATTATAAACTGAATACATTATAAATATTATAAATGGAATACATGGTAACTCAGAGATTTCATAACTGCTTTCTTGGTCCACCCAAGAAAAATACTTCAATTATCAGCCTTCCTATTCACATGGTAAAAATGCAATTTTTAAGATATCCACTAGCATCCATATGCTTTGTAGTAAACAGGTAATTTGCAATCTTCTGAACATTTTGCATAATTGATCTGGTGCAACACCAGAAATTGGGAGCTGCAAAATTAAGAAAATGCATTTGAGGTAGCAGTTCCCAGTTTACACAACACAATTCCTATACTGACAAGTAGACAATATGACACACTCTTGAAAATTACTTGGGCTCTTATTGTTATTTTCCACATGGCTGGAATACCTGTATTCATTATCTAAACGAATCAAACCACCACGATTATTCTTATAGTTTCCAAATACGTCTAACAACAACTAATAAGCACAATCCTAATTCTTCTAACAGTAAATCATCATTACCACTAGTAATGGACTAAATGTTTCAATGTATACTCTTGAAATATCCTTATTGATGACCTTGACAGTGAGACTGAATGCACCCTAAGCAGCTTTACAGATGAGTGGCTCAACTGATAAGACAGAAGGACGCCATTCAAAGAGACCCAGACAAACTTTGAGAAGCGGGCTCATGTGAACCTTATGAGGTTTATAAGTCAGTACAAGGAACCACACATGAGTCAGGGCAATCCGAGAAGCGTGTACAGACAGAGAGAAAAATTCACTGAGAGCAGCCCTGATGAAGACTTGTAGGCTCTGGTAGACAAAAAGTTTGACATGAGAGCAGGGCATGCAGCTTGCATGTGAATTACATCCCAGGCTGCATCAAAAGAGGGGTGGCCAGGAGAGAGACAGAAAGCAACTGACCCCCTCTACCCTACCCTTCAGAGGTCCAGCCAGGGTACTTCATTCAGGTCCAGGGCACCCAGCTCAGGAAAGACACAGAGCTGTTGGTGTGAGACCAGAAGAAGACCACAAAGATGCTCAGAGGGACAGAGTACCTCTTCTGTGACAGAAGGATAGGAGAGCTGCTGGACTTGTTCAGCCTGTAGAAGAGAGACATCAGGAACCCTTCACTGTAACCATCTAGTACATGAGGGGAGTTATGGGAGGGAGACCAACTTTTCAGAGACAGTGACAGGACAAGGGGGAGTGATTTTAAACTAAAAGAGGGGAGATTTAGGTTTGATTTTAGGGGGAAATTCTTTATTCAGAGGGCAGTGAGGCCTGTCACAGGCTTCACAGAGAAGCTGTGGGTACCCCATCCCTGGAGGCATTCAAGACTGGGTTGGAAGGGTCCCTCAGCACCTGATCTGGTAGATAGCAAGCAGCTCACAGCAGGGGGAGTGGAACTGGATGGGCTTTAACGTTTTTTCCAAGTCATTCTATGATTCTTTGAGACATACGTACAGAGAATTTTAAGTGCATAGGTATAAGCACAGTAGGTTTTACTTAATATCTGAACTTTTCTTAAGAAGCCTATTTGGGTTCACAGAACCAGCGTTGTAAGCAGGAGTCTCCTGGCTCATGTGAAACTACTGTCCTTTTAAGCTCAGAGGGCTTTTTTAGTTGTTGTTTGTTTCATGTAGCCTGATATTCTTACATCTGCTTTTTCCAAAAATTCTTGTTGATCACCATTTTTTCACGTACCTGGTATATCCTCAGATTTTAGGGACTTGATAAACTCTAGGTGACTAATCATTATATTTGTATCAATCACCACTAATATGTTCAGATCGGAAGAAGAAATCCCTGGGGCAAAAAGAATTAACACAGTTATTAATCTGAGAAAATCAGTTGTGTACTCTCAGGCCACTAACTGATTTTAATAACCACATGCTTGTACTGCCAAAAAACACAAGATCATAACATACCAGCAGAAATATTTAAATCCTGTTCTGGAAGATCTATTTCCATACTCGTAAGTTCTCCACAGGTCTGTACTACAGATTGGGCCATCCTCTTTTCAATACGAGCAACGTGCAAATCCTCAACTATCTGCATCTACAATAAGAGACATGTGCACTTCTGAAATCAATTATGTATAAGAAATCAGTTTCAAATGGTTTAAAAAAAAAATAATTACTTTTGCATTTATTACCTTGTTTAATTGACTAAAACTGAAAGACAAAAAAAAAATTAAATTGGTACAGAAAGTGTAAAGCTATGAGTATCTTTTGCTTAACCTCCAGTATAAGAAGTCCACAAAAAGACATCCAAAATACAGCCAAGAAATCTTTGCTTTGAGAAACCTTTCTGCCTAGCATTCAAAACTTTTCTTCCATTTTTTGCTGCATAGTCTGCAAGTAAGCTTCCAGACATTTCTCAAAAAAAAAAAAACGTCCCTCCTCCTACTGGAACTTAAGAGATTGGAAAATGAGGTAGCTAGAGTATGCAAGCAAGCATGAAGGCCCCTTGTGTTGCAGAGAGTAAAAAGAAGGCAATCTTCTTATCTCAAAAAGTTCTGGTTACTACTTCAGCAAGTTTATTTAGTATTTGAAATAAAGATTCCATATATCTAGATCATACCAATTGCAGACCAGAAATGCAGAATGCTAGGAAAGGTCAGGGAATTGCTAACTACACAACCTCAATGCCATGAATTGTTAATTCCAACTAAGAAGAGTTAAATGAAAGCATTACTAACCTCTTGGTCTCCTTTTAGGTACTCACAGCCTTCAGGCGATGGAAAGACTGCCTTGCTTTGAGGGGATGAAGAGCCCTGCAGGAAGAATTAAAAAAAACAAAAACAAAAACATACCAACACTAGAGAATATCAAGTAAGACTGAGGAAAAAGACTCAGCATTTTTTTTACTCCTGTCAAGGGTCAGAATACAGCTCTTTAATATTATATGTTTACTTAACTTTTGGGTAGATTTTATATTCTCTCTTACTTGGTAGGAGCAAGATGTGAGTGAGAACTCAAAAGAAACAAATACTAACAGAAACAGAACATTGAACAGTCTTTTTTTAAAAAGCTATTTTTAGAAAACACTGAATACTGTCATATCATAGTATCATAGTATCGTGCAAGTTGGAAGGGACCTTAGAGATCATCGAGTCCAACTCCCGGGTTTTGAGCCCCCTGTGTAGCAAAGCGGCACTTCTACCCCTGCGCCACAGGGGGGATTCGAACCCGGGCCCTCCTGTGCCGCAAGCAGCAGCTTATACCACTGCGCCACTGGGGGCACAACTGAAATTAACAGGTAACAAAACATTCTCAATAGCTATGATAAAGCATCTACATCATTTCAAAAGGCCTTACTGGCTTTCTTTTAAAATAAATATAGCAGTTAACACAGTGAGGTTTTTTCCTGAACTTATGTGGGTTTGTGACTGTGAACTAAGTGACTGTGAAATAAGTTTTCTTTTGACAACCACTTAAAAGTATTACTTTAGTATCTGATTATTTTAATGGCTTTTGTTCATTTGTTTTGAAAAATCCTTTAGAGTCTGTACTAACATTTTAGCAATCAAACTAACTCAGTGTCTTGATTTGGGCTCACTGGTACAAAAACAAAATATTAATAGAGTGAATTGAACAAATGTTCATCAAGATAATTAAAAGTCTGAGGCACATTGTATAAGAGAGAGGCTGAAAGAGCTGGTATTGTTCAGCTATGAAAGAGAAGACTGAGGGAAATCTAATGTCCTAATGGGACAGTTTAAAGTAGATAGAACCAAGATCTTAGTGGATCCCAGAGAAAGGACAAAAGGCACAAACTCAAACAAAGAAAATTCTATTTAACTTTTTTTTTTTTTTTTTTTTTCTTTTTTTTTCCAACTGTTAAGGTGCTTGAACAGGTTGTCCAGAGGGGTTATGGAACCACTCTCCTTAGAGATGCCCACTGGATGCAGTTCTGGTCAACCTCCTCTAGCAGGGAATTAGACAAGCTGATCTCAAGGTGCCTTCCAACCTCAACAATTCTGTGATTCTGTATGTAATTACATACATCCAAAATGATCACAATAACATAAAATGAACAGAAATCTCTAATAATTAATGCTAGGCATGTTAAACAAAACAAAACAAAAAAAAAAAAAAAAAAAGAAAAAAAAGGACAATCAAGATAAAGATGATATGTAAATAGAGGTGCAAAAATGAATACAAATCAGAACTCAAGACTGAACCTGATCATAGCCAAGTTCTCCTGGAATCACTTAGCTGGCAATAAGCACCTGTTTGGCAGGAGCATTCATTCTCTCAATTCATACACACAACCACATCAGCTCAAAAAAACTGTTGACTTATCCCTAAACTGAAGTACTCCATACCCTGGGAAGAAAGATAAAGCTACAAAAGCCTACATAAAGACTCAGTCCTACCATGCAAGACCTTTATTTTTCTAGTTTGACTAAGCATTTAGCAGAGCAAATAAGCATTTTAACATGATTTACAGTGTGATCAGAAAAATTCATCTAGTTGGCTCAGGAGTCTTGCAGGACAACCTACTTACATAAAAACTACCTGCTATTTAGAAACTAACCTAGAATAAACATCTGCATAATATAAAAATAACTGAGTTCTCATTACCTGCTTAAAACATAATGCTGTGGCTTCAAAGTCCCCCTTTTCAGTCCCTGAATTACAGCTAACTTGATCAGCATCCTGTTTTTTCCATTTGCTACAGCACCATTGCTGTGGTGTTTCAGTTAAGCAGTGTGACGTATGCTTGTAAGCATGGTGATTTTTCTTAGAAAATTCCTTATCTCCTTTATACTTTTCTTCACAAGTCCCAGATAATATATTTGACTTCTTAGTGACAGGTCTATCACGATGCACAGTCTCTGTAGATGTGCTAGGTGGCTTTTTTTGAATTCTGACATCTTCACTCATTTTTTTAGATCTCTCTGCCTTTTTAGGAGGTACATATAAATTATACACAGATGACTTATGTTTTCCCAACACAGTTTGTTCAGCTTTTACCTTTAGTTTACAGAGTTCAACCTTCTTTTTCTTCACCACCTTGTCTCTCTGAACCGCAAAGCTATGACAGAGTCTTTTTCTTTCTGTACCATCAAAAGGACCTATGTTATGATTTTCCCTGCTAGTTGTCACTACATCAGCAGTGCATGTACTTTTTCCATGTTTAACTTCTTTGGATTTAAACTGTATAACTATTCTCTTTCGCTTTTCAGATTCGATTAAAGAATTAGCTGTGGTTTTGCTTCCATTTGGAGATTTTCCTTGGGATTGTCCATCAGCACCAGTATTAGCACTTCGGTATTGTTTCTTCTCTTGTCTGCCTTTCTCTGATTTGAATCTACAGAAATTTTACAAACAAAAAGTCATGTAATCTATCTCAGTTAACACAATACAACAAAAGAAAAAACCAAACCAAAACAAACAAACAAACAAAAATAAAAAAGACTGCCTTCAATTTAGGCAGTTACAACTAAGTATTTATGAGTACCACTTTGATGTGTATTTAAACATGAACATGTAGCAACATCTATCCTCTAATAAGACAGCTTGCTGTAAGGCTTTCAGTATGTAAATCTTTGGCTGCAGAGCCATTTCAAATCACCAAAATAAGAAAAAGCTTTTTCAGTATTTTACTACCTGGACCAATGTCCTATTACAGTTTATTTCCATCTTATCACACTGATGAATTTTAACAGCATTTTAATTATATGTAAGGTGCATCACACTAAAGATCAAGTATGCAGCAGTTAGGCTTGGTCACACATTGCCAAGCACTTAATGGTCCTCAAATGGGGCAGGATAAACAGACTGAGGAACCTGGAAAAGGAACAACTGAGGGAAGCATATAAATCTTCTACAGGAATCATAATATGATGACTGCATAAGAAATTATTTTTTATAAAAGCAGAGAAAATATTCATTAAATTTATCAGACGCTAGGTTTAAAATATACCCAACATTTACTCCCGTGCCCTATACTGGTACTATCAGAAGGCATTTTAGAAATGCCTGTAGAACACATAACTCAAATGCCCGGACAAGTATACAAGAATTTGCCATGATTAAGAAACAATCCAAAGCTTTAACATCTCAGGACTCTTAAGAACATTCTTACTCTACATTAGTTTTCAATTACTTTTTACACTTGCTACACTTAAGGTGAAAGGTTGCTTTCTTTGCCTCAAGTAGCCTATTTTTTGCTAACAGAACATGAAATATGCAGTACAGATCAACAAGGTAGTGCTCAAAGCAGGAAAAAAAAAAGGCTTTTTGTAACAGTAGTGTTGGAAGGATACTATTCCTGCTTTATTTGAATTGCAACTATATATAATAGAGTTTAAAACTGTTTGCATCCTGTTTTCTCAACAACCTTAAACTGACTGGTTCAGACAGAATCCAATCATAAATCTACTCATAAATGCAATGCCAACACTTTAGTTAAAATGCCATATTTTATTTAGTGAACAGGTGGAAAACAAATCTTAAATTCATTATCCAAAACAATCCAATAGTAGTTATACCTAATGCCAGAGAATTTACCTTTGAAATTCTGACTCTCTTTCCACAGTTTGATTATAAGACCTTGTGACTTCAGAGTTCTGAAAAAGAAAAAAAAGTCCAAGTGCTTTTAGAGAAAACTGCTGTAAAAGCTCTTCACAAGATGGCACAAGCTATTATTTCATATTAGAATCATAGTGATTTTGAGTAAGCTAACCTCAAAAAGGGCAGTTACATACCTGTCAAGATCCAAAAGGGAGAAGTGTTATTAAATGTAGTTTTTCCCATAATCCTTTTCCCCCAAACTCCTGTTTTTCATTTTCCACACTTCAGCTTAACCATAAGCGGGCTTATCGAGCTGTTACGTGGCAGGCCCTTCCCCATTTCTGGAAGGATCGGTGACGTGTACAATGTAGTAGGCGTACACGAAAGGCATAGTTTATATAAGTGTGTGTTTGCTTCAATAAATGGCCATTTTACTGCTCATCACCTTGGTGTCACTTCGGTAATTGGCCTAGCTGCAAACTTCTAGGGAGTTAGGATCATAAAGTCATCAGTGGCCGTAAAGCCTTCAGGTCCCTTAGCAATCAGCCCTGGAATACACTGTAGAGGAATCATCTGCATATACAGTGTCAGCAGCTATCACAGACGAGTGATGCACTGGCACAAGCTGCCTAGAGAGGCTGTGGATATTCCACCCCTGGAGATGTTCAGGGAAGGTTTGGATGAGATACTGGGCACCTGCATCTAGCAGGTAGCAACTCTGCCCACAGCAGGGGGTTGGAACTAGACAATCCCTCTGTGAGAGGTAGATTGTGTTTTTGCAGTAGAAGCTTCTAGTATTTTCTGTGTGTAGTATAGGCCGTTACTGAACTTGTTTTTCTTCCACTAAGAAAGTGACTGAACAGAGTAAAAAGCTAAGAATTGGGCTATTCTGACTTGGGTAGAATTGAGACAGGTACAAGACAAGGCAAGTATGCAGAAAGGAGTGAGAGCCTAGCACAGGACAGAACACACGTGTTCACTCTTAGAAATACTGCCCTCCTATCTCCATGGAAAAGCACAAAATATATCAAAAACCAACAGGTTGATAACAGACTCTATATGGAAATGTATCATAGCAACAATGTCAAGCAAAATGTGAGCCTGAGATGCTCAACTAATAAGCGAGTGCCAGGAAAGCATTACCTGCTTCGGGTTTAGAGCATATAATGGAATGAATTTCGCTGACTGGAGCACAATTTCTCCCTTGCCAATAGGAGGCGTGCACCTGTTACTGCAATAACAAACTTTACTGCTATCACTAAAATTCTTGCCTAACTGAAATTTTTGACTTTGAGTGTTTCTCACACCTCCAATCTAGGCCATTCTATGATTCTATACCCTTCACTCACAAGAAGGAAGTAGTAATATGTTTTATTGACAGAAGACAGCGACTTAAAGGAGCTCAATGGTAAATGAGGCAGTGCTCTAGCAGTTCAGTGGCATGGTATACTTAATAATTTATGGCACAGAGGATTGAGTGAGATGAAAAATCATCAGGAAGGCCTTCCTGTAGAGTCACAAGATTCAGAGTCAAACTCCATCTGCACCCAGACTCCTCTGGGAAGGAGTCTAGAAAGCAAGGATCCAACCTCAGTCCCAGACTTAGTCAACAGTTACCTCTAAAGGATTATATGGACCATAAATCCTTTTTATCATTTAGCTAAGACTACACAGTACAATCAGTCACTAGTCACCAAGTATTTATTATGGGTAAGGATTTTTATTTTTTTTTTTAAATCTCCAGGAGTAACTTTGAGAGGTGTCCCTGCTCAAGGGGAAATCCTGGCATGCAGCCCACTGCCATGTGGAAGAGCTGAAGGAGCTCTGGGCCATCCCCTATTTATGGGGTGAGAAGGTTTGCATACAGTCATTACTCAGCTGTTGGGCAAGATGTCTACACCTGTTCCTCCAGCATCTCAGCTGAACCAGATTATCAGCTGGTCAGAAATAGACAGCAGATGGAACAACATTGTTAAGCACTTCTTCTCATGCTTATTCCATAATCCTAGGAGTTTTCTGTTCCTCACCTCCTAGCCCTTTTTGCTGTTTTTCCTACAGTCAAGAGACAAGCATCCACAACTTGCTGACACCAACTAATGTCATCCAGAACAGGGGGCTACCCAGCTCGCAGGTAGGGAGACCACAACAGGGAACTCAAAGAAGTCTGAAGGACTTATGGTCAAACAGGCTTTCTTCTAATGTTCTCTGTTTACTTATTACAGATCAACACATCACTACTAGAAAGAATACTGTGATTAATATTGTGACTCTATACGTGGATAAAAAGCTGTTAGTTTGTATGGGAAACTGTTGATCACAGCCTGAACCTGATTAACAACCTGAGGCAAGCAATGAGTCAGCTGCAGGAGCACAGGCAAAGGTAATTCAGCTGTGCTACTGGAAGGGGTGGAGCTTGGTTCCACCTCTCCCAGATCTCATTTAAGGGCTGACTACCACTAAGACAGAATTTCTTTCTCAGGAGATTGCTCCTTTGTGGAGAGTACTGAGAACCTTCAACATCGGAGAGTATTTTCCATTTAATATAGATTATTTTTCTATCCCATTTTTCATACAAAACAGGTTTAACCTCTGTTTACCTATTGACCATATAATTGTGTAACTGTACATAGTTATTACCAGCAAGTGAGTACATACATAATGCAGTCAACCTGACATTCCAGCAAAGTTTCAACCTGCTTTAAGAGAAAGAAAAATAACAAGGAAAAAGGGAAATTGTGCAACATAGTAAGTTTTTCAGAGAAAGCAGCTCTGATTCAGGTAGGAATTACATCCTTTTTATATCATTGAGACATAACCAGTTGCAGGTCAAAGTATGGAGTGATGGAAGCAGTTCTGGATCTAACCTAGCTGTGATGAGGAAGATTTGACATAAAATGGCTGCTAAACAGATAGAATAAAACATCTGCCAGCCTGGAAACTAGGGCTGGGGACTCGGGGACCTACAAACAGCAGACACCCTGAAAATATCATTGATGAAGATAAAACAAAAGTAAACAGCTTACTGCCTGATGAAGTAGGAATTGACATGAGAATTAATATTGTTTGAAGATAACGAAGGAAAACAAGAAACATCACTTCCTCAGGAAAATGGAATTTCTCTCTCTGAAAAACTTCCTGCGCAGCACATGCTCCTTTTCATACATTATTTTTCTTTCTTCAAGCAGGTAGAAAGTTCTGTGGAGTACCAGGTTAATTATGTGGTGTTGCAACCCAGTCCTGAGCTCAGCAATGATTTACAATGACAAGGATCGATGTTGCAGACAGACATCACTTTGTCCCCTATTGAGCCCTACTGGGGGCAGTCAGTCTCCTCCAACATCAGCTGTAAATCTCTTCCGAGGTCACACCCTCTCTCAAAGTACCCTTCTGAGGTCAGTATGACCTTGACTTCCCCAACTGGCTTGATACCAATGATTTTATGAATCCACACGCATATAGAGTTGTGTGGAACTTGTTCTTGATAAATACTGTAGTAAGTATAGCCTTAACTGAAAATTTGTAATAGTAATGGAACAGCAAACATTCTTAAGTTTGTCACTCATAGTAAATCTATTCACTGTCATAATATAGTTAGGTTTGTTGAACTTGTAATTATCCTCAAACTGCTATATTACGGATTTTCTTGACTTAAGTCATCTTTCTACTACCACTGGTTGCTGCTACTATTAGTTGGTGCTATACTTTTTATATTTTACATATATACCTGTTTCCTGATATATTTTCTATAACACAGTATTTAGATACCTATATTTATGAGGCACACAACAGGATAAAAGAAGTCCAGAGTTAACAGGAAAAAAACAAAACACAAAAACCATAAATATAAAACTAATTAAGCTCACTTCAGATTCACGTGTATATACAAAGAAGTCAGCATGTAAAATATACATTTTTGTACATTTGTGAAACTTAACAGGAAAGTCACCTGAAAACTGCTTCCAACTATCACCTACATAATGCCAAAGACAGGGTATTTCTATGGAGGGTTTATGCAGAAGAGATGTATTACTGTTCCCCATCAGAATTACCAGGGGAACATTTTGAAGCCAGTTACATAGGCTTGGCTAAGAGTAAGGATCGTCCTCAGACATCAGTCTGAGCAGCAGGCAGTTACTCTACTGCTTCGCCAGTCTGTAGTGCATGCGGTATCACAACAGCATCACAAGTAAGTGGAACACAGTTTTGGCTGGGTGAGAACAGAAGTAGCTCAGTATTTCAGCAGTGTGGAGAACATGAAACAGCAGAACACAAAACAGGCTGCTGACATGAATTCTACCCTACCAAGCAGCATAAACACCTTTTGGTCTCATTAATCTACACCAGAATGTAGTAAGTTATCATAGTATCATAGTATTGTGCGAGTTGGAAGGGACCTTAGAGATCATCGAGTCCAACTCCCGGGATTCAAGCCCTCTGTGTAGCAGAGCGGCACTTCTACCCCCTGCTCCACAGGGGGGATTCGAACCCGGGCCCCCTGGTGTTGCAAACGGGAATTCTACCGCTGCGCCACCGGTTACAACAGAGAATGGTAATGTAAATTGCTTTCAATAAGGAATCACTTGACAGCACGTCCTTTTACAAATAATTACTCCCTCAGTAACTGGGCCATGCTGACTTGACAAGGCCTTTAGGTCACTGTAGCAAGCACTCCGCTACCTAGTAGGCCTTTGCAAGGCTCCCAAGATATTAGCTACTTTACTTGCATGTTAGAAAGCATAAAGGGGCTGCTAAAGGCTTCTGTCCTGAAGAATTACACCATGCAATATGCTGCACGAAGAGCTCTCGGTTCATGTTATTATAGTCAAATAGAAATTAAAGTGCTTTACTGGTTTATTAACATTTGCTCTTTATCACTTCAAGCCTCTTCCCTTTCAACCATGAGTATTCCAGGTACATTTAATATTTTCTTTTCATAGAATCTTAGAATGCCTGGGTTGAAAAGGTCAAAGATCATTCAGTTTCCACCCCTCTGCTATGTGCAGGGTCACCAACCACCAGACCAGGCTGCCCAGAGCCACATCCAGCCTAGCCTCGGGATGGGGCATCCACAACCTCCTTCATTTCTCAAAAAATCTCTTAATAATTCCATGACTTCCAGTTAATTTGGTCTCCTAGAGCAAACATTCTGCTGCTTTCTTTTCAGCATTGTCAGTTTTTGGTACAAAAAACCAAAAATCCTTACAAAACAGATTGTGTTATTTACAAACAGGTGTGGTATTTACAAAGAGTACAGATTATCATCTCCTCTGGTGTTACGCACGTACTAATAATCTACATCTAATTTTTGTAATTGATTTGTATCTCGCTTGCTAAGAGGAAATATTTGAAAGTTGCTTTTTAAGGTGCTGAAAAGTGCAATTTGCAAAAAAAAATCAATATACACTGGTCTAAGATAAAGAATAACCAAAGAGAAGAATAGCTTTGGTAACAGTTTCAGGCTCAACAGCCCTCACCAGACAGATATACTATGATTTTTAAAAAGTCCTATAATTTCTGATGCCTATCCTACCCATGGGCTTTGGAGGAATACAGTTACCTGGCTGGAACTTGCAGCTACCTGAATAATCAACCCTCTTTCTGCTCTCGGTGAAGAGCATTTCATTTTAACATAAATTCCTTCTTCCATCAGAAAACTGCTAAATAATTCACTCTCTTTCACATGGGAATATGATTAAAAATATAATAACGTAGATTATCCTACTTTGTCATCCTGGCCATTTAAACTGTCTTCCTTTATTTTCTTCAGTTTCTTTCTGGACATCTTTCAAACCTATGAAGAAAAAAAGAGCTCATGTTATTACTTCACATTTTTATTTCCTGCTGGTATTTAAAAAAATATTCTAACTGCACTGAGAAAAAAATCTCTTTTGTTTCCTCTTCACATTACACAGCCACAGCAAATTTGAACAGCACTGAGGATCTACATCTCACTCCAAGAACTTCCCAGAAGAAAAAGGTGGTCTGGTCGTTCCTTGCTTTACCACCTGCTTGAGACTTGCAACTACCAGCAGACACACCAGGCTAAAAAAGGCAAACACCCTGCTGTGCCTTTAACATGACCCCTGACTTTTACAGCAGTACCAACTATTTGCCAGCCTCCACACCTCAACCCAGTGTCAGTGTTTCTTGGATACAAAGCAATTTAGTGATAACTAAAGCAATTTCCAGGTGTGCTGATGAAGACTATAAGTCCATTTTTTGCTAACGATAAGTAAGGAGCAGATCAGGGAGAAAAGCTAAGTGTGACGTAGTTGTGGAGGCTCAGGCCGCCACGATGCACGGAGACCAACACCAAACCCGCACTGCAAGGCGACCAGCCCTTCTCTCTAAGGTGGTATTTCCTTCGCCAGGGTGCCCTTCGGCCTGGCCAGGGATTGCAGTCAGCGTCCGTTCAAACCGTGCGCTTATAGCACACGGGGCTGGAAAAACTTTCTACTCACTGCAAGTTTTATCATCCGGTTATTTCGGACCCTGAGAATTCAATACGTTGCCTCCCAGAACACAGCCCGTTCCAGGACGACGCCCCCCGTTCTTATTGAGGGAAGCACAGCACTGGGCCCTCGGAGCGCGTCTCGCTGGGCCTCACCCCGCCGCTGCCCCTTCTTTCCCCCTCGCTGCAGCGCAGCCCCGGGCCAGGCCGCAGTTCCGCACGCACCCCACCGCCGGGCCTAAGCGAGCTGCTCGGGAGAAAGCCTCCACACGCACCTAGGCGCCCGCCGTTCCGGCCCGGGAAACCCCTCCTCCCACAGCGGTGCTCTGGGAAATGTAGGCGGTGCGCCGCGCCTCCTGCCCGGCCGGGGAGAGGCGTGTGGGTAAGACGGTCGGCCCGCTGCCCGAACTCTCGTGCTCCGCCGCGGAAGATGGCAGCAGAGGAGGCTGCGGAGACTGGGCTGTCCGCGGAGCGGCTGCAGGAGACCGAGGAGGAGGCGGAGAACGGGAGAAGCCCCGCTGGCGGCGGCGAGGCTGCAGCACTCAGTAAGGGCTGCTGAGGCGCCGGGCCCTGGGTGAAAGCCGCAACGGCTGTGAGGCGGAGCCGGCGGCCCGGCGGCTCCTCGCGACTCGCTCCGACGCGGGGGACGCGGCGTGAGGCAGCGTGGTCGCGCTTGAGGCTGGGGCTCGGCGGCCTCGGGTGGGCCCTTGCGCCGCGCGCACAGCGCTCCTCTCCGTTTCACGGCCCGATTTCGGCTGCGGGCCGGCGGTTCGGGCCTGCGAGCAGCACTTACGGTCCTGGGGTTCCGCTTCGATAACACGTGTGCGTTTGTCAGTGGGCTGGTGTGCGAGCGTGCTCCTCAGGCGGGTGAACGTCTGAACCACATGTATACCCACGTGCTTTCTTTTTTAACCATCTTAGCCTACGTACGTGCTCGGGAGGTGCAAGGAGTGTGGCTGCACTGGGTGGCACGCGGCGCTGTGCTCTCCCTCCGTGTCTTTCTGGTAATCGTAACGGTTTTCTCCGTGTACGTGCAGTCAAATCCGCATTGTGAGAGAGCTCGTACCAAAAAACATAACTTGATTTTGACTCTTTTTATTAATAAATTGTGTAGAAAACACCACTGGGCACTTTGCGACTTTTAAATAGATGACTAGATGGGAAATAAAAGCATGCCTCAGGTGAGCTTTCAGCTTTAGAAGTAGGTCTATGAGAAATACAGCAATACTTTGAGTAGCAGTGCTGATCTTTTTTTTTTTTTTCTTGTTTTTCTTTTTTTTTTTTTTTTTTTCTTAAGGTACTTAGAACTATACTGTGTGTTTCTGCTTTTCTAAAACAACTTACCTGACCTGTGTCTTCAGGTGTTCCTTCAGTTTCTTCTTTCTAGTTCTTTGAGGTGGGAAATAATGCTATGAAACTACAATTTTTAAAAGCAAGGGAACCACCTTAGGAACTGCTATTAGATGGTAGGGAGTTTTGCAGCATAGCACTGAATTATGCAAAAATCTTCTGGTGTGATTTTGGATTTTGCCCGCTGATTTGATCCATCCTGGGTTCTGGAGAGTGCCAGAGAGCTGCTGACACCTTTTTTACAGGAGTCATATATGGGCTGAAAAGCCATCTAACCTGTGCTGTTGATTCTCTGTGACTAGGAAGCTATACCATAAACTTGTTAATTGTCACTCTTCTTTGAAATTTTCCTAGGACTGCGGACATTTTTAGTGGTGGAACATGGGGTAGTACTGTTCAATGTGCAGGCTCTCAGGCTCTCCACATATTTTTTCCTTTTAGCTCCTAAGGTTTTGGTTTTTTTTATTCCAGGAGGTTTTAGTCAAAACTTTTTTTTTTAAAAACCTTGAGGCAGTAAAAGATAGTAATCTTGAATGGCCTTGCTCAGGTCATAGCCCACCAATTCATTCCGTTCACATGGGAAGTCAAGATTACTTTTTACCCTGAAGCTCACCACTGTACTACTCTTTGTTTAATTCCCCAGTTGCTTGGCTTGCTTTTTCCAGATTGTTGCCACAGCCACAGTTAACTTCTGTTTTCAAACTTTTTTTTTATCAGTACTGTATGGTAGTTAAGTGTATTTGGACCTCTTGCTTGCCTGCTTTGTCTTGCTCACAGTACGTTTTGCAAGACAATAACATGCAAACATTTTCCTGTTATCTTCAAACATCTGATAGTTTTGTGAATAGTTTCTTCTGTCTAGGATGGCATCATCTCACAGTAGTTTCCAGGGATGAGCAATAATCTTTCCAATATTCTTCTCAAATACACTGATTTTACAACTTTTCTCTTTTACAATAGCAAATATGACTGAAAGTGAATGAACATAGCATTATAATTCAGATGTATTGATGACATTTTTGCTTTTATTTCTTTATTTGATTTTCTTAAGATGGTGAAGTTGACTGTAAAAAAGTGGAAAGCAACAGCCTGTCTGTGAAAGTTGGTGAATCAGAAGTAGAAACCAAAGAAGAAAGAACAGAGCATGAATCTGTAAAGGAACCAGATAGTAACATTTTGGATGTTTCATCTGATTATCCAAGAGGTTTGCTCATAAATTTAAGAACATTTATGTTGTGTGCTTGAGCAAAGGAGGAGGAAAAAGTAGAAATAGTGGGGAAGAAAGGTAAATGGAATGCATGCAATTGAATTTCTATGCATCTGGTGGGTATTGATATTTCTTCCCATGTGTCTACATAAAATATTTTCCTACAGTGTTGAAAATGTCTTTCAAGTGAGGTGCCATTTCCCCATTTCTGCAGTTCCTGGAAGCCACTTCAAAAATTAGTAAGCATGACAGTGGTGTAAGAGAATATCCACACAGAAATGGGGAAGCAGGAGTTGATTTTAGCCTTAGCTTTAATACTCACTGTCATATCAATTGCTCTTTTCATTTAGTGTAAGAAAATCTAGAAGACTAATGCTCTACAAACACTGAAAAGTTTCAAAGGCCCTGCAGAATCGGTCTCATAAACTGAGATGTTCTGTGTACTGCAATCAGCAGAGTTTACTGGATAAGCTAATTCTATTGGGCTTAGCAAATTCTACACTATTTCCATTGATAATTTGAAAAGTGGAAGGGTAGTTATAGATGTTCTCAAACATTCTAAGAAAAAAAATAAATAAATAAAAACAGTAGAACTGAATGTGTCCTGATTTTATATTAAATAAATACTACTAAAAATCTATCCACCTCTGGCTGGCATTTTTGTTTTGCCAGGCTGTTCATAGGATGATACTACTTTCAGTATGGCTCAGATTCAGTAACAATGCCATGTAGTAAAGTCAGAAGCAAATGGTATGTGACTTGCTCTTTTCAGTTTGATTTTTAAATAAAGATCACTTCAAGTGGAGAATTCTAGTGTGTGTCAGCATTTAAAAGCAAGTAGAAGTATATGCATCCTATTGAAGAACCAGTTTGGGGATTCATTTTGCAAATTATTCTTTCTATCATATTTATGCTTGGAAACTAAAGGATAGAAACAAGTATTCCATTACTGCTTTTCCAGTAGTAGGCTGGAAAAGATGAATTGGTAATAAAATAGTAGTGAGCTAGAAATGTGTTTGTGAAAGAGTGTGTTTAATTTTTGAATCTCTCCAATTTTAGAGAAACATCTTTCCATTCAAAGACAACTTTCTGATCTAGAGAAACTAGCTGACCTGAATGAAGGTGAGTTTACATTGGCAGTATCCCAGAACACAGATCTTCATGTTACAAGTATTTACATTCTTCCTTAATAGTTATTTTTTCAGATATTGCATCTTTTGTTCTCAGTTCTCTTTTGTGCTCAAAGACTATGAGATTCATAAAAAAAAAAAACTTTACAATATTTATTCCGTTTTTTAATCAAATGCTATACTTCTTTCAGAAAATTGATGCCCTTCATGAGCATTTTTATTCCCTCTGCATTTCTTTTATACTGGCATGTGCACTGGTTAGCAGAATATTCTAGCTATACATACATCAGAAGTTCAGTCTCGTGTAGGCTCTTTAGTCTCAGTTTAGCCACAATAGCAGGGAAGCGAATTGTTGTCTTTCCAGTGTTTGAACCTTCTGTTTTGATTGCTTCCTTATTTACTTTAGCATCTTTTCTGATCCATCTGTACAGTAGAGGACTGCTTAGGAGTGTTAAGCATTTTCATGACAACTCTTTGGAACTCCTAGTTTTTCTCAGATTACATGTATGTATTTAATCTAAATAGTGTCAGTCTTTGTACTGGAAACAGGTTTTTATTCACAGATCAAGAAAAAAATCAGGGTGTTATCTACATCATACAGTTCTTGCACCTTAATAATCTTCTAGGGTATCCACTGATGGAAATCAACCTGCTTCTGCAGCTGTTTAATTTGACTAACAAATATATAAAGAGAAAAGTTTCTGTAGAAAGTTAGGTCATTCTGTATTTAATGAAGAGATGGGTAATGAAGAGACTTCTTAGGTCTAATGTTCATGGGTTTTAACTGTTATCAAACTGAATTCTGCATTAATCCATGGTACTGATTTAAAAAACAAACAACAAAAGCAACTCTATTCCCTTGCCTGTTGTCAACAGAATTTTTTTCTTTCTACCATGAATTTACCGTTTTTCTGCTGTGTGTTAATGAACTGACTTTTATTTTTATTTTTTATTGTGTTTATTTGTGTTTATTTGTGTATTTATATTGTGTTTATTTGTGTTTATTGTCATTGCATTGTGTTTGAGATTCAGTAACATACGACAGTAACAGAGCCCATGCTGTGTAGCAAGTTTCAGTATTCATCTTGTATTGTGGTACTACAAACCTTTCTGCTAAATTCTACATTAGAGGTTGTTTGATTTTCAGCTGTAGAAGACCCAGAAGCAGCTGCATGCATGCCTTTATCTATAATTCCTATGTACAGGTGCACAGCTTGTGTTTCCCAGAAGCTAGCTTTTTTTTACTCAGGATTTGACTTGGATTGCTTCAACACCTTTGCTGCCAGATAGCTTTGCACTTGCTTTTGTGTTCTTAATGCTAGATTTCTGGAAGATTATTTTTAGCACTGAGTGCAGTGTTTTTTCAGCTTAAAAAGATATCAGGTGCTTATTTTACCTAAAAGCGCAGTTAGAGGCTCGGGGATGTGAAAGACATGTTCTCTCATTGGTTAGGCTTTCTTGAAACATTGCAAGCCTCTGTATTTCTGTAAAATTCCCTCAATTCTACAGTGCTCTTAAAAAGTTACATTAGTATCAAATGGCTCTGATTTTTTTTTTATTTTTTTTTTTTTTAAAGTCAAAAACATGAAACTGGCGGTTGTAAAAGATGAAAAGATGATGATCTTGAAAGGAATAATGTTTTCTGTTTGTATTCCATTAAGTAGAAAGCAAAGACAGTCCATATATTGCAAGTTTGTCTACCCCCAAACTAGAACACACCCTGAGAAACTAATCTTCAATTCCGTTGGTAGGACTTTCCTTCTTTCTTCTTTAACATGCTTCTCTTTTAAAGTGCATTGTAACTGCATTTAACATGTTTCTCCTTATACTCCTTGTTTGTATTTTTAGCTGAAAAGAAGCCTTGTCCCTTGTGTCCTGAAGAGAAATTTAAAGCCTGCTATGGCCATAAACTCCATCGTCACCTCCAGAATTTGCACTGGAAAACTTCTGTTGAATTTGAAGGTAAAAGAAGTCATCTTTCAACAGCAGTAAATAGCAAAAGAGAGAGTGGATGTGTGGATGTGGAGGACATTGTTCAGTGTTTTTTTTTTGTTTTGGTTTGGTTTTTGTTTTTTAAAACTCTTATTGATTTAAGCGTGAGTTTCACAAACCTTATCAGCTCTAAAACTGAACTGTATTTTGACAGTGAATTTTGCTATGGAATGTAAAATAGAAGTGTAAAGTAGCGCTCTTTTTATATGCTAAAATAGTTCAAATTGTGCATTTCCTTGTTTAAAAAAAAATCGTGCTTGGTGTCTCATGATAATAAAATACATATTTGATGAAAACTACTTTAATAAATGTTTTGGTTGTATTAGAGCAATTTCCACCGTCACTACCACCTCACCCTACTGTCCTTTTTGCCTTGTCATAAAGTTTCTTTGGGTTCAGATAACTACTACAAGTACTGATTCAGTATCAGTGTTTAGTAGCCTTATCTTTCCACAACCAAACTCTGTGATCTGTTTACAAGATAAATTAAAATTCTTATAGGAATTATTAAAAACAAAGAGTGAGTATTGTATGTTTTTTAATGAACAAGATGTATGAGTGTGCAGGAAATAAAATAACCATCCAGAGTATGGCAAAATTGAAGTTAAATTAAATGAGACAATTTTCAGACTGTAGCATGCTTTTGTTTTCTAGGGTACAGAATGTGTATCTGCCACTTACCTTGTCATATAGCAAAGCCAAACTTCGTTGCAGATCAGGTAAAAATGCTGAATCATAGAAATGTTTCTTAGCCTATGCAACAGGGGAGACTGATGATTTTCAGCAACTTCTACAGCCTGTCCTTAGTCTGAAAAGTATGACTTTTTTCCAGTAAGGTGCACCAAGTGAGCATCAGTCCAGTGTAATGTCTTGATGTAACCCTGTGGGGAACTGAACGTTGTATCTCTGGTATTTTGGTGGACATCTGCCTAGATCTTGTAAACAGCAGCTTTGTGTGGAAGAGATGAAGGAGTCATGGCACCAAGCAGTGGGTGCTTCTCAGCTCTGTCCCTGTGTGCTTTGTCATGCAGCTGGATTGGCTGTCATGTGACAGAACTGTGTGCTGTACTGGCTCTGGGGCTGCAGTCTCAGGGGCTGCAGATTCACAATATTTTATGTATTAAGAGTTAAGACAGATGACTTCCTCATCTGCCTGTGTTTAGCGATAGTCCTACTTGAACCATATTTATATATTCTGAAAGTACATTTCATTTCTCAGATGTTTTCAAAGATGGGAGCACATTACCACTGTATTGTCTGTTCAGCAACTATCACACGAAGAACTGATATGATAGGACATATTAATCGCCATGTGAATAAAGGAGAAACTGAATCAAGATTTATTACAGGTAAGTTCTCACTTCTGAAAGACATTTAATACTTTTGCAGCATGGGCTATGTGGGATACCTGGATGACAGACATGAGAAAACTTCATAAACAGAATTATTTAAGTTTGCTAATGAGAATCCTGCTCTTAATTTTTCAGAATATGTTTTTTTTCTGTAAGATTTAGGAATGTTGTGATTTTTGTCTCTGCGTTTACCATATACTCTATTCGTAGAGATAAATAATATACTCTTCACAAACAGGTCAGTGTTGAAAATGTAGGTTTCTGCTTTTTCCAATACAATGGAGAACGTGGTGTCCATTAAAACAAAACCTGCACAGAGAATTTCATGCCTCCCCTTGGCTGTGCTTGTTATTAAATCAGTCTTCAGTAAACCTTCGCTACAGCATACATATGTGGTTGTTGCTGTTGTTTTTTTACTGAATGGCCATCAGCAGGACTTCACAAATAAAGCTGGCTGTATTTCAAGTACTGGAGAGTTGTGATGGTGGTGTTAGTAGTTCTAATCCTTCTCAAGGTTTTGTTTCTAAGCTTGCATAAAAATGAGACTGAAAACATTCTAGATAATTGGAATATCAGATGTTTTAATATAATTTCCTTTATTTTCACAGATTTTCTTTTATTTGCAAAAAGCACGTTGTTGTTTTGTTAGTGTGTAAAAACTAAGATTTTTTTTATTATGGCCCAGACAATTCACTATTGAAACTTGTTCTTTTTTGTGTGTTTATTTTGTTTCTGTGTGTTTGTGGATGTATAGATTTTACCTGGTTTTAGTAAGAATAAGACAGTGAGGATCACACTTAATCTTATTGTCAGTCTGCAATTTAGGAATAGAAGTTTAATGCCTGGGGGGGTCAGTTTGTATGTCTGTGAAGTAGTAGTAGGACATGTTTCCATGCTCTTAACTTCAGGTTTCTCTTGCCTATTGCATTGTATCTCTGCGTGGTTCCCTTCAGACCAGTTATTAAAGATTACATATTATTATTCAAAGTGCATATGGTTAGTTTCCCTTCTGGGTAGATAGAGAAGTTCTTGGGTGACGTTTGGTGCTTGGGAGACACCAGCAAATTTTGAGGGCTGTGAATGTGGAGCTCATGGTAGAACAGTTCAAATATACTGCTTGCATACTTGAAAGCACCATGAGATAGGCAGGCTGTGCACTGAAAGGTGTCTGGCTGAAAGCTTCCACTTTTTTCCTGGTTATTTCTGGGTAAATTTTATTACTGTATGACTGGAGATTAACTACTCAGAGGAGCAGCTGTGTGCTACAGCTGTCAGATCAAGAAAACTTGGTTTGCCATGGACTATACAAAGCTTAAATGCTGAAATTGTCAATCAATTTCATGAAGCTTTTTGAAAACTCTTTAAAAGTGATTAGGTCAAAGAATTAAGTGGTTTACATCTGTGACTGTATTATAAGTGTTTTAATTACCTAGCAAACATTATTTGAACACACAGAACAAATGTGATAAGCCTCAGTCTCTGGGCTTACTTTCTAAAATGTAGATGGATAGATAAAAGAACTAAACTAAGAAACAAATCTTGTGTTTTATGGTGAGAAAATCATGGTACAGCTTGATCCTTGTCTTCTGCTTTCCAGACTGTGAGATATGTTACTTCTTCTTTTCTCCCTTCTTGTAGCAGCTAGTTGGTCCATGTGTGCCATGTGTCCTAATTTAAATTTAAATTTTCACTTTTTCCTTGCTCCACAATTACTTTGTTTTTAGCTCCTGTTCCCAAGTCATCTTGTGAAGTGCTGAAAGAGGCAGACACAGATGTGCATGTGTTTCCCAACTATTCCACACCTCAAAAAACAGATTCCTATTTTAATCCAAAAATGAAGCTTAACAGGTGAGAAAACGGGAAGTGGGAAGATAGGTAGGAGGGTAGGTGACTTTACAGTGTAATGTATTGATGTGTTATGAAAAACATACCTTGTGAGTATTTTATTCAGAGGAAAAATAGCTTTTGTGAGTAACAAGAAGGTTTCTGAAGAATTCCATTTGGATGTGCTTTTAACTTGTCTGCTAGGATAATTTTTGTTAATTTTGGAAAGTTTTCCATAAGTAAACTCTTGACAAATACTGTTGAAACACAGAAATGCTATTTGAGAAATCTTGTTATTTCTCAAGTGGCTAAGGGTTTGTAATAAGCATATGCAAAAGAACGGAATTTTGAAAGAAGAGCACACTTGAAAACTTATCTCCTTGTACACATGTAAGATCTGTGAATCACCACGGGCTGGTAACTATTCTTTCAACTCTGACTGAAAAGCGGCATACCTATATTTCATAGTTCTAGTATTCTAGGCCATGTTTATTTAGGCCTTTTTCTTCTTGGATGTCAAATTTTCACAGGTTTCTTCCTGTATTTGCATTAGAAAAGATGATCAAGGGAAAGCCCTTTTTAGGAAAATCATAATTTATTTTTGTCTCACAACTAGAATGTGCATGCATTAACACCAAAGCAGGGGGCTAGACTTCAGCCTGGGCTGAGCCTTTGTTTCAGTGCTGTAAATATTCCAGCTTCCAGGTAACTTTAAAGTTAGTTCAGATACATTTATGAAAACTGAGACTTGCTTCTGAAGGAAGCCACCAAAGCTTGTGGTTAATATCTCATTTCCTTTCAAATACAGAGCAATTAACAGGGTAACCTCAGATCATGCTGGGAAAGGAGGAAAAACTCTAGTTGAGATACCTATAAGGTGACTCAGGATCTTACCTTATGAAATTTCTGCTGTGCCAAGTCACTAAATTGAATGTGAAGCACCATCATATTCATTAAGGAGATTATAAATAAACCTAACTACTGGAATTAAACTTTCAATGTTAGTTAAGATTTCTCATTTGCAGTCCTTTTATTCAGAATGTAGTCTGCCTTAGTTGTTCTGGGAAGGTACTCAAGGGAAACAGGTAAGAGGAAGAAAAAATGTTACCAACTTCTAATGGCTTTTTAATTATTATTTTCTTTTTATTGTTATTTTCCAGGCAACTGATATTCTGTGCACTAGCTGTTTTAGCTGAGGAACGTAAACCAATAGAATGTTTGGATGCATTTGGTGCTACTGGTAAAATGAAATACTTTTTCTTCAGCTAACATCTGATAGTATGAAACTGCAGAAATCAGTAGTAACGGTCATTGTTGTGTTTGAATATGCCATTTGCTTTCTTAGGCAGACGGTCATTGGCTTCCATACAAAAGAAACAGCCTTCAAGAGCTAAGATTAAGTCCTTTGAAAAAAAATTGTAAATAACACTAAATTGAAGTTGAGTGGTGTGCTTAAAAACAGTTGTCTTAATTTCTACAAAATGGCATCTTCTTACGTGTGCAATCAAGATCTAGAGTTTTTTGAGACTTAGTGTCTGTGAAACCAACCTCTGGTTGAACTCTGTGGTAGGTGTATCCAGGGTTTCTTTACCAAATCCTCTCTAATTGATAACAAAAACTCTGAACTTGAACTGTGAAGTTGTTCTGCTGGAGTCTAGTAGCATTCTGGAACAAAAATCTTAAGAAATCTGATCTGCACTATTATTAATCTGCTATTGCAAACCTAATTTTATAGGTGAGACCAGTAGCCACTCAACATTTTGCTTAAAATTTGTCACTGCTCTGAACAATTTCAGAGCTGCAGCCTGTCCTACATTTCTACAATATAATCCTGGAGTTAGCTGAGAGTCAGCAAGAATATTTGCAGGTTGCATTTTGCTATATTGGAGCATTGAGCATCCAAGGGTCTTCACTACAGATTGTCACTGATCTTTCGGTCTGTAACTCCAATTCTTGTATGAGAAGGTAACAAATAGACCATTTTCCATCTTCTCACAAACTTCAGTATGACTGTATTGGTGCAGAAGGTCACCAAGATAATTGTTGAAGGAACACACCAAAGCTTGAAGAATTTAAAAGAATGTGGGTTTGTTTGTTTGATTGTTTTGAGTTAAGTGAACTAGAAACCAGCTCCCTTGTTCCATCATGGAGTTACGTTTCTGTCTTTCCATAGGTATAATGGGATTGCAGTGGGCAAAGCACCTCAGAAGTTCTGTCAAAGTTACAATTAATGATTGTAATGAAAATTCTGTAACAATGATTCAGGAAAACTGTCATTTAAACAAAATGAAGGTGAAAGTGAACACTAAGGAAGAAGACAATTACGAAGCTATAGGAGGTGGAGAAGAAAATGCTGACACCATTGAGGTGACAAAAATGGATGCCAATGTTATAATGCATTTGAGATCATTTGATTTTATGTAAGTATTAAATACTTCTCTTAGTAAGTTGTCTGTTTTGATAATGATACTCCTTATCCTACTCCACGCCCCAGTGTATGTAAGTTGGAGTTAAAGAAGCAACCAACAGGCATCTGATGTATTCATCCGCAAATCATGTGGAAACAGATAATTAAAAATTATTTTTAATATTTTAGAAATTGCTGGAAAAATATTGAAGCCTTTTGACATACAGAATAAAATATTAATGTGCATGAACATTTTAAATCAAACAGTTTTTAGTATAATATCATTGCCTATGTGATAAAGAAAAATGTCACAGTATCACAGAATGACACCTAGTTCTCACTGTGCACATTAAGAGATCTAGGAACTCAGATCCTTCCTAAAACCATTGTAAAGTCTTTTTATAAGCCATTCCAATTATGATGTTAGTCTTTTGGGAGGCTTTATCATAGAATCGTAGGATGGTTTCGATTGAAGGGACCTAAAAGCCCACCCAGTTCCAGCGCTGTGCTGTGGATAGGGACACTTCCCACCAGATCAGACTGCCAGGGGTCCCATCTAGCTTGGCATTGAGCAGCTCCTAGGGGTGAGGAATCCACATCTTCTCTGGTCAGCCTGTGTCAGGGCTTCACCATGCTCCTTGAGAAGTTTCTTTATTGTATCTAAGATTTACTTCCTTTATCTAATCTAAAACATTTTTTTTTTTAGTTTAAAACCATTATCCTGTCTCCTGCCAATGCATTCCTCGATTAGGAATCTCCTCAAATTTGACAGTTTTTTTTTTTTTTTCTTTTCTTTTTTTTTTTTTTTTTAACTTAGACCGTCTAATGAATTTTAACTGCATGCATTTCCATGCCTGAATTCTTATTGCAGGACAGGCCTGAATTCTTATTGCATGACTTGATTTAATGTAATGTGTTTTGCAGCGTGTTCTTTTTCAGTGGAAGTGTGCTGCTCCTTTCAGATTGGCATTACAGATGCATGCGTTGAAAACCCTTATAGACATCAAAATAAGCACTTGGATGTTTTTATACTGTTTAGCCTCCAGATCTAAGCTAATTAAGTAGCAGGTATTTAGGCTCATGGTTAGCTAGTTAGTACATAAACTGGTGCATGTACTTAAAATATATAAAAATGTTTTTAGCAGTTTGTTTTAAGGATGAAGGTAATTATCAAGCCAATACTCTTATAAGTTAAGCTAACCAAGGAATCAGGATGAGAAAAAATACTTTCTGGCCTGACACTGAATCCTCCAGTGTTCTGGAGTAATTCAAGGGAGTTTTATTTTGTTTTTAAAAGAAGGATAAATGGTTGAGCCTCTAGATGCAGAGTGCAACTTGCTTTCTTTCTAGACATTTGGACCCATTTGGAACTTCTGTGAATTACCTGGATTCTGCCTTCAGAAATGTGAGGAATCTTGGCATCGTGTCTCTAACATCCACAGACATTAGTTCTCTGTATGCAAAGGCTCAGCATGTTGCCCTGCGACACTATGGATGTAACATTGTCCGAACGGAGTACTACAAGGAGCTGGCAGCCAGAACAGTCATTGCTGCTGTGGCAAGGTACTGTTAAAACAAATCAGCTCAGATTGTGGAAGTAAATTATTTTTTACATAGAATTTCAAACTGCTGCTAGGTTATGCATGCTGAGTTTCCAGACTTCTTGGATTCTGAAAGCCAGACTTTTTGATACAAAATCTATGCTTTGTATTTTATCTATGCTGCTATGTAAACTGAAGTAACATACTTTACATTAGTAAACTTTACATAGTAAATTTTAAGCTAAAGGCTTGGGAAAGATGAAAATACATAAATAGTGTAGGGGTTTGGGATGTTGAAAGGGTGGTGGGTTTTGGTTAGGATGGGGGCTGTTATCCTGAAAACTAATGGCTGAACTTGCAGATATGCAAGTTCAATTCTTTTCTTAATGTTGTACTGTACAGAGCTTTGTAAATATTAACTAAAAAACTTGAGTGGCTTCTAGCTAGGAAGTGCAGGTTTTTCTAATGGAAACTAGTGTTAAGGGAAACTGATGTTCACTTTGAAATCTCATGCTTGAGTTTAAAAAAGATATTTGTAATTATTAACTTCTGAAATTAATTCTTTGCATCTAAATCAGGCGTTCCCAACCTGCAAGCACATGCAGCTCAGCACAGCTCATATGGTGACCTACCGTTTGGCACCTTTGCAGCTGTTCTTTCCTGCTGCTTGACCCAGCCCACTCTCAGGCACATGTCTAAATCGTCAGCATTCACAAATTTTGTGCTTTGCCTAGGCTATGTTGAGTGAAGAGGAATTGTGTTGGGCTGATGGTTTGGTTGTTGCTGAGTAGTGGGTGCATGCCCGGGGCCATGCTGAGCCGCCTGGTGGGAAAGAGCCACTGCCAAGATGGCACAGGGCCAGGACAGGCCACATGCTACCTGTGGACCATAGGTTGGTCATGCCTGCTCTAGTTCCTTGTAATAACTTAGGCCTATTAAACAAACGAAGACTGAAAATCTAGTCTCTAATTGAGGAAGAAAAAGATAAAGGTAAGAGGACTGGACAAACTGCTTGGGAGGAAAGGGGGAGAAAATATATGCAGAGGTCTTCAGAATGGCAGAGCTAAAAAACTGACGGGAACACTTTAATCTTTTCATCTCCCTTCTTGTAATAGGTTGCAGAACATTCTTAGGTACAGTTACACTGCATCTAATTAAACATAACCCTACTTTGGAACAACATTATGAACTGAGATTTAGGGAGTGGGATGAGATTGAACTTTTTTAACTGTTCAGGTGAAATTTTATCTATTCTGGCTTACATATTCCAACTCTCCTAAAACTTTCTTCTTCTCAGTGCCTACCTACTCAGAAGCTGCTCCCTTGTCTTCCTGCAGTCATTATTTAATTAATGTTTGATGATTTACCACTGTGTGTGTCATTGTAAATTTCAGTTTTCTCAGATTTTTATCAGTTTGTTTAGATTTTTTGTTACGTTCTCCTGGCAGTAGGCGAGTATTGGGATAGAAGGATAATGAAAGAACAAACCAGTATTTCTTAGAGTAATGAAAAAGTGAAGTGTGACATTCTTGCCTTATAGAAAGTAGACTACACTAAGCATTTAAGAAATTACTGTCTTCAGATTGCTTTCTTAGACCTTCAGTATCAGCTTCTAGAAAGCAAGTGAGGTCAGGAATCTTTCAGTAGCCTAAGGTGTCTCTGGAAATGTTACTCTACTAGATACAGTACAGTGTGTGTTTTTCCTTTGTAGAGCTGCAGCTCGCTGTAACAAAGGCATTGAAGTCTTGCTCGCAGTAGCCCTAGAACACTTTGTTCTTGTAGTTGTCAGAGTTTTAAGGGGACCATCTCCTGCAGATGATTCAGCAAAGAAAATAAGATATCTCATCCACTGCCAGTGGTGTGAAGAGAGAATTTTTCAGAAAGAAGGCAGTATGGTAGTAGGTATGTGAGTATTTCTCATAACTTTCCTGAACATATGATTACTGTGTGGGTTTGGGTTTATTTTTTTTTTCTTTTGCTTGTTAAGGTCTTGTTTATATTTACATCACTTTAAAAAGTAGTACTTCTATTTAATGTAAAGATGCATGTAGCATACGAAGTGGAGAAGCTACTTCTAATACAAGCTGTCTGTTCTATGGTAATTATTTAGATTCATTATGTTAATGGATTTTGCTGTAAATGTCCTGAATTTGTTGCTAGGGATCACGTACTCCAGCTCACTGTAGCTGCTGAAGGATGCCTGATGGCAGTTCAGTCCATCCTTCTGGTGAAGGAGTGGGACATTCTGTTTCCTCCATGTAGGGGCGGCTTGATGGATTTAGTGTCAGATTGCTTTTCTGCAGGCCATCATGTTCAGTTACCTGAAAATATGGTGAAATAAACAGTATCACTTTCCCTCAGATGAGGGTATGTTTTTCCTGATTGGGCCTCATCTGTAAATGCCTGATGGAAATAATTTTAGTGTGATAAGAAAAGTTCACAATGTTCCTGCAGTTGATCTAGTGCTTGGGAATAAATGGAGGCAGCCTTTCTGTCAAAAGCTGAGCTGAGCTTGTGAGCTGTCTCTATACAAAAATCAATCTAGAGCAGGGGTAGACTAGCAAGGTAATCGTTGGAATGAATATAAAAGGAATAACCTTATGTGCTTCAGAGTTGCAGGTTCTGGGATATTTTGCTATTCAGCTGGTGGTATCCTTGCTTTGCTCAAAGTCAGGTGCAAACGTGTGCAGTGACTTTTTCATTAAAGAGATTCCTGTTTTTAGAAAAATAAATTATTAACTCACAAGTGCAGTATTATGGTAGAGATCTTAATAAATAAATTAATAGTTTATTTGATGCTCTCTGCCTGCAAGCAATCTCATGGCCTACAAATATTGTAGGTGAGCTGTATTTTGTGTATGTAACTGACAGATGTTCAAGTTTTTGTTGTTGATGTTTACTGTTAGCCTGGACAGCTGCATATATAATTGTAGGAAGAATAGTAATTTCCTCATCATTTGAAATTTGCCAAGAAACGGAGCAAGTTAGTTGGCTATTTTTCCAGTGTCATTTTAGGAATTATTAGAGATCAAAATTGTCGCTCACTCAGTTTTCTTAAGCACTGCTGCAGTGTTTGACAGAAGTGAGAGGTGTTGCACTTTTGCTGTTGCTTACCCTTCTAGTTACTTCAGTAAAGTCCTATCTGTATAATCTCAGTAAGCATTGATGTCTCTTCCAGATTAACAGAAGTCCTCTTTTTCTGTTGTAGAAAATCCTTATCAGCAACTACCTTGTGATTGTCATGGCAGTATGCCTGGGAGGACAGCAGTTGTTCTTGGTCCTCTCTGGTAAGTTCAGAGAACAGCATGGCACTGGAGAGTAACGGGCTGGGAGGACCTCTAGAGGACAGCTGCTCTGTCACATCATAGAAATGCAAGGCTGCTGGATCATCCATCACTATCTATTATAATAGAAAAGTGTAGCAGTCAGGAGTAATTCAGGAAGCAGTTAATTGATTCTGTTTTCTGAGTTTAGTAAGGTTTTCAGTTTTTTGTTTTGTTCGGAGCACTCAAACCAGTAAATAAATAACAAATTGACTTTCAACTTCACATTTAGTGCAACTGTTTTAGTATGTCCTGCACTGGAGAACCTGGCTCTGTGTTCCTCTAGTTGCTAAATGTCATGAAGTTGTTTATTACTTGATATTACTTGATATATTAGCTGGGAAGTATTGGTAATGGACTGGATGATCTTCTAGGTCTTTTCCAACCTTGATAATTCTGTGATTCTGTGATTTACAGAGTGTACATAATAAATCTTAATATGTGCTGATGAAAGTACACTATTTGATGACTTATAAAATTGCCTCTTGTGAGAAACAAAAATAAATTCTTTAAGTCTTCTAATGGTTTCAAAGCGGCATTAAAGCAGTAGCTTTCTTCCTGATACAAGTAGGACTGAAAGACTTTATATAGTACAGTAAGTTAGTGATAGGAATAACAGTCCTGCTACTGTCCTTGCAAACAAAGCTATTCTATACCGCTATGTTAAGCACATAGTACAGTGCCGCTCTTTGGTGTAATTTAACTGCAAATCACTGTGTGTGGTCTTTTAAAGGAAACTTTTTTTACTTTCATTAGTAAAGTCTTCTCACTTCTTTTGTGTTACCTAGGTCAGGTGCTCTCTTTAATACTGGATTCCTCAGAAGAATGCTGTTTGAAGCTGTCCAGTATGGCTTAGATGAAGTTCAGCCACTTTTGAAAACCATAGTTTGTGAATCTGAGTGTACAACTTCCAAGAATTTTTCTACCCATAGTCCTTTTGATGAAAACAAACAAGGTAAGAAAAAAAAAACAGCTGCCTCTTGTCATGGTTTTGTGATGTTGCTGTCAGTATTCCACATAACATCATGTGCAGTATGGATCATTGAAAGGTTCATACATCAGTTCCGTGGAATAACAACATTCCGAATACTCAGTTCTCAGAAGAAAGCTACGTATCCCAGAGGACTTCGCAGTCAGAGATAAGTCACAGACATATATAATCTTGCTCCCAGACTGGAGCTCTCTCTCTCGGTCTCTCGGAGAGTGGGAAGCATTCCAGCCATGTCGCCCAGAGTTCACAGTAGGCCTCTCGGTTTTTGGGGACTCTCTCTCTCTGTTTTGTTCGATTTCTTAGCCTCGATCATATTGTATTATATTGTGTTATCTTGTACTCCGATATCATATTTAGTAAAATATGTTTTCCTCCTTAGATTGCCACTGCTGTTCTCTTTTCCCATTCCCCTTTTCCCTTCCCTTTTGGGCCGCGGCCCTATGGGGCGACTGCCCCCTGTCATGGGCACAAGTAAATCTAGGTAACCCATGACACCTCTTCACAGAAAGACTGGCTTGGTGGTGGTTTTAGAGAGAGATTGCTCTTTGATAACATAATGCTAACAGCAGAGTATATACAACAAGGTCAAGAAAATAACTGTTGTTTTGAATCTAACATGAGGCTTAGCAGTGCTGTAAAAGGAGTAGGATCTATCAAAGACAGAGTGCTGGATTTATACCTATTTAACCACTATGGTAGGTCCTGAAGCAATTAAGCAGGCTGACCACCATGAAATCCATGGAGCTGGAGATAGTACGTGTCTCTCAGTTCTGTTTCGTACTCTGCTCCTCACCATTGAGAAGAGGACTACAATTGTCCTGCTCTGCATTTTCTGCTGGAATAGAAAATCATTCCACCAAAAGGAGCAACTTTCTGCATGTGCATGCTCTTTTACCCTTAAACAAAGTTATATTTTGAATATTTTCTCTAAATTCAACTGCTGAGCTGGTAAGCAAATTAACCAGCCTCTCAGTGTACTTCAGGCTGGGAGGTGGTGGTGGTGTTTTCTGTTGAACTAAAGCTTTTTCCCATTCTACTGTTTTACAGTAGACTTAATTTTGACCCTTAATTCTATTCTAGAAGAGTGTGGCGTATATATTAAAACACCAGATATGCTGGCAGAGTCTGATGTGGTACCTGGTAAGTAGATCGTTTTTGTGCAACTTCAAAGTATGATTTTATGCTTCAAGTGATGGCCAAGCCAAACTAGTTTTCACCTATAAGTTCTCTGTATTTAATCATACTTGAGTAAGTGTTATCTTCCCACTGCATAATTATTTTACTTCATCTGGAGTCACATTTCCTGATAAAAACACAATGCTAATTACTCAGCATAAATCCATATATAAAGATGTGGTTGCTGTGTATGTTTTCAGTTTGTTATGTCTTTGGCTTTGCTGGCTTTTATTATTGTTATTATTATTTTTGAATATTCATACGTTTCACTGGCCTTTTTTGTGATTCAGGAAAAAGAAAAAATAATGAAGTGATGCAAAATGCTACCAAGCGACAAAAAATTGACAGCAGTGCTGAGCACCCTGCATTTTACTACAATATCCACAGACACAGTATTAAAGGAATGAACATGCCCAAGTAAGGCTTACATTTACCTTCCAGTCTCACAGTGCTATGACAACTAATGTATAGTTTGTACTGAACAAGCCTTGCTACTGCTAATGCCTTCTTAAATGGCTTTTTCAGGTTAAATAAATTCTTAAACTATCTCTCTGAAGCTGGATACAGAGTCAGCAGAACCCACTTTGATCCTATGGGTGTTCGCACCAACGCACCCTTGGCACAGTTTAAGACTGTTCTCATGAAGTACAGCACTCCCACATATGCTGGAGGGCAAACAGAAGTCCCTCTCCATCTGACAGATGTCCAGGTGGGAGACCAGCTTCAAGTGGCTGCAGACAGCAAGGCAAAAGGTGATGAGTTTCTAGAAGAGAACAAATACGGAGACACTGTCACTGTCTTTGCAGAAGACTGTCCTACTCACTGTGCAGCTGATTAGTCCAAATCCTTTTGGGATCAGAACTTGCAACTATGCTCTGTTCAACTACACCAGTATTCCTTGCAGACCTGGAGGCTGACAGTTTGAAACCCTTGCAATTTTTTTTAGAAAGGATGTTTAGAATTCTAGAACTTAGCACTGAATGCAACAGTATGCATGGTCAAAATTCTTTTCCTGTGGGAAAGTTTTTAGACGGTTGGTTCTTTCACACTCACATCTACTTTTACACTGAGCATTGTAGCTAGCGCCAAGTCTTTGTGCAGCCTTATTCAAGCTGCTAGAACAGGACCCAGAAGAGTGGGGCCAAAAGTCTTAAGTATTTCTGAACATAAATTTAGTTTGAATCAGACAATCATTCCTAAAACCACCTGGCCAGTTAGAATTCAAAGGGAGGTCACAAAATACTGCAGGACAAAATGTGATGTGAACTGAAGCAAGCTGGAAAGTGCTAACTTGGTGCACTTTTAACTCCACATTGCTCATGTAATTTGGCCTTTGGTTTCATTTCTGTAGATCTACCTACAGGCAAAATCCTAACAAAAGTGAGAACGGAAAGGAACCTTTGCAGAGCTGTGACATAACCTTCAGTTCCAAACTAAGCTTTAGTGATTTGTCTTTATTGATTCTGGGTAGTTTGTTTGCTCTGAGATTTAATTTGGTTGTACACTTAAAAAAAGGGTATTGTGACCAGACATCACAATCTGAAGTTCCAGAATAATTTGTTAATACAGTTTGCTGTTGAAAGATCTCTTCAGTGACTGAGCAAAGATGCTATTTGTTGGTAGTCATTTTGGGTTTCTTTAAATACATGGCAACATTCCAGCCAAACAAACTTGCCTCCATTTTCCCCCCCCCCCCCAAAAAAAAATCTTACATATGTTTTGCTTGGATTCTTAGAATCACAGAATGGCTTGGGTTGGAAGGGACCATAAAGACTGTCTGTTTCCAACATCCTGGAGTGGTCTGGTTGCCACCTACCAGACTGAGTAAAGAATCCCCTCTTAATATTTAAAATAGATTCAGGTTAGAACTGTTCCCTGTTGTTCTGTCATTATTTGCCTGCATAAGAAGTTGAGTCTCCCTTAAGCTCCCTTTAAGTATTGGAAGGTCACAATGAGATCTCCCCAGAGCCTTCTTCAGGCTGAACAACCTTAGATCTCTCAGTCTTTCTTCATAGGAAAGGTGTTCCAGCTCTCTGATCATCTTTGTGAGTCTCTGGACTTGCTACAACAGCTCTACATCTTATGCTGGGGGTTGCAGGCCTGGATGCTGAGTTCCAGATGAGGCCTCACAAGGGTGGGGTCAAGGTTTACTTCCTTCTCCCTGGTGGCCGCTCTTCTTGATGCAGCCCAGGACACACTCAACTTTGTGGGCTGCAGGCACAAACTGTCTAGCTTTTTGTCCATCAAGACCCCTAAGTTCTCTGCTCTCTGCATAAATGTCTGGGATTATCCTGACCCAGCTGCAGCATCTTGCACTTTGCCTTGCTGAAACTCATTAGGTTCTTACGCATCCATTTTTCAATGCTTGTCCAGGTCTCTTTGCATAATTTCCCTTCCTTTTATTGTATCAGCTGAGCCACTTGGTGTGTTGTCATCTGTAAACTTGCTGCGGGTGTACTTGACTTTGCTCTCAAGGTCATTGATAAAAGAGTGCTGATCCTAAAATGGAGTCCTGAAGGACACCACTAGTAGCCAGCCTCCACTCGGACATAGAGCTGTTGACCAAAACCCTCTGGCTGCAGCCATCCAACCAATTCCTTATCAACCAAACAGTACACACTTAATCTCTCTCCAATTTAAAGATAAGGATGTGATATAGTACTATATCTAAGGCCTTGCAGAAGTCCAGGTAGATGATATCAGTTGCTCATCCTTTGTCCACTGGTGACACTGCTCCATTGCAGAAGGCCACCGGATTTGTTAGGCACAAACTGTCCTTGGTTGGAACAGTACTGGCTATCTCAGATTAGCACATGCCTTATCATAGTTTCTAGGATGTTCTGTTCGGCATTCTTCCTAGGCACAGAGGTAAGGCTCATCAGCATGTAGTTACCCTGATTTTCCTTTTTCCATTTCTTAAAAATGACAGCGATGATTCATTTTTCCAATCACCAGGGAATTTGCTTGACAGCCATGAGTTTTCAAATACGATGGAGAGTTGTTTGGCAGCTACATCAACCTGCTCCTTCCTGACCTGGGTTATATGTCATCTCACTGCATAGATTTGTAATGTTCACTTTCATGGAGACAGCATTGTACTTGTTCTCAGTGGGCGGGATTTGGCTCCCTCAGCTCCAACTGACGTGTTTGAGGATGTGAGAAACATGGGAAGCCTGACTGCCAGTGAAGACCAAGGCAAAGAACTTTTTGAGCAGCCTTGTTCATGTCTGTTGCAGGCAGTTGTTCCTTCTCATTGTCAAGGAGAGTGCACCTCAGAGGGGGTATGCTCTCCTTTGTCTGTCTCTTCTGACCAACATACCTGTAGAATCTCACAATTCTTTCATATTCCTCACCAAGTTTAGTTCTATCTGGGCCTTGGCTTTTCTAATCCCATCTCTGCACATCGAGATGGCACTTCTGTATTCTTCCCAGGCCACATGTCCGTGCTTCCACTGCCTACATTTCCTTTCTGTCCCTCAGCTTGTCTATGATGTCACCATACCACTCCCATGCCATCCGTGCTTGATTTCTTGTGCTGGGAGAATGAGAGGTCTTGTGTTCTCAGAAAGGTATCCTTGAAGAGTTGTCAGCTCTTCTCTATTCCTTTGTCTCTACAGATTGCTTCCCAGGAAACCTCATCCAATAACTCCTTTAACAGTCAGAAATTTGCTGTCTTGAAGTTCATGATCCCAACTTCTCTCTTTGCTAGGCCCATATTCTTCAAGAACATCAAATCAGCCAAGCATGATCAATACAGCTCAGACTGTCTCCAGTTTTATCCTCTTTAATGAACTCCTCTGCATCGGTGAGCATGAGGTCCAGTAATGCTGCTCCTCTGCTTGGACTTCTCTATGGTCGAAGATGCATTTGTGCTGAAGTCAAGGCAGCAGAATCCCTTCAGGCTTAGGTGTTGTTCCATCTCAGCACAACCTAGACCAGTCTGAGCAAGAAGAAAGTCCACTACCATCTTCGTCTGAGTCAGTCCAGTGTCAAGGGAACTCGGCATATCAGCTATATCAGTCAGCGCACGGGAAGTGCGATTCACATTTTTGCTGCTCAACAAGCAAGCTGTGCAGTCACATATGTATTATGAACGACTCGGGTCTAGATAAAGATAGTACCTATGACCTGGTGTACATTCCCGTTGAGATGCACGCAATCATTGCATTCTGGTGTTATTGCCTCTATACTCCGCCATCGTCTGAGGAATCTTTGGATGTCACATGGCGAGGTAGGTGCTATACTCTGCCCAAGTTGCAGGGACCATCCTTAGATCGAATGGGTATGATTGCGTAGACATATCCTGCCACGCAAATCAGGACCATACCCAGGGGAAGGTGTATAGAGGCATCATTCTTCAGCTTGATTGTCACATGGACTGTAGAGTTGCTTCCGGGGATGGTCTCACTTCCCGTGGATCATAGTCCTGGCTGCTTTGCAGCCTTGCATTAGGTGAGCTGAGTGTGCATGGTGAGCTGACGCATTGGGATGCATGGTGGCCAGGGCTTGCCATCAAATGTTCCCTGCTCGAGAGGGCCTTGGGGCTGCTGGAGAACAAAGTAACCCCATTGCTATTGGTCTTTGCCACAGGAGCTCACTTCCTTGGATGGACATTCCTGTGCTATACCAGATCCCTTCGCACATGTGCCTAACAAGGGGCAGATGATTGCCTCTATCGTTCACCACCCCTGGTCTGATTCAGTAAATCATCATTGGTGCAGGCCGTCCTATTGAAACAAGGGACTTCAGTATAACGTATGGCAAGAGCACAGGTACAAAATGGATCACCTACCACCGAGAGGGCCAAGCAGACTGTGGAAGAATTAGTCAGTTACACCTATCCGTGTAACAGAAGAATATTCTAATAAGACCATGACACCTGTTGGAATAAGAGTCAAGGTGCTGTCAGTCTGCGGCATTGACTGGGCGGTGGCCAGATCCACTCCTGCATTGCCGGCAGTGGCTGGTCTGAGTGAGCTGGCCAGGCAGTGGCCGACCGATTCAGGGCCATGTTTGCTGTCATAGCACATGGTCACGCGTTCCTCTTCCTGTTTCCCAGCAGATCATAGGGCTGTGAGGCAAAAGGGAGTTTGGATCGGCATTCTCTCACCCCGTGCAACACCCTCCTGCATCGGGACAGAGGCAATCCGGAATAGTACGAGCAGTTCTATTTGCTTGCCTAGGCTTTTTACAGTCCCTTTGTACATGACTGGGCTCACTGTAATTGTAACATTTCATTCTTTCAGTTGTTCCTGCATCGAGTTGAGAAACGGCAAAGAAATTTAATGTAGGGCTGGGAAGCCTCCTGCTTAACTGATATAAGTAAGGCATTAGACAAATTAGTATCAGGTATCTCCCAGATAACAAGTTAACACCAAAGTCTTAACTTGATCAAGGCATTGCCTGTCCATCTGTGCCTGGGCCTGAGGTGTTGCCCAGACCCGAAATCGTAACATAACATAACTGTCAGCAACTACAGTGAAAAGAAGGAAGACACGGTGCAGGGAGACAGCATCATGACAAGCGAGGAGGGGGCAGGAGTTGCACAGCCACAGCAGTGCGGGTAGGGGGGATGCGGCTGAGACACAGGTCAGATCAAGGCAGGAACAGTTTGAAGAAATTATTCCTTGTTGCACACAATCCCACAAGAAGCACACAATCCCAGTCACTATGAAAGCTGGATACTAGTTTCTGCCTTGAGATGAGGCCTAACATATGGTACTAGAACCCACCTAGGGCCATTCCTAACGACTCCATTTACTTTCAAAAAGCACCATTTGGGTGGGCGATAAGATCGCCTTGTCCAGACCATGCCAATCAAAGGGGGATGGTGAGCTCTGCCTGATACTGCCTGTATCATGTCCAATAGGGCTTGGCAGGCAGGGCTTTCAAGGCCGGAAGTAGCCATTGCCAATCAACTCCTTAACTAGCCACTAATCAGAAGACTCCCAAATGGGCTGCCCCTGAGAATCCTGTACCACGGAGCCCTCCCCCCTCTAATGGTTGAAAGATAAGATCTCCTTGAAGTGCGCAGTTCTTAACAATCATATAGCAATGGTCTATGGGATCTGTAAGGGGCATTGCTAAACCATGTTCCCGCTGCTGTTGTGCAGCCTGAATTTGAACTGCCTGAGCTAACGACCTAGAGTTAACCAAAAGCCACTGAAGTTCTTTTAGCAGCCTCTCAGGCAAATCAACCCCCTTCTCTGCAAACAAGGATTCCAAGGCCTTTCCCTTAGTAACTGGAAAGGCCTGTGCTGACTCCGGAGAATCGACATCATCCTCACCCTTCTTCTCTCCCTTTATCTCCCCTTTGCATTTCTGAGATGGATCATCAGAAAGCAGCTGGAAACTCTCCCCCCAGCTATTATAGCTCTAATTCCCTGTCTCTGCTGCTTTCAGCAAGCTGTAAACGGCACCTGCAGACACCATCCACAGACCTAGCGGCTTGAACCTTATCCAGGTCCATAGCCTGTGCAGCTGACTCAATCAGCCCCCCCGAATCATCCATTTGATGAGCCCCTCCGTACTATTAGAGGACAATTTGCCCCCATCATCATTCATCAGCACTTTTAAAATCTTTACTTTCTCTTTAACGGATCCTGCCGCCATGGTAAAGACTGGAACTCACTGGACCCATCCTCAGACCCGTCTGCTCTTTCCGGACCCTGTCTGCCGTCTCCAGACCTCCCTTCTGCTCTCTCCAGACCCCATCTGCTCTCTCTGGACCTCCCATCCCATGAGGTAAACTAAGAGAGAAATTCAGATGACTCTTGTGCAGCCAGTGCTTGCTTGGCTACTGCACCGTCAGACCAAGGAGGCATTACCCCCAGGCTGCCTCCAGCTTGGAGGCCAGAAGGATTTGAGCTCCCAAGCAACCAGCAAGCATTCGGACAAACTAGCCCTCTGCTTTCTACAAGGACAGACAAGTCTTTCTTGGCACATCAGCTTGGCAGAGGCACAACAGCTCTGTTCTTGGGCCGCAGCGCTCCATGGCCAGGCGCTGCTCAGACACTGGGGCTGCATTTCCTCCTGGGCATCCACACGTGCTCCAACTCTCCTGCAGCTTTCTGCAGGGTCTGTGGCTTCCTGCTGGGGAGCTCCTCACTCTTTTGCAATGTCATTCCTGCCTCCTCTGGTATCATACCGGGAGATGCTGCAGAGTTCGTTAGCCTTGACTTCCTTCCTTCCATCAGCAGCCGCTGCTACGCTGACCTTCATTCACACAGGGATACCATCTGCTTCCAGCATGAGCTGCAGAGAACAGAATTAATTGTCGCCATCGGACAGCAGAAGACATTGCCAGGCCCTCAGTCTTTCAGTCAAAACAGAGTTTTGTTTGATTTATTGGCCTCAATTATATTGTATTATATTGTGTTATCTTGTTTCATATCATATTTAATAAAATAAGTTTTCCTCCTCAGATTGCCACCGCTGTTCTCTTTTCCCATTCCCCTTTTCCCTTCCCTTTCAGGCCGGGGGCCCTACGGAGTGGCTGCCCCCTGTCACAGGCACAGATAAATCTAGGTAACCCATGACACATCTGCACTCATAATTATTCATCCCTGTATTCTCACTGCTCATTCACCTTCGGCTGCGGTCCTCTTCTGCTGTCCTTTCCTCCTTGTATCCTCCCTCATCTTTTTTCTGCACCTACACTCCTCTTCTGCTTTTCTTTCTCCATCCTTGTTTCCTCACTTCTGTTTCTTCTGCCTCTGCCCACCATTTATGATCGTTTTTTATTGCTTTTTTTCACTGCTCTTTTACCCGCATCTTCACTCTTCCTCTGCTGTTTATTGTTCCCAAGAGCATGATCCTGAGAGAGTCATGTGTACACCAAATATGTGGCATATTTTCACAAAGACTGCACCAGAAAGGTATGTCAGTACATTTGCAGAAATGTATGGCAGAGGGGAAGAAGACCCCTTACAAACAAACTGACTATAATAGACTTCAAGTTACATTTAACCCTTCTATGAGCTTGCGGTTCAGCCATTGCAAAAGTGAGTGAAAAACTGAGCAATCAAGATAATGTAATAGACGAACTGAACAGTGAAGCAAGAAGCAGAGGCTTTGTTGGAATTTAGAATAAAGGGGGATAGTTAAATGTAGTTTGTAGGTGGGAAAAGGAATGATCTAGTTAGTTAGAATAACAAGGAATGGAGAGAACAGGTCTGTGAGAGCAGGAAGGATGCAGATAAGGAGATCTCCCTGAGACACCTGGCGAGGAGGGGATTAGAAATTTAAATATCAGAAGAGGAGTTGCATCTCTGCATGCTAAAGAACTATTGAATATGTATCAGAATTCCAGGAAATCATTGACTATGTATGAGGTGTACCTCTATCTGTGTCACAATTTTACAAGTCGGGGTGCAAGTTTGGAGGAGCTATCCCCCTTGCACCCGGCACTGCACAACGCTGGAATAAACATACCTGCTTTATAACCAATCTCTGGATTATAGAGCTTGATTCCGCAAGTCATTTTGGCACCCCAGATGGGACCCGCTCTGTTCGGCTGCAGTACTGGCTGAGAGAGGGGACACCTTTGGCGCGCCCCGAGATTTCTTGGAAGGACTCCCTTCCCTCATCCGATCACTGTGGGAGCAGACAAGGACCCTCTATCGGTGGATAAGGTATGTTTAATGGGTACAGGGGAATCTGTAAGTCGTGAGGAGACGTCCTACGCAGGAGATGTGAGCTGTCATGCTCTCCCCTTTGGTAAAGGGCCCGGGTGGTTGGTTGTGTAATCACGATCAGAGGCCGTGTAAGTCGTGGGTTCGAGTCCCACCTGTTGGAAATATCCTCAATAATTTTTGATCAGGACGGTATCTCTGATAAAAGTAGTTTTTATTCGCGATTGCAATGGCGGGCGCCCTGATAGCAGAAGCGCACCTACGGACACGATGTTACAGTTTTTATACCTTGTCTCCCATATGTTTTACCCTCCCCTTTCCCCTTTGGTTGGGTATTCCAGGTTACAATTTTACCCGAGGTTTGCATTTGTTAATTACATTCTGAAAATTGTTAGTTCACATGCTATCTTGTGCCAGTCGGTCGCCATCCTGCTGTTTTTGTTTCCAAGATGTCTCGGTACTCTTATCGTATTGATATGTTGATTCCCTTCAAAGCTTCTTCCATTCTGTCCCAGAGGCCTTTGTTAAACAAATAGTCCGGGCGGGGGTGTGATTCCAGTCCTTCCCAATATCTCTTCAGGCACATCCTTAGGTATGTCACGACTTGTATACTTTTGCAATGCGTACAACAAAACATTAAAACATACATTGTTGCTAGTTTATACAGGTATATTGTAAATTATTTTAACTTCTCCTCTTTGGATCCTTTATTACTCAGGTCTTATTTGTCCAGCACCAAAAATCAGTAGTTCTATTTCAGACAGCTGGACAGGAGCAGCAGTTTTGTACCTATGACTTCTACCTAATAACTACAAATTGCTTCACTTATATAATTAGACCTTGAAATAAAATATTCTTATCTTATTCTAAATGCGGAGACAACATTTGATTCCCACAATTCCCCCTTTTCTTCTTTATACACTGTTGATTTCTGCAAGTTTTGCTTTTTTTCTAAGGAGTTATCTTGTAGACCTCTTCCTATTCATCACTTCCTTCATTAACCATCTCCTCTAATATCATCATTTTATCTGAGTATGGTGGTGGTTCCACTGGTGTTTGTTTTAATAATGCTGCCTCAATTAATCTCTGTACCAGTCCTCTTACACAGGGGATAATACAGCATCCAATGGCCACCAGGGCTCCTGCTACTGTAATCAAAGAAGTAAATATAGAAACAATCATCCCTTTCCATTTACCAAACCACAAGTCCAACCATCCAGTGACAGAGGTATCTATTCCTGAATTTTCTGCCAATTCATTGGCAAGGGTAGTAAGTCCCTGCAATGCCTTCATTATTGTGCCATCTGAAGCTATGTTATTGGGGATGAAGGTACAACACTGGGTTCCCAACATTACACACACACACCCCTTTTCAGCTAGCACCATATCTAGAGCAATCCTATTTTCCAGGCCATCCTACTTGTGGCATCTAGCTGTTCTGCAATTCCCTTAATTGCACTTTTTGTATCATTTATAAATCACTGTTGATTATAATAGATGTAGTTAATCCAGTCTACATTCTTGTTGGTTGTCACCCACCAAAACAGTGACTCAAATCCTGCCGCAATTTGATTTCTTGCCTTAAATTCATCAGGGACGCCTCGAGGTACCCTGACTGAATCTATATATATTGCATCATCAAATGATACCCCTAAACTCCTTTTGGTTCTTCCAGAATTTTTGGATATTCCTTTTTCAAATGCCAGGGTGAATGGTATAACCATTGCACAGTTCTCTTTTGTTGCTGTGACCCAATGTAGATTTACAGGCTTCTTGAATATTGAGCACCAGTGCAGCCACCGCCCTCAGACACCCTGGCCATCCCTTACTCACTTCATCAAGCTGTTTGGAGCTTTACGATCAGTCCATAGCTCTGTATCCAGTCAGCACCACTCTGTCATTCCTGGGAATGTATGGAGTTCCTTGGCAATTTGCAGCTCAGGGGTTTGGCAGATGGCTTCTTTCCTGGCTGTCCTTAAGGTTCAAAGTCCAGCTGTAATCTCCCAAGTATGTCACTTGCTGTTGAGTTAGTTGTGCTTTCTGTAAACGAAGAAACTCAGCAAACTCACAGTCCATTACACAGTTCTCTTTTGTTGCTGTGGCATCCAGGTGCTGCAGTAAAGTTCCACCCTGGGATGGAGGATCCCAGGTCTCAGGCTCACAAGTTGACCAGTTCTTAAAAATCATTAAGCTGTTCTCACAACCCTGGGTAACACTGTCCAGGTTAACTGAGTCTATTCTCCCTCTATTAGGGATTTTTTTTATTCAAAGGCAAATAACCTATTCTTCCTTTGGCCAAACCAGGCAGAAGAGACATGCTTCAAATCCAGAAGGTAAACTCCACCTATTCATCCCTTAACTGGGTTAATAAAGTGCATGGATTTGCCACCACTGAGTGTATCCATTAAGCAATTCTATTACTTGCCCTCAAGTCTTCTACCAAACTACTGTACTTGCTATCAGAAATTTTTGCAAAATTGGAGTCCAAACTCCAAAAAGTTATCTATTATTTCTTCTATCCTTCTACAGTTACATACCCTTATAGGGCACCACTTTACCCTGACTAGGCAATCTCTTGCTTTTAACTTCTATTTAGGGCTCCATGTTTGGCCTTGATGCCCAAACCCCTAAGTGCATCATATTTCAGATTGCTGTGACTCCTGGGGGTACAACATTGTTTTTCCCAGTTTGTGTTAAAACTTACAATTCTTAATCTTGTGACTTACAATTCTTAATCAGTCAATATTGTTGGACTCTTAGCTCTAGTTTATATTAAATTTCTTGCCAGAGTAACCTGGCAGGTACAAGAATTCCTGCATTCCTACTTTCCTAGCTTATATTTAATTAATCCAAAAAAGAAACATTTTCTTGTTGGGCAGTAGCTTCTACTACTGTTACAAAAACATCTACGAGTGGTAAGAAGAATACCATATCCACCAGAAAATAAACCTCTTTATCCAGCTTCCCTAGATGCAATTTCCCGTTGCAGTTTGCACACTGCTCTCCTTCCAGTGGGGCAGAGCCCTCCCTGGGCTCTTCAAGCCCCCACACCCCCACCTCTTCCTGAGGGGATCTCTGGGTCCTATGACCCTGTTTTAGCACAACACAGTAACAGCTGTTATTATTACCAATTCCCTTTCTATCAGTTTGTCAAACAGTTTTTGTTGTTGTTGTTGTTTGTTTGTTTGTTTTCATATCCTTCACCTCTCTTCAGTCCTGACATCCCTGTTATACCTTACTAGTCCTTGCCTACTTCAGCCTGTGTCTGTCCCAAACTTTCTCACTTTGCAAACCCTCATCATTACATAAACCACTAACATCCTATTTCAGTTTCACCTCCTTCTCTCCAGGGGTGTCCAGTGCTAACACTGGAATTTCAGGTTTCCCAGACCTCTGCACATGAAGGCTGTGCTCACTTCCAGTGCCCTGTCCTCTCCACCTCCCCCTTTCCACCTCCCCCTTTTCTGTTTACAGCAGCAGTCTCTGTCCCGACTCTCTCTCACTCCAAGAGTTCTTGCGGGGGGGGCGGGGGGGGGGGGAGACAGTGCAGGGGGTTGCTCTCATACAGGCAAAGATAAACGCACTTTCTCTTTAACCCTTTTTCCTTTGTACACAATTCCACTATTTGTACCTTCAGTTGCACTTCCACACACCCTCGATTATACTCCTGTATACCATTAGTAAATACCCTTTCTTATACCATCAAAGCAGTTTGTCCCATTCCCTTCAAAACCCACAGATCAAACAGTTCAGTTTTTCAGTTTCCACAAACATCCTTAATACCATACAACTTTCCTTTAGCAATCCATATTGTTCAGTTCCTTGGGCTGTTTCACCCTTATCTTTATGGCCTTATTTCATGTTTTTCTTGATTCCAAATTTCATCTTTATCCACTAGTTTTAATTCAGTATTCTGAAAATTGTAATTAATTGTAATTAATTCTGTAAAATTGTAACCTGGAATACCTAACCAAAGGGGAAAGGGGAGGGTAAAACATATGGGAGACAAGGTATAAAAACTGTAACATCGTGTCCGTAGGTGCGCTTCTGCTATCAGGGCGCCCGCCATTGCAATCGCGAATAAAAACTACTTTTATCAGAGATACCGTCCTGACCAAAAATTATTGAGGATATTTCCAACAATTTGGGGGCTCGTCCGGGATCATTATCGCTTCTTGGGGTGTCCCCACTGCACTGGACAGGATAAGTGCACTCCGCTGATTTTAGCGGTCCTGTCTGGGTGGTGAGGTGACTTCTCAGGACAGCCGATAGGAATCTGAGATTGTTACATAGAGGACGGGCTCTGTAAAAGCCAAGGGGCTAGGCAGGCACAGGTGTTAACCCTTGCAGACCCGGAAACTTCGTGCACGAATCAAGGTAAGGGAATTTAATTCTTATCTTGGGTTGAGACTCTTGAATGTGTGTGGCTGAGACGCACTTTTAGTGCGAAGTGAGTGCGGAGTCCCAATCCGCGGTTCCGTTGTCCTGCGAGGGGCGCGGCCGGAGACGGACGAGGCGGCTGTGGTGCTGAAAGCAAGAGTCTAGGGAGGGAGCTGTTGGTGTACGGTACCCTGCGCACTTGACGAAGATGCCAGCAGTACACCCCTATTTAATCCGAGAGTCAGAGCGGGTGCTCCGCAGGGATTGGGCCCAAAAATCCGAGAACTGGAGTGTGGTAACTTGTGAGCTGGGTAGTTCACAGTAGCACTCCGGAGGGATGGGTAATAGGAGCTCCATAAAACAGAGTAAAAGGGTCCCTAACACTGTGCCCAAAGATAGCCCCTTGGGGAAGATGCTTCAGAATTGGAGCTGTTCTAATTGTGGGTTTGGGTCCCACTAAGGCAGTCTCAGCTGTGGGTTCAAGTCCCACAGGGATTACCGTGTGTGCACGAGGAGAGCTATTTTTACTCCCCCTTAAGGGGTTGGTTGGTGACAAAGTATAGTGAATACTGTCAACGTTAACCTGGGTTTTCCTAGCTGTGTTAGCAGGAATTGTTGTGTATTTGGCCATTATTAACATCTCTTATTAGCGCTTGTTACTGTACGTTTGAACTAAGTGTTGAACCAACAACTTTGATATTTTCTGAGAAATGTTGTATGTTGAACTGTGTAAAGACCGGTCTTGTGCAGTCTGTGTGAGTGTGGGTGTGAGTGAGACGCAGCCCAGCTGCGGGGCGAGTGCGGAGTCCCGACCCGCGGTTCCGCCCTCCGGCGAGGGAAACGGCCGCGAAAGGCCTCTATGTTCTATATGTTACGATGTTTTTTGTCTTATTAATTGTTGTTAGTATTGTGGCAACTGTAACGCACATAATAGTGAAGTGCATACGGAGTAGGGTGGTGGAAAGAAAGCCCGCAAAAGGCAAACCACAATTAGTATCGAGACCCTGTTGCTTTTGTTGTAGAGAATACCGCGGTTGAAGGGTGATAAAGATTCAGATTAGAGATACAATAGAGTTGTGTTACCTCCGCTTTAATGTGTTAACTTTACGAAATTTGTTTTGAACCATTGCTCCCCCTCGTTGTGTGTACGAATCAATAGAAAACAGAGTAATGTGGAGGAACACAAGGGAAAGAGATACCTAAGAAAACTCCCTTAGGATGTATATTGGAATATTGGAGGGACTCTTAAGCCAGAACACCTTCATCAAATACAGTAATCACTGGTGGTTAGTGTATAAGTTGGAGGATGGGGGAAAAGGATCCCAAAATCAGGAAAAAGGACAGGGAAAAGTTGTTTAAATACTGTGTACAGATATGGTCTAGAGAGCCACTACAGGGAAAATCAATATTTGGCCAAAATATGGATCTGATGAAGGTTGGGTTTGTCAGATCTTGAATTTATATGTATATATATAAGAACAAAATCCCTTTTCAAAGGAAGAATCAGAATATGCTGCCTGTTGGATACAAGAAATCAGTCTGTTATTAGTAAAAAGAAAAAGGCTGGGACCAGGAGGGAGAGAAATTAGAAAAAAAAAAAAAAAAAAAAAAAAAAAAAAAAAAAAGAAAGAAAGAAAGAACTAATCAATGGGACCCTCTAGAGAATCTCCCCCCCATGTAACCCCAGTGTAGCACAAAGGGAGACAGGCACTGCCCCAGTAAGTGAAAATGGTAAAGCACATAGGGGTCATTTCACAGAAAAGGGGGGCATGCCAGGCTCAGGAGAGAATTAAAACAACATGAAAGGGATATTGAAAACTTTCCTTTCCCAGACGCTAGCTGTACCAGCACCTCAGTGTACCCCTTACAGGAGGTCCCACTGGGACAAGGACAAATATGCTATGTAAACTCCCACTCACTAGTGGAGAAATTAGAAATTTTAACATCCTATAAGAGTAACAGAACAATGAGATCAATTTCTGGGGCTTTCAAAATTTGGTCCCACCAGGAGCCCCTGGTAAATATAAAAGTGGGACCTGAGGTGGAAGAAGTTGTGTTTTTAGTTGATATGGGGGCAGCTCATTCATTGCTGGTCCATAAGGTGTCAGAACTCAAATTAACAAATGAGGCCTTAAAGATAATGGGGATAGAGAGAACCTGGATGACAGTACCACTTTTTGAGAATACTGAATTAAAACTAGTGGATAAAGATGAAATTTGGAATCAAGAAAAACATGAAATAAGGCCATAAAGATAAGGGTGGAACAGCCCAAGGAACTGAACGCTATGGACTGCTAAAGGAAAGTTCTATGGTATTAAGGGTGTTTGTGGAAACTGAAAAACTGTATTGTTTGTTCTGTGGGTTTTGAAGGGAATGGGACAAACTGCTTTGACGGTATAAGAAAGTGTAACTGTTAATGATACAGAAGTATAACTGAGGGTGTGTGGAAGTGCAACTGAAGGTACAAATAGTGGAATAGTGTACAAGGGAAAAAAGGGTTAAAGAGAAAGTGCGTTTATCTGTGCCTGTATGAGAGCAACACCCTGCACTGTTCACCCTCCCCCCACAAGAACCCTTGGAGAGAGAGAGAGAGAGCCAGAGACTGCTGCTGTAAACAGAAAAGGGGGAGGTGGAAAGGGGGAGGTGGAGAAGACAGGGCACTGGAAGTGAGCACAGCCTTCATGTGCAGAGGTCTGGGAAACCTGAAATTCCAGTGTTAGCACTGGACACCCCTGGAGAGGAGTTGAAATGTAATGATGAGAGTTTGGAAAAGTGAGAAAGTTTGGGACAGACACAGGCTTAAGTAGGCAAGGACCGGCAAGGTATAACAGGAATGTCAGAACTGAAAAGAGATGAATGATAGAAAAACAAAACAAAATTGTTTGACAATCAGATAGTAAGGGAATTGGTGATAATAACAGCTGTTACTGTGTTGTGCTAAAATAGGATCATAGGACCCAGAGATCCCCTCAGGAAGAGGTGGGGGTGTGGGGGCTTGAAGAGCCCAGGGAGGGCTCTGCCCCACTGGAAGGAGAGCAGTGTGCAAACTGAAATAGGAAAATGCATCTAGGGAAGCTGGATAAAGAGGTTTATTTTCTGGTGGATATGGGTGCTTCTTACTACTCATAGATGTTTTTGTAACAGTAGTAGAAGCTACTGCCCAACAAGAAAATGTTTATGTTTTTTTGGATTAATTAAATATAAGTAGGAATACAGAAATTCTTGTACCTGCCAGGTTACTCTGGCAAGAAATTTAATAAAACTAGAGCTAAGGGTCAAATAATATTGACTGATAAAAAACTGTAAGCCTGGCTCTAACACAAATGGGGAAAAACAATGTTGTACCCCCAGGAGTCACAGCAATCTGAAATATGATGCACTTAGGGGTTTGGGCATCAAGGCCAAACATGGAGCCCTAAATAGAAGTTAAAAGCAAGAGATTGCCTAGTCAGGGTAAAGTGGTGCCCTATAAGGGTATGTAACTGTAGAAGGATAGAAGAAATAATAGATAACTTTTTGGAGTTTGGACTCCAATTTTGCAAAAATTTCTGATAGCAAGTACAGTAGTTTGGTAGAAGACTTGAGGGCAAGTAATAGAATTGCTTAATGGATACACTCAGTGGTGGCAAATCCATGCACTTTATTAACCCAGTTAAGGAATGAATAGGTGGAGTTTACCTTCTGGATTTGAAGCATGTCTCTTCTGCCTGGTTTGGCCAATATGGGGAGAATAGACTCAGTTAACCTGGACAGTGTTACCCAGGGTTGTGAGAACAGCTTAATGATTTTTAAGAACTGGTCAACTTGTGAGCCTGAGACCTGGGATCCTCCATCCAGGAGGAACTCCATCCAGGGTGGAACTTTACTGCAGCACCTGGATGCCATAGCAACAAAAGAGAACTGTGTAATGGACTGTGAGTTTGCTGAGTTTCTTCGTTTACAGAAAGCACAAATAACTCAACAGCAAGTGGCATATTTGGGAGATTACGGCTGGACTTTGAACCTTAAGGGATGCCAGGAAAGAAGCCATCTGCCAAATCCCTGAGCCGCAAATTGCCAAGGGAGTGAGTAAGTGATGGCCAGGTTGCCTGAGGGCGTTGGCTTCACTGGTGCTCAATACTCAAGAAGCTTGTAAATCTACATTGGGCCAAAGGATCCCAATTTTAATATCTCATACAGTTTTTACTGTATTGGAGGCAAAAGGGGGACATTGGCTCTCACCCCAAAGATTCCTGAAATATCAGGCCCATCCTGATAGAGCAGGATGTTTTAGAAATAATTGTAACTAATATTGTCAACCCAGTATCTTTCCTTAGCGAGACTCCTGCAGAACCAGGATTACATGACTGCTTTGAAACAACTGAAGCTGAACATTTCAGACAGTCAGTCGGACATGAAGGACCAAACCCTTAGAAGATGGAGAAGTTCCTGGTTTACTGACAGCTGCAAACAAGGAGACTGTAAGGCAGGATATGCAGTAACTGCTACTGACCAGGATCCAAGGACTATTAGCACAAACATCATCACCCATTTCAAGCTGGGGACTGGATCCTGATCCAGATGGGGAAGGAGACAAAGCAGCAACCTGACTGGGAAGGACCGTTCCAAGTACTTCAATGTTCAATGACTGAAACAGCAGTGAGGACAGCCAAGAAAGGATGGACTCACTACACACTGGTAATGGCATCCACTAGCCCTGAGGCATGGGAACTGTTGCCACAGAAAAACCTTTAAAAGATAAGAATTAGAAGGAAATAATGAAAAGTTTTTTTATATGCATATTTATATATTTTTATTATTATTTTAACTAACCTTTAACTTCTCCTCGAATAGGTAAATAAATTGTATATGTAAGTGGGAAATTATTATAACCTATATAGAACTAATGCTCACAAAAAGTTTTCCATGTTGTAACAAGAAGTTTTTACTGCTGTACCCATTCGTTATCCTGATAATTATCTGGAAAATGTAAAATTTGACAATAATGCAGGGGAGGGACCAACTGATAGTTTTGATGTGAATAAGGGACTCTTGCAGTGTATGGAATGATGTATGGTGGACAACTGCCTATTGAGGCTGGACACATACACTCCTTGAAAATACCCAGAACGTCCAGGATAGGGAAGAGCTTAAAAAGGGGTAGAAAATCTCCCTAAAAACCCTGCAGTTAGGACAGTTCAGGAGATGAAAGATCTTAGGCAAACATTGGAAATCGAAACAAGATATGGGGACATTAATGCCTGGGTAGAATGGATTAAGTGTACTGTCCAGAGTCTCAACCGTTGCAATTGCTATGCTTGTGCATCGAGATGGCCCATAGCTCCTGTGGTGCCTTTTCTGCTGGGGTGGACCAAGGACCCCAAGAGAATGCAATGCATGATTGCCCTGTACCAAGAGAAAACTGCCTGGGGAAACAGAGACTGCAGATCTCTCTCTCTTGTTTCCTCCAGTGCCTGATACAGATGTCAAGATCCCTCCTGCAATCTCTACAGCGGTAGGTAACCACACAGCTTGCCTCTCACGGCAGGGTGTGAAGGCTACCAGGCCTATAAGAAACTTCCTTATGCAGTGAGGTCTTGAATGTTACAGAGGATTCAGCAGGAAATTATTCAAGATTGGGAATCTCCAGGGCAAATCTCTGATGGTACTGTGGGGGAAAGATTTTATGGTCCAACTTAACCATCTCACTGGGGAGGCACCTGTGCTCTTGTACAATTAGTTATGCCATTCACCCTGGCATTTGAAAAAGAAATGTATATAGATTCAGTCGGGGTACCTAGAGGTGTCCCTGATAAATTTAAGGCAAGAAATCAAATTGCTGCAGGATTTGATTCACTGTTTTGGTGGGTGACAATCAACAAGAACATAGACTGGATTAACAACATATAAATTATACAAAAGTGCAATTAAGGGAATAGCAGAATAGCTAGATGCCACACACCAGAAAAGGAATGATCTAGCAGGAGAGAAATCCTGCTAGATTAAAGAAAAGAGGGGAATGAACAGTGAAGCAAGAAGCAGAGGCTTTGTTGGAATTAAGAATAAAGGGGGATAGTTAAATGTAGTTTGTAGGTGAGAAAAGGAATGATCTAGTTAGTTAGAATAACAAGGAATGGAGAGAACAGGTCTGTGAGAGCAGGAAGGATGCAGATAAGGAGATCTCCCTGAGACACCTGGCGAGGAGGGGATTAGAAGTTTAAATATCAGAAGAGGAGTTGCATCTCCCTGATAAGATGGGTGATAACAAGAGGGGGTCTGCATGCTAAAGAACTATTGAATATGTATCAGAATTCCAGGAAATCATTGACTATGTATGAGGTGTACCTCTATCTGTGTCACAATTTTACAAGTCGGGGTGCAAGTTTGGAGGAGCTACCCCCTTGCACCCGGCACTGCACAACGCTGGAATAAACATACCTGCTTTATAACCAATCTCTGGATTATAGAGCTTGATTCCGCAAGTCAGTATGAACTGGGAATCTAGCCTTCATGCCGGACTGATAGTTCGTGAGCGGGGGAGACCTTGTCCTGGATAATCCCCCAGCAGTGGACATTCGGAACGATTCTGCACAACCAATATGTTTTTGTCTTGTTATTTGGTTATGGAGTGTGATATCTGTAATGTACACTGGACTGATCTGGAATGTCATGAAGATTCTGTACAATAGTGTTACACTGAACTTGGAAAAACTGTAACTCCGATGTATACTGTGCTGTTATCTTGAACTTGAATGCATTGTTCTTTTCAAGTTGACTAGGTGTTGCCATACAGCATTTCAAAAACTGTTAGGCATATAGCTGTTGTTATGTGTTTTCAGGTTTGTGGGCACTGCAGCTGCATCTCTTTGGTATGTTATTGTGAGAGCTTAATTGTTTTTTGCATATGTTTAATGTTTGATTTGTTTGCGGAATAGCCTTAAATGTGAGAATCACCCTTGGGGTAACAGGGAGTATGCGGGGGAACCTTTACAGGGGCTTGCAGATGATAAAGAGGGGGGAGATGTTGGGTATTGGGTAGGTGGTGCCTGCGTGCACCTGGGGTGGTCAGGGAGGTCACGGGTATCTGGTAGGGGCGGTCACCTGTACCACTACATAGGGTTTGCTGCGAGGCATTAAACTGGTACTTTCGGCGTTACGCACTGTGTGTGTGTCCCGTCTGTTCCCCGTGCGCTGAGGCACAGTACTTTCACACGGCAGCCTAAACTTGTTGCCGGATCGGGAGGCGACATTCTTACACTCCAAAATAGAGTTATTGACATATTCTAACAGAAATTGTGACACACTCTCACCCTGAAATTGAGGTTATGATATATTTTGACCAAAATCAGCATGGCAGATATCATTTGTCATGAAAAACAACGGAGGATCCCTGGATCTACACCTCCCCTACCACTACAGCCACATGCTGGACCTCAACAGCAATGTCACTTGTGATGTAGGCTGGTTTCTTTAGCAATGGGGATTAGTACATTCATTTAAGTACCAATATATTGGTTTAGCCAAAGGAATCCATAAGTGATAGTTCTGAAATTTTCCATTTCAGTTTCAGTGGGTGAACAGCCTTGTTTTTCCTCAATAACTTTGCACTGGGACATGACAGAATACTTCATCTTCTACCTCAACAATTTTGCCTCACTAAAAGTATTGGAGTGACAATAGAATACCTTTATCTTTTGCCTTGCAGTGTGCAAGGACATTTTCGTTGGGTTCCACACACACTGCTTTTAAAAAGTGGTTCACTGTGGCCTAATAAGTAATGGAAATGTTCCAAACTGGAGAAAAGTGGGTGGAAGTGGGTCTTGATCTTCTTTTCTTCCCTTCTTGAAAATGGGGGATGTGTTTTCCCTTTTCCAATCAGAGGGACCTTTACCAGACAGCCACAACCTTTCAAATATGGTGGATAGTGACTTGACAGCTTCGTCCGCTGGTTCCCTCGGCACCCAGGGATGGATCTTTTGAGGACGATGGACTTGTGCACCTTCAGGTTCTTTGGAGGGTCTTGAACCCAATCTTCACTCACAGCGGGCAGATGTTCCTTCTCCAAGTTCTTACCGTTGCTGTCTGCAGCTGGGGCAGTATGGCTGGAGCACTTGTCTGTGAGGAGTGAGGCAAAGGAGGACCTCAGCACTTTTTATGTTTTTGGAAAGGCAAAGCTGAGCACCTCAGCTTTCTCTGTGTGCCTCGTGACCAGGTCTCCAGTTTCCTTTCAGAGAGGCCCCACGTCTTCCCTGGCCTTCCTTTTATCACTGATACACCTGTAGAATTTCATGTTCCCCTTTATGTCCCTGGCTACATTTAATTCTGTCTGGGTTTTAGCTTTCCTAATCCAATCCTTGGCTGCTCAGACAACTTCCTTGCAGTCCTCCCAGGTAACCCATTCCCGTTTCCGCTCCCTACAGACTTTATTTTTGTGACCAAGTCAGTCCAGGAGCTCCCTGTTGATCCATAGAGGCCTCCTGGCATTCTTGCCTGCATTCCTCTTTCTTGGGTTACTCTGCTTCTGGGCTTGGAGGAGATGGTCCTTGAATAGTAACCAGCTTTCTTAGGACCCTCTTCCCTCCAATGCTTTCTGCCATGTCACCCTACTAAGCAGCTCCCTGAAGAGGTCAAAGTGTGCTCTCCTGAGGTCCAGCATAGCAAGCCTGCTCTGCACCCTCTTTGATGCCCTAAAGATTTTGAACTCCACCATTTTGTGGTCACTGCAGTCAAGACTGCCCTTGAGCTTCACATTACCCAGAAGCCCCTCCTGGCTGGTAAGGCCAAGATCCAGCATAGCACCTTTCCTTGTGGGTTCCTGTGCCACTTGGAAGAGGGAGTTCTCATTAACATATTCCAAGAACCCCTTTGATTGTTGGTGCCCTGCTTCCCACAGATACCAGGGTGGTTGAAGTCCCCCTTGAGGACCATATTTTGTGAACGTGAAGCTGTTCCTATCTGTTTATAGAGGCCTCATCCACTCAGTCTTCCTGGTCCAGCCCCCACTGTGATGTCTCCTTCCCCTGCCTTCCCTTTAGCCCTAACCCAAACGCTCTCTGTCATTTCCTCATCCATCATCAGGTGAAGCTCCATGGACTCCAGCTGGTTGTTGATGTAGAGGTCAATTCCCTTCTGCCATGCCTGTCCTTCCTAAGAGTTTATATGCCTCTACTCCTACATTCCAATCTTGAGAGCCATCCCACCTCTCTCTCACTACCTCATAGCCCGGTAGGCACATGCACACCTGTAACTCTCTTGCTTGCTCCCCATGCTCTACGTGTTAGTGTGCAGGCATCTGAGTTGGGCTCCCAGTGAGGCTGATTGACCAGTAGGAATTCCCTTATCCTGCACTTGAGGTGCTGTCTTCCTGGCCTGCGTTCCAGCTCCAGACCCTGGGCCTCATCAGCCTCAGAGTGGGATGGGTTCCCTCCCCTGGTGATTCTTGTTTAAAACTCTCTAGACTGAACTGGAAAGCTTGCTGCTGAAGATGGTCTTCCCCTTCACTGAGAGATGAACCCCATCCTCCCCCAGAAGACCAGAGTTCTCAAAAGCTTGTTTCATGGTTTTGGACCTGCTCCGAAAGCTGGATGCTCACAGGCCCACGGGTCCGGATGGATTGCACCCTGGAGTGCTGAGGGAGTTGGTAGATGTGGTTGCCAAGCCACTCTCCATTATTCTTCTGCAGTCCTGGCTAACCAGGGATGTCCCGGTGGACTGGAGACTGGCAAATGTGATGGCCATCTTCAAAAAGGACTGGAAAGATGATCCTGGCAGCTACAGACCTATCAGTCTCACCTCGCTGCCAGGGAAGGTTATGGAATGGATAATCTCAGGAGCCATCATGGACCACTTAAAAGTCACCCAGGGGATCAGGCCCAGTCAGCATGGGTTTATGAAAGGTAGATCCTGTCCGACAAACCTGATTTCATTCTGTGACAAGGTGACCCGTGTAGTGGATGAAGGTAAGGCTGTCAATGACAGAACGAGTTTCAATAGGGCCGAGTGTCGGGTCCTCCATTTTGGTCACAACAACCCCAGGCAACTCTACAGGCTTGGGGAGGTGTGGCTGGAAAGCTGCCTGATGGAAAAGGACCTTGGTGTGCTGATGGACATACGGCCAAATATGAGCCAGCAGTGTGCCCAGGTGGCCAAGAAGGCCAATGGCATCCTGGCTTGTATCAGGAATGGTGTGGTGAGCAGGACTAGGGAAGTCATCCTGCCCTCAGAACTGGTGAGGCCTCCCCTCGAGTACTCTGTTCAGTTTTGGGCACCTCAGTACAGAAAGGACATGGAGGTACTGGAGCAGGTCCAGAGAAGGGCAACGAGGCTTGTGAAGGGCTTGGAGGCCTACAAGGAGCAACTGAAGGAACTGGGGCTGTTTAGTCTGGGGAAAAGAAGGCTGAGGGGAGACCTGATTGCTCTCTTCCAATATCTGAAAGGTGATTGCAGCGAGAGCAGGGCTGCTCTCTTCTCACTGGGTGTCATTTGGTCAGTGAAATAATAGGCAAGGTTTAGGCATTCCCAGTCCCTGCCGTGCCATGGCAGCTGCAGGAATTGTTGGGTATATTGAGATGCTGACATTCCTTTATACCTCATCTAGCTCAGCTGCTGAGGCACACTCACAAAGACAGACCAAAAATGGGTCTGGGGAAGAATGGAAGAAGAGGCATTCCAGGAAGCAAAACTAGCTGTTCAACAGGCCCCAGTACAGGGTGTATTTGATCCCACCCTTCCAGCTGAACTAGATGCATACAACTCAAGATGGTTTTGGCTCCTGTCTGTGGCAGTGCCAAAATTCTGTTTGAACCCATTGGGTTCTGGTCTTAAGTTTGGCACAGAGCAGAAAAAAAGGTACAGTATGACTGAAAACCAGTTACTGGCTGCTTATTCTGCACTGCAGGTGGTAGAGATGAGAACTCAGACATCCCAAGTAATAATTAAGACCACCTTGTCTTTCTGTCCTTACAGGCATCATGTGCTGCCCATGTGTGTTCAGCATTTGAGTGCTAAAAAGCCTGCAGACCCTGAGAAAAGCATCGGGGGAGAGAGGAGAAGGGCCCTTTGAAGCATTTGATGCCCTGCTAGCAATGTCTATTGCATCCAATGCCAGCATGGTCCTTCTCTCTCCTTTTCAGCTGTTTGCCATCTCTCAGCAGTTGATAAGTAAGAGTGCACTTGCTTAGGGAGTTTCTGCTTCTTGCTTACTGGGATTATCTGCAATGGATGCCTGTGTGTGTTTGTGAGGGTGTGTATGCTGAATTGAACTCACACAGATCACACAGAATGGCCCGGGTTTGAAGGGACCTCAAGGATCGTGAAGCTCCAACCCCCTGCCACAGGCAGGGCCACCGACCTCCCCATTTAACACCAGGCTGCCCAGGGCCCCATCCAACCTGGCCTTGAACACCTCCAGGGATGGACGGGGCATCCACAGCCCCTCTGGACAGCTGTTCCAGCACCTCACCACTCTCAAAGACATCCAACCTCAATCTTCCCTCCTTCACCTTCAAACCATTTCCCCTTGTGCTGCTGTTATCTGCCTTTCCAAGAGTTGACTCCCCTCCTGTTTATAGGCTCCCTTTAGGTACTGAAAGGCTGCAGTGAGGTCACCCTGCAGTCTTCTCTTCTCCAGGCTGAACAAGCCCAGCTCCCTCAGCCTGGCCCTCCTCTGGATCCTCTCCAGCAGTACTGTCTTTCTTGTACTGGGGGCTCCAGACCATGGGCACATGGAGCCTCCCAAGGGCAGAGTAGAGAGGGACAATCACCTCCCTGTCCCTTCTGGCCACCCCTTTTCTGGTGGAGCCCAGAAAACTGAGCAACTCAGAACCCTCTGTACTGCTCTGAGTACAGTTTGATTATGTCTGCTCCCGAGACATTCTGTCAGTCAGACCCAAACATACCCTGACACAGGAGTGGAGCTGAGAGCACACTCAGGTTTCACATCAAGGGATGCTGCTATTGGGGGTGATGCTGTTGGCTGACGTTGTGGTATCACTGGGGGGTCACATCGGGAAGTGTCGCTGTTGGGGTATCGCTGGAGTTTATCATCAAGGAGTGACGTTGTTGGGGTGATGCTGGGAAGTGATGTTGGGGGATGATGTGGGAGTATTGCGGGGGGGTGATGTTGCCGGCATGATGCTGGGGTGACACAGGGGTGATGTTTGAGAGTGACGGGGTGGGGGTGGCATTGGGTTATTGCTGAGGGGGGGATATCAGGGAGTAATGTTGGAGTGACATTCTCAGGGAGTTTTGTCGGGGACCTGAAGGCCTGTGACTGAAGAACAATCCTGGAATGGAAGAAAGAATTCTGATAGTTTTAATGGAGCTGCTGTTTGTGGCTGTGGTCACAAAGATCTTGCTTTGTAGAGAGAGCTAACCTTGGTTGTTTATCTTGATTTGGCAAAGACTTATTTTGCAAGCAGGTGTTTCACTTGGGCTTTGTGTCATGCATTGGACAAGCGAGTGCAGTGTGCAAGTGGAAAAAGGCCTGCAGACCCTGGGAGAATAAAAGTAACCATGACGTTCTCATTCTCTGAAATAGGATTAATGATATATTTTGACTCAAATTGTGGCCTTCTCACACTCAGTAATGGGGTTTGTGACACGTTTTGACCCAAATCGTGACATTCTCATGCTCCAAAATTGAGATAATGACTTATTTTGAGCAAAACTGTGATGTTCTCAGTCTCTGAAATAGAATCAGTGACAAATCTTGACCCAATGATGGCCTTCTCAAACTCCAAAATTCGGTTTCTGAAGTATTTTGACCCAAATTGTGGCCTTTACACACTCCAAAATCGGATTTATGGCATATTTTGACACGAGTTGTGAAGTTCTCACTCTCAGAAGTTGGGTTATGTCCCTATTTTGGCCCAATCTATGATGTTTTCACACTCCAAAATAGAGTTATTGACATATTCTAACAGAAATTGTGACACACTCTCACTCTGAAATTGAGTTTATGATATATTTTGACCAAAATCGGCATGGCAGATATCATTTGTCGTGAAAAAACAAATGGCTTTTTCTAAAATTGCTCTGTTACAACAAACTAGAGCCAGGAAGACTGAAGAAATAGGAAAATCTATCAATCAACCCATCAGAATGCTCTGGCAATCGATGGAACTGTTGGTGCTACAGATACAGCTCAATTTGCCATTTTGGTTAGAGGTTGCGATAACAAATATAGCGTCACTGAAGAAACAGCTTCTTTGGTGCCCTTGAAAGTCAAAAGTAAATCTCTGGACCTGTATGAAGCAATAAAAGCAACATTACAGTGATTTTCTTTTTCCTTTGACAGCATCTCTGGGTCTCCAGCATCCCTTCCCACCCAAGCCTTTCCACGATTCTGTTTCCATGCTGTCAATGTGGAAACCTCAGCTGTGGCCTCCTGCTGCTCCAGATGAGTGCCGATCCCCTCCCACCACGACAGCGCACACAAGCCCAGGGGGAACCTGGCCCTGGCAGCGGAACAGATCTGCATCCTGGGGGGGACGTGAGGTCACAGCGCCTGCCGTGCTCGATGAGGTCACAGTGCTCAGTGTGTGTACCCCAGGTGTTCCGTGCTGGCCCCAGCACTTGCTGTGGCTACAGTGGTGGTGGTGGCAGCATGGCACGAGTGTGGGGGGCCGTGTCCCCTGCCTGCCTTGCTCTCCTCCTCCTTCTGATGGTCATGGGTTCCAAGGAGACTTGTGCTGCACCGTGGCGAGCTCCAGCAGCAGGTGGGTGGGCAGAGATAGGACCAAGCGGCACCACAGGCCAGAGGTCCAGGCTGTTGTCCCTGTGGCCCCGTGCCACGCTGCCCCGGGGCTGCCTTTCCACGGGGGTTTGTTGGGAAGGGGGCCAGGCAGCACCCCAGGAGCAGGATGTGGGTTGTGGAAGCACCACTCCCCCCAGGGCTGACTGAGCCCAGCCTTCACCCTGGAGATTTCCTATGGGAGAGTGCTGGTGCTCCCCACAGGCAAATCCCAGTTCCCAACAGAGACACTATTATGGTTTTGTAATCTGGTTGGTGTTGGTATTCCACATCAAAACATCATGTAGGATAATGGGAGTTAAGGGGACAAGTTTTTTTTTTTCTGCGGACTGCCTTAAACGGGCATGTGGGGAGCGGCACCGGAGGGGAGGTCGGGAAGGGGACGGGGTTTCTGGCCCGGCTCCCTGCCAGGAGACAGCGTGGTCGGGACTTTCTGCCTCCCGCAGCCCGTCGGTGAGATCGGGATTTGGTTTTCTCCTTGTTGAAACTCGCTCGTTGTTGTTTAGTGTTACTGGGCTTATTAAACTGCCGTTCGTTCTCAGATCATCCTTTCTTTCTTCATTTTTTTTCCTCCCAGACCCATTCGCGGTCTCCCTTCCCTTCCCCTCTCCCGGAGCGCACGTGGCCGGGCCGCGCCGCGCCGCGCCGCACCGCGCTGTTAGGGAAGGGAGGTACTTTTGTTCCTGCCCCCCTGGATTTGTTCCCCTGTCACGGAGCGAGCTCTAGAGAGAACCCCGTGACAGACACCCAGCTGGAGCCCAGAGGAAGAAACCGGCATCGTTTCCTCTGGTGCTTTAGTGGGAGATCCAGCAGGAAGCTCCCAGTAAGAAAGCCCTGACGGGCTGTATACCCTTCCGTGCGGTCCCAGAGGTGTGTTGCAAGTGGCCTGGAGAGGGCATCTGAAAGGCTGCTGAGTGCCAGGCTCCAGGTCACCACGGTCATTCTGTAGCTTTGGCAATCACGGCCTGAGTCTCCCATCCCATTACCTGACCAGTCCCCAGTCACTAAGGGAGGAGGCGCAACATGCAGTGGGAACATCTCTCATCTGTTCTTGATTTTAGGTGATGATGTTGGAGTTCCTTATCCAGATGTTTTGGTGGATACTGACTTTGTGCCTCAGGGGAAACCCAGAGGTAAGTTGTGTCTGTTTCCTTGAAGGCAGAAAAATGAGCGCTGTAATAGTTTGTTCAGGTACTTAAGAACCTCCAAAGGTCTTTCAAGTCTCTTCGTTCCTTAAAGGCCATACACAGATCAGCTGTGAGTAGTTCTTTACTTGGAGAGTTGTCACATTGCAGTGGGAAGGCAGCCCTCCTCCTTTGGAGGAGAGAACCTTTGCCTTTGCTGTTTGGGCCATATAATTCCCCGACCTGCTGCCAGTCTTTGCAGGTCACCGCAGAAAAACCAGGCCCCAATGTGCAGTGGAAGCTCTCCTCACCTGTGTCTGATCACACTTGTGCCTGCAGGCCCTCTTGGTGGATTACCAGAATGGAGTCCTGTCCCTGAGCCTGGGGTGGATGCCAGAGGTAAGTCACCAGTCTTCACCTCATCATCTTTGCTCATATTTGGTTGTGGAAGTTCAGGAAGGGTTCAGATTTGGCTGCCTGGTGGATTCTTCTCCATGAGACGCTTGGGTAGGCACTGTTCCTTGGGTGCTGTGTGCTCCCACAGTCCCGTTGGCTTTCTCTCCGCCCATCGGAGATCGCTCTAGTAAGAAAACCCAAATGTTCTTCCATGCTGTCTCTGAGGATTGTTTCACGTGGCCTAGAGAGAGTATCTGCAAAGCTGCTGAGTGCCAGCCGACTGCCAGCCAACTGCCCACCTGGCCCCTCTGCAACTTTCAGTCCAGGTCTGGGTGCCACATCTTCACCCGAGCCCCTTCCAGTCACTGCAGGTCCCTAAGGAAGAGAGAGATCACAACACACAGTGGGAATGTTTCTCATCGCTGCTTGATTACAGCTTTGCCTATAAGCAGTGCCTTGCCAAAGCCTCAGAGTAATCTGGTCCATAAGCCTCAGGGCAATCCCACAGGAAAGGGCCTTTAGATCTTCCCCTTCTCCTTCCACCTCCTTTTCTTCTCCAGACAGTTCCACACACGGTTCCTTTTTGGACGGGCACGGTGCCTCTGCAGGCACCCAGCAACTCTGAGCCAGATGCTGCAGTGCAGCAGTGAAAGAAGAGTGCTGTGCAGCAGTGCTGCCATTCCAGGTTAAATAACCATCCGGCCACATCTGACAGGAGCTGCTCTGTCTGTGTTTGCTGACAGGTGTGGGTAGCATTGGATGGGATCCAGCTTCCCTGCTGAGCTCCAGGACAGAAGCCCCAGCAACTCCTAAGGGTATGCCGTGAGTTTTTGCTTCCTTTGAGAGATGCCAGCTCACAGCCCTCATGTCAGCCAGGCATGTTTGCAGCTGTGAGTGAGAACGCACACCCGTGTGTGCGTGCCCTGTCCTCGCACGACCCCCTGGCACCATCTGCTCCTCAGTGATGCAGTAGTGCATGTTGCAGTGTGTGTTGGAAAGTTCCCATTCTTTGGGTGCTGAACTGCCTCCGGGGAAGGCCGTGCCAAACACTTGGCTGCCTCCTGTGCTGGAGCCCCACAGGCATCCCAGGAGTGGCTGCTGTCTCCATTGACTTCGCTGAAAAGACCACTCAGTTCAATACCTTGTTTGTCTGCAATTGATCTCAATACTTTCTGTTCAGGTCCTGAGAGACAGAAAGAGGCGTTGGGAAGAGGAAGATACCCGCAGGGACTTTCCCATATGCTAAAGAAAATCACAAAGGAGAAGGCGGCACACGGTGGGTGTTTTTCTGTCTTTCCACTGAAAGACCTGGGAAGCTGAGTTTCTAGATGTATACGTGGAGCAACTGCAGCGTGCACAGTGGGAAAGGATGGATCAGAGCTGTGTCTGAGCTGGCTTGCGGCATCACCTTCTTCCTGAAGATCCCATCTTCCTGATGAGAAGCAGTTACTTACAGCCTTACTCTCTGCCCTCCTTTCTAAAGGGACTGATGGAGAGCCTGCTCACAGGGATGCATTTCAGCAAGGCAGCCGTCGCTCACTGCCCGTCCCTCTGGGAGAAAGAGAGGCCACGCACACAGCTGGCACTCCAGGTACGGGCCACCGGTAGAGCTCCGTGGCCATGCTTAAAGGCTGCTAGCACCCCTCCCACTGCACCCAGTTCCCAGGGACTTAGGAACTTTGTACTTTTGGGAACAAGGCCACCAAAACCACATTCAGCAGAGATGAGAGGGAATAGGAGCCTTCAATGTACCTCCCTCACACAGTCCCTGCATTCCAGAGCTTGCTGTGCCTCCCTTGAGGCTCCAGGCACACCAGCAGCCCGGAGCGGGGTCCCTCCTTCAAACTGAGGCCCAGAGAGATGCGCTGACTCACAGATGGCGCAGTGGCATAGAGGGAGCCTCCTCGTCCTTCTGCCTCCTCTGTGCCTGCACCGTGCTGAGACTTTGCCTTTCTCTCATTCTTCACAGCGCTGTCAGAGCCCGGGGAAGCCCACCGCAACGGGATCTATCGTTTTATGAGGAATCCAGGTAAGCAACGATCTGCCAGGAGTTCATAAGCTGGAGAAACTAGGAGTGTGCAAGTTGTGCCCATGCCGGAGGGAAGGAGAAGGGGAGAGACAGGTCCTGCAAACTGAGGTCCAGAGAGATGCGCTGACTCACAGATGGCGCAGTGGCATAGAGGGAGCCTCCTCGTCCTTCTGCCTCCTCTGTGCCTGCACGGTGCTGAGACTTTGCCTTTCTCTCACTCTTCACAGCGCTGTCAGAGCCCGGGGAAGCCCACCGCAACGGGATCTATCGTTTTATGAGGAATCCAGGTAAGCAACGATCTGCCAGGAGTTCATAAGCAGGAGAAACTAGGAGTGTGCAAGTTGTGCCCATGCCGGAGGGAAGGAGAAGGGGAGAGACAGGTCCTGCAAACTGAGGTCCAGAGAGATGCGCTGACTCACAGATGGCGCAGTGGCATAGAGGGAGCCTCCTCGTCCTTCTGCCTCCTCTGTGCCTGCACGGTGCTGAGACTTTGCCTTTCTCTCATTCTTCACAGCGCTGTCAGAGCCCGGGGAAGCCCACCGCAACGGGATCTATCATTTTATGAGGAATCCAGGTAAGCAACGATCTGCCAGGAGTTCATAAGCAGGAGAAACATCCTGAAAACTAGGAGCATGCAAGTTGTGCCCATGCCGGAGGGAAGGAGAAGGGGAGAAACAGGTTCAGGTGCCTGCTGAGGGGCCCTGACTCTGCCCCCGAGGAGTGGGGTCTGAGTGGGAGGGCAGAGCTCAGGGCAGCACGCCCTGCACAACACGACAGTGGTTCTTGTCCACGTCACTCATAGCAGCAACTGATTAAACAGATGCACACGCTCTCCTTCTGCTCTAATGAGTTTTGTTTAGTCCAACGACGTGTCCCAAAGAGTCATGGTGTGCCTGCCTGCAGCAGCACTACCCAGCCTCACAAGGCGAGGGTAGGTCAGTGCAGAAGACATCTTAGAGCATGATGGAGAAGAAGGAGCAAATGTGGCAGAGCCAGAGCGTACCCAAAGCTGAGAGGCAAAATAGAGGCTTGAGAGCGCCTCGATGCGTGGTGCCTTTGGGAGCTCCCTTTGCTTCCCCTGGAATCAGGGAAGCATTGCAGCCTGAGGATTTGCACTTGTTCCAGGAGGCCAACAAAATGGAAAAGAGTTGTGTAGCAATGTCAGACCTCCTTGAGATTGCCATTAGGGCACAAGACACAGCAATGACCACATTGTTCCTCCAGGTGTGGCTGGTGCAGGACGTGCAAACGCCGAGCAAGTTAAAGCTGAATGGAAGTCCTACCTGGTACTTGCTGGAGCTGCCTCGGGTTCCCTATTGGTGATGACGATTCTGTGCTGCCTTCTTATTTGCTGGTGCTGGAAGAGAAAGTGAGTAGTTTACCCCCATCCCCATCCTGCCCAACTCTTTACTGTAGGGCTGCTGTGGGCCAGGAGGCGTTTCTAGTTAAAGCAGCGTAAAGAGACCAGTTGGTTGTTGGCTCACATGGTCTGTGATTGACACAGTTAGATGCTGTCATTGGCTTCAGCCCATTCTTACTGCTGGGCCAGAGACAGGCTGGGAGCTGAGGGTGGCTCTTTGCCATGCGCTGTGAGAAAGCAGAGCAGGGGCTCTCCTGTGCCCTCAGCACATTCCTCTCTTCGCAGGCAGCTCTCTGAAGCTAAAAAATGGGCCCAGGACAATACCAGCACCTACAGCTCACGGTCAAGCTTCCTAGCGGGGGATCTCTGACAAGCCCAGCAGCCCCCGATCCCAACAGGCATCAACACCGCCCCCCCGTCCCCCACCACCATCCTTCGGGGGACAGAAAGAACCCACCCGGGCTGGAGGCTTGTGCTCATCAGCCAGCACTGAAACAACGGCTAACTGGCAGATGAGCGACAGGCCCAGCAGCCCCCGGCCCCACCGGGCAGCAACGCCGACCCCCCACCCCCACCGCCATCCTCCAGGGGGCGGGAGTGGCCCCCTCAGGGTGTCAGCTCCGGAGCATCACCCAGCACCCGGACAACTGCTGCCTTGGGGAAGCCTGAGAGGCCCGGCAGCCCCCAGCCCCCCCCAGCACCACCTCTGCCCTCTTCCTCCCCCCCACCATCCATCAGGGGACGCAGAGTGCAGACGTGGGGAAACTGTCCAAGAGACCGACAACCACTGCCTGGGGGAAGCACAACCAGCCCAGCAGCTCCCCACCTCCCCAGGCACCGTCACCCCCTCGCATTCCCCTCCATGGTCCTTCAGGGGACGGGAGTGGCCCCCTCAGGCACCCCCACTGCCCTCCCTCTCCTCTCCACCATTACCTTTAGGAGGTGGGAGCAGCCCCCCGAGGTGTCAGCTCAGGGGCATCATCAGACATATGGAGAACCACTGCCAGGGGGAAACAGACCAGACCCAGCAGCCCCCAGCCCCCCCAGCAACACCACTTCCCTACACCATCATTCAGGGGATGGCAGCAGCCCCCCCAGCATGACAGGCCTGGTCACCCTCAGTCACCTCAGGCTCCCCCACGGCCCTCCCCTTCCCCACCAACATCCTTCAGGAGGTAGGAGCGGCCAACCCACCGTGTCAGCTTAGGGGCATCAGACATCTGGAAAACCACTGCCAGGGGGAAACAGATCAGGCCCGGCAGCCCCCAGCCCTCCCCAGCACCACCTCTGCCCTCTCGCTCCCTTCCACCATCCATCAGGAGGTGGGAGCACCCCAATGAGTTGGTTTGGGGCACCATCTGACATCCACAGAACCACTGCTGTCATCAACCAGAGTTTTCCAGGCTCCGCACTACCAATAAATTGACAGTAATAGCACAGCTGTCCGTGTGCTGTTGTCGTGTCATTACCAGACCTTGCATGTCACTTGGTATTGGCAGACAGCGATAATACGAGTGGGAATGGCTTTAACCTCCAGGAGTGGAAACTGAGGTAGAGGGTAGAGGAAATTCCTCCCCCAGAGGCAGTGAGGCCCTGGCCAGGCTGCCCAGAGGCTGTGGGTGCCCTATGGCCCGTCTCAGGCAGGGGACGAGGGTGGGAGTACATGATGCAAAAGCGCCAGTGCTTCTGCATGAGGTTTCCCAGACTGCAGGCACCGTCCTGCTCTGACTAGCAGGCAGTCACTTGCTTTGCAATTAGAACTCAGCAAGAACTATTAGCACATTTTCATTTTGCCTTGTGGGCTGGACTGAGAACCCGACAGAGAAAATCTCTACTTTCATTAGCAGTCATTCCACATCAACTTTCCTGCAGAACAGATGGGCTTTACTGCAGGTAATGATAACCTCCTTACTGAACAAAGATGACTGTTATCCCACTGTGTATTAAGGATGCCAACTCCTGGACTTACAGCTGCTCCTGTCTTGAGAAGGAGGCAACGGACTGCCTGTGTCACACCTGTAGCAGCATTTGCTGGTGATAAGGACTCTTGCATTTGCTGTATCCAACCTCCAGAGCTTCTGCAAAGGATACCAGGGCAGAAACAGGCATCCAAGAAAAGCAGCGCAGAATTAAAAACACATTACAGTAACCTGTAACTGCTGGCTGGACCATTTTAGAAGAGGCCTCACAGGGCACTTTGTACCTCAAAGAACATCTCAAAACATCTGAAAGCAATACTTGAGAGAGCGTGAATCACATTCACTTTCTCACACTGACTTTCACCTCCCCAGTTACGCTGTGGATGAATCACTCAGGCAAATAAACATCCACCAGTCTGTACATGGTGAAATGCTGCCTGGGAAACACATGCAGTACAAAAAGTAACAGAGAGCACTCACTTGATTAAGTAGTTCTACTTTAGACAAAGGGGTCTGTTCCCCCCTGTAGGGCAAGGACAGAGCCTTTATTTGAAAAACAGGTGCTATAGGAAAAGATATCAGAAGGAATTAACTCACCCCTCCTGGTAACAGCTTGGAGAAAGGGACGAGCTGAGGAATGTGACCCTCCCTCCGTACCTACTTGTAGGTGACGTCATACTGGAATACAAGGTAACACAATATCATACAATATAATTGGAATTGAGGCTAATAAATCAAGTGAAATAAGAAAAAGAGAGGTTTCTGAAGACCGAGAAGCCTACTTTGAAATTGAAGGTGCACAGCTTGGAAGCACAGCCACTCCAGCTGCCAGGCAGTGAGAGACAGAGTGAGCTTCACTTCCATGACGTGTTTCCCTCTCCGACCGTGAGCTCCTCTGGGACATGTAGTTCTTCTTCTCTGTGCTCCGCATGATATCATGATATTGGAATACCAATAGCAAAGATTACAAGACCATGACACCTGTTTCAATTCCAGTGCGTCATTAAGAAACAGACCCATTAATTGCCCAGCAGCCAATTTGTATTTTCTCCCCTGGAAAGGCAGTGTGCAGCCATCCAAAGAGAGGCGCTCCAGCCCCACTTGTCCTTTAAGCAGACTTCATTCCCATGGAAAACTGAAGTAGCCATATTTAGGTCTACTTTGGTTTTTGGCATTCCAGTGCTTGCAGTGTCTCTTAGCAGTGCACGGACCCAAGGGTTTGACTGTGCAATTGTCATTTAAACAATGTTTACACCTATGACAAATATCCCAGTGCTTTCAAAATTTTGACACTTTTGTTTTATTTTTTATTTTTTATTTTTTTTAAGTCACTATTGTAATTAAAAAGAAATAATTGAAATTCAAATGTTTTGTTATTTATCTGTTAACAATACTGTATATTTTATGAGATTCATCAAAGACAGAATGACTTGTGTTGGAAGGGACTCCAGGGATCACCAAGTTCCAACCCCCTGCAAAAGGGAGGTCCACCAACCTTCAGCGATAAGAGCTGCTCCAGAAGTAATGCCTCCTCTTCTATTTCCTGGGCTGTAAAACCAGAGGTGGATGTTGGAGGTTTGGCTGTAGAGGTCGAACCTTGCCACCAACATCCCATTAAAAACTGCTGTCGTGTGACAGATGACAGCAGAGGGGCAGCCTGACAGAATGTCATCTGACATGGAGGTACACATGAAGCAAAGGTTTGCCACTGAATTCCTCCAAGCAGAAAACAGGCGCACTCGTTGACATTCACCAAAGCTTGATAAATGTTTCTGTAGACCAAACAGTGGACGTGAGCAGAGTGAGGCAGTGGGAGGTGTGTTTCAGCAGCAGTAACTGTGGGTCACCTTTGCTGGTGCAGACGCTTATGAGCATGGCATGTAGGCTCCTCTTCCCTCCCCTCAGACTCCCATCTCTGTTCTCCAAGCTTCTCCTGACCTTCTTGTGTCAGTTAGCTCATTAGGGCCAGCTTCCTACCTACCAGCCTGTGCTCCAGAATGGCTCCTGTGGAACCTGGGTAACTTTAATCAGACCTTTGTGCACGATTCCTCTTCCACAGGCCATCCTGGAGGGAGTGACCACCTCTGTGTAGAAAATGGAAGAAGCCCTGAAGGAAGCTTGGAAACTTCTGACATGATAACCCACATCCAAGAACTTGTCCTGTGCAGGGTATCACAGGAAATGAGGAAGAGGGGACGTGACAACCAACATGCAAACCAGCTGCTGCTGCCGCTGGCCTCTCAAAGGCACTGACAGATGTGAGCCTGAAAGCACAGACCCCAGCCAGGAGCCCAGGGATGGCCCATCAGCTGTTGCAGGCTGAAGGCACCGCACAGATTGATGAACAGCTGTGTGCTTCCTGCTGGATTGTGGGTTTCTGAGAACATCCAACCCCGACAGCTCCAGAAATGTCTCACAAGTAGGAGGACAGACAGAGTCACTGCATGTTCTTTATTCTGTTAAGGTTCACAGACAGCCTGATTCATTACGTACAGTGTGTCTGGACTACAATACAAAGGTACAAGCTGAATAAGAATTGGTTTCAATAATGGGGTTTTAGTGAAAAACATTATGGTATTTAAAAAAATAATAGGAAGAATAAATTACACATACAAAATGGCACAAAACAAACAATAAAAGAGAGCCTGATTCAGTAAAAATCTGCATTACAAGACATGAATTCCAAAAGATGGGCAGTTCACAGATTTTGAAACACATCTGGTCATCAGATCTGTCTGCAGATGACACCAAATTGGCTGGGAGTGTGGATCTGCCTGGGGATAGCGAGGCCCTACAGAGGCATCTGGACAGGCTGGAGAGCTGGGCCGAAGCCAATGGGATGAGGTTCAACAAGACCAAATGCCGGGTCCTGCACTTCAGCCACAACAGCCCCAGGCAGCGCTACAGGCTTGGGGCGGAGTGGCTGGAGGACTGTGTGGAGGAAACAGACCTGGGGGAACTGATTGATGCTCGGCTGAACATGAGCCGACAGTGTGCCCGGGTGGCCAAGAAGGCCAACGGCATCCTGGTGTGTATCAAGAATGGCCAGCAGGACTAGGGAAGTCATCCTGCCCCTGTACTCAGCATTGGTGAGGCCTCACCTCGAGTACTGTGTCCAGTTTTGGGCACCTCACTGCAAGAAAGACATTGAGGCCCTGGAACACGTTCAGAGGAGGCCTACGAAGCTGGTGAGGGCTCTGGAGCACAGGCCTTATGAGGAGCGGCTGAGAGAGCTGGGATTGTTCAGCCTGGAGAAGAGGAGGCTCAGGGGAGACATTATAGCTCTCTATAACTTCCTGAAGGGAGGTTGGAATGAGCTGGGGGTCAGCCTTTTCTCTTGTGTAGACAGTGATAGAACTAGAGGCAATGGTTTCAAGCTGCGTCAGGGGAGATTCAGGCTGGACATTAGGAAGTATTACTTCTCAGAAAGGGTAGTCAGGCACTGGAATGCACTGCCCGGGGAGGTGGTGGAGTCACCAACCATGGAGGTGTTCAAGAAAAGTTTGGATGTTGTGTTGAGGGATATGATTTAGCTGGGAAGTATTGGTGATGGTTGGACTGGATGATCTTCTATGTCTTTTCCAACCTTGATAATTCTGTGATTCTGTGATCACTTTCCGCACTGCATCCTTGACCTCCCTGTTCCTCATACTGTAGATGAGAGGGCTCACTGCTGGAGGCACCACTGAGTACAGAACTGCCACCATCAGGTTCATGGATGGAGAGGATTCAGAGGTAGGCATAAATACCAGTGATGATAAATAGGGAGACCACGACCAGGTGAGGAAGGCACGTGGAGAAGGATTTGTGCCTTCCCTGCTCAGAGGGCATCCTCAGCACGGCAAGGAAGATCTGCACATAGGACACAACTAGAAAAACAAAGCAGCCAGAGACTAAACTGATAGTAAAAATGAGAAACACAACTTCCCTGAGATTTGTTTCTGAGCAGGAGAGCTTGAGGATCTGGGGGATTTCACAGAAAAACTGGTTGACAACATTGCCTTGGCAGAGAGGCAGTGAAAACGTACTGGCAGTGTGCAGCAGGGAATTGAGAAACCCAGTGCCCCAGGCAGTTGCTTCCATGGTGGCACAAGCTCTGCTGTCCATCAAGGTCCCGTAGTGCAGGGGCTAGCAGATGGCAACGTAGCGGTCATAGGACATGATGGCGAGAAGGGAACACTCTGCTGAGGTGAAGAAGGAAAAGAAAAAGACCTGTGCAGCACATCCTGCATAGGAGATGGCCCTGGTGTCCCAGAGAGCATTGGCCAGGGCTTTGGGGAGAGTAGTGGAGATGCTGCCCAGGTCGAGGAGGGCCAGGTTGAAGAGGAAGAAGTACATGGGGGTGTGCAGGCGGCGGTCGCAGGCTACGGCTGTGCTGATGAGGCCGTTGCACAGGAGGGCAGCCAGGTAGATGCCCAGCAAGAGCCAGAAGTGCAGGAGCTGCAGCTGCCGCGTGTCTGCCAACGGCAGCAGGAGGAACTTGCTGATGGAGCTGCTGTTGGGCATCTGCTGTTGCTGGGCTTTGAGTCCTGCTCAGAGTGCAGAAGATAATGACCAGTCCAGACCATTCTCAGAGACACTCCTTCTGCTGAACTGTGAAATGTTTTCCTTTCCCTTAGGAAAATGATCATTTAACTCCATAACTTGAATTTAATTTCACAAGCTTCACCATCCCTAAAGAAGTAGAAGATTAAGGTGATCTTACTTTTTCTCATTTCATAATCATGTCCCAGCCTCCTGAATATTTTCCTCTCAGGAGCTGTTTACAGGTCTCATATCTTTACTCTAACTGGTCTTAAAGCCCCCAGCCCCAGCCTCTTTGCACTTCAGTTTGTCTTAGACGAATCTGTTTGCAGGATAAGAGCACTATTAAAGTCTGCAGAAAACAATAAAAACTTAAACTGATTCTGTCCTATTAGAAACGAGAGGCTGAAAGCACAATCTGTGTGACTGTTCACAGAACAACGGATGGATTGAAGAAATATTTGGGAGTAACATAGCTGTCTTTTACATTATACAGCCCCTATTAGATTTCTGTCGCCAATCCTTCCTGCCTTCCCTCAGAACAGGAAATGGAAAATCCCTGCCTTGGCTCTCCTCTTGCAAAGTACCCTCGCAAAATTCTGCTGTGCAGTGGAGCTGTGATCCCCTGCCCCAGGCAGCAGCTGTGGCAGCACAAGCCCTGCCGGGGGGCTCCTTCCCCCCACACGTCTCCCCGCAGCACCCTGGGCAGCTCACCGGGCAGGCTGAGTGCTGAGCCTGGCAGGCGGAAGAGTCCCGTAGCCGGCACACAGCCATGGGGCACAGCAGGGACCCTGCTCTGCAGGACAGCCCTGCAGTCTGCAGCCGTGCTGGGACACGCAGCCCTCAGGGCTGTGCTCTGACGCTGCAGCACGGAAGCCCTCAGCTGGAGCAGAAGGCTTTTTCCACAATAAAGAAACATGCAGTGCCTGAAGCCAGATCAGCTATGGGATGTCTTAGTTTAGTTAACCCTCTATGAAATGCAGCTGCACGGTCTGCAGTGAGTCTTACCGTGTCGTGATCTGTGAGCAATGCTCCTGCAGTGAGCTCACAGCCTGCTCACACTAGGCACATCTTGGAAGCTGTCTCCCCTTTCTCTCCTCTCCTTCTGTCACCTGCAGGCTGTGCTGTGCACAAGAGCTGCTCCTGGGCACAGCTGTCTCTCTGCAGCGCTGCCCACTTGTATGAGCTCCCTGTGTCCCAGGAGCCCGGCCCAGCTGAGCAGCAGAGGATGTCATGTTTATCCTTCCCACTCGTCTCCCCTGAGATGTCCCTGGGTCTTCTTGGCCAACAGCTCCTGAAAGACAACAGCATCCTGACTGTACTTTGAAATCTGATTAATTAAACACCGGATGTTCAATGCTCAGTGATTAATTCCAGACATATGGGGAGTCCTACCAGAGATTGTTTGATGAAACAAAATGGGCACCCAAAGAAAGACAGAGAGGGGTGGTCTTTCTCTGTGCAGGGCAATGATCCAGCTGAGGTACTTCAGGCAACTCATTCCAAATACAAACCATGGGCCAGAAATGGGACACATAGGAGCTGGGATTCTTGTGGTTCTGTTCTGATGTGCACAAGGAGTTGCCTGCATGTGAGCTCCTGCTCTGAGTCCTTGGTCCTTCAGCAGGGAGGCAGTTGCTCACACACAGACACTGGGTGATGCCCAACGAGCCTGGGCTGCTCCTGGATGTGTGGCAGAGCTTGTAAACCATGTGGGAAATCCCTGAGATAGACACCTCCTTCCTGAGCATCAGCTGAGGGCCAGAGAGGCGATAGAGATCTTGGCTATTCTAAATGTCAACAGACCACAGCATTTAGAGCACCTCAAAGTGCCTTTGTCACCCATCTCCCCAGAGTATGCAGAGTTACTCAGCTGACTAAATGGATGAGCTCACAAAAGAAGAGCCAGATCTTTCTCTCTTCTCCATCTGCTGGATATTCTGGAGCTCAAGGCAATACAAAGCTAACACATGTCTTTATTCTTCAACAGACAAAACCTCAGTTTTCTATGGGCTCTCAGCTGAATGGCATCAGAAGCAGCCTAGTTCAGGCCAGTTCCCTGGGCCGTCCAGCACATTCACACAGCTTGGAAGCACACCTACACATACTGCCAGTAAATGAAAGAGAGCGAGCGTCACTTCCGTGACGTATTTCCCTCTCCGACCGTGAGGTCCTCTGGGACATGCAGCTCTTCTCTGTGCTCCACAGGATGTTATGATGTGGAACACCAATAGCAGAAATACAAAACCATGACAGACACAGACAGCGGAGAATATTCCCAAAGCTTTTTAATTTGTACTTCATTCCTGTTTTCTGTCCTGCGCTGTGAAGCAGCAGCCATCAGTGACACGCAGGTATTCCCGTGACAGGGTGAGATCCGCCCGCTCTCCCCTGGCCCCTCTGCTTTGGGAGAGCCATGCTCCCCTCCAGCCTCCTTTTCCCTGCCTGATGCGCTGAGAGCTCCCCCTCCTGTCGCAGCACACGTTCACCGCAATCAACAGATTAATATTATTACCTCATTTAAATTAATTCTTCTTCTCGACCCCTCCCCCCCCAAATAAGTAAATAAATAAGTAAATAAATAAAAGCACATCTGGTGCCTTTCAGGGCCATACAAAGCCCTCTTCTCTCCTCCCACCCTCTCCCGAACATCAGTCGTAGCCTGACTGGGGAGGTGAAAGTCAGTGTGAGAAAGTGAATGTGATTCACGCTCTCTCAAGTATTGCTTTCAGATGTTTTGAGATGTTCTTTGAGGTACAAAGTGCCCTGTGAGGCCTCTTCTAAAATGGTCCAGCCAGCAGTTACAGGTTACTGTAATGTGTTTTTAATTCTGCGCTGCTTTTCTTGGATGCCTGTTTCTGCCCTGGTATCCTTTGCAGAAGCTCTGGAGGTTGGATACAGCAAATGCAAGAGTCCTTATCACCAGCAAATGCTGCTACAGGTGTGACACAGGCAGTCCGTTGCCTCCTTCTCAAGACAGGAGCAGCTGTAAGTCCAGGAGTTGGCATCCTTAATACACAGTGGGATAACAGTCATCTTTGTTCAGTAAGGAGGTTATCATTACCTGCAGTAAAGCCCATCTGTTCTGCAGGAAAGTTGATGTGGAATGACTGCTAATGAAAGTAGAGATTTTCTCTGTCGGGTTCTCAGTCCAGCCCACAAGGCAAAATGAAAATGTGCTAATAGTTCTTGCTGAGTTCTAATTGCAAAGCAAGTGACTGCCTGCTAGTCAGAGCAGGACGGTGCCTGCAGTCTGGGAAACCTCATGCAGAAGCACTGGCGCTTTTGCATCATGTACTCCCACCCTCGTCCCCTGCCTGAGACGGGCCATAGGGCACCCACAGCCTCTGGGCAGCCTGGCCAGGGCCTCACTGCCTCTGGGGGAGGAATTTCCTCTACCCTCTACCTCAGTTTCCACTCCTGGAGGTTAAAGCCATTCCCACTCGTATTATCGCTGTCTGCCAATACCAAGTGACATGCAAGGTCTGGTAATGACACGACAACAGCACACGGACAGCTGTGCTATTACTGTCAATTTATTGGTAGTGCGGAGCCTGGAAAACTCTGGTTGATGACAGCAGTGGTTCTGTGGATGTCAGATGGTGCCCCAAACCAACTCATTGGGGTGCTCCCACCTCCTGATGGATGGTGGAAGGGAGCGAGAGGGCAGAGGTGGTGCTGGGGAGGGCTGGGGGCTGCCGGGCCTGATCTGTTTCCCCCTGGCAGTGGTTTTCCAGATGTCTGATGCCCCTAAGCTGACACGGTGGGTTGGCCGCTCCTACCTCCTGAAGGATGTTGGTGGGGAAGGGGAGGGCCGTGGGGGAGCCTGAGGTGACTGAGGGTGACCAGGCCTGTCATGCTGGGGGGGCTGCTGCCATCCCCTGAATGATGGTGTAGGGAAGTGGTGTTGCTGGGGGGGCTGGGGGCTGCTGGGTCTGGTCTGTTTCCCCCTGGCAGTGGTTCTCCATATGTCTGATGATGCCCCTGAGCTGACACCTCGGGGGGCTGCTCCCACCTCCTAAAGGTAATGGTGGAGAGGAGAGGGAGGGCAGTGGGGGTGCCTGAGGGGGCCACTCCCGTCCCCTGAAGGACCATGGAGGGGAATGCGAGGGGGTGACGGTGCCTGGGGAGGTGGGGAGCTGCTGGGCTGGTTGTGCTTCCCCCAGGCAGTGGTTGTCGGTCTCTTGGACAGTTTCCCCACGTCTGCACTCTGCGTCCCCTGATGGATGGTGGGGGGGAGGAAGAGGGCAGAGGTGGTGCTGGGGGGGGCTGGGGGCTGCCGGGCCTCTCAGGCTTCCCCAAGGCAGCAGTTGTCCGGGTGCTGGGTGATGCTCCGGAGCTGACACCCTGAGGGGGCCACTCCCGCCCCCTGGAGGATGGCGGTGGGGGTGGGGGGTCGGCGTTGCTGCCCGGTGGGGCCGGGGGCTGCTGGGCCTGTCGCTCATCTGCCAGTTAGCCGTTGTTTCAGTGCTGGCTGATGAGCACAAGCCTCCAGCCCGGGTGGGTTCTTTCTGTCCCCCGAAGGATGGTGGTGGGGGACGGGGGGGCGGTGTTGATGCCTGTTGGGATCGGGGGCTGCTGGGCTTGTCAGAGATCCCCCGCTAGGAAGCTTGACCGTGAGCTGTAGGTGCTGGTATTGTCCTGGGCCCATTTTTTAGCTTCAGAGAGCTGCCTGCGAAGAGAGGAATGTGCTGAGGGCACAGGAGAGCCCCTGCTCTGCTTTCTCACAGCGCATGGCAAAGAGCCACCCTCAGCTCCCAGCCTGTCTCTGGCCCAGCAGTAAGAATGGGCTGAAGCCAATGACAGCATCTAACTGTGTCAATCACAGACCATGTGAGCCAACAACCAACTGGTCTCTTTACGCTGCTTTAACTAGAAACGCCTCCTGGCCCACAGCAGCCCTACAGTAAAGAGTTGGGCAGGATGGGGATGGGGGTAAACTACTCACTTTCTCTTCCAGCACCAGCAAATAAGAAGGCAGCACAGAATCGTCATCACCAATAGGGAACCCGAGGCAGCTCCAGCAAGTACCAGGTAGGACTTCCATTCAGCTTTAACTTGCTCGGCGTTTGCACGTCCTGCACCAGCCACACCTGGAGGAACAATGTGGTCATTGCTGTGTCTTGTGCCCTAATGGCAATCTCAAGGAGGTCTGACATTGCTACACAACTCTTTTCCATTTTGTTGGCCTCCTGGAACAAGTGCAAATCCTCAGGCTGCAATGCTTCCCTGATTCCAGGGGAAGCAAAGGGAGCTCCCAAAGGCACCACGCATCGAGGCGCTCTCAAGCCTCTATTTTGCCTCTCAGCTTTGGGTACGCTCTGGCTCTGCCACATTTGCTCCTTCTTCTCCATCATGCTCTAAGATGTCTTCTGCACTGACCTACCCTCGCCTTGTGAGGCTGGGTAGTGCTGCTGCAGGCAGGCACACCATGACTCTTTGGGACACGTCGTTGGACTAAACAAAACTCATTAGAGCAGAAGGAGAGCGTGTGCATCTGTTTAATCAGTTGCTGCTATGAGTGACGTGGACAAGAACCACTGTCGTGTTGTGCAGGGCGTGCTGCCCTGAGCTCTGCCCTCCCACTCAGACCCCACTCCTCGGGGGCAGAGTCAGGGCCCCTCAGCAGGCACCTGAACCTGTTTCTCCCCTTCTCCTTCCCTCCGGCATGGGCACAACTTGCATGCTCCTAGTTTTCAGGATGTTTCTCCTGCTTATGAACTCCTGGCAGATCGTTGCTTACCTGGATTCCTCATAAAATGATAGATCCCGTTGCGGTGGGCTTCCCCGGGCTCTGACAGCGCTGTGAAGAATGAGAGAAAGGCAAAGTCTCAGCACCGTGCAGGCACAGAGGAGGCAGAAGGACGAGGAGGCTCCCTCTATGCCACTGCGCCATCTGTGAGTCAGCGCATCTCTCTGGACCTCAGTTTGCAGGACCTGTCTCTCCCCTTCTCCTTCCCTCCGGCATGGGCACAACTTGCACACTCCTAGTTTCTCCTGCTTATGAACTCCTGGCAGATCGTTGCTTACCTGGATTCCTCATAAAACGATAGATCCCGTTGCGGTGGGCTTCCCCGGGCTCTGACAGCGCTGTGAAGAGTGAGAGAAAGGCAAAGTCTCAGCACCGTGCAGGCACAGAGGAGGCAGAAGGACGAGGAGGCTCCCTCTATGCCACTGCGCCATCTGTGAGTCAGCGCATCTCTCTGGACCTCAGTTTGCAGGACCTGTCTCTCCCCTTCTCCTTCCCTCCGGCATGGGCACAACTTGCACACTCCTAGTTTCTCCAGCTTATGAACTCCTGGCAGATCGTTGCTTACCTGGATTCCTCATAAAACGATAGATCCCGTTGCGGTGGGCTTCCCCGGGCTCTGACAGCGCTGTGAAGAATGAGAGAAAGGCAAAGTCTCAGCACGGTGCAGGCACAGAGGAGGCAGAAGGACGAGGAGGCTCCCTCTATGCCACTGCGCCATCTGTGAGTCAGCGCATCTCTCTGGGCCTCAGTTTGAAGGAGGGACCCCGCTCCGGGCTGCTGGTGTGCCTGGAGCCTCAAGGGAGGCACAGCAAGCTCTGGAATGCAGGGACTGTGTGAGGGAGGTACGTTGAAGGCTCCTATTCCCTCTCATCTCTGCTGAATGTGGTTTTGGTGGCCTTGTTCCCAAAAGTACAAAGTTCCTAAGTCCCTGGGAACTGGGTGCAGTGGGAGGGGTGCTAGCAGCCTTTAAGCATGGCCACGGAGCTCTACCGGTGGCCCGTACCTGGAGTGCCAGCTGTGTGCGTGGCCTCTCTTTCTCCCAGAGGGACGGGCAGTGAGCGACGGCTGCCTTGCTGAAATGCATCCCTGTGAGCAGGCTCTCCATCAGTCCCTTTAGAAAGGAGGGCAGAGAGTAAGGCTGTAAGTAACTGCTTCTCATCAGGAAGATGGGATCTTCAGGAAGAAGGTGATGCCGCAAGCCAGCTCAGACACAGCTCTGATCCATCCTTTCCCACTGTGCACGCTGCAGTTGCTCCACGTATACATCTAGAAACTCAGCTTCCCAGGTCTTTCAGTGGAAAGACAGAAAAACACCCACCGTGTGCCGCCTTCTCCTTTGTGATTTTCTTTAGCATATGGGAAAGTCCCTGCGGGTATCTTCCTCTTCCCAACGCCTCTTTCTGTCTCTCAGGACCTGAACAGAAAGTATTGAGATCAATTGCAGACAAACAAGGTATTGAACTGAGTGGTCTTTTCAGCGAAGTCAATGGAGACAGCAGCCACTCCTGGGATGCCTGTGGGGCTCCAGCACAGGAGGCAGCCAAGTGTTTGGCACGGCCTTCCCCGGAGGCAGTTCAGCACCCAAAGAATGGGAACTTTCCAACACACACTGCAACATGCACTACTGCATCACTGAGGAGCAGATGGTGCCAGGGGGTCGTGCGAGGACAGGGCACGCACACACGGGTGTGCGTTCTCACTCACAGCTGCAAACATGCCTGGCTGACATGAGGGCTGTGAGCTGGCATCTCTCAAAGGAAGCAAAAACTCACGGCATACCCTTAGGAGTTGCTGGGGCTTCTGTCCTGGAGCTCAGCAGGGAAGCTGGATCCCATCCAATGCTACCCACACCTGTCAGCAAACACAGACAGAGCAGCTCCTGTCAGATGTGGCCGGATGGTTATTTAACCTGGAATGGCAGCACTGCTGCACAGCACTCTTCTTTCACTGCTGCACTGCAGCATCTGGCTCAGAGTTGCTGGGTGCCTGCAGAGGCACCGTGCCCGTCCAAAAAGGAACCGTGTGTGGAACTGTCTGGAGAAGAAAAGGAGGTGGAAGGAGAAGGGGAAGATCTAAAGGCCCTTTCCTGTGGGATTGCCCTGAGGCTTATGGACCAGATTACTCTGAGGCTTTGGCAAGGCACTGCTTATAGGCAAAGCTGTAATCAAGCAGCGATGAGAAACATTCCCACTGTGTGTTGTGATCTCTCTCTTCCTTAGGGACCTGCAGTGACTGGAAGGGGCTCGGGTGAAGATGTGGCACCCAGACCTGGACTGAAAGTTGCAGAGGGGCCAGGTGGGCAGTTGGCTGGCAGTCGGCTGGCACTCAGCAGCTTTGCAGATACTCTCTCTAGGCCACGTGAAACAATCCTCAGAGACAGCATGGAAGAACATTTGGGTTTTCTTACTAGAGCGATCTCCGATGGGCGGAGAGAAAGCCAACGGGACTGTGGGAGCACACAGCACCCAAGGAACAGTGCCTACCCAAGCGTCTCATGGAGAAGAATCCACCAGGCAGCCAAATCTGAACCCTTCCTGAACTTCCACAACCAAATATGAGCAAAGATGATGAGGTGAAGACTGGTGACTTACCTCTGGCATCCACCCCAGGCTCAGGGACAGGACTCCATTCTGGTAATCCACCAAGAGGGCCTGCAGGCACAAGTGTGATCAGACACAGGTGAGGAGAGCTTCCACTGCACATTGGGGCCTGGTTTTTCTGCGGTGACCTGCAAAGACTGGCAGCAGGTCGGGGAATTATATGGCCCAAACAGCAAAGGCAAAGGTTCTCTCCTCCAAAGGAGGAGGGCTGCCTTCCCACTGCAATGTGACAACTCTCCAAGTAAAGAACTACTCACAGCTGATCTGTGTATGGCCTTTAAGGAACGAAGAGACTTGAAAGACCTTTGGAGGTTCTTAAGTACCTGAACAAACTATTACAGCGCTCATTTTTCTGCCTTCAAGGAAACAGACACAACTTACCTCTGGGTTTCCCCTGAGGCACAAAGTCAGTATCCACCAAAACATCTGGATAAGGAACTCCAACATCATCACCTAAAATCAAGAACAGATGAGAGATGTTCCCACTGCATGTTGCGCCTCCTCCCTTAGTGACTGGGGACTGGTCAGGTAATGGGATGGGAGACTCAGGCCGTGATTGCCAAAGCTACAGAATGACCGTGGTGACCTGGAGCCTGGCACTCAGCAGCCTTTCAGATGCCCTCTCCAGGCCACTTGCAACACACCTCTGGGACCGCACGGAAGGGTATACAGCCCGTCAGGGCTTTCTTACTGGGAGCTTCCTGCTGGATCTCCCACTAAAGCACCAGAGGAAACGATGCCGGTTTCTTCCTCTGGGCTCCAGCTGGGTGTCTGTCACGGGGTTCTCTCTAGAGCTCGCTCCGTGACAGGGGAACAAATCCAGGGGGGCAGGAACAAAAGTACCTCCCTTCCCTAACAGCGCGGTGCGGCGCGGCGCGGCGCGGCCCGGCCACGTGCGCTCCGGGAGAGGGGAAGGGAAGGGAGACCGCGAATGGGTCTGGGAGGAAAAAAAATGAAGAAAGAAAGGATGATCTGAGAACGAACGGCAGTTTAATAAGCCCAGTAACACTAAACAACAACGAGCGAGTTTCAACAAGGAGAAAACCAAATCCCGATCTCACCGACGGGCTGCGGGAGGCAGAAAGTCCCGACCACGCTGTCTCCTGGCAGGGAGCCGGGCCAGAAACCCCGTCCCCTTCCCGACCTCCCCTCCGGTGCCGCTCCCCACATGCCCGTTTAAGGCAGTCCGCAGAAAAAAAAAAACTTGTCCCCTTAACTCCCATTATCCTACATGATGTTTTGATGTGGAATACCAACACCAACCAGATTACAAAACCATAATAGTGTCTCTGTTGGGAACTGGGATTTGCCTGTGGGGAGCACCAGCACTCTCCCATAGGAAATCTCCAGGGTGAAGGCTGGGCTCAGTCAGCCCTGGGGGGAGTGGTGCTTCCACAACCCACATCCTGCTCCTGGGGTGCTGCCTGGCCCCCTTCCCAACAAACCCCCGTGGAAAGGCAGCCCCGGGGCAGCGTGGCACGGGGCCACAGGGACAACAGCCTGGACCTCTGGCCTGTGGTGCCGCTTGGTCCTATCTCTGCCCACCCACCTGCTGCTGGAGCTCGCCACGGTGCAGCACAAGTCTCCTTGGAACCCATGACCATCAGAAGGAGGAGGAGAGCAAGGCAGGCAGGGGACACGGCCCCCCACACTCGTGCCATGCTGCCACCACCACCACTGTAGCCACAGCAAGTGCTGGGGCCAGCACGGAACACCTGGGGTACACACACTGAGCACTGTGACCTCATCGAGCACGGCAGGCGCTGTGACCTCACGTCCCCCCCAGGATGCAGATCTGTTCCGCTGCCAGGGCCAGGTTCCCCCTGGGCTTGTGTGCGCTGTCGTGGTGGGAGGGGATCGGCACTCATCTGGAGCAGCAGGAGGCCACAGCTGAGGTTTCCACATTGACAGCATGGAAACAGAATCGTGGAAAGGCTTGGGTGGGAAGGGATGCTGGAGACCCAGAGATGCTGTCAAAGGAAAAAGAAAATCACTGTAATGTTGCTTTTATTGCTTCATACAGGTCCAGAGATTTACTTTTGACTTTCAAGGGCACCAAAGAAGCTGTTTCTTCAGTGACGCTATATTTGTTATCGCAACCTCTAACCAAAATGGCAAATTGAGCTGTATCTGTAGCACCAACAGTTCCATCGATTGCCAGAGCATTCTGATGGGTTGATTGATAGATTTTCCTATTTCTTCAGTCTTCCTGGCTCTAGTTTGTTGTAACAGAGCAATTTTAGAAAAAGCCATTTGTTTTTTCACGACAAATGATATCTGCCATGCCGATTTTGGTCAAAATATATCATAAACTCAATTTCAGAGTGAGAGTGTGTCACAATTTCTGTTAGAATATGTCAATAACTCTATTTTGGAGTGTGAAAACATCATAGATTGGGCCAAAATAGGGACATAACCCAACTTCTGAGAGTGAGAACTTCACAACTCGTGTCAAAATATGCCATAAATCCGATTTTGGAGTGTGTAAAGGCCACAATTTGGGTCAAAATACTTCAGAAACCGAATTTTGGAGTTTGAGAAGGCCATCATTGGGTCAAGATTTGTCACTGATTCTATTTCAGAGACTGAGAACATCACAGTTTTGCTCAAAATAAGTCATTATCTCAATTTTGGAGCATGAGAATGTCACGATTTGGGTCAAAACGTGTCACAAACCCCATTACTGAGTGTGAGAAGGCCACAATTTGAGTCAAAATATATCATTAATCCTATTTCAGAGAATGAGAACGTCATGGTTACTTTTATTCTCCCAGGGTCTGCAGGCCTTTTTCCACTTGCACACTGCACTCGCTTGTCCAATGCATGACACAAAGCCCAAGTGAAACACCTGCTTGCAAAATAAGTCTTTGCCAAATCAAGATAAACAACCAAGGTTAGCTCTCTCTACAAAGCAAGATCTTTGTGACCACAGCCACAAACAGCAGCTCCATTAAAACTATCAGAATTCTTTCTTCCATTCCAGGATTGTTCTTCAGTCACAGGCCTTCAGGTCCCCGACAAAACTCCCTGAGAATGTCACTCCAACATTACTCCCTGATATCCCCCCCTCAGCAATAACCCAATGCCACCCCCACCCCGTCACTCTCAAACATCACCCCTGTGTCACCCCAGCATCATGCCGGCAACATCACCCCCCCGCAATACTCCCACATCATCCCCCAACATCACTTCCCAGCATCACCCCAACAACGTCACTCCTTGATGATAAACTCCAGCGATACCCCAACAGCGACACTTCCCGATGTGACCCCCCAGTGATACCACAACGTCAGCCAACAGCATCACCCCCAATAGCAGCATCCCTTGATGTGAAACCTGAGTGTGCTCTCAGCTCCACTCCTGTGTCAGGGTATGTTTGGGTCTGACTGACAGAATGTCTCGGGAGCAGACATAATCAAACTGTACTCAGAGCAGTACAGAGGGTTCTGAGTTGCTCAGTTTTCTGGGCTCCACCAGAAAAGGGGTGGCCAGAAGGGACAGGGAGGTGATTGTCCCTCTCTACTCTGCCCTTGGGAGGCTCCATGTGCCCATGGTCTGGAGCCCCCAGTACAAGAAAGACAGTACTGCTGGAGAGGATCCAGAGGAGGGCCAGGCTGAGGGAGCTGGGCTTGTTCAGCCTGGAGAAGAGAAGACTGCAGGGTGACCTCACTGCAGCCTTTCAGTACCTAAAGGGAGCCTATAAACAGGAGGGGAGTCAACTCTTGGAAAGGCAGATAACAGCAGCACAAGGGGAAATGGTTTGAAGGTGAAGGAGGGAAGATTGAGGTTGGATGTCTTTGAGAGTGGTGAGGTGCTGGAACAGCTGTCCAGAGGGGCTGTGGATGCCCCGTCCATCCCTGGAGGTGTTCAAGGCCAGGTTGGATGGGGCCCTGGGCAGCCTGGTGTTAAATGGGGAGGTCGGTGGCCCTGCCTGTGGCAGGGGGTTGGAGCTTCACGATCCTTGAGGTCCCTTCAAACCCGGGCCATTCTGTGTGATCTGTGTGAGTTCAATTCAGCATACACACCCTCACAAACACACACAGGCATCCATTGCAGATAATCCCAGTAAGCAAGAAGCAGAAACTCCCTAAGCAAGTGCACTCTTACTTATCAACTGCTGAGAGATGGCAAACAGCTGAAAAGGAGAGAGAAGGACCATGCTGGCATTGGATGCAATAGACATTGCTAGCAGGGCATCAAATGCTTCAAAGGGCCCTTCTCCTCTCTCCCCCGATGCTTTTCTCAGGGTCTGCAGGCTTTTTAGCACTCAAATGCTGAACACACATGGGCAGCACATGATGCCTGTAAGGACAGAAAGACAAGGTGGTCTTAATTATTACTTGGGATGTCTGAGTTCTCATCTCTACCACCTGCAGTGCAGAATAAGCAGCCAGTAACTGGTTTTCAGTCATACTGTACCTTTTTTTCTGCTCTGTGCCAAACTTAAGACCAGAACCCAATGGGTTCAAACAGAATTTTGGCACTGCCACAGACAGGAGCCAAAACCATCTTGAGTTGTATGCATCTAGTTCAGCTGGAAGGGTGGGATCAAATACACCCTGTACTGGGGCCTGTTGAACAGCTAGTTTTGCTTCCTGGAATGCCTCTTCTTCCATTCTTCCCCAGACCCATTTTTGGTCTGTCTTTGTGAGTGTGCCTCAGCAGCTGAGCTAGATGAGGTATAAAGGAATGTCAGCATCTCAATATACCCAACAATTCCTGCAGCTGCCATGGCACGGCAGGGACTGGGAATGCCTAAACCTTGCCTATTATTTCACTGACCAAATGACACCCAGTGAGAAGAGAGCAGCCCTGCTCTCGCTGCAATCACCTTTCAGATATTGGAAGAGAGCAATCAGGTCTCCCCTCAGCCTTCTTTTCCCCAGACTAAACAGCCCCAGTTCCTTCAGTTGCTCCTTGTAGGCCTCCAAGCCCTTCACAAGCCTCGTTGCCCTTCTCTGGACCTGCTCCAGTACCTCCATGTCCTTTCTGTACTGAGGTGCCCAAAACTGAACAGAGTACTCGAGGGGAGGCCTCACCAGTTCTGAGGGCAGGATGACTTCCCTAGTCCTGCTCACCACACCATTCCTGATACAAGCCAGGATGCCATTGGCCTTCTTGGCCACCTGGGCACACTGCTGGCTCATATTTGGCCGTATGTCCATCAGCACACCAAGGTCCTTTTCCATCAGGCAGCTTTCCAGCCACACCTCCCCAAGCCTGTAGAGTTGCCTGGGGTTGTTGTGACCAAAATGGAGGACCCGACACTCGGCCCTATTGAAACTCGTTCTGTCATTGACAGCCTTACCTTCATCCACTACACGGGTCACCTTGTCACAGAATGAAATCAGGTTTGTCGGACAGGATCTACCTTTCATAAACCCATGCTGACTGGGCCTGATCCCCTGGGTGACTTTTAAGTGGTCCATGATGGCTCCTGAGATTATCCATTCCATAACCTTCCCTGGCAGCGAGGTGAGACTGATAGGTCTGTAGCTGCCAGGATCATCTTTCCAGTCCTTTTTGAAGATGGCCATCACATTTGCCAGTCTCCAGTCCACCGGGACATCCCTGGTTAGCCAGGACTGCAGAAGAATAATGGAGAGTGGCTTGGCAACCACATCTACCAACTCCCTCAGCACTCCAGGGTGCAATCCATCCGGACCCGTGGGCCTGTGAGCATCCAGCTTTCGGAGCAGGTCCAAAACCATGAAACAAGCTTTTGAGAACTCTGGTCTTCTGGGGGAGGATGGGGTTCATCTCTCAGTGAAGGGGAAGACCATCTTCAGCAGCAAGCTTTCCAGTTCAGTCTAGAGAGTTTTAAACAAGAATCACCAGGGGAGGGAACCCATCCCACTCTGAGGCTGATGAGGCCCAGGGTCTGGAGCTGGAACGCAGGCCAGGAAGACAGCACCTCAAGTGCAGGATAAGGGAATTCCTACTGGTCAATCAGCCTCACTGGGAGCCCAACTCAGATGCCTGCACACTAACACGTAGAGCATGGGGAGCAAGCAAGAGAGTTACAGGTGTGCATGTGCCTACCGGGCTATGAGGTAGTGAGAGAGAGGTGGGATGGCTCTCAAGATTGGAATGTAGGAGTAGAGGCATATAAACTCTTAGGAAGGACAGGCATGGCAGAAGGGAATTGACCTCTACATCAACAACCAGCTGGAGTCCATGGAGCTTCACCTGATGATGGATGAGGAAATGACAGAGAGCGTTTGGGTTAGGGCTAAAGGGAAGGCAGGGGAAGGAGACATCACAGTGGGGGCTGGACCAGGAAGACTGAGTGGATGAGGCCTCTATAAACAGATAGGAACAGCTTCACGTTCACAAAATATGGTCCTCAAGGGGGACTTCAACCACCCTGGTATCTGTGGGAAGCAGGGCACCAACAATCAAAGGGGTTCTTGGAATATGTTAATGAGAACTCCCTCTTCCAAGTGGCACAGGAACCCACAAGGAAAGGTGCTATGCTGGATCTTGGCCTTACCAGCCAGGAGGGGCTTCTGGGTAATGTGAAGCTCAAGGGCAGTCTTGACTGCAGTGACCACAAAATGGTGGAGTTCAAAATCTTTAGGGCATCAAAGAGGGTGCAGAGCAGGCTTGCTATGCTGGACCTCAGGAGAGCACACTTTGACCTCTTCAGGGAGCTGCTTAGTAGGGTGACATGGCAGAAAGCATTGGAGGGAAGAGGGTCCTAAGAAAGCTGGTTACTATTCAAGGACCATCTCCTCCAAGCCCAGAAGCAGAGTAACCCAAGAAAGAGGAATGCAGGCAAGAATGCCAGGAGGCCTCTATGGATCAACAGGGAGCTCCTGGACTGACTTGGTCACAAAAATAAAGTCTGTAGGGAGCGGAAACGGGAATGGGTTACCTGGGAGGACTGCAAGGAAGTTGTCTGAGCAGCCAAGGATTGGATTAGGAAAGCTAAAACCCAGACAGAATTAAATGTAGCCAGGGACATAAAGGGGAACATGAAATTCTACAGGTGTATCAGTGATAAAAGGAAGGCCAGGGAAGACGTGGGGCCTCTCTGAAAGGAAACTGGAGACCTGGTCACGAGGCACACAGAGAAAGCTGAGGTGCTCAGCTTTGCCTTTCCAAAAACATAAAAAGTGCTGAGGTCCTCCTTTGCCTCACTCCTCACAGACAAGTGCTCCAGCCATACTGCCCCAGCTGCAGACAGCAACGGTAAGAACTTGGAGAAGGAACATCTGCCCGCTGTGAGTGAAGATTGGGTTCAAGACCCTCCAAAGAACCTGAAGGTGCACAAGTCCATCGTCCTCAAAAGATCCATCCCTGGGTGCCGAGGGAACCAGCGGACGAAGCTGTCAAGTCACTATCCACCATATTTGAAAGGTTGTGGCTGTCTGGTAAAGGTCCCTCTGATTGGAAAAGGGAAAACACATCCCCCATTTTCAAGAAGGGAAGAAAAGAAGATCAAGACCCACTTCCACCCACTTTTCTCCAGTTTGGAACATTTCCATTACTTATTAGGCCACAGTGAACCACTTTTTAAAAGCAGTGTGTGTGGAACCCAACGAAAATGTCCTTGCACACTGCAAGGCAAAAGATAAAGGTATTCTATTGTCACTCCAATACTTTTAGTGAGGCAAAATTGTTGAGGTAGAAGATGAAGTATTCTGTCATGTCCCAGTGCAAAGTTATTGAGGAAAAACAAGGCTGTTCACCCACTGAAACTGAAATGGAAAGTTTCAGAACTATCACTTATGGATTCCTTTGGCTAAACCAATATATTGGTACTTAAATGAATGTACTAATCCCCATTGCTAAAGAAACCAGCCTACATCACAAGTGACATTGCTGTTGAGGTCCAGCATGTGGCTGTAGTGGTAGGGGAGGTGTAGATCCAGGGATCCTCCGTTGTTTTTCATGACAAATGATATCTGCCATGCTGATTTTGGTCAAAATATATCATAACCTCAATTTCAGGGTGAGAGTGTGTCACAATTTCTGTTAGAATATGTCAATAACTCTATTTTGGAGTGTAAGAATGTCGCCTCCCGATCCGGCAACAAGTTTAGGCTGCCGTGTGAAAGTACTGTGCCTCAGCGCACGGGGAACAGACGGGACACACACACAGTGCGTAACGCCGAAAGTACCAGTTTAATGCCTCGCAGCAAACCCTATGTAGTGGTACAGGTGACCGCCCCTACCAGATACCCGTGACCTCCCTGACCACCCCAGGTGCACGCAGGCACCACCTACCCAATACCCAACATCTCCCCCCTCTTTATCATCTGCAAGCCCCTGTAAAGGTTCCCCCGCATACTCCCTGTTACCCCAAGGGTGATTCTCACATTTAAGGCTATTCCGCAAACAAATCAAACATTAAACATATGCAAAAAACAATTAAGCTCTCACAATAACATACCAAAGAGATGCAGCTGCAGTGCCCACAAACCTGAAAACACATAACAACAGCTATATGCCTAACAGTTTTTGAAATGCTGTATGGCAACACCTAGTCAACTTGAAAAGAACAATGCATTCAAGTTCAAGATAACAGCACAGTATACATCGGAGTTACAGTTTTTCCAAGTTCAGTGTAACACTATTGTACAGAATCTTCATGACATTCCAGATCAGTCCAGTGTACATTACAGATATCACACTCCATAACCAAATAACAAGACAAAAACATATTGGTTGTGCAGAATCGTTCCGAATGTCCACTGCTGGGGGATTATCCAGGACAAGGTCTCCCCCGCTCACGAACTATCAGTCCGGCATGAAGGCTAGATTCCCAGTTCATACTGACTTGCGGAATCAAGCTCTATAATCCAGAGATTGGTTATAAAGCAGGTATGTTTATTCCAGCGTTGTGCAGTGCCGGGTGCAAGGGGGTAGCTCCTCCAAACTTGCACCCCGACTTGTAAAATTGTGACACAGATAGAGGTACACCTCATACATAGTCAATGATTTCCTGGAATTCTGATACATATTCAATAGTTCTTTAGCATGCAGACCCCCTCTTGTTATCACCCATCTTATCAGGGAGATGCAACTCCTCTTCTGATATTTAAACTTCTAATCCCCTCCTCGCCAGGTGTCTCAGGGAGATCTCCTTATCTGCATCCTTCCTGCTCTCACAGACCTGTTCTCTCCATTCCTTGTTATTCTAACTAACTAGATCATTCCTTTTCCCACCTACAAACTACATTTAACTATCCCCCTTTATTCTAAATTCCAACAAAGCCTCTGCTTCTTGCTTCACTGTTCAGTTCGTCTATTACATTATCTTGATTGCTCAGTTTTTCACTCACTTTTGCAATGGCTGAACCGCAAGCTCGTAGAAGGGTTAAATGTAACTTGAAGTCTATTATAGTCAGTTTGTTTGTAAGGGGTCTTCTTCCCCTCTGCCATACATTTCTGCAAATGTACTGACATACCTTTCTGGTGCAGTCTTTGTGAAAATATGCCACATATTTGGTGTACACATGACTCTCTCAGGATCATGCTCTTGGGAACAATAAACAGCAGAGGAAGAGTGAAGATGCGGGTAAAAGAGCGGTGAAGAAAAGCAATAAAAAACGATCATAAATGGTGGGCAGAGGCAGAAGAAACAGAAGTGAGGAAACAAGGATGGAGAAAGAAAAGCAGAAGAGGAGTGTAGGTGCAGAAAAAAGATGAGGGAGGATACAAGGAGGAAAGGACAGCAGAAGAGGACCGCAGCCGAAGGTGAATGAGCAGTGAGAATACAGGGATGAATAATTATGAGTGCAGATGTGTCATGGGTTACCTAGATTTATCTGTGCCTGTGACAGGGGGCAGCCACTCCGTAGGGCCCCGGCCTGAAAGGGAAGGGAAAAGGGGAACGGGAAAAGAGAACAGCGGTGGCAATCTGAGGAAGAAAACTTATTTTATTAAATATGATATTGGAATACAAGATAACACAATATAATACAATATAATTGAGGCCAATAAATCAAACAAAACAGAGAGGGCCTGGCAATGTCTTCTGCTGTCTGATGGCGACAATTAATTCTGTTCTCTGCAGCTCATGCTGGAAGCAGACGGTATCCCTGTGTGAATGAAGGTCAGCGTAGCAGCGGCTGCTGATGGAAGGAAGGAAGTCAAGGCTAATGAACTCTGCAGCATCTCCCGGTATGATACCAGAGGAGGCAGGAATGACATTGCAAAAGAGTGAGGAGCTCCCCAGCAGGAAGCCACAGACCCTGCAGAAAGCTGCAGGAGAGTTGGAGCACGTGTGGATGCCCAGGAGGAAATGCAGCCCCAGTGTCTGAGCAGCGCCTGGCCATGGAGCGCTGCGGCCCAAGAACAGAGCTGTTGTGCCTCTGCCAAGCTGATGTGCCAAGAAAGACTTGTCTGTCCTTGTAGAAAGCAGAGGGCTGGTTTGTCCGAATGCTTGCTGGTTGCTTGGGAGCTCAAATCCTTCTGGCCTCCAAGCTGGAGGCAGCCTGGGGGCAATGCCTCCTTGGTCTGACAGTGCAGTAGCCAAGCAAGCGCTGGCTGCACAAGAGTCATCTGAATTTCTCTCTTAGTTTACCTCAAGTAAGCCCATTGGGTGACCCTGCTGTTGGTTTCTTAGAATTTGGTTCTAGGAGGTGACTGTTCTTTTTGCCTATGATGAAAGCCCAGAAGTGATGCGGGCACAGGCTGAGGTCACAGTCACCACCGGGGTGGGAGCGTTTGTCCCACAGCTGGCAAGCAGAGCTGGTGCTCTGGTGAGAATGCTGCATGCAGAGACTGAGCTGTGAGCCATCCTTGAGAGAGATCACCCTGTGAGAGCCCATCAGAAGCAACGCTGCAGCATGTGTGTGAGCTGGGCACAGCTTGAGCTGAGCAGGCCGAAGAGGTGAGCTGGGCTTGGTGCTGGGTGGTTGCTGGGAGATGTCTCAGCAGAAAATCTGGGCCGGGATGGCACGCTGCATCTGCCCTCGTACAGGCTGGTGGTGAGACCAAGGGAGTTTGCTTCATGACAACAACAGCAGCCACGAGCTTCAAGGTGTATGGCTGTTGAGGGGATGCAGAAGGACTCTCGCTGTCAGAAATGGTGGCAGCTGTGTCTTGGAGATGTATTTTGGGGTTGGTTCTTTTAACTGGCTGGTTTGGAGACGTTGCTCTGCTGAAGAGTCTGAACTGCTTAATAGAAGAAAGCTGAGGAAATGCTTCTTCCTCACTATTTTTCACTTGCAGCTTCTTTCCTTAGGGTTCCTTTCCCAGAGGAGATCTCAGGGATCGATGCAGTTGAAGGAGTGAAGCTAGCTCTTTCCAACAGCAGGCAGGGGATGTCCCTGTGGAGAGGACTCCAGCTTCTTCTGAGACGTTCCCCACCATGTCTCAGCAGGGAGACAGACGCAGTTTCCGTTCCTGCTTTGTGCGTGGAAAGGCATGGCTGGGTTTCTCTAGCTTGGCTTTTCTTCCTCTCTCTGGTTTGAAGGGGAAGGGGTGGAGCAGGGGGAGCCCTCCTCATCCTCTGTTGCCTCAGTAAGCGGTTGGGTTGTGCACATGCTGCAACAGGACAGCATTGCTAGGCTCCTTGAGCTGCTGGGGCAGGCTGGGAGCAAAGAGCAGGCACTGCCCTCTTGCCAGCTGCGCCTGGTTATGGTTTGCCAGGGCCCTGCTGCCCTGCGTTTCTCCTGAGAAGTTTGTTCCAGCTGCTTGCAGTAGTAAAGGGTGGGGAAGAAATGGTGGTCAAGAGCTAAGGCTCTGCACAGTGGTTTTGCGTGGACTGAGCTGTGACATCTGAAGACACTGTTTCCCTTGGAATAATTATGGCATCTTGCAGCTGTGTTGGTTTAACCCCCTGAACTGATGTCTGAGAGCACCTGTCTTCCCCACTGGAACAATAAGCAAGCTGAATTTCATCTTTTTTCCGTAATGTGATGCTTTCTCCCCAAAATACACTTTTTTGTCTCAAATACAGGACTATTTCTCCCCTTAATATCAATTTATGTAATAATTTCAACAACTATTCCTATTGAATGTCACAATTTATCCTAGAAATAAGACATTTTCTCTCTTAAATATCACACTTGAACCCACCAAAATGACATTTCCTTCCCAAAATACTGCTTTTCATCATGAAAAAAAGACAATTTTTACAAAAATATTCTCTATTTAGCACAGTAAGTCACTTTCTCGCCAAAATAATATTTTTGACCCGATAATATGACAATTTCTCCATTTCATATCAATTTATGTCAAAATTTAAACATTTTCCCCTTGAATATCACTACTTATCCCATATATAAATGATCTCACTAAAATGTCACACTTTATCTTAGGAAAAAGAATTCTTCTCCCCAGAACACTGCTTTTCATCTCCAGATGAAGACCATTTCTAAACAAATTTCATCTTTTCAGTGCAATATGACGCTTTGTCCCCAAAATACACTTTTTTGTCTCCCTTAATTCTACCCTTAATATCAATTTATGTCCAAATTTAGATATTTTTCCCCAGAATATCACTATTTCTCCCAAAAATAAATAATTTTCTCTGTTAAATATCACACTTGATCCCACCAAAATGAAATTTTCTTCCAAAAACACTGCTTTTCATCCCCCCCAAGTATACATTTTCCTACACAAAATTCTTCTTTTGCAATTTCTCCTCAATATAATATTTATGCCTTGAAAATGTGACAATTTCACCATTTAATATTAATTTATGACAAGATTTACAAATTTCCCTCCCAAATATCTCTCTTTACCCCAGAAATAAAACATTTGCTCTGACAAATATCACACATGATCCCACCAAAAAGACATTTTCTCCCAAAAATACTGCTTTACATCCCCCAAAGAAGGCATTTTTTTACGAAAAATTGCTCTTTTTAGCACATTACGACAATTTCTCCCCAAAATTAATATTTTTGTCTCAAAATTGCCACAATTTCACCATTTAAGATCAATTTATGTCAAAATACAGGTATGTTCCCTCCAAATACCACAATTTATACCAGAAATAATGCGATCTCACACTTTATCCCTGGAAAAAGACTTTTTCTCCCGAAACACAGCTGTTCATCCCCGAATGAAGACATTTTCTACACAAATTCCATCTTCTTAGCATAATATGACGCCTTTTCCCCAGAAAGAGATATTTTGGTGATGAAAAGCAGTATTTTGGGGAGAAAATGTCTTTTTGGTGGGCTCAAGTGTGATATTTAGCAGAGAAAATGTTTTATTTCTGGGATACATTGTAGTATTTGGGTAAAAATGTCCGAATTTTTTTATATATTGATATTAAGTGGTGAAAGCGTCATATATTGGAGACAAAAAAAATGGTATTTAGGGGAGAAAGCGTCATATTATGCAAAGACGATGAAATTTGTGTAGAAATGGTCTTCATTTGGGATGAACAGCTGTGTTTTCAGGAGAAAAAGTCTTTTTCCTGGGATAAAGTGTGATACTTTAGTGAGATCGTATTATTTCTGGGATAAATAGTAATATTCAAGGGAAAACTGTCTAAATTTTGACATAAATTGATATTAAATGGTGAAATAGTCGCATTTTCAAGACAAAAATACAATTTTAGGGAGAAACCGTAATATTGTGTTAAAAAGAGATTTTTTTTGTGTATACAATGTCTTCCTTTGGGGATGAAAAGCAGTGTTTTGGGGAGAAAATGTCTTTTTGGTAGGATTGAGTGTGATATTTGACAGAGCAAATTTGTTATTTCTGGGATAAAAAGTGATATTCGAGGGAAAAATGTCTAAATTTTGACATAAATTGATGCTAAGGAGAGAAACTGTCATATTTTGGAGACAAAAATGTGCATTTTGGGGTGAAAGCGCCATATTATGTTAAAAAGAATAACTTGGAGTAGAAAAATGTCTTCTTTTGGGGATGAAAAGCTATACTCTGGGGAGAAAATGTCTTTTTGGTGTTACTTTTAACAGATAAAATGTTTTATTTCTGGGATAAATTGTGATATTTGGGAAAAAAATTGACAAATATTTTTGATAAATTGATAAACTGACATTTGAATGTCATTTAAATTGATATTAAGGGGAGAAATCGTCATATATTGGAGACAAAATGGTATTCTGGGGAGAAAGCATCATCTTACGCAGAAAAGATGAAATTTGTGTAGAAATGGTCTTCATTTGGGGATGAAAAGTGGTGTTCTGGGGGGAAAAAGTCTTTTTCCTGGGATAAAATGAGGTATTTTAGAGAGATCATAATTATTTCTGGGATAAATAGTAGTATTCGGAGGGAACATGCCCAAATCTTAACATAAATTGATATTAAATGGTGAAATTGTGGCACTTTCAAGACAAAAACATAATTTTAGGGAAAAATGTTCATATTGTGCAAAAAAGAGGAAATTTGTGTAGAAAATGTCTTCTCTGGGGGGATGAAAGGCAATATTTTGAGGAGAAAATGACACTTTGGTTAGGTGAAGAGTGATATTTGACAGAGCAAATTTGTTATTTCTGAGATAAAAAGTGTTATTCGGGGGAAAACTGTCTAAGTTTTGACATAAATGATATTAAATGGTGAAATTGTCTTATTTTCAAGACAAAAAAACAATTTTGGGGAGAAATGGTAATATTGTGTTAAAAAGAGAATTTTTTTGTGTATAAAATGTCTTCTTTTGGGGATGAAAAGCAGTGCTTTGGGGAGTGTTTCCCTCTACAAAATAAAGACATTTCCACCCTAAAGAAGTATAATTTTCATTCAAAAAATCAAGCTTTTCATCCCTAAAAATAGCATTAACTCCACAAAATACTGGTTTTCATCTCCAAAAGAAGACATTTCCTCATCAAAATGATGCTTTGTAGAATAATATGACACATTGTTTCCAGAATATATTTTCCTCTACAAAATAAGCGCATTTCCATCCGAAATATCAATTTCTGTCAAAATTTGAAGATTTTCATACAAACATCACTTCTTATCCCAGAAATAAGAAGTTCTCTCTTAAGTATCACTCTTTATCCTTGCAATAATATAATTTTCACAGCAAAATATTGGTTTTCATCCTGAAAAATAGAATTTTTCCCCAAAATACTGGTTTTCATCCCCAAAAGAAGACATTTTCTCTATGAAATCATGCTTTTTAGCATAATATGACACATTGTTTCCAGAATACCTGTTTTCCTCTACAGTGGCAGCCATTGTAACAAGCAGGCTTCGCTTGCCTCGGTCATTCTGCGGCAGCGGCCAAGGTTCTCGGCCGTGCCATGCTGGTATGCGCAGGCACGGTCCACCCGGCCTTATCGGGCTCTGCTCAGCTTGATAGCTCTGCAATAGCAGCCAGTGGTTGCTCCCATGACAGCTTAGCTACACCAGCACGGTCTAACCAACTCTGCGGTGGACACTAGTGGTCAATGCCCGACCACCTCGGCTGTGCCAATTCGATCTGCCAGGCTCCGAGCAACAGTTTGCCATATGTGCCAGGCAGCTGACAGTGCTGGGCAGCTTGCGGCTTATGATCTGCCCAGCCCCAGCAGGCTTCAATCCTCTTGGTCATTCTGGGGCAGGGCAGCAACCAGGGGATGTCGCTATGATGGCTCGGATGGACTGGCACAGTCTTCCTGTAACCAAGCGTCAGGCGCAATTTGCAGCAGCAGCAAGGGGTCGCCGCCCAGGTGGCTGGTGTATGTTATCACAGTCTACACGGCTCCACTGTGGATGCTATATGTAGGTGACTGACTGGTTTGGCTGCACCAGCGTGTCTAGAAAGCCCAAGCGGAATATGCGCAGCTCGGTAGCTCTGCAACAGCAGACAGGGGTCTCAGCCGTGGCAGCTTGTTTGCACCAGCACAGTCCACTAATCTACGGTGGGCTCCGCTCAACTTGATTGTTAAGTGATGGTGGCCTGGTGTTGCTGCTGTGGCAAATCGGCTGCGTCAGCTCAGTCTACCTGGCTACGTCGCGGGTGCTAGAGATCGCTGACTGACTGTCTCGGTTGCACTGTTACAGTCTACCAAGCTCCAAGCTACCGGTGCATTTTGTGGCCGTGGCCAGGGTTCACTGCCCAAGTGACTAGCATAAGTCAGCAAGGTATACCCAGGTCCACCACGGATGCTGGAGGTCGCTTTCTGACTATCACGGCTGTGCCGGTATGGTCTGTTAAGCAGTGAACGAGAGGCATGCTTTGTGGCGACAGCCAGGGCTCTCTGCCTGGGTGACTAGCATTAGTCAGTACGATCTACCCGGCTCCAAGGGACTGGTGAGCTCGACCATGGCTGCTTGAGGTCTGTGCCCAGGCGGCCCACGTGTGCCAGCAGGGTCAACCCGGTCCAGGCAGGCCCTGCTCTGCTCAGTTGCTCCGCAATGGTTGCCCGGGGTCACTTCCGTGGCGTCTTGGATGTGCCAGAACAGCCTATCCGGCACTGAGCGCCTGGCGTACTACACCTCAGAGGCCAGGGGTCTCTGTCCAGGCAGCTGGCATACCTTGGCATGGAATACCCGGCTCTGCCGCGGATGCTGGAGGTTGCTGTCTGAGTGGCTTGGTTGCGCCTGCCGTTTGCAGTCTGTGCCTGGGCGGCTCATGTGCAACAGCACTGTCTAGTCCACTGAAGCGGAATTCACCCAGCTCAGTAGTTCCTTGGCAGTGCCACTGTGGAACCAGAAAGTTGAGTGGAGGCCGCCGCGGTTCTGTGGACTGTGTGGGTGCAAATAAGCTGCCATGGCCTGGACCCCTGGCTGCTGCCATGGAACGACCAAGGTGAGCAGGGCCCATTATGGCAGGCCAACCTTAGTAGTGAACACCATCTGCAACTGACAAGACCCCTATCTATAGCTGCGGAACCAGCAAGCTGAGCAGTGCCCACCTGATGAAGTGAACCATGCTGGTGCACCCGAGCCGCCACACCCAAGAAACCTGTCTGCCACCGCGGTATGACCGAGACAAGCGGAACTTGCCAGGACCAAGAGTGACGTGCCAGTGCAACCAAGCCGGCATAAACAAGCTGCCACAGCCAAGAACCCTGTCCACTGCAACAGAACGTCCAATGCGAGCAGTGGCCGCTATGCATGGGAACCCTGACCTGCGCACGCCAGCTGCAACTGACGAGACCCCTAGCTAGCTCCGTGGAACCATCAAATTGAGCGGAGCCAACCTGATCAAGTGAACCATACTGGTGACCCGAGCCACCACACCCGAAAAAACTGCCCGCCACCACGGAACAACCAAGCCCAGTGCAGCTCACCAAGACCGAGAGTAACATGCTGGTGCAATGTTATGGTTTTATAATTTGGTTGGTGTTGGTATTCCACATTAAAACATCATGTAGGATAATGGGAGTTAAGGGGACAAGTTTTTTTTCTGTGGGCTGCCTTAAATGGGCATGTGGGGAGCGGCACCGGAGGGGAGGTCGGGAAGGGGACGGGCTCTCTCTCTCCCCGGCGCCCGGCGAGGAGACAGCGTGGTCGGAGTTTCCCGCCTCCCACAGCCCGTCGGTGAGATTAGGATTTGGTTTTCTCATTGTTGAAACTCTCTCGTTGTTGTTTAGTGTTACTGGGTTTATTAAACTCCCGTTCGTTCTCAGATCATCCTTTCTTCGTTTTTTTGTTTTTTTTTTTTCCCAGACCCATTCGCGGTCTCCCTTCCCGTCCCCTCTCCCGGAGCGCACATGGCCGGGCCGCGCCGTGCCGCGCCGCACCGCGCTGTTAGGGAAGAGAGGTACTTTTGTTCCTGCTCCCCTGGGTTTGTTCCCTTGTCACGAGGGAGCTCTAGAGAGAACCCCGTGACATTTTTGGTGGAGAATGCGGGCAGCGTTCTGGGCAATGTTTTGGGCAGTAGTGAAGTTGCTTATTTCAGCAGCCCTGCATGTAGGACTGCAGGTCCTTATGTTCCTGTGGTCCCGGCTTCAGAGCATAGTGATGTGGGGGTTAGTTGTACAATCATTCTACCTATGGAAGCCAGTGATAGGGATACCTGACTGGCTCCCTTTCAGCCTAACAAACATCACAGACACTGTGCTCGGACTGGCTTATGAATGCTCTGAGTTCCTTAAGTATGACTGGGGTGTCAAATGGGATATGGTGTTGTTAGTCTCTCTGATTATAACAAATATAGTATCTTCCTATAAAACACAGAGAGACTGGCAAACAGTAGTGAGAGACTTAGGAAAAAGGCTAGAAGCATTGGGACCCCTGGTGTCAGGTAATCTTACCCCTGAACACCAGAGGGACCTTGAGAAAGGGTGTAGCTCAGGGGGATCTCAGAACGAACGGATTATGATGGAGATAGAGAGTCTCAAAAATGAGATCCAAACCCTAAAGGAAAACCTCCAAGTCAATCCCAGCAAACCACAGGAAGCACCAGCATCAGTGTCAGTCGCCCCAGTGAAAGGCCAGAGATGGGAACGTGGATCTTCACGTCTGGAACGGAAGGAGGAAGTAGAGGAAGATCCTGGCGAGGGGCCCTCCCCAAAACCACCAAAGAAGGCAACTCAGAAGACTAACAGACATGGAGAGGATAGTGATGATGAGGGGGAAGTCACCATTTCCTCTACTCGTAAACCTATGAAAATTACTGAAATCCAAGGCACGAGAAAGGAGTTCACCCGAGTCCCAGGTGAAAGCGTCGTCACTTGGCTGCTTCGATGTTGGGACAGTGGGGCCGGCAGTGTGTCCCTAAGCTGCAACGAGGCTCGTCAATTAGGAAACATCTCTCGAAACCCATCTGTTGATAGAGGGATCAGCAGATGTCTGGATGGAGTCGCCACTCTCTGGGACAGAATACTATCATCTGTAAAGACAACTTTTCTTCTCAGAAGTGACTTGGAGCCTGTACTGAAAAAATGGAATACGGCTGAGGAAGGCATTCAGTGCTTGAGAGAAATGGCTGTGGCAGAGATGCTGTATGATCCCATGTTTGTCCCTGAGGACCCACATGATGGCCATGACCCGGAGAAGGTGAGCACTACTCCTGAAATATGGAAGAAGCTCATAAGGTCAGCACCGGACAGATATGCCAGTGTACTCTTAGCAGCCGCTAACCGGTATGAAGAAATGGATAGAAGACCTCAAATCTTTGAGCTTATCCTTGCACTCCAAAATACGGAGAGCACACTAGCGCCAACCCGTGCCTCCATTGCAGCCATCTGCCAAGTGGGGAACAGACTGGACCAAGTAGAGAGAATACTAGACGGCTTGCTGAAGAACTGGTCCGCGGCAAGGAATAATAGTGAACCTGTGGCAGTCTCAGCCATCAGACGCAAACGCCCACCTGCTCGAGTGAATGACCGCAGTGAGCCTATGTCACGTGGTGCCCTGTGTAATTACCTGCGTGAGCATGGAGAAGACATGAGGAAGTGGCACGACGAACCCACTTATGCACTACGAGCACGAGTGAAAGAATTACAAAAGAGGTCAGCCAATACTGAAATTGCCTCTGCTGCTGCAGGTAACCAATAGAGGGGCCCTGCCCTCAGCCAGGGGGGGGAGAGGAATAATAGAGTGTATTGGACTGTGTGGATTCGGTGGCCTGGCACATCCGAACCACAGAGATATAAGGCACTGGTGGATACCGGTGCACAGTGCACTCTGATACCCTCAGGCTACAAAGGGACAGAACTGATACATATACATGGAGTGACTGGGGGTTCGCAGGAACTATCTGTGTTGGAGGCCGAGATCAGCCTCACCGGTAAAGACTGGCAGAAGCATCGTATAGTGACTGGCCAGGGGGCTCCCTGCATACTTGGGATAGATTACCTAAAAAGGGGACATTTCAAGGACCCCAAGGGATACCGATGGGCTTTTGGAATAGCTGCTATAGAAACAGACAACATTAAGCAGCTGTCTGATTTGCCTGGCCTATCAGGGGACCCGTCTGCTGCGGGCTTATTACAGGTGGAAGAACAAAGGGTACCAATTGCCATGAGAACGGTACACAGACGACAGTACCGTACTAATAGGGATTCCTTGCTCCCCATCCATAGACTAATTCAACAACTAGAAAGTCAGGGAGTAATTTGTAAAACCCATTCACCCTTCAACAGCCCCATATGGCCAGTGCATAAAGCCAGTGGAGAATGGAGGCTGACAGTGGACTATCGTGGCCTTAATGAGGTCACACCCCCATTGAGCGCTGCTGTGCCAGACATGTTGGAACTCCAGTATGAACTGGAATCGAAAGAGGCAAAATGGTATGCCACCATTGATATTGCCAATGCGTTCTTTTCTGTCCCTTTGGCCACAGAGTGCAGGCCACAGTTTGCCTTTACTTGGAGGGGTGTTCAGTACACCTGGAACCATTTGCCCCAGGGGTGGAAACACAGCCCGACCATTTGCCATGGGCTGATCCAAGCCATGTTGGAACAGGGCGGTGCTCCAGAGCACCTGCAGTATATTGATGATATCGTTGTGTGGGGTGATACAGCAATGGAGGTTTTTAAAAAAGGAGAGCCAAATCCAAATCCTCCTGTCTGCTGGTTTCGCTATTAAGAGAGACAAAGTGAAAGGACCTGCCCAAGAAATTCAGTTTCTAGGGGTGAAATGGCAAGATGGGCGTCGTCACATCCCAACAGATGTGACTGACAAAATTACTGCTATGTCTGCACCCACTGACAAAAAAGAGACACAGTCCTTTCTGGGTGTGGTGGGCTTTTGGAGGATGCACATCCCAAATTATAGCCTCATTGTGAGCCCCCTCTATCAGGTGACCCGAAAGAAGAATAACTTCGCGTGGGGTCCTGAACAGCAGCAGGCCTTTGAGCAAATTAAGCAAGAGATAGCCCGTGCTGTGGCCCTAGGGCCAGTACGAATGGGACAGGATGTGAAGAACATCCTTTACACTGCTGCTGGGGAGAAAGGTCCCACGTGGAGTTTGTGGCAGAGAACCTCAGATGAGACCCGAGGCCGATATGGAGAAACCTGTCCACCACCACAGAACGACCAAGCAACGCAGAGCTCACAAGAACCAAGAGTAACGTGCTACTGCATCCAAGCCGACACGGCCAAGACCCCTGGCCCCTGCAGCGGAACAACTGAACTAAGCGGAATAAGCTAGGCCCGGGCGGACTGTGCCTGCACACCTGAACCACCATGGTAGAGAAATCTGTCTGCCGACACAAAACTACTGAGACAAGCAAATTCCGCTCAGGTGGGCTAGACAGTGCCATTGCACATGAGACACCCAGGCACAGGCCACAAACAGTAGTGGTAAAGCTCACTGGTCACTCAGAGCCTGTTAGACTGGGCCGGCGCAACCGAGCCACTCAGACAGCAACCTCCAACATCTGCGGCGGAGCTGGGTATGCCACGACGGTGTATGCCAGCTGCCTGGGCAGAGACACCTATCCTCCAAGGCGCAGTGCACCAGTCGCTCAGAGACGGATAGACTGTGCTAGCACATCCGAGATGCCACGGAAGTGACCCCTGGAACCTTCATGGAACTACCCAGCAGAGCGGAAACTGCCGGGACCAGGTTGACCCTGCCAGCGCACGTGGGACGCCTGGGCACAGACCTCAAGCAGCCACTGTTGAACTCACCAGTCACTCAGAGCTGGGTAGACTGTACTCACTAACACTAGTCACCTGGCAGAGAACCCTGGCCGTCACTGCAAAGCATGCCAGTGGCTCACTGCTTAACAGACCATACCAGCACAGCCAAGAAAGTGAGGAAGCAACCTCACAACCAGTCGGTTGGAGCTGGGCGGACCACAAAAGTTGCCACAGCTGAGACCACTGGCTGGCGTTGTGGAGCAATCGAGCCGAGCGGAGCCCTCCAGGGCTGGGCAGACCCTGCCAGTGCACAGAAGTTGCCACGGCCAAGACCTCTGGCCAGCATCATGGAACGACTGAGCCGAACAGACCACGTAGGGGCCAGCTAGACCGTGCCAGCTGTCATGGGTTTATAATTTTTGCTATTGGTATTCCACATCATAACATCATGTGGAGCACAGAGAAGAACTACACATCCCAGAGGACCTCATGGTTGGAGCGGGAAACACATCACGGAATTGACGCTCGCTCTCTCTTTCACAGCCTGGCAGTGGGTATGGCTGTGCTTCCAAGCCATAGCACCTTCAGTTTCAAAGTAGGCTTCTCGGTCTTTGGAAACCACTCTTTCTCTCTCTCATTTTACTTGATTTATTAGCCTCAATTCCAATTAGATTGTATGATATTGTGTTATCTAGTATTCCAATATCATAGTTGGTAAACTAAGTTTTCCTCCTTAGATCATTTGCGCTTCTCTGCTTCCTAGAGCCCAGCTCTCCCTACCCCTTTCCCTTTTTCCCTTTGCATTTGCCAGAAGCCAGGGGGTCCATGGGCCTACTGCTCCTCCTGTCACAGACACAGACTGATGTAGATAACTCTGAGACAGTTGTTTGGTGATGAATGCGGGCATAAACATAAGATTTGAACATTACTTCGAAGTTAGGAAAAAAAAAGGGCCAAGGGGCAGGGCCACGGTGCCAAGGGGCCAAGGGGCAGAACTGGAACATTAACGGTTTAACTCCTGGTGCACTACATGATGTTATAATGTGGAAAACCAGTAACAAAAAATCATCCAACTATGACATTCCACTCCTTATTCTACATCACTATGTCGTGCTTAATATACACAAAGAAACCACAATTAACAAGGGTTAAACACATGCACACAGAAACCTATACGTATTTACATGCAATTACTGACTGCACTCCCCCAACATCAAATTCCCTTGTGGTACACACTGACTATCCCCATTTTTCTGCATCACCCACCAAGTGGACCCAGGTCCCTGGACAAAAACAGTTGCACAAAGAGGCTTACCCTTTCCAGAAGCTGGAAAGACCCAAATAGCTTTTCCCAACAGGTTCTTTGCATGTACTACAGGGACCTTATCTCCCTTGACAGAGTGTAGGGAGCTGGCACGACCGTTGCGATTGATAGATCCACGGGTGTTGACCCACCAGGTGGCTTCCGCCAAATGCTTCTCCCAATTTATAAGTGTTCCACCTCCCATTGCTTTCAATGTGGCTTTCAACAACCGATTGTATCATTCAATTTTACCAGAAGCTGGTACACGGTTGGGGATGTGATAAATCCATTCAATGCCATGCTCTTTCGCTCAAGTGTTATTAAGGGGATTTTTGAAATGAGCCCCATTGTCTGACTAAGTTCTTTCTGGGATGCCATGTCACCCCAGGACTTGTTTCTCAAGACCCAATATGGTGTTTTGGGTGGTAGCATAGGGGACTGCGTATGTTTCAAGCCACCCAGTGATTGCCTCCACCATGGTAAGCACATCACACTTACCATTGTGAGAGTGTGGCAAGGTGATATAATTGACCAGCCACGCCTCCCCATATTTATATTTTTGCCACCACCCTTCCTCCGAGAGAGGTTTCATTCTCTTGGCTTCTTTAATTGTGGCGCATGTGTCGCAGTCATGAATAACCGGTGCGATAGCATCCATAGCTGAGTCCAGCCATCTGTCTCTAGATCGCTTGTATGTTGCATCTCTTCCTTGATGGCCTGAAGTCTCATGGGCCCATTGAGCTGGAAATAATTCACTCTTATGTTGCCAGTCCAAGTCTATTTGAGCCACCTCAATTCTGGCAGCTCAATCTACCTGATGGTTGTTTTGTTGTTCTCTAGTAGCCCAACTCTTGGGCACGAGTGCATCCACATGACGCATCTTTACAACCATATCTTTTGTTTAGGCAGCACTGTCTTTCCCTACTCCAGGGGCCCAAATAGGTTTACCCCTTGCTGCCAGTTATTTTGTTCCCACAGCTGTAACCACCCCCATATGGCATTTGCCATCATCCATGAGTCAGTATAAAGATACAGCATTGGCCACCTCTCCCGTTCAGCAACATCTAAGGCCAGCTGGACAGCCTTTGCCTCTGCAAACTGACTTGATTTCTTCTTTACCTTCACTGGAAGGACAGTCTCCCTCATTATATTTATTAGCTTCAGTTCTAATTATACTGTATTATAGTGTGTTAACTTGCATTCCGATACCATATTTAATCAATTAGTTTGTATGTACTCAGATCTTTGCAGCTGTCTTTAATTATTTTGTAGACCCCTGTTTCCCTTTCCTGGACGCATGGATTTTGCAAAATCCCTCTGCCCCACTAGTCACAGAACTGAGCAGGACCAGACCGTAAACCATCGACATTCAGCCAACAGTACCCATAAAACAAAAACAAAGACAAACCGCGCCTTCCTCCTAAGCACCACCATTCCTGCACAGACTCCCATCACTCCACACATACCAACTGCCATTCTCAGCTTGACTAAAGCACGAGGAACTGGGCCCAGGCAGCCCACAGGGGATGAAGTCAGAGAGACCTCCTTACAACCAGCCCGCAACCCCTCAAGTGCAACCCTCAACCCAAAATGGCCACTGTAGGCAAACACAAGAGCAGACACAGCTTTAAATAACCCAAGAAACACTAAGGACTCACTCAGTAAATAACCACAGAACTGCTTACCCCTTTCTGAGGAACAGGACACACAAAACACCACCCAGGAGCAGACCTCCAAGCACTGCTCCCTCCCTGCGGGCAGCCAGCCCTGAAATGAGGCTCCGGAGGGCTGGAACCAGGCCACACGCCTTGCTCATGCAAGTGAGTTGCTTCCACCTGCTCTCTGCAGCACAACAGGGTTTGGTGAAGATTCAAGCCTGCAAAGTCTAAAGGAGAACTGCCACGGTGCTTTCTCCTTTGTGTTATCCAACTGCTGTTTGACCCAGGTGCACTTCCTGTGTCTTGCTCACAGAAAATAATAATAATAATAAAACCTCCCAAAGGAGCAATCTCCAGAAATAGATCCTTCCTTGAGAGCTGCAGCCAGGCTGCACCCCTTCCAGTCACACAGAGGAACTGCCTTTCTCCTGCGCTCCCACAGCTGACTCAGGGCTTGCCTCAGCTGGTCAATCAGAGGTTCAGGCCATAATTCAGCAGTTCCCATACACCTGCCTTTTAAGTTGTACCCACTTTCTGTTGTGTGAAAAGCTCTCCTTTGTTTTGCAGCTTTCTGTATAACACTTGGCTTTGTTAATTCTAGGATGGCCTTCATGAGGCTGTGATTCTATCAGACAACTATCTTTGCAGAGATCTTGCTTGTGAGGACACCTGGATGTGGATGTCTCACTGTAAACATTCTGCTACCATGCAAACGTTCTTATTGTTTTGTTTGTTTTCTTTGTTTTATATATATATGAAAAATGGATATCCCTACCTGAGAGGTTACTTCTGCTATTTGAGGCTAGGAAGCCCATTCCATGTTAAGCTTGTCATAGTGTAATGTAAGAGGCAAGAAATGTAAAGGAAATTGAACAGCTATTGATTTTCCTTTCAGCGTTTGGAAGAGGCTGGGCTTGAGGTCCAAACTCTAGGAAGAGAGTCCCTAGAAGTTGTGGGAACGTTGTATAGGATCTGCAGAGGAGAGAATAATTTCTCCTGCGTTGGTCTAGGATATGGTGTGATCTCTAGGGACTAAGCACCATCAGTGAATGTTGCTGCTGCCCCAGTGCACCAGCTGCACTGCATTGAACTTAATTTGCTATCTGATAGCTAGTGATAGAAACAAAGCCAAAGTTGGAGGCAAAGCCCTACTGTACAGGAAAAAAGAAACTCCTATAACGTGCCTATGACTCTTCTGAGTCAGAGAGAAGTTGTTCACAGAGGGGGAGCTGAGGCCCTGGCACTGCTGCCCAGAGAGGCTGTGGGTGCCACATCCCCACAGGTACACTCAACTCAGCTCCTATTGCAGTGAATGGAGGCACGGGGAGGGATGTGGCTGATGACACTCAAAGACGTGCTGGCATTGCAGGGCTGTGGTGCTTTGACTCCAGAAAGCCACCCAACATCCCCCAGCTCGCTGTCTCCCTTCACACATCCCCCTGACACAGGAGCACAGGGGCTGGCAGGGAGCTCTGCAGATGAGCACACAGTACAGCCTCCCCACAGAGCAGCTTCCCTGCTGCAGTCGCACAGGGGAGTCTGCCTTGAGCTGGGGAGCCCAGAACCGACCCAGTGTTCCACACGTGCCCAGTGCTTCTGCGGCCCTCAATAGCCTCACAGGGCCACCAGTCTTGCCAAGTGTCCCCACGTCAACACAGCCAATGCTTAGTACGTGACCATCTCCTTCCCCAGTGTCACGGTTTAACTGAAAATCTACCTGTGCCCGTGACAGGGGGACAGCCGGCCTGCAGGCTGCTATCCCAAAAGGAAAAGGGAAAAAGAAAATAAATACAGTAGCAACGATCTAAGGAGGCACACTTATTTACTAAATACTATATTGAAATACAGGATAACACAATATAATACAATATAATTGAAATTAGTGCTAATGAATCAGGTAAAATAAGAGAGAGAGTGAGTCCCGAAACCGAGAGGCCTACTGAAACTCTAGGCAAAACAGCTGGAATGCTCCCACACGGCTCACCCCTGGCTGGCAAGATCCAAGAGAAAGTCTGGCCCCAAAGTCAGATTATATAGCGTCCTTGTCATATGACTTATCCCTGACCGTGATGTTCTCTGGGATATGTAGTCTTCTTCTGTGAGCTGCACATTTAGTTAACATTATTCATTCTTACATGACGTTATGATGTGGAACACCGATAGCAAAATTACAAAATTGCAAAATCATGACACCCAGGCACAAAACAAGGCAACAGGGACAACGGCAGCAGCAGCCGTGATGGCAGACTGTCAGTGAGGAAGAGCTTGAGGAGCTGCAGCTCCTGGTTCACCGCAACCAGCCCAACATCTCCCAGCCGCTGACCACACTGTACGGGACAGGCACCTCTGGGCGTGCGCTGTATGGACGTGCTCTGCAGCCTGCCTAGCGCACGGCAGGGGAAGAAGCACGGTGGTGGCAGCGCTACGGGGAGACCTGCCGTGCTGCAGCGCGTGCCTCCGGTCCCGCTGCCGGGCACCACCGGGTGCGCTCTGGCTCCGTCCTCTCTGCACCTCCCTGCGGGCGCCCGCCTGATTCTCTGCCAGGCTTTCACACGTCTCGATCCGTGGGATCGGTCCCTCTCTTTCGGGGCTGCCCGGCTCAGCCAGGAGCTGCTCCTCGAGACCGGGCGCGTTCCGCCGCTCGCGGTCAGCCGCCGCTTCTCACCGCCCAGCAGCGCCCCACCGCCACGCTGACTCCGGAGGACGGCTCAGTTCTGCCCCTGCGCTGGCTTCGCCTGACCGCCCGGCGTCCCCCGAGGCACGGCACAGGCGGCGGCGGGGACGCGGGGCGGCGGAGCAGCGCTCAACCCGCACGGAGCTCCGCAACTCGCGCCTTCATAGCGGACCGGCGTCGTCATAGCGGACCGGCGCCCGCAAGCGCTATTGGCGGAGAAGCCGCGCTCGGCCCCGCCTCCTCTGCGCTCCCATTGGTCGGTCCGCCGAATGGGGCGAGCGCTCCCTGCTGAGGTCTTTCCCTTTCGCCGGTGAGGTCGTCGCGCTCTCGTGACGTCATCACCGAGGCGCCGCCCCGCGCCATGCGCCTGCTCTGCAGCTGCTGTTGTTGAACCTCATGCTATTGGTGGGCATCGGTCGTCGACCAGCCTGTCCGGATCCCTCCGCAGGGTCTTTGCGTCCTTAGGCAGATCGTAGGAGGATGCGAGAGCTGAGGGGCGATGGGGGGGAGGAGCATCCTGCCGTGGCACCGGGAGCCTGGGGACAACGTGCTTTGGGTGCCGGCACGAAACTCCTCCATCCGTCAGCACAGGAGCAGCAGTTCTTGCTGCAGCGGCAGGAACTCAGCGCAGCCCTGCAGAGAGTGGCCCAGAGGCACAAGAAGAAGATGACATCCATCGAGTGTGAGCGCCCAGCAGTGTCTGCAGCCTGCGAGGTGAGCGGGGCTGGGAAGAGGAAGCTGTAGGAGTCCTGGGGAGGGACGCACAATGGCAGCATTAGTGGCAGGATGAGCTGCTTCCTCTTCCCCTCCTGACACCGTGCACTGGTTTCCTTGGAGAAGCGCCCCACAAGCCAGACCCCGCTGTCACATCTGTGGGGTTCCACAGTGCACACAGACATGGGGACGCCGTGTGCTGGGCTCATGGCAGCAGCACTCAGGCACTGTGGGCAGGACGAGGGTGGCGGTCTGCTTCTCTTTGTAACCTCAGCCAGGCTGTCACTCTCGGGATAGAAAAAGCATTTCTTAGCCATGATCTGCTTGTGCGCGGCGTCCTTCTCTCATGTAGAGCTTTGCTAGAAAACTCCTTCTCTTTCTGTCTTTTATTGCAGTTGCCAGCTGCTGGTGGACCTGAGCCACAAGAGACTGAGCAAAACCTCGAGCGATGGTGAGTGTGTTGTTTGCTGTACCACGCTGTGCCAGGCATTTGCTCCATTCAGATAAACATAGGACGTGTAGATGGGGCAGGATTAGTCTGTCTTTTTTTTTTTTTTTTTTGAGTGGTGAATTTGTAACTTCTTTCCATTTCCTCCTTCTAGAAGATTGTCACGGGTTACCCTAAAATCTACCGGCACCCATGACAGGGGTATAGACGGCCTGCAGGGCCGCTATCCCAAAAGGAAAAGAAAACAGGGAAAGAGAAAATAAATACAGTGGCAGCGATCTAAGGAGGCACACTATTTTACTAAATACTATATCGGAATACAGAATAACACAATATAATGCAATATAATTGGAATTAAGGCTAACGAATCAAGTAAAATAAGAGAGAGTGAGTCCCGAAAACCGAGAGGCCTACTGTAACTCTAGGCGAAACGGCTGGAACGCTTCCACACACTCCCCCATGGCTGGCAGAATCCAAGAGCGAGAGTCCAGCACTGAAGTGAGATTATATAGTCCTGGTCATATGACTGACCGTGGTGCTCCCTGGAACATGTAGTCTTCTTTCTGTGAGCAGCAGATTCGTCAAAATTATCTATGCTTAACATGATGTTATGATGTGGAATTCTGATAGCAAAATTACAAAATTGCAAAACCATGACATTCCACCCCTTATTCTACATCATTACATTATGCTTATTACACACACACACACACACATATATAGTTGTGAGTAATCAGCAACCTTATTTTCTTAACAACTTATATCTATTTCATGCAAATCCATAAGCTGAAAATAAAACTCCGTAACACAACACACTATTATTTACTAACTCGAGAAAATGGCAAAACTGCCGGAAAGAGGAACATGATAACGGTGGAGGGAGAAAAAGGGGAAAGGCAGCACTAGTGGGGCCTCCCCCACATCAAGGTGCACTCATCCTTTCCCTAAGCTACAGGGCTGCTGCACGGAGGACTTCTCGGGACTGTCCTCCTCTGTCTCCATCAATCTGGATGTCAGGTCAGGAGCCCAGAGCATAAGCAGAGGGGAGAAGCAGACCAGCATCACTGCTGGTGGTATGGCCATCCTCCAAGTCATCCATTCCCTTCAGTGGAACAGAAGCATCAAGGAGAGGCTCATCAAGAAACTCCCCAGCAGGTGATCACAGTATCACAGTATTGTGCAAGTTGGAAGGGACCTTAGAGATCACTGAGTCCAACTCCCAGGATCCGAGACTTCTGTGTAGCAGAGCGGCACTTCTACCACTTGCGCCACAGGGAATTTGAACCCGGACCTCCGGCGTTGCAAGTAGCACTTCTACCACCGCACCACCGGGGCACACGATAGTGCCAGCAGCTAAACATCCTGGCCTGGAGAGTCCAGCTCCAAACCCTCATAGGGGAACAGCGAACCCAGGCCTCGTGGCTGCAGGATGACCCCCCCTTACTGCGGGGTGGCTCACTTGGCACATCCACACCATCCTCACCATGGGCTTCTGCTTCTTGCCCAGGTGACAGGGATAGGAGTGGAACTGCTGGGGCAGTGTCTGGAGTACCATTACTCCATAGAACTTGCTTCTCCAGCCCTAATATGGTATTTCGGGCGATAGCATGGGATACTGCGTATGTTTCGAGCCACCCAGTGGTTGCCTCCACCATGGTGAGCACATAACGCTTACCATTGCGAGATCATGGCAAGGTGATATAATCAACCTACCATGCCTCCCCATATTTATATTTTTGCCATTGCCCTTCCCCCCAAAAAGTTTTCATCCTCTTGGCTTGTTTAATTATGGCGCATATTTCACAGTCATGAATGACCTAGCAATAGCATGCATAGTTAAGTCCACCCCTCGGTCACTGGACCACTTATATGTTGCATCTCTTGCTTGATGGCCCAAGGTCTCATGGGCCCATCGAGCTAGGAATAATTCAGTCTTGTTCTGCCAGTCTAAGTCTATTTGAGCCACCTCAGTTTTGGCAGCTCGATTGACCTGATGGTTATTTTAATGTTCTTCAGTAGCCTTACTCTTAGGCACATGAGCATCTACATGGCGCACCTTTACAACAATGTTTCTTATTTGGGCAGCAATGTTTTTCCACAGTTCAGCAGCCCAAATAGGTTTACCTCTTCGTCGTTGCCAGTTGTTTTGTTCCCACTGCTGCAACCACCCCCATAAGGCATTTTCCACCATCCATGAATCAGTATAAAGATGAAGCATTGGCCACCCCTCCCGTTCAGCCGCATCTAAGGCCACTCCTCATGCTGGACGGCCGGGCCTCCAGCAGGCTGGACCAGGGGCAGCGCGGCCTCCTGCTCCGTGGCCATAGCGGCAGGCTCCTGCTCAGCCCGGAAGCGCACCAACCCCTTTCAGATACGGAACAGACCCACCAGGAGAGCCGAGACCGATGTTGTCCGCTTGGGGTTGCGCTGCTCTGCTACAGGCTGCCTCGTCTGGGCTCGGGAAGGAGCCTTGCTGTGACCGGAGGTTGTTACACTCGGACTGGAGGGTGTCGTGCTCAGACTGGAGGGCGTTGCGCTCGGACTGGAGAGTGTTGCACTTGGACTGGAGAGTGTCATGTCCAGACTGGAGGGTGTCACACTCGGACTGGAGAGTGTCACACTCGGACTGGAGAGTGTTACGCTCGGACTGAAGGGCATCTCGCTCAGACTGGGGGGCGTCTCTCACAGACTGGGGTGCGTCTTGCCTGGACCAGAAAGCATCAAGTTTGGACCGGAGGGTGTCACGCTGATATAGGAGGTCATTTCTCTCAGCTCTGAGACTCTCCATCTCAGCTCTGAGACTCTCTCTCTCAGCTTCAAAAACTTTTTCCATCTCTGGAATGGTATTGAATAAGGCCTGATAAGCATTAGCCAGGCCCCAAATCATTTGTGCCTCCTGAGATCTGCCTGTGCCGCAACATTCCTGCCTCAAATATGCGATCAAGCTCTCAGGATTCTTCAAGTGTTCAGGAGTAAAGCTCCATGACACTGAAGATGTCTGCCTTTTTAAAGTCTCCTCAAAGCCTCTCCACACTCCCTGCCACTCAGTATTCTCTGGTTCTGGGGAAGACTTCCTCAGAATGTTATAAATCCAGATACTGAGTGAGATTAATAAAATAACCAACAGTATGTTCAGGGAAATTAACAGTGTGGTCAAATGGGCATTCAAAAACTGCATAATGGATTCAGGGAAGGGACGAGGAGCATACAGCACCCTGAAAAGCAGTTTTACTAGCAGTTTTAACAGAGCACACATTTTTTTTCCTCTCTACAATAACGAGATAGCAGAGCTAAAAGTTTACAAAATATTCCGGGGTATTGGCAGTCCGCCTGGACTTTCAAGGTCAAGCTCCCAGGTGCAGAAACGTAAACTTCAGATAGCTCCTTAACGAAAAAAAAACTCGTAGCTCTGTAAAAAACTAAAAGGACAGCAGGAAAAACAGCAGCTTTTGCAGTTTTTGCCCACTTTTGCCCAAATTATGCCCACTTTTGCTGGCAATCTGCCCGCATTCTCCACCAATTATGTCACGGGTTACCCTAAAATCTACCGGCACCCATGACAGGGGTATAGACGGCCTGCAGGGCCGCTATCACAAAAGGAAAAGAAAACAGGGAAAGAGAAAATAAATACAGTGGCAGCGATCTAAGGAGGCACACTATTTTACTAAATACTATATCGGAATACAGAATAACACAATATAATGCAATATAATTGGAATTAAGGCTAACGAATCAAGTAAAATAAGAGGGAGTGAGTCCCGAAAACCGAGAGGCCTACTGTAACTCTAGGCGAAACGGCTGGAACGCTTCCACACACTCCCCCATGGCTGGCAGAATCCAAGAGCGAGAGTCCAGCACTGAAGTGAGATTATATAGTCCTGGTCATATGACTGACCGTGGTGCTCCCTGGGACATGTAGTCTTCTTTCTGTGAGCAGCAGATTCGTCAAAATTATCTATGCTTAACATGATGTTATGATGTGGAATACTGATAGCAAAATTACAAAATTGCAAAACCATGACAAAGATATTGCCCCACACATCTGTGCTTCTCCTGCTTGAGAGTGAATGGAAAACGCAACTGAATGTCAGTTCACAGAGGAAGTATTTTTCCAGATAAGCTCTCTGGGCGTACTGCTCCCTCCTGGTTCAACCCACAAGGTTCCACCCGTGCAGTGGTTATTCCTGTGCCTGTTTCCCAAAGCCCAGGCTCCATGAAGGTCAGCACTGTGTTGGTGTTGACCTTGACTGGAACAGAGTTGGATCGTAGGAGGCAGTGTGATCCCACAGAGATGGCACTGAGCAAGAGGCAGGAGAAAGCTGTTTGTGAATGGCCAGTTTGAGCCAAACACAGCATGTCGTGGTGTGTTGCAGAAGCATGGAATGGTTGATGTTGGAAAGGACCTCTGGGCCCATCTGGTCCAGGCCCTGCTGCAACAGGGCCAGCAGAATTGGTGCCCGGGGCCACATCCTGGGCTTGGAGATCACCTAGAGGAAACTCTGCAGCCTCTGTGGGTCTCTGTGCCAGTGCTGCAGCACTTACACAGTGCAGGAGTGCTCCTGATGTTTGGTGGCAAGCTCTGGTCCTGGCACTGGGCTCCACTGGATGCAGCCTGGCTACATTCTCTCTGTTCCTCCCTGCATGGATTGATGGCCATGGGTGGGATCCTCCTGAACTCCCCTTCTCCAGACTGAGCAGCCACTTCTCTCAGGCTGTTGTCATAGAAGACGTCTTCCAATCCCTTCACCATCTTGGTAGCCCTCCATTTCCAGTGTGTTGTCACGGGGTTCTCTCTAGAGCTCCCTCGTGACAAGGGAACAAACCCAGGGGGGCAGGAACAAAAGTACCTCTCTTCCCTAACAGCGCGGTGCCGCCACGTGCGCTCCGGGAGAGGGGACGGGAAGGGAGACCGTGAATGGGTCTAGGAGGAAAAAAAAAATGAAGAAAGGATGATCTGAGAACGAATGGCAGTTTAATAAACCCAGTAACACTAAACAACAACGAGCGAGTTTCAACAAGGAGAAAACCAAATCCCGATCTCACCGACGGGCTGCGGGAGGCAGGAAGTCCCGACCACGCTGTCTCCTGGCAGGGAGCCGGGCCAGAAACCCCGTCCCCTTCCCGACCTCCCCTCCGGTGCCGCTCCCCACATGCACATTTAAGGCAGTCCGCAGAAAAAAAAACTTGTCCCCTTAACTCCCATTATCCTACATGATGTTTTGATGTGGAATAGCAACACCAACCAGATTACAAAACCATAACATGTGTCCAGCTGTCTCTTGTACTGGGAGCCCAGACCTGGACACTGTTCTCCAGGTGCAGCCTCACCAGTGCCGAGTAGAGCAAAAGTAATGGTGCTGAGTATTGTTCCTTACCTGCTACAAGAGAAGTAGCTAGGGCTATGATGGGAGCACACTGCTTTATGATTGACATGGAGAACTGCTAGGAAGAAGGCCTGGTGGGACTGAACACAGATGCAAGGTGGTCCAGCTTTTGTTTCACTGCAGACTCTGTGGGCAGCAGCATGGAGATATGTTCTCCATATAGTTGTGCCCCTGTGGCTTCTTTCTGATGTGCCTGGGAAGTCCCCTAGAATAGACTGCTGCATGAGACAGAAGTCTGATACAACATCACTTGTGTGGGTGGAGTTTTACTATCTCTGTGTTCACATCTTTTATGTGCTTTGTTTTGTTTTAATTCAACTCTCTGTGTGCATGGGTGCAAGTCTGCCTTTGCTAAATCCTTTTCTTGTGGCCATAGGCAACAATCAAGGGGATCTCGAGTTTCAGTGCTGAGCAAGAAGCACAGCACTCAGGAAGGCCATGAAGAGCTTTGGTAAGTTGATCTCCCTCCGCAGGTCAAGTTTATTTGTTGTTTTTTTTCCCAGCACTGGGAATGGCTGCTCTGGTGGTTTGTTCAAGGGAAGCGCAGCTGCTTGTATTGCTCTGCTGCACAACTGCCCTAAGAATAGTTGGGAAGAGGAAACACAGCTGCCTTTCTGATGTCCTGAAATACGGCTCCTCTGGTGGAGTGGGTCCTGGCAGCTTTGTGTGCATGGATGTAGTCCTGGGGCTGTTGAGAACTGGCTGTGGAGGGGACTTGGGGCGGCACAAGACCAGAGGGCAGTTCTGATTCTTGTGCAAGCAGCCTGACTGGCTTCCATTTGTTTCTTGCAGGCACGGATGAAGATATCATCGACATCTTGACCAAACTAAATGTTTCCCAACGTCAGCAAGTTCTGATCACCTAAAAGATCTACAGAGATGTGTGAAGGTGGTTGTGTCACTTGGGTATAAAGTGACAGAGGACCCAATCTCCATAAGAGAAAGGTCGGTGGAGAATTTCTTTGACCAAGGAAGTTTTGTTTTTGTTCAGTTCAGAGCAATTGTTGATGCAAGGAGGGTTAGAGCCTAAAGAGAAGTGGTGAACAGCTCGGTTCTGTCTGTCCTGGAAGGCCATACCTTCTGCCACCTCCTTCCTCCTCTCTTGGCTTTCTAGGATTTGATTGGTGACTTGATGTGGTTGCTGAGTGGGAATTTTGAGAGGGTGATGGTTGGGATGATGACTCCCACCGCCATGTCTGATGTGCTTGAACTGAGGAGGGCTGTGAAGGTTTGGAAATCTTTCTTTTGTATTGTTGAAGTTCAGGCCAAGGACTTACTGCTTCACTATGAATGTCATCTTAATTTATTATTAACTCTTAAAGAAACCTGATTGCATGTCTGGAGTTGCTGTTGGTATCCAGTGTTGCTTCCAGTAGATGCTGTGGTGAGCTGTGTCTTCTGTCCTTGTACCTTTGCAGGGTAACAGAGATGAGGGAATGTATGTGGATGATGCTCTTGCTCAGCAGGATGCTCAGGTGTGTAGGAATGTGCTTCTTTGCAAGAGCAATCTATTCTTGTGCATGTGATGTGTGGTGAAGAGAAGCCAACCCATGAAATGGGAATAAATGGGTTCTGGTCTTATTTGCAAGTCTCTAATGAGAAGCCTGTAGGTAGACTGGTTACTTGGCAGGGGCAATGACATTTCAGCTGTGAGTTGCCGTGCCTGGTTGGTGCTTGTTGGAAAATACCCATGATCTGGACAAGTATGTTCCAGCATACTTTCTAGCACCAATGAATTAAAGATCTCGTGTATACCCAGTCTTCTCCATGAGCCTTACTTTGTCATCCATAATAAGTGCCTGTACGAAGCGAGGGAGAAGAAATGGGGAACAGATGAGGTGCAATTTATGTCTGTCCTCTATACATGGAACAGGCATCACCTACTGAGAGGTAGGACCCCTCCACAGCGTCCTGGGTTTTTCTTCCCTTCCTTGTTTGTGTGTGATGCTTGTGTAGGAGCTTCATAGGTGTTGAGTAAGTGCAAGCTCTTCTGGGTCAACAGGTGTCTTAGCGAGAGCCCCATTGCATCCATTCCCTTCGGTCTGTTTTATTCCCTTCTGAGACTGGAAGGGATTTCAGAAACCTAAGTACAATTTGCTGCTGCTCTAGCATGTAAAGCAGAGATCGTGGAGTGTGACCACCATTGGGGCAGGGGGGGGAGGAGCTGAGAAATTCATCTGCCAGGCCTTGAAAATGGGAACAGTTGTTGTAGGCCAATTAGTAAGCATGTTTGCAATGGAAATGAATTATTCTAGTGGGAAGGTCCTGATTTAGCTGGCAGTGCTGCAGGAATGATAGGATGTTCATGCAGCTCGTGAGGAGCTTGTTCTTGCAAAGTGGTCCTTTGGATCTCTCTGACTCACTACCATGACTCTTCCTCCTAGTTTTTGATGTGTACAGAGGCATTGCTAACAAGGACATAACAGACAGTATTAAATCTGGGAGGTCAGGAGACCTGGAAGATGCTTTGCTGGTTGTGGGTGATCGCTCTGCTTTTAAACCTTGCATGCAGAGTAATGAAATGATGAGAGGTGCTGTGTGTCCCCTTGAGTGGCTGGTGGCTGTTACAGGTTTCAGGGGGTAGACTAGTTTGTCTTTGTTTATGTGCACAAAGCCAGGCTGGGTGGGACTTGGAGCTCCCTGGTGTAGAGGGAGGTGTCCCTGCCTACTGCAGGGTGGTTGGAACTGTGTGATCTTCGAGGTCTCTTTATACCCAAACCATTCTCTGCTCCCAGCTTCACACCTACTGCCTGCCCTTCTCTGTTCCCTGCTCATGCCCTCTAGGCTTTTCCTCCCCTTGCTGAGCAAGGCCATGCCCGGTAGCTACCCTGGATCCTCCTGCTCTTTACCTTCCTCCACACAGATGCTTGCTTCTGGCCAGCACTTCAGCCACTGCCAAGCCTATGCACCTCATCTCTTGGGGAGACAGCAAGGTGGCCTGGAGCGGCCCACAGCTCCTCCCGGGCATGGCTTCTTAGCTTTGCTTCAAACCCAGAACCCAAAGGAGTTCCTCTTACATTCTGGCCCAGATTCTTTTCCTCCCATGCAGCTCCTGCGGCAAGCAGGGGCACAGCTCTTCCCATATTCCTCCATTCCTGCAAGTTTGCTTTTTTCCATTCTTTGCCTTGCTTTGCTTTCCTTTGTTGTGCTGTGGTTAGTTTTCCTACTTGCTTTCTCTGTCTTTGTTGCTATCCATTACATTTTATCCTCTTTTTGCCTCCATGTTTCATGATTTTCCCTTCAGCCTTTGTTCCAGGAATGTCTTTACGGCCAAGCCAGGTGTTGTCACAGGTACAGGAAATGCTGCCCATCCTGTAAGCTGGCAGATGATCAGCAGCAGGTGTTTAAGTCGCCCAGCCCCAGGCATCTCACTGACATCTACCTGATGGCGCTGGAAGGGCTGCACTGCCCACGGCTGGCCTCCCTTTGCTATTTGCTGCATTGATTCCTTACTTCAGCATGTGGCAGACCTCAGTAATGCAAATGGCTGATAAAGCATCAGCGGTTTGCAATGCGCTGATGTTAGAAAGGCTTCAGGGAGCGGCAGCGCATTCCTGTGTGCAGCGGTGAGGAAAAAGGAGTAACAAGAAGGTATACATAAAGGTACTAAATTAATTTATTAATGACTTACTCCTAACACTGACATTAACAGTATAATGGCAAAAGCCCAACTGGATGAAGGGAAATGGAATCAGAAGGAAACCGGCAGTTGGCTGCTCTTTCTTCTCCTCCCCTCCCGTTCCAGGAAAGCAATCACAGCCTTCCAGACTTTGCTGTCTTATTCCACGATGAGAGGTGTTGTGTAGAGGGAATGCCGGATCCCAAAAGTGGAGGCAGGTGCCTGGGGCTTGATCAGCGTCACCTGGAAGGGCAGGCAGAAAGGCAGATCAGCAAGGGCCCTTCTTTGCTGCCCTTGCTCCCTGCTGTCCTGCACCCCTCCCAATCCCAGACAGTCCCTGGTGCCTCACTGGGAAGGGCTGAGCACCAGTGCAGAGCTGGTGTGGCTCCCTGCTAGAGCAGAGCTGGCTCAGGGAGGTGTGCTGGCCTTACATGTGCTCTTATGGGCCCCTCATGTGCACCTGGGACCTCACAGCTAACTCTCCTATGCTGGGGGTGTGCTGCTTGGAGCCCCTCTGAGCTGCATCCCCCCCGAAGAGCTTGTGAAAGACCAGCACGGCCCATTGAAGGGAATAGGAGCAAAGGGAGGAAAAGCTGCTTGCTGCGCTGTTCCTCACTTCCTCTACTTGGATGTGGCATGAGGGCAAGGAGCAGGCCTGCTGTCCTGCACTTGGTTCCTGCAGCCAGAAGCTGTTTGGCTGGATGAAGCCTCAGAGAAAGGGGGAGAGGCATGAAGGCTGTGCTTGTGAAGCAGAGGGGAAGAGCTGAGCTGAGGCCTTACCCGGCCTACACTGTAGTCTGCTGGCCCAGGCTTCACTGCTTTGCCCTCTCCATGTTTTGGTCGGGCTGCAATGGTGTATGCAGGTGCCCTGGTCTTGTAGGCATCCACAGCCACTTTGGGGAGCGCCGCAGGACCTGGAGTCTGCAAGAGAGGCATGGCCGCACAGGGCTGGGGTCACATTCAAGGCTCTCTCTTTCCCTGGAAGGCTGCATTAAGCAAAGTTGCAGCAGGGTTGGAAGCCCCTGTGGCTCAGGGAGAGCAGCCCAGGTTTGGACGCTAACATGGAAAAGAGGAGCAGCAGAGCTCACCTTGGCAAGGTCCTCATCAAAGCGACCGCGCTGGCTCCTTCCCCTCATGGAGTAGCAGGGGCTGGCCGATGTGTAGGCCGTGTTGGGCCCCATCACCCTGGGCAGTGTGTAAGTGCCAGGACCTGCAGGAGGAGCAGCAGAGAGTGTGTGCGTGAGGGGATGGAGGAAATGGAAGCAGCAGCGAGGGGCAGCCTGCCCAGCCCGCTGGTGGGAAGTGGAGGGACATCTTGCCCCTCTGCCAGTTCCTCCCTCTCCTCTGACACAGGGCCAGTGCCAGCAGCTTCGAGCATGAGCAGCTGGAGACGCTGCTGGCCGAGAGGTGGTGGTCATGTAAGAAAGCTTGTGGCCCAGCGCCGCATCTTGCCGCACAGGCCATGCAGTAGGCCCTCTGCTGGTGCTGAGCAGCAGCCCGTCCCTGGAGGATGCTCAGGCTGAAGGGTCTGCCTTTGCCAGGGTCACGTACCTGGAGGGCGGTCTGTCCGGAGGGGCTCCCGCCGGAAGGCCATGGACTGCACCGGTGGGCACTTGAAGACGTGCCTGTTGGCAGCTTCGGTGCGGTAGTCACCTGGGACAGAGGAGAGGAGGAAGAAAGCTGTGAAGGGCTGGTCTCCTTCTGCAGCCAGAAAGAGTCCTCTGAAGAGCTGCAGAATTGCTGGGGGACACAGGCAGCACGCAGGGACACTTCTCTGTGCCCTGCCACTATGTCCTGCCTTGCTGTCCCTCCTGTCAGCTCCCTGCTCCTTGTTCTTTTCAAACATGGGGGCCTTGTGCCCTGGGCCCATGGTGCTGGGCAGCTGTCCTTCTCCGAGGGCATTTATCGCTGCTCAGAGCAGCTCATGCTCTCTCAAAAAAGACCTACAGCTCCATCAGGGCGTGAGCTGACCCCAGGCAAACATGCTGCGTGCTCGTGTTGTCTGGGAGAAGTGCTGCAGCAGTGCTACTCACTTGGTCCGGGGGTGACGGTGGTCTTTGTCGTGGGTCGTCCCCGGAGGTGGGTGCCTGGAACCACGTACTTGCCATTCCTAGTGATGGCCGGCTCCACAAAGTAGCAGGGACCTGGCCCACAGCTCTCTGCCGCAGGCCGTTTGGTCCCTCTAAAGGTGTACGCGGGGGCACGGTTTTTGGTGGGGCTGTGGCCCACGTAACCTAGGAGGAAAAGCAGAAGAGAGCACACCCCTGTGCAGCTGCATGTTTTGAGCTCCTCTGGACCCAGACCAGAAGCAGGCCCCTTTGTCCTCGGGTCACAAGGAGCAGCGCCAGCAGCATTGGCCTTCCTCGGCCAGGCCTGGCTTGCAGCTGCACCAGAGAGCCAGGAGGCTCTGACAGAACAGGGCAAGGCTGGGGAGCTGCTTTGCCCCGTGATGTCCCCAATGCGCCTCACAGGGATGGTCGCTGTACCTGTTGTCCCCGGGATGGAGTACTGGGGCCCGGGGCTGGGGAACTGGGCCGAGATGAGGCCACGTGGACGATGAGGTCTCCAGGTCCCCACCCAAGCTCCGTCCATGCTGGCAGGCATGTGCCTCCAAACCTAAAGGCAAGAGCAGAGCAGTTACTGATGGGAGTTCCTGAGCAGGAAGGTGTTCACTGCCAGTCCTGCCAGTCTCGTGCTACACGCCCCTCACACACACTGCAGCCAAGCCCGCATCCTGCAGCTGAGCTCTGCAGCCTGAAGTGTGCAGGAGCTCTCCCTCACCTCTCTGAGCCTTGGAGGACGAGCGCGATGAGGCTGAGCTGCTCTGCTGCTGGGGCTGCTCTCAGGCACAGGGCACGGCGAGCGGCTGCGGACAGCACAGCTCACAAATGAGGTGCCTGGAGCCAGTGGCCGGCTGTCCTTGGGGAGGGCCTGGCGTCGTCATGGCAGCGCACTGTGACAGCACACAGGCTCCAGGTGATGCCATCCGTGCTGTGACATCTCCTGGCTGGCCTGGAGCCGCGCCCTCTACGCCTTCTCGGCCTCGCACCCCAACCAGTAAGAAGTCGTAGCTCACGCTGCCGACACCTGCAGGTGGACCGAGCTCTTAGTTAGATCACACAGCAGAGCTCAGCTAGGTCCTGCTGGCTGTTCAGATTGGTAGTTTTTCTCTCGTTTTCTTTTTAATTGACGGAATAACACGTGTGAATGGGAACTGCTGTGCAGTCAGGATTGGTCAGTTATGGAAATGTCACATGCCCAGAAGTGTTATGAAAACGTTTGTCCAGGCAGTGAGAGGTCCTGGTGGGACAGAAGGTGCAGCAGAGATGAGAATTTCCTTTAGTGAGGCTGGAAAGGAGGAAAAGAGGAAAGAATGCAGCAAGAACAGGGGATAGATTTATCTCCAAACAACTCAGTAATCTATGCATAACCTGTCACGTGTGATGTCTGCATATTCCCCTAGAACATGCAACAATTTTCTGCTTCTTGTTGTTTGGAGCTCTCCTATGGCTTGATCAAGTTAGTCTTGATGCCAGCCACGGGTGCACCTTTAGCCATTCTCAGCAGAATGGTAACAGAGGTTGCTGAAAGGGAGAGAGGAAAGGAGGAGCTAAACTGAAGCCAACACTTAGTTGCAAAGAGCTCTGCCTGCATTCCATGTCAGCACCCAGACATGAGCCGTACAGCCCTTGCTCTCAGCACACACACCTCTTCTCTTACCAGCTGCTTGCATCCCTGCGCAGCGCTGCTCAAAGCCCTCCTCCAGCTCTCCCTTCACAAAGCAATACGCAGTCTCTCCCCAGCCATGAGCTCTGGGCTGTTTGATGCCTGTGCCATCAGCGGGACCTGCAGAACAAACCTTGGCTTCAGAGCTTGGAGGAGACAAGTGCTCTGTCCAGGAACATTCACCATCTGAAGCACTTGAAAGCAGCGGCTTCTTGAAAGCCCTGGATCTGTGTGACACACCAGGAGATGCTCAACTCAAGCCGTAGCCCTCTCCACAATGGAAGGGCTCTTCACAACTGGCTGGAGGGGGGAGCAAAGACGCACAGAGGTCTGACAGCTCTGAACCAAAGCAGGGCAGCTGCTGCTGCTGCAGGCAGGGCTTCCCGTGCCTGCCCAGCCTGCAGCAGGTAGACAACGTTGGCGGCCGCCTGCTGCTCAGATAGAAGCACAAGTGCTGCTGGAGAAGCAGCGCAAAGCACAGCCTGAATCGCTGCTACCTTGCGCTGAGGAAGGGCTGAGATGCACCACGGCCTCACCTGCTGCCTTCTTGGAAGGGGAGGTTCAGCATCAGCTCCACTAGTCAGCAAGTTCTCCAGAAACTTCCTTCTTTCTTCCTGAGCAGGAGACTGGATGCTGAAACCTTCTCCACAGTCATTATTAAACAGTACCTGGACCTGAAGCCCCAGGAGAAAACGCAGTTCAGATCCAAGACCACAAAACAGTCATATTCTAGTCCAATACAATTCCAATTCTGATTGAAATTTCGGGACTAGCTTTTCACCCACCCTGCTATGGAAGGGGGAAGGGAGGGGGAAAGGGAAAGGGGAAGCGAGGGAGAGCCTTCTAGCCCCACATGCCCCTATAACTCACTCTGTAGCCCCATGTCACCCTATAGCCCCATACATCCCCTATAGCCCTGTATCCCACTAGAATCCTCCTACTGCCCACCCACAGCTCCCTAGAGACACATATCCCCCATAATCCTCCTATAACCCACCCAGAGCACCCTACAGGCCCCTTTTAGAACCTTATAGCTCTCCCACAGCCCTATATAATGTCGCAGCCCCCCAGCTCCCTATAACCCCATGATCCCTTGTAGCCCCCCACAGCCCAGCATCAGCCCTGTATCCCCTCCACAGTCCCCTATATCCTCCCCAGAGCCCCTGCTGTCCCATATCCTCCTATACCACGTCAAAAGTTCCAGACAACTTTCTATAACCCCATATCCCTCCTATGGCCACTGTGAAGCTCCCCATAGCCCCACATATACCTACATCTACCCCTGCAGTCCCCCTAGCTCCCTACAGCCCCATATCCTCCTATAAACCCCGCACTGCTCTATATCCCTCTATAGCCCCCCAAAAGCTCCCTATAGCCCCAGATCTCTCCCGATAGCCCCTCCATACCTCCACACCCCCCTACATTCCCACAACAGCTACCTACATCCCCACATCCCCCGACAGCCCCCATATTCCTCTCAGAGCAACCCAATTCCTCATATCCCCCCACAGCCCACTACAACCACATATCCCCCACTATTCACCCCTAGATCCCTCCCACTGCCCCCCACAGCCCCGTATTACCCTATTCCCCGCCCCCCCCCCCCCGTACCTGCATATTACTCTATACCCTTCCTATAGCCCCACATTACCCCACAGCCCCCTCAGCTCCCCCATCCCCCCCACTCCTCCCCCACTGCCCCCTACACCCACAGCCCACCTCAGCCCCGGGAGGCACCGGGAGCAGCTCTGGACGGCTCGGGGGGGACGGCCCGGATGCGGGCAGCGGCGCTGCGGCGGTGGGGGCCCCGAGTCCTTCAGCCGCCCCAAATCCCCGCATCCCACGCCGGAGGGCAGGGCGGGCCGCTTCGGGCCGCGCACGGTTCCTCTCCCCGGCCCCGGCCCGGAGCCGTTCTCCCGCACACCTCCGGCGCCGCCGTGCTCAGCACCGCTCCCGTCGTGCCGCGGTTCCGCCTCGGGGCTGCCCGGGCAGCCTCAGCCAATCGGAGCCGGCGGTGCTGCCGCTGACCAATGAGAAGTACGATCGGGACGGAACTGCCTCTGACCAAAGAGTGGCCGGGGGCGGGCCGGAGCTGCCCATGACCAATGAGAGAGCGGGGGCGGGGCGGAGCGGCGGCAGGGGCGGGGCTTGGGATGCGTTCGGATTTGACCGGGGACGGGATGGGGGATTGGGATGGGAATCGGGATTGGGATTAGGAATGAGGGATTGGGATTGACAGGTGGGAGGTGGGTTGGAGATGAGGGACTGGGAATGAGATTGGGATTGGGATTGGGCTGTGAGATTTGGGATTGGCACGTGGGCTGTGGGGATGTGGATATGCGATGGATACGGGATGGGATATCGGAAATGGGATAGATATGGGCTGGGCTCTGGATATGGGATGGACTTGGGATGCATTTGGGATCATGGAATCCTAGAATTGCTCCACCTGGGGAAGAGCTTCGAGGTCCTGCAGTCCAACTGCAGCCCAACCATCGAATCAATGCGGTCTCTCCAGCTCCTTTCTCCCCTCCAGCAGATCAGCACTCCGTCCCAGCTCGGTGCTGTCTGTGAACTTACTGAGGGGTGCACTCGATGTCCTGGCCGAGATCCCTGATCAAGGTGTTCAATAGGAGCGGCCCCGGTGCCGAGCCCTGGGGGACACCACTGGTGACCAGCCGCCAGCTGGAAAAGGCTGCTCTGGGTGTCCAGGCTTGTCTGAGTGCCTGTCTGAAGACAGACCTGCCAGGCCCCGAACGAGGCAGAGGAGCCACGATGCCATGTGAGGTATCTTTATGCCTGTCTGTGTATCTGCACGGCAGGCCCAGCTGCCCCTGCTTCCCCCCTCCATGGGAGCTGCCCCTACTGCTGCTCCTGGAGCCTCTTCTGGCCGCAGTGACCCGATGCGATTCCCCTCAGCTGCCCGTGCCCTGCCTGGTGCCCATCCCCACAGCAGTTCCTGGTTGAATTTCCTTGTAGCTTGCCTGTGCAGTCTGCATGGTAGTGGTCGGGCTGCCGGTAGAGGAGAGGAATTGCAGCTGCTTCCTCACCTCCTTCCAGGCCTTCTGTGTCAGATCAGGAAGGTGCTGGGGGAGGAGATGCTGCTGCCTGCCCTGAGATGTCAGACAGTTCTGCCACAGTGTGCCAAGGAGCGCAGCCAGACCACGCAGGTGAGGACCCAGAATGGAGAGGGAAGTTGGGGGGGCTGTCCTTCCCCAGCCAGGTCTCTTCATTTATGATGAGATGAGGGCTACAGTCTTCCCATTTTCCCCATGCATAGGCACAGGTTGCCCACATTTGTTTGGCCTGGCAGTGCATCACTCCAAAAATACAGCTGTTTGTGCCATATTGAGGTGGAACAAACTGGTCTCCTTTCTTTGGCAGCTCGATTCTCATCTCTTTAGGTGCCCAACCCCCTGTGTTTAATTTTCCCCCATTCTCCTCCCTTTGAGATCCCCCTTCCTCTATATTTGGCACCCCCAAGGCTCTGGGCACCCTAATTCCCTCTGGGCCCCCCAGACTCCTGCCATGTCCCTATGTCCAACCCCAGCCTCGGGCTCCTCCATGGGCAGAGGTGCACACAGACCTTGGCAGCCATGGGGATGAGGGCAGCCCTGGGACAAGCCAGGAGACTTGGATGGGGTCACCCTTTGATCCTCCAGTCTCACAGTTCCCTCATGGCTGCCCCATGCACTTGGGGGGACTCTGGGTGTCTTCGCAGCCCTGAAGACCAGGAATTAGGGGCTGGGAATTAATTGATGGCATGGAGGGGACTGTCTGTGGCCTGTTCCAGGGGGACCTGGGCACTGTCACCTCCAGCCCTTCCTTTGTGCTCTATGGGGCTGTGCAGAGGAACGGATCTGGAGGGGGCAGGCTCAGGGTGCCCTATTGGATGGCCCAGTCACCATGCAGGTGGGACAGGGGATGTGGCTTCTGTCCCCAGGGGACCCACGTCCTGCCCTGGGTCTCTTGGCTGCTGCCAGTCCTTCTCCTGACCCGAGTTCTTGGGACAAGGCTCCTCCTTGCCAGTGCTGCACTCTGACATCCTCGGATGACCAGTGAAGACCCCGATGATCAGTGACACCTTCTGATGATCAATACATCCCTCAGCAAACCTACACTCTCTGTGTCTGTGTCCTTGTTGTCATGCTCAGCAGGGACTGCTGGGATCTGTTCCTGCCTGGCTGTGGCCACCTCCAAGTAGTCGGTAACTCTGTGTATATATATGTATACAGACCCGTGTGCATATGGTGTTTTGATTATTGTTTATTTATAGGTAGATGTTTATATTGAGTATGATGTTGTGATGTAGAATAGCAAGAGCAAATATTACTAATATTATACAAATATTATACTAATATTACATAAGACTATATGACAGTCTTTATCCCTTGCCTCAAACACTTCCAGCAGTAGGGTTTTGCTCCTAATGAGGCAAGGGGTCTTGGAAGAGTCCTCACTCTCTCTCCTTGTTCCTTTGCTTTTCTTCAAGGAGGTGGTGTGCAGGAATGACACAAATGGGTCTCAATGACCCAGATGGGACTCAGCAGCTGTTAAGCAGCCTCCGGTGGAGCTCTGTCTGTCCTGGGCACCCCATGCCCGCATCAGCGTGTGTTGGGTGGGCTCTTCCTGCGGGGTGGGGCTTTGGTCTTTGGAGACTGACGTCTGGGAGACCCCGTTTCTTTCCTTATGGGAGGCAGAAATCCAGATCTGATGGTTGAGGACTCCTTGGGTAGGCTGGACTCAGCACGAGATGCTGCTGCTGCCATCTCTTGCATGGGAGACCCTGTTTCTTCCTTTATGGGTGGCAGCAACCCAGATGGGACAACAGAGGGCTCCTTGGGCAAGCTGGGCTCACCATGAGATGTTGCTGCTGCCATCTTTTTAGTGGGAGACCCCGTTTTTTCCCTTATGGGAGGCAGCAATACAGATCTGTCGCAGGACTCCTCGGGCAGGCTGGTCTCACCACGGGATGTTGCTGCTGCCATTTCCTTGGCTTGTTCCCACTGTTCCCTGCTCTTCTCAACCCTCTTCCTCAGAAGTGTCACCGAGTCGCATGCCCGAAGCGCCAGCCTGGATGGTTTGTCTGGGGTCTCATCTTCCTGCAGTTCGGGCAGCGCACCCTCATGCTGGGCTTCCTCTGCTTCTCCTTCTTCATCGAGGAACTTGACCCGTCTTGTTCGGCCCAGCCCTTCTTGGTTATCCGTTTCCTCATGGTCCAGCATCTGGCAGCTCATCGGCTGCTCTGGGGCTGCATGCACTGCCCGGATGGGTGGCAGAACACTGAAAGGACAGAGCGGGAGGGGTCCGCCTGAGTGGCTGATGGCTTTGGGGCTGCATCCCTCAAGACTGAGCCAGGACCCTGGGCTGTAATGCAGCCTTCCTCACAGACAGCTGACCAGCTGCCCCGTGGCTCTCCGGAGATGTGGAGAGGGGCCAGCCCTGTGAGCTGGGGGGATCCTGGCATCCCCATCCCAGCCCTCTCGGGCGGCCACAAACAAGCAGCGACCCTTTGGTGTTAGGGAATGGGCTCTCGTTGGGTCACCTCCATGCACAACCCAGCCCACAGCCGCCAGCCTCACCTGCAGGCAATGCTCTCCCTCCGCAGTCTGTTCTTTATCTTTCGCAACTGCCCTCCATCAACAATTGCAGTGCTCAGGCGTCTGATGAAGGTTGGAGTCTTGTCAAATCTTACTGCAGTTGGGAAGGAAGAGGAGATTCGCCATCAAGCCTTTGGCTCGCTCACAAGCAGCACTCAGGCCTGTTCCCAGAACCTGCCCTGAAACCATCTCTGTCCCCACTCCTCCTCTCTGCAGTTCAGCTCTGCTTTGGGGCTGCAGGAGGGACGCTGGCTTTGGGAAAGAGGAGCTGTCTGGTGACAATAAGGCGGCAGGGTGACTTTTGAGGTCCCTGCCCTTCCACTGGGGGAGGGCAGGGCCTGAGATCCCCACATCCTCCTGCCATAGCCAGGGATGGGGGTACGTCACACCCTGCACCTTCCTTTTGGGCAGGCCAACCATAACCTAAGGGGAAGAGGCCGTGCTGAGCTGGCACAAAGGTTTGAAGCACATCAGAGCCCTGGGCTGATGGTCAGCAAGGGACTGCCCACCTCCAGTTGGTTGTCCGTGCTGTGGAAAGGAGCTGGAAGCCACATTACCTTTCTTGCCCCCAGTAAGAGGTGGCAAAGTCTCTACTTTGGTTGCTTTCCCTGACCCAGAGAAGCTCCCGGAGGACTGGCGGCGTATCAGGGGCGGCAGTTTGGGGACCAACTCCATTTGAAACCTGTAAGCGAGGAAAAGGCAGTGAGCGGTGTGACAGTGCAACAGCAATCCTTGCCGCTCGCTCTGCTTGTCTGCTCACAGGCACGTTTTCGTGCTGCATGAAGGCTTTCTAAAGCCGTTAGCAGGGTCACTTGGGATAGGAGGAGGGAAACAGTTTCAGGCGGAAAGAGGGAAGACTGGCTTTGGATGGGAGGAAGAAGGTTTTGGCTGGAGGGTGCTGAGGCACTGGGATGTCTTGCCCAGAGAGATGCTGGGTGCCTGGACAGGCATTCAAGGCCTGGCTGGACCAGGCTCAGAGCAACCTCATCTGGCAGTTGGTGTCCCTGTTCCCCGCAGGGCAGTGGGACCGGGTGCTCTTTTTTTCCCTTCCTGCTCCAATCGTTCTGTGATTCTCTGGCACATCCTCCTGGGCAGGACACTGACAGACACGAGGCACAAGCGCTACAGAATGAGAGCTGAGCAGCTGCATCAAGCAGCAGAAAAATACTCACTTGGGAAAGACGACAAGGCAACCAGAGAACACCAGGGAAGCCACCGGTGTCACGCGGGACACCCCCATGTCCAGCAGCGAGGGGGCCTGCAGGGGAGGAACAGGGAGGTTGTGAGATGTCCTGGTCATGGCTGAGGCACTGGGGACACGAGGAGCCCGAGGCAGGGAGAGCTGACAGCACCGCAGCACCTGCACGGCTCAAGCAGCTGCCCAGGTCCTGGTGGGCCGTGTGCGGGCTGAGTGAGGCTCACGGCACTGCCCGGGCTATGGAGAAACCTACGGCTCACCTTGCGGACGGCTCTCCTGAAGTTCTCTTTCCCCGACAGCTTCTCGAGGAAGTCGTAATAGAACTTCATTTGGAAGGTCAGCCCGTCAATGAGCAGCACTCCAACATCCTTCAGAACCACAGCCACGTTCTCCCCATTCTGCAGGCAGCTGGAGAGCAGTGACACGGTGCTTTGGATGCACTTCTGTGCTGTCTTCCAGCTCACAGAGGCGGCTGCGGCCACCTGGCTGCTCTTCAGGGCCTCCACCTTCCTGTCAACTGAGAAAATACCAGGGATGGGGTTGATGATAAGGTTGCTCTTCCACCTAGAACTGCTTCTAAGGGACATCATCCAGAATGGCCCCGTGTTTGGACGGGCTCCTCAGAGGGAGAAGGGAGGCGGTGGCCCTGTTTGCCCCATCCATGAAGCCAGCAAGGGTTTAATCCCCCCTCCTACCTGCCAGGGACCCCCTGCGGGACCTGAGGCGGTGCATTGCAATGAGGTTGCTGGCCAGTTGAAACACGGGCCAGCACAGGGTCACGGTCCTGTCCTCCATCCTGATCTCCTTGGAGATGATGTCAAAGGAGCCGAAGGTGGGAATCCAGACCCCCTGCGAGCGGAGGAGGAAGAAACGGTGGAAGAGTTAAGGTCTGGCTGGAGGAAGAGCTGGAGCTGGTCCTGTGCGGGGACAGTGCTCAGGAGCCCACTCCTGCTGTTCAGAGGCACAAGCCAGGGCAGTGGGGACGGCTTTGGGGGCTGCACAGCCCGCTCCTTCCCTTCTCCCTTCCTCCCAAATACAGCTCAGCAGGGAAACACAGGGTGAGTTTCCTGCTGTGTGTGCAAGGGAAGGCTCAGAGGAAGTCCAGGCTGAGCCAGACAGGGCTAGGAGGAACCCGACCGCCAACAAACACACCTTGTGCACCAGGAGCTGATCTCGGATGAAGGCGGCCACCGCATCCCAGACGGCAACTCGCTCTGGAGGGCAAAGGAAAAACAGGTCACACTCTGCATCTGCCTCTACCTGGCACCCCTCCCACTGCTGGGCAGGATGGAGGTGGCAGATGGAAAAGTGTCATCTCCATCCCAAGACTGGTTGCAGCACTGCTCCCATGGTGGCTGTGGGCCCGTGTACCTTCAGTTTCACTGCGTATTTGTCCAGAGGCACGGCCCACCATGGGGCCATCCTCGCTCATCCCATGTTGCTCCTTGTTGGCGTCAGCCATGCTGGAGCTCATCCTTCAGATGCGTCTGCTCTGTACCAGATGCTCCTTCAGGATGCAGGACCCACCTCCGTGCTCTGCCTTCACCCCCCTCCCGGGTGGCCGTGTCACAAACACCACCACGGCAACGCGGTGACATCATGGCCAGCTGCCCATTATGATGCTGGCACTGCTGCCTGCCCCGCCTGGCACTGCTGACCCATCTCTGCTTTCTCCCTCTCCCGGGCCTGTGAGTTGAGGGGTGACCCTGGGGCGAGGATGGGGCTGGGATGTGTTGCTGTTCTCTCAGTTCCCCTGGGCCTTGGGGACACCCCTGGTGTTCCAAAGCCTCTGTAGGGCTCCCTCTTGCCATGGGTGGGCAACGGGAAGGGGAAGGAGGCAATGGGGGCAGTTGGGGCTGAGCAGGCTACATGACCGTGACTTGGCCATGTAGTTCTAGTGCTCACAATGGGTCCCTGCACCACAGGGCACTTGGGGGACCCTGGGTGTCTCCGCAGCCCTGAGGACCGGGCATCAGGGGCTGGGAATTAATTGATGGCATGGAGGGGACTGTCTGTGGCCTGTTCCAGGGGGACCTGGGCACTGTCGCCTCCAGCCCTTCCTTTGCGCTCTATGGGGCTGTGAAGAGGAATGGATCTGGAGGGGGCAGGCTCAGGGTGCCCTATTGGTGGCTTCTGTCCCCAGGGGACCCACGTCCTGCCCCGGGTCTCTTGGCTGCTGCCAGTCCTTCTCCTGCCCCGAGTCCCTGGGGACAAACCCTGCAGGGACAAGGCTCCTCCTTGCCAGTGCTGCACTCTGACATCCTCTGATGACCAGTGCTGCCCTCTGGTGAGCAGTGAAGACCCCGATGATCAGTGACACCCTCTGATGATCAATAAATCCCTCAGCAAACCTACACTCTCTGTGTCCGTGTCCTTGTTCTCATGCTCAGCAGGGACTGGCCACCTCACAGTTCTGGGAGGCCTCCCCAGCTCCATGCCATGCACACCATGTCCTGCACCCCTGTGGGCTTCCCCTCCCTCATTCATCATCTGCTCCAAAGTCCTAAAGGATGGAGCTCCTCGTGCTGCCATCAACCCCAGTACCCTCCCTCTGCTCTCTCTCAGTTCCTCCGTATATTTCCTCCCAAAGCCTTCACCCTTTGATCCACCTCTGCATGGACACAGTGTGACCACAACACCCTACTTTTAGCCCCTCTCTTATTGCAGCCACTTGTCACTCCTTTGGCTCTGCTTTAGGCCGCGTGCCTCAGTGCCCCAACCCCCTACCCATCACCCAGAACAAGGTCTGCATATCCCCTCCCATGGACACCTCCAATCTACTGATGACCAATGAAGCCCTCTGATGACCGGTGACACCCCGTCTCGATCAATGAAGCCTTCTGATGGTCAGTGAACATCTGACAACCAGTGGAGCCCTCCGACAACCAGAAAAGCCTTCAGATGACCGCAGCCACCTTCTGATGTCACTGCAAGCCCTCTGATGGCCAGCAGCTTGCTGCTTCGCATGCAGGGAAGAAAAGGGTGGGAAAGGAAGATGTTGACATCTGTAATGGTCTGTAATGTTTGTGTCACCACTCCTGCAGAACCACGGGCTAGTGTCTGTGACAAGTTGGTGATGTGTGCTGTTGTAACTCAGATGTTTGTACTTTGTGTGATCCCGTGTTTTATTCACCTTACACAACGTGATGTATTCTCCGTGTGCTTTGTAACCACTGCAACTGGTGACAGACAAGGCCAGCAGGTCAGGGCAACATTTGGAACCAAGCCCCAAAACTCCTTTGGAGCAATTGTGTCCCACTGAAGTCCCTCTTCCCACGCCAAGCGGGAATGAGATGCACAATCAGCCAGGGTTGGCCTTGTCGTGTCTGCACCCCATCATGTGTGGGTACCTGCAGTGCCCAGGCCAGATGATGTGCCCGGCCGTGCAAAGCCGGCCCACGTGTGTGCAGATGGCAAGGAGCGTGCCTGCAGCATCGTGCACTGACAGGGCCGTATGTGGAGGGCATTCCCCATTGCAGCTCCGTCCCACCTGTTGTGGTTTGGGGATGTTTTGTAGATATCCCACATCAGAACATCATGCAGAGCGGTGGCAGTTCAAGAGTTCACCTTCTGGTCCTGTGGCCTGCCTTCTTTGGGCACTGTGGCTCTCAGAAGGGAGGGGAGGAGTGGCATTGCCCCAGAGGACTTTGAGCCCAGAGGAAGAAAGATGGAGCTCCCGGAAGGATGCCAGTATCTGACTTACAGAGATATTGTTACTGTTACCTGAGTATTGGAAATTACAATACAAGGAAATTTCGACAATGAATTTCAGTACAGTATTTTACCATCCAGTGCTGCTGATCCCAGTTCATGGCCTTGTTCAATAGAACACATATACACACACAGTCTGGAATCCATGTACAAACTTTCAAGTCCTCAGAGAACTGATAATGCTAATATTGCATCATCAGTTCATCACCAAAAATGGTAAGTACCATCATTTTCAAAACCCAGTTATTTTGTACCTCTTCCTGAGACACCAAAGAAGTCTCCAGAGAAGACACACAGCATCGTGGAAGAATAACACTGAGGATAACGTCCATTAACACTCCTGACAGGAAACATCGGTCTGCAAATGAGAATCTAAGTTGAATCAGTGCAATCCCAGGTGGTCTTGTCTTTTGCAAAACAAGTGAAGAACCACAGTGTGAACATAGTTTGAAAAGTTAGATGTGTTACACAGAAAAAGATCAGAACTCCTCAGAGGGCACAAGCAAATCTCCAGCAACTTTGGGCAGACGGTTATTTTGCTGAAATTAGCAAGACTGTGAGGAAAACAAAGCAAAGCTACGCCCTGGATTTGTGCCACAGTTTGACATCCCCTGAACAGCAGTCTGAGTCCCACTGGCACGTGAGCAGACTCCAGGCAAGGAAAAACAGTCCAGCCACACCTGAGTTAGAAGAATAGCTTAAGCGATGAATTTGCTCACAGTAGGCAGAGGACGGTTACAAGCCGGCTCTAATAACACTGCTGTCAAGAGGGGATGATGTTGCTGCAGCACTGCAGCTACTAATGAACTTCCAAGTACATCAGTAGCCAAATATGCTACTGAATAGGAAAGACAAAACTATTTAAAAAAAAATCTCTCAGTCCTTAAGGACGCATTCTAAGTAATGAAAGGTAAAACAAAGCAGAGACCAAAGCTGTATTAAATCTCTACTCAGGTCACAATTCCTTTGTCGCCATATCTGATTGCTCTTTTGGTTTCTGAAAGTGCTCGGTAGAAATCCAGAGTTTACGTGGATAAAACCTCAGGATAATATCCATTTACTTACACGCTACTATTGCTAAATAATCCAAGTCAAGTCTACTTTACAAGGAAGTGTGCAACAAGCAGAAGAAGTGAAGAAGAACGTCACGTTGAGTTCACATTCTTCAAGGTGCAAATCGCAGCTATTCCTGCCCAAAACCTTCTGTTTCTTCAATTGCGAATAACAGCTTTTCCTTCAGCTGCTCCTAATTCTTCTAGGGTGGAAGGTCCAAGCGACTGAAACTGAAAACAAAGAGAAACCTTAAGTATTGAACAACAGTTTAGACCACCAAAAAAATCCACTAGGAACACAGGCATGTGAACTGTCCTGTTCAGAGGGATAACTGCATTTGTACCCTCTAAAACTGCTGTATCTTGATGTGCACTTGTCTGTGAAAGTGAGAGTTAAAGCACAACAAGCACTTGAGCAGGGATAACTTTCCAGAACTGGCAACGTATTTAGTAACAACTCTCACCTTATCTCTCTTCTGTATCTGAAATTTAAAATCTGAGCATCTTCACAAAGCACCAGCAGAACTGAGCAACTGAGCAGAAGCTACATTTTCTCCAGCCAAGAGGGAGCACGAATGCGGCTATTTGTTTTCATTGCCAAGATCGGGTCTGGTGATAATGAAAGATCGATCCCAGACTCTTTAGAAGAAATACTACCTTCAGTACTAAAAGTAACTTTATGTTTTTAGTGGTGTGCAAATCCACGGCATTTACAATGGAATCAGCTCCACAACAAAACTGCTTTTCAGAAGTTCAACTATTACTCAGCAGAGCTTACTGCCATCACCCAGTGATTTGCTTTCACACAATCTCAGCCACTTCCATATCACACCCACTTCCTACAATCTGAAAGGAGATTGCCATCCGTAAGAACAGAACCACAGCAGACTTTGATCCTTTGTACTTACCAGGAGTGACTTCTAGGGAACCAGTTTTCCTTCCCAACTTTCTCAATGCAAAATTTTTGGGGTCCATTGCTCCCTGTACAAAAATCAAACAATGAATTCTTAGGTCTAACTGCCCGTGTCTACCAGTAGGTAATACATGACAACAGCGCGAGAAAGGCTCGAAAACAAGATTAGAACTACTTGCAGAGCAGAAAGACATCTGTCTCTCACTACATCCCTCTGAAGAAATCCACGTAGTGAAATGCAAAACTATCAAGCGGTTTTCAAAGAAACTCAACCACTGCATCACATCGTTGGTTTGGTACTGGAAGGAATCCCTGGAGTTTACCTAGTCCTTCCACTCTGAGCAAGCAGGGATACCCAGAGCAGGCTGCCCTGCCAGGACCACGTCCAAACCATCTCTCAAGTCACTAGTGCAAGGCGTGTTCACATTCCCTCCGTCCCTTTTTCTATCACAGCTCTACCTATGCAAGACTCAGAAAAAAGATTCCAAATAAACTCATTAAAAAATACCCTTAAACACACAGCTTGGACCTTATTAGGAAAAAAGGAATTAACACAAGCATAAAATGCATTAAAGAGGGCTCGTTACCCATGAGGTCAGCAAATCCTCCCACTGGTAATCCACACGTTCCAGTAACAAACAGTAGAAGTCTCATTCTCTTCTCATTATCCATTTCTTTCACAAACTGAAAAATAATAATTAACACTGATGTTAAGTTTAATATTGAGACGTTTACTTCCCCATCACCCCTCGGACAGCTGGATCAGCAGTTATCATTTATATTTACACGCTACGTATCTGTTGAGTAATTCGGACTGTTGTTCACTAAGCTGTTGCTGTGTTCTTATGAGGAAAAAAGAAGTCTACAAACCTGCCAGAACCACAGCATCTGTCTGCTGGTTCTGGTATAACGCCGATAGATGGTATGCCTCTGCCAGTCATTCGGATCCATTTCTTGCATTCCACACAGGAGCATCTTTAGGAGAGAAAATGGATCATTAACATGGAAACTACAAGCTACTACTTGGCTTCTACAGCAAGACCTTTGTACTTCAATACTACTGTACTTCAAAGCACCTGCAATCACAGTACGCTCGTTTTCAATATTAATCTCTCAAGCTGTGCTTGAACGCTTACGGTAAGGGACGCCTACCTTGCAATGGCCACACGGGAGCTTTAGGACACAGCCACGTGTTGCTCTCCTGAGTCCCGGCTCCATTTCTCAGCCACTCACACTCTGCTCCTCCATGTTCTGCAAAGGAAAAGTCCCAAGAGGGAAATTCAGTTCATCACAGATGTCTTCAAACCTCCGCTCTCAGGGCAGTTGCACTCATTGCTCGGGGTGAGCAACCAGCTGTGTGCTTACCCAATGAGCAGCGGTTACTTTTACTTGAGTGTAGCAGCCAATGCCTAACTCTACAGTACAAACAGTAACCTATGCTTAACTCAAAAATAACAACAGGAACCTATACCTAACATTAAAGAACAGACAGGAACCTATGCCTAATGCTAAAAAGAAACTGAACACTAACACTAACCTAACACTACCCTCAACCACAAAGCCTAGAACTGGCGCCTAACTCTGACAGGGGGAAGAAGGAACTGGGGGCCCACAGAACCGGAGGAGCAACAAGGTGGAGGAGGAGCAGATGTTAAATAATGCCACCCAGCTAACGCCGGGGGCAGGGGCTGCACAGCAGGTAAGGAGCCGAGCGCCTGGACCAGCAATGGTGAAGCTGTGACCATGCCAACGTGGGGCCTGGCACGGTGGTGTGGTGCCAGGCCAGCTGTGCCGCAGGCGGATTCACATCCATGGGCTTCTCTGGAGGTGGATCCACTTCCATAGGCTCATCCGGAGGGAGATCCACCTCCATCGGCTCCACATGGTTGGTGGTCACCAGCCTGGTCCAGGCACGATGGAAACGGGCTCTCTTCCCCCTCCTCCACTTGATGGTCATGGCGGGACCCCTCCTCCTCTTTGGTTCTGGGGCCCCCAGCTCCTTCTTCCCACTTAAAACCACGCTATCCTGGTCTCTCACTCTCTTCATGCTGGACATGGCTGCCTCCTGCACAGCACTCTCAGAGGCGAGTGCGCCAGGTGGGGCAGCAGCAACCAAGGTGACAGCTGTGACACGGGGAAGATTCCAAAATGGCACCTGTGCTGCTGGGAGTGGCATTCTGCATAGGATGAGGAGGGGGCTGGAGGGCAGGGAACGGCACGGGATCTACAAGGCGTTCCCTGAGCCCAGCGGGCAGCCCTTCTGTCCAACCAGCATGAGGGCACAGAGGAGCAGGCCCCAAGAAAAGGGCCCTCAGCCTCCTTCACCCTCCCCCTCCTTCCACAAGGGAATCCCCCCTTGGGTCTGGCGCACGCAGCAAGCAGCGGCACACTCAGGGATCTCCTGAGCTCAGCACCAACAACAGCAGGCTCCAATGGGGACCTGACTACGCCTGCCTCCTGGGACACAGAAGCCCCGGCTTCCATTTCAGCACCCAGCGCCTTTTCCTGCAGGTCACCTCTGGGCATTGAAACATCACCAACAAGAAATACGGACAACTGAGTTCTGAACAAAAGCTTCAGAGTCTCTGAGGGAAGACCTCATAGGGAACAAGCTTCCTCAACAAGACTGCTTGTTACTCGCCTGGCTTAGAAAGCCCTTGCATTCAACAACCCCCTTGCATTCAACAATCACACCCCCACTGCTCGCCAGATCATCTCAGGCAGCCTTGCTGGCAAAGACGGGCTAGGGAAGTATTGCAGGACACAACTTCCAGAGGACACCCAGGGACTTGGAAGGACAGCAGCCACCGCAGGCCTGTGGACAATGTTGGCATCCTTTCCCCGCTGCAGATGTTCAGCGACAGCAAGAGAGCATCTCCTCCTGCCACAAAGCAGGCAGCCAACAGCAGGGAGCAGGGAAGCAGCAGCTGGGGTACAGAGCTGTCAGCAGAACAGGAAGCGCACGCTAAGTGAACTGCGGGAGGTGCACACCGAGCCCAGCAACACTTCAGCTGCACCGAGGGGATGGGTACATGCTGGAGCTGCGGCTCCGTGCCCAGGGGTGCAGCTGCTGCAGGGCCAGCCTACATCAGCCCGGGCAGCTTCTGCCAGCTCCCACACAGCTTCTCCCCTTTGCACTTTCCCAGGGGACCAGGGAAAACCAGACCAACAAACAGAGACCTGGTGTGGGTCGCAGGCTGTCCACCAAGGCCACCGAGTCCAACTGCCGGCCCCGCACAGGACCACCCAAATGCAAACCCCAGCTCCCAGAGCATTGTCCAAATGCTCCGGAAGCTCCGGCAGCTCGCTGCCGTCACCACCGCCCTGGGCAGCGCTTCCACTGCCCTTGCTCCTGCCACAAGACACCCAACATCTGCTTCTAATGCAGCTCCACGATGGTATCCTGTTTGCAATAGAAAAACACATGGAGGCTGCCAGCCACTGCAACACGCGCGCTGTGAAACCCCTGGCACTGCTGAGCCAGAAGACCGGATGAGAGAAGCATCTGCCTGCGATGGACGGGCTGCGGCAGGATGGAATCCTGCCTTCGAATCGGGACACCGGAGAGCCTCCCTGGGGACCCAAAGACTTACGGCAGCACCAACACAGCAGGCAGAAAGGCAACGAAACTGACTGCACTGTTAAAATCTCCCTCTGCCTCCCTCCCTCCGGCCTATGAAGGCAGCCCTTCAAAGCAACAAACACCACCACGCCAAACCGCAGTCCGGACTCGTCCCGCCCACTGCAATCCAGACCGAGTCCGTCCGTACCGACCGTCATCCACGCCCACCGCCCCGGCCAAACGCGGCACCGAGGCGTGCGGATCCGTTCCTCGCCCGCGCTTTGCTCGGCAACGATTCCGGCGGGGAGTCCTCATTCGGACACCTGAAACAACAAGGCACACCAACACGTCGCACAACAGCGGACCGAAGCACGCCGGGGAGTCGCGGCTCGGCACCCGGCGCCACCCGGATCTTACAGCCAGCGAGCGACCGGCAAACAAACGGACGTCTTCCTGCCGCGCGGCCCAGCACGGCCGGAGCCGCACCGCACGATCCGGGCCGGCTCAGGCTCTGCCTCCAGGCTTTTGGGGCCGGCCGGCTGACTCCGCAGCGAGACCGTGGAGCCGCCCGGGAGCCGCCTCTGGGTGCCGGCAGCGCCGCGAGCTCCTCCCCCGGCAGCCCCTCCGTGCCCCCGCACCGAGGCCCGACCCCGTCCGCAGCGCACAGCCCGCTCCTCCCGGCCCCGCCGTGCCGCCATGTTGCATCGCCCCGGAAGTGCTCGCCGCCGCCGCCGCCAAGCACTTCCTGTCATGTGGCTCAGGCCGGGCTGGGGGCGGCCCGGGGCCTGTTGGGGGGGGGGGTGGCTGCCGGTAAAGGACCCCATCATGAACGGCTCATGTCGTGTCTTTCCTCTCGCTTTCTTTCCTTTCCCTCCCCCTTTCCTTCCTCTCCTCATACGGTCTGTGCTCCAGACCCCTCACCAGCTTCGTAGCCCTCCTCTGAACGCGTTCCAGGGCCTCAATGTCTCTTGAGGGGCCCAAAACTGAACACAGTACTCGAGGTGCGGCCTCACCAGTGCCGAGTACAGGGGGACAATCACCTCCCTGTTCCTGCTGGTAACACTGTTTTTAATGCAAGCCAGGATGCCGTTGGCCTTCATAGCCACCCGGGCACAATGTGGGCTCATGTTCAGCTGAGCAGGTCCGTTTCCTCTATGCAGCTCTCCAGCCACTCCATCCCAAGTTTGCTGCCCTGCGCCTGGACCAGCGATGCTGCAGCCCTGGTGGTACTGATGCGGGGCCTGGCACGGTGGTGTGGTGCCAGGCCAGCTGTGCCGCGGGCGGATCCACCTCCATGGGCTCGTCCAGAGGTGGATCCACCTCCATGGGCTCATCCAGAGGTGGATCCATCTCCATGGGCTCCACGGAGGTGGTCACGGGGCTGGTCCAGGCGCGATGGGAACGGGCTCTCTTGCCTGTCTGCTGCCCGATGGTCATGGCGGGCCCCCTCTTCCTCTTGGATCCTGCGGTCCCCGGCTCCATCTTCCCACCTCCATCCTGCCCATCGTCCAGCCTCGCTCTCTTGGCTGCCCACATGGCTGTTGACGGCCAGAGCTCGGAGAGGCGAGTGCGTTGCGTGGGGCAGCGGTGACTGAGGCGATGGCTGTGACATGGCCAGGGTTCTAAAATGGCGGCCGCGCTGCTGGCACTGCTGGCACTGGCGTTCCACATGGCATGAGGAGGGGGCTGGAGGGCAGGGCACGGCACGGCAGCCAGAAGGCACTCGCTGTGCCCAGCGGGCAGCCCTTCTCTCCGGCCAGCAAGAGGGCACAGAGGAGCCGGCCCTGAGCAAAGGGCCCTCGGCCTCCTTCGGCCTCCTTCGGCCTCCCCCTTCCACCACAAGGGAATCTCTTCGGGCTGCCATACGCAGCACGCAGCACCACGCTGATGGGGCTCCTGAGCTCAGCGCCAACAACAGCAGGCTCCAAAGCGGACCTGACTACGCCTGCCTCCTGGGACACACAAGCTCTGCTCTCCATGTTGCCATCCAGCGCCTCTCCTTGGGCGGCCTCTTGGGGGATTCAACCACGACCCACCATTAATACCTCCAGCTTCCACATCCAACAGACTCACAACAGCAGCAACAAGGCGGGCAGGAACAGGCCGTGCTGCTGACTGCGGGCGCTTGTCAAGCCTCCCTCTCGCTGCCCCCATTCTGCTCGGGCAGCCGGTCCCAGCAACAAACACCATCACACACAACTGCAGCCCTGACTCGTCCCGCTCGCCGACAGCCAGAGGAAGGACATGGATTCACCAGCGAGCTGCTCCCCCGCCATCCCAAGGCCGGCCCGGGCCTGTGGGGGGGTTCACTTCCGGATTCCTGGCGGGTGGCGCCAGCAGCACAGAGCTTTCCTTCTCCTTTCCTGCTCTGGCCTTTTGGACTCCTCTTTTCCTTTCCTTTCTTTGCCTTCCTTCCCCTCCTCCTTTCCCTTCACGTTCCGCCCACACTCAGTACGCAGATCTCCAACGGAGGTGCCTGCAGAAGCTCATCTGTGCAGGCAGTCAATGGCTCGTGCTGTGCTTCGCTGCTTTGTGCTCTTCAATGACTGCTCTGTTGTGCCCTTTCCTAACCCCTTGTGCACTATCAGGATGGCCTGGCTGGCTTTGCTGCAGAGCCTCATCGGAGAGTCTGCAGACGTGGGGGAAAACCTCAGCAGCTGCCGAGGGAAGGTTTCATGCCCTGGCCTGCACACAGCCCGGCCCTCCCTGCTCTGCGCTCCTGGCGTCCCCTGCAGCCCCTGTGCTGTGACCAACACGAGCGGGGCTCAGGCCCAACGCCCTCCCTGCTGCCGGCCCTCCCCCATGCCCATGTGCTGCACCCACACCGGCTGCCCCAGCCCCGCAGCCCTCCTGCAGGCAGCACAGCCCCAGGCACCGGGCTCGGCCCCAGCCCCGAGGTGCTGCTGCACGGGCTGAGCCCAGACCTAAGATGCAATGACCACTCCGAAGTATTGGGTTTCCCTCCTTCACAGAATCACAGAATTATCAAGGTTGGAAAAGACCTAAAAGATCATCCAGTCCAACCACCACCAGTACTTCCCAGCTAAATCATATCCCTCAACACAACATCCAAACGTTTCCTGAACACCCCCATGGTCGGTGACTCCACCACGTCCCCGGGCAGTGCATTCCAGTGCCTGACTACCCTTTCCGAGAAGTAATACTTCCTAATGTCCAGCCTGAACCTCCTCTGGTGCAGCTTGAAACCATTCCCTCTAGTTCTATCAGTGATTACACGAGAGAAGAGGCCGACCCCAAGCTCACTACAACCTCCCTTCAGGAAGTTATAGAGAGCTATAAGGTCTCCCCTGAGCCTCCTCTTCTCCAGGCTGAACAATCCCAGTTCCTTCAGCCGCTCCTCATAAGGCCTGTGCTCCAGACCCCTCACCAGCTTTGTTGCCCTCCTCTGAATGCGTTCCAGGGCCTCAATGTCTCTCTTGCAGTGAGGGGCCCAAAACTGAACACATTACTCGAGGTGCGGCCTCACCAGTGCCGAGTACAGGGGGACAATCACCTCCCTGTTCCTGCTAGTAACACTGTTTGTGATGCAAGCCAGGATGCCGTTGGCCTTCTTGGCCACCCGGGCACACTGTGGGCTCATGTTCAGCTGAGCATCAATCAGTTCCCCCAGGTCCATTTCCTCTATGCAGTTCTCCAGCCACTCCATCCCAAGCCTGTAGCGTTGCCCAGGGTTGTTGTGGCCGAAGTGCAGGACCCGGCATTTGCTCTTGTTGAACCTCATCCCATTGGCTTCAGCCCAGCTCTCCAGCCTGTCCAGATCCCTCTGTAGGGCCTCGCTACCCCCAGGCAGATCCACACTCCCAGCCAATTTGGTGTCATCTGCAAACATACTGAGGGTGCACTCGATGCCATCATCCAGGTCATCAATAAAGATGTTGAAGAGGACAGGCCCCAGCACCAACCCCTGAGGAACACCACTCGTGACCGGTCACCAGCTGGATTTAACTCCACTCACCACCACTATCTGGGCCCAGCCCTCCAGCCAGCTCCTTACCCAGCCAAAAGTGTACCCGTCCAAGCCACGGGCTGCCAGCTTCTGCAGGAGAATAATGTGGGAGACAGTGTCGAAGGCTTTGCTGAAGTCTAGGTAGACGACATCAACAGCCTTTCCCTCATCCAGCAGATGGGTCACTAGATCATAGAAGGAGATCAGGTTGGTCAAACAGGACCTGCCCTTCATGAACCCATGCTGGCTAGGCCTGATCCCCTGGTCATCCCGCACATGCCATGTGATCTCCCTCAAGACAATCTGTTCCATAACCTTCCCTGGAACCAAGGTCAGTAACAAACTGTAGCCATCTCATACTCTTCTCATTATCCATTTCTTTCACAAACTGAAAAATAACAATTAACACTGATGTTAAGTTTAATATTGAGAAGTTCACTTCCCCATCACCCTTAGGACAGCTGGATCAGCAGTTATCATTTATATTTACATGCTACGTATCTGTTGAGTAATTCTGACTGCTGCTCACTAAGCTGTTGCTGTGTTCTTGTGAGGAAAAAGAAGTCTACAAACCTGCCAGAACCACAGCATCTGTCTGCTGGTTCTGGTATAACACCGGTAGATGGTATGCTTCTGCCAGTCATTCGGATCCATTTCTTGCATTCCACACAGCAGCACCTTTAGGGGAGGAAAAGGATCAGAAACATGGAAACTACAAGCTAGTTGCTTCTACAGCAAGACTACTGTACTTAAATACTACTGTATCATGAAGTACATACTACTGTACTTCAAAGCACCTGCTCGTTTTTAATATTAAACTCTCAGACTTCCACAGCAAATAACAACATCCGCTCACAAAGAAAATGTGGAGAGGCCACAAAAGAGAAAACCCAGTCACAAAAACGTTTGTATTTAGACATTCAAACTAGGAATGTATACTTTGCAATTGCCTAACCATACCATTCTGTGCTAGAAATACGATGTTCTGCTGCAGAGTATAATTTGGAGAGAACAAAAGCAGCTAAAACCTGGTCCACTCAGTAATTTAACCATCCACTGATATTCGGTTCTTATCTCCCTTGCTTTCCAATTGCTCACTCTTTAAACACACACAAATAACATTGCAAAGGATTACAAAAACACCATTAGCCAAAAAAATTATGCTGGCAGAATCTTAACGTTAGAAATGTGTCTAAGTTGGTTGCAAAGAATAAAGTGAAGAACAACACACTAACCAAATACTCACTGATACATAAGGCTTGTCTCACGTGAGCATCCTTAAAACAGAACCGCCAGCCTTAATGAACTCTGCTCTTCAGACACTGACTGAAATTGAAGGATTACGTCTAGCAGCCTGGATCTGGCAATTGTCAAAGAATCCTTTACCTCCAGCTCCTTAGCATCAAAGTACCGCAGACACTGCTGTGGCAGAATTGTGCTGAAGCCTTCAAAAAAAGCTTGTGTCTGTTCCTCAGTGCCTCGGGAAAGTCCCCATTCTGCTACCAGCCTGGAAAAGACACAGAAGGATCATTTAAAATGGGCTACGCTAACCCAAGTTCATCTTTGTTAGTTTCTTTTATAATGAACCGTAAGCTGTGTTAAGAAAAATGATGGAAAGCTCTGGGGATAGAGCACTGTATAACTGTATTCTAATTGTATTCGCAACCTTCACTCTGTGCAAACAATTTTAAGTTAAAACCCTATGTTTCCAACCACTCAACTAAGGAAAGCATTTTAGGCTCAAACAGGAGGCAGCATCTACTCGCTGATGACATTAATGAAAGCACAGCAGTCCCTTGTTATTCAGAGGAAGAAAAAAATGCAGAGCTGAAATCATCTGATATCTAATATCCTCCCCAGAAATCTCAGTCATTATCCACGACAAGGTAAAATGGAGGTGGTACTGGTGAAGATAAGGAGGACTGCTAGCTTACCAAGAAACAACTATGTCCATTTGGAAAGCTCCATATTTGTTTATTAATCATGAAACTGCTCTGTGGTAGAAACTCCACTCTCCATTCATAAAAGGGAGAAAAGCAGGCAGGAGACCTGAAGAACCTGAACCCAGGGAGAAGCAGATATGATGCTGAATTCAAGCCTAACCCATCAGGAGAACTGGAATCTAAAGGAGAGATGAAACTCTGGGGAGCGTAAAACAGGACCCAGAGTGTGACAACAGAACATTGCTTAAGCTGGAACCTGAGCTCTCCCCGGCTTCCTCAAAACCAGAAGAGAACGGCCTTCTGCAGGAACTCCCTCCTCCCAAGGAGCATTTTGCACAACTGCCAATGCCAAGACGTTCCTTCTGCAAACATCACCATTTCTGTGAAACCTTTCCAGATGACTCGTGACAAAAGCAATTTCTACTCCCTCATCCCTCAAAACCTTCCCACAAAAAAGCCTTCGCAGATCTGATGGTAAGAAAGAAGGAAATTCTACGGCCGCAGAAATAAAGCGTGCAGAAAGCCCATTGACTTGCGGAACCAAACTCCAGAGACTGGTTATAAAGCAGGTATGTTTATTCCAGCGTTGCGCAGCGCCGGGTGCAAGGGGGATAGCTCCTCCAAACTTGCACACCGTAAGGAGAAAAGTGTGTTACAGATATAGGTCAAGCTAATACATAATCAATAGTCTCCTCCCCAGTTTGATTACATATTCATTACATTCCTTATGGCCCCATTCCTCGCAACCCCATTCCCCCATTCCCTCTGACCCCATTCCCCGCGACCCTTGTTGTTGTTTTGGGATGACAATTTCACTTCCAGGGCCCCCAGCTCCATCCTCCCGCATGAAACTGGGCAAACTTCAACCCTCGCCCTCTTTGCTGCTGACATGGCTCTTATCTGCCACAGCTCTCAGAGGCCAGTGCGTTGCGCACGGCAGCGGTGACCAAGGTGGGGAGGGTTCTAAAATGGTGGCCGCACTGCTGGCAATGATGTTCCTCATAGGATGAGGAGGGGGCTGGAGGGCAGGGCACGGCACGGGAGCTACAAGGCGCTCCCTGTGCCCAGCGAGCAGCCCTTCTCTCCGGCCAGCAAGAGGGCACAGAGGAGCCGGCCCCGAGAAAAGGGCCCTCAGCCTCCTTCACCCTCCCCCTCCTTCCACAAGGGAATCTTTTCGGGCTGCCATACTGTCGTGGTTTTGTACTTTTTCTATTGCTATTGCACATCAGAACATCACGTGCAGATCACAGACTGATCTATCATGCTCCTGACTGCTGCCACTTTCCACACCTCCCTCTCCCTGCCCCCACTCTGCTAAGGCAGCCGGTCCCAGGCAACAAACACCATCACAAAGTCCGCAGCCCTGACTCGTCCCGCTCACCCACATCCACAGGAAGGACATCGGACACACCTTCCTTCGGCTCCACAGCCTCAGTCCAACACGGCACCCAGGCCTGGCGCTCCGTTCCTCGCTCCATTCCTTTGCTCGCTGCCGATTCCCACGGGGAGGCCTCGTTCACACACCTGAATGAAACCCCAACGCGCACCAACACGTCAGGCAAACGACAGACACGCACGCGACGCAAACACAAACCGCCCTCCTCGGATCCCGACACTCACCCTCCCTTTGCCCGCTTCTCTCGCTTCCCTTCAGGGCAGCGCCGGCCCCTTCAACCCGATGCAAACCGGCTGCCTACACCTCAGCCTTCCAAGGCCGAGCAAAGCACGCCGCCGAGCCACGGCTTGGCACCCGGCACAGCGCCCGCTGCGCTTCCCTGCAGGCAGCATCCCAAGGCCGCACCGACAGCTCCATCCTCGCACGGCCTTCCCCGGGAGGAAGCTGCCCCCCGGCCCCCGCCGCACTCGCTGCCACTGCACGCCGCCAGCGCCGCCAGCTCCTCCCCCGGCAGCCCCTCCGTGCCCCCGCACCGAGGCCCGACCCCGTTCGCAGCAGCCCGCTCCTACCGGCCCCGCAACGCCGCCATGCCGCCACGGCCCGGAAGTGCTCTCCGCCGCCGCCAAGCACTTCCCTTCACGAGGCTCAGGCCGTGCTGGGGGCGGCTGCCGGCTCGGTCTCGGGTTCCGCCGGACTCACGGCGCTTTGCTTCTTCCCTTCCCGCCTCATGTCGCGTCTTTTCTCTCGCTTTCCTTCTGAACAGTGACAAAGCAGATGGAAAGGGAAGACTTTGCTACGGAAAGGGAAAAGGGGCCTCACTGAGGCAATGGGTAGTTACAGATAGTTTATGCTAAGGGGGGGCAGAGTTCTAGTTATAGATCACGCATATACATATTCATCAGATCTCCAAGAAATCATTAACATATTCGTAGTGTTTCCAGGAACTCATTTACATGCTGTCCCTCCTACTGACGCGTGTGCAGTCCGTAGTGGGGGTCTCGCTCCGGAGGTCATTGGGACGAAGTCAGAAGTTCCTCAGGTTGCTCTGACCAGCTCCTCCACTCACTCAGTCAAAACCAGTTTCTTCGGCTACCTTTCCCTTATGTATATTGTCTTAAATACACACCCAGCTGTACTGTAACTACAGCAACGTCGACATGTCCCACTAGTCCTTTTCTGCTGACATTCCCCAAAGCCGAGGATACTGTATCTTCATGAAAGGCCCCTGTTTACCTGATTCCTACTCTCAGGTGCACGATGCTGCAGGCACGCTCCTTGCCATCTGCACACACGTGGGCCGGCTTTGCAGGGTCGGGCACATCATCTGGCCTGGGCACTGCAGGTACCCACACATGATGGGGTGCAGACACGACAAGGCCAACCCTGGCTGATTGTGCATCTCATTCCCGCTTGGCGTGGGAAGAGGGACTTCAGTGGGACACAATTGCTCCAAAGGAGTTTTGGGGCTTGGTTCCAAATGTTGCCCTGACCTGCTGGCCTTGTCTGTCACCAGTTGCAGTGGTTACAAAGCACACGGAGGATACATCGCATTGTGTAAGGTGAATAAAACACGGGATCACACAAAGTACAAACATCTGAGTTACAACAGCACACATCACCAACTTGTCACAGACACTAGCCCGTGGTTCTGCAGGAGTGGTGACACAAACATTACAGACCATTACAGATGTCAACATCTTCCTTTCCCACCCTTTTCTTCCCTGCACATGAAGCAGCAAGCTGCTGGCCATCAGAGGGCTTGCAGTGACATCAGAAGGTGGCTGCGGTCATCTGAAGGCTTTGTTGGTTGTCAGAGATGTTCACTGACCATCAGAAGGCTTCATTGATCGAGACGGGATGTCACCGGTCATCAGAGGGCTTCATTGGTCATCAGTAGATTGGAGGTGTCCATGGGAGGGGATATGCAGCCCTTGTTCTGGGTGATGGGTAGGGGGTTGGGGCACTGAAGCACGTGGCCTAAAGCAGAGCCAAAGGAGTGACAAGTGGCTGCAATAAGAGAGGGGCTAAAAGTAGGGTGTTGTGGTCACACTGTGTCCATGCAGAGGTGGATCAAAGGGTGAAGGCTTTGGGAGGAAATGTACGGAGGAACTGAGAGAGAGCAGAGGGAGGGTACTGGGGTTGATGGCAGCACGAGGAGCTCCATCCTTTAGGACTTTGGAGCAGATGATGAGTGAGGGAGGGGAAGCCCACAGGGGTGCAGGACATGGTGTGCATGGCATGGAGCTGGGGAGGCCTCCCAGAACTATGAGGTGGCCAGTCCCTGCTGAGCATGAGAACAAGGACACGGACACAGAGAGTGTAGGTTTGCTGAGGGATTTATTGATCATCAGAGGGTGTCACTGATCATCGGGGTCTTCACTGCTCACCAGAGGGCAGCACTGGTCATCAGAGGATGTCAGAGTGCAGCACTGGCAAGGAGGAGCCTTGTCCCTGCAGGGTTTGTCCCCAGGGACTCGGGGCAGGAGAAGGACTGGCAGCAGCCAAGAGACCCGGGGCAGGACGTGGGTCCCCTGGGGACAGAAGCCACCAATAGGGCACCCTGAGCCTGCCCCCTCCAGATCCATTCCTCTTCACAGCCCCATAGAGCGCAAAGGAAGGGCTGGAGGCGACAGTGCCCAGGTCCCCCTGGAACAGGCCACAGACAGTCCCCTCCATGCCATCAATTAATTCCCAGCCCCTGATGCCCGGTCCTCAGGGCTGCGGAGACACCCAGGGTCCCCCAAGTGCCCTGTGGTGCAGGGACCCATTGTGAGCACTAGAACTACATGGCCAAGTCACGGTCATGTAGCCTGCTCAGCCCCAACTGCCCCCATTGCCTCCTTCCCCTTCCCGTTGCCCACCCATGGCAAGAGGGAGCCCTACAGAGGCTTTGGAACACCAGGGGTGTCCCCAAGGCCCAGGGGAACTGAGAGAACAGCAACACATCCCAGCCCCATCCTCGCCCCAGGGTCACCCCTCAACTCACAGGCCCGGGAGAGGGAGAAAGCAGAGATGGGTCAGCAGTGCCAGGCGGGGCAGGCAGCAGTGCCAGCATCATAATGGGCAGCTGGCCATGATGTCACCGCGTTGCCGTGGTGGTGTTTGTGACACGGCCACCCGGGAGGGGGGTGAAGGCAGAGCACGGAGGTGGGTCCTGCATCCTGAAGGAGCATCTGGTACAGAGCAGACGCATCTGAAGGATGAGCTCCAGCATGGCTGACGCCAACAAGGAGCAACATGGGATGAGCGAGGATGGCCCCATGGTGGGCCGTGCCTCTGGACAAATACGCAGTGAAACTGAAGGTACACGGGCCCACAGCCACCATGGGAGCAGTGCTGCAACCAGTCTTGGGATGGAGATGACACTTTTCCATCTGCCACCTCCATCCTGCCCAGCAGTGGGAGGGGTGCCAGGTAGAGGCAGATGCAGAGTGTGACCTGTTTTTCCTTTGCCCTCCAGAGCGAGTTGCCGTCTGGGATGCAGTGGCCGCCTTCATCCGAGATCAGCTCCTGGTGCACAAGGTGTGTTTGTTGGCGGTCGGGTTCCTCCTAGCCCTGTCTGGCTCAGCCTGGACTTCCTCTGAGCCTTCCCTTGCACACACAGCAGGAAACTCACCCTGTGTTTCCCTGCTGAGCTGTATTTGGGAGGAAGGGAGAAGGGAAGGAGCGGGCTGTGCAGCCCCCAAAGCCGTCCCCACTGCCCTGGCTTGTGCCTCTGAACAGCAGGAGTGGGCTCCTGAGCACTGTCCCCGCACAGGACCAGCTCCAGCTCTTCCTCCAGCCAGACCTTAACTCTTCCACCGTTTCTTCCTCCTCCGCTCGCAGGGGGTCTGGATTCCCACCTTCGGCTCCTTTGACATCATCTCCAAGGAGATCAGGATGGAGGACAGGACCGTGACCCTGTGCTGGCCCGTGTTTCAACTGGCCAGCAACCTCATTGCAATGCACCGCCTCAGGTCCCGCAGGGGGTCCCTGGCAGGTAGGAGGGGGGATTAAACCCTTGCTGGCTTCATGGATGGGGCAAACAGGGCCACCGCCTCCCTTCTCCCTCTGAGGAGCCCGTCCAAACACGGGGCCATTCTGGATGATGTCCCTTAGAAGCAGTTCTAGGTGGAAGAGCAACCTTATCATCAACCCCATCCCTGGTATTTTCTCAGTTGACAGGAAGGTGGAGGCCCTGAAGAGCAGCCAGGTGGCCGCAGCCGCCTCTGTGAGCTGGAAGACAGCACAGAAGTGCATCCAAAGCACCGTGTCACTGCTCTCCAGCTGCCTGCAGAATGGGGAGAACGTGGCTGTGGTTCTGAAGGATGTTGGAGTGCTGCTCATTGACGGGCTGACCTTCCAAATGAAGTTCTATTACGACTTCCTCGAGAAGCTGTCGGGGAAAGAGAACTTCAGGAGAGCCGTCCGCAAGGTGAGCCGTAGGTTTCTCCATAGCCCGGGCAGTGCCGTGAGCCTCACTCAGCCCGCACACGGCCCACCAGGACCTGGGCAGCTGCTTGAGCCGTGCAGGTGCTGCGGTGCTGTCAGCTCTCCCTGCCTCGGGCTCCTCGTGTCCCCAGTGCCTCAGCCATGACCAGGACATCTCACAACCTCCCTGTTCCTCCCCTGCAGGCCCCCTCGCTGCTGGACATGGGGGTGTCCCGCGTGACACCGGTGGCTTCCCTGGTGTTCTCTGGTTGCCTTGTCGTCTTTCCCAAGTGAGTATTTTTCTGCTGCTTGATGCAGCTGCTCAGCTCTCATTCTGTAGCGCTTGTGCCTCGTGTCTGTCAGTGTCCTGCCCAGGAGGATGTGCCAGAGAATCACAGAACGATTGGAGCAGGAAGGGAAAAAAAGAGCACCCGGTCCCACTGCCCTGCGGGGAACAGGGACACCAACTGCCAGATGAGGTTGCTCTGAGCCTGGTCCAGCCAGGCCTTGAATGCCTGTCCAGGCACCCAGCATCTCTCTGGGCAAGACATCCCAGTGCCTCAGCACCCTCCAGCCAAAACCTTCTTCCTCCCATCCAAAGCCAGTCTTCCCTCTTTCCGCCTGAAACTGTTTCCCTCCTCCTATCCCAAGTGACCCTGCTAACGGCTTTAGAAAGCCTTCATGCAGCACGAAAACGTGCCTGTGAGCAGACAAGCAGAGCGAGCGGCAAGGATTGCTGTTGCACTGTCACACCGCTCACTGCCTTTTCCTCGCTTACAGGTTTCAAATGGAGTTGGTCCCCAAACTGCCGCCCCTGATACGCCGCCAGTCCTCCGGGAGCTTCTCTGGGTCAGGGAAAGCAACCAAAGTAGAGACTTTGCCACCTCTTACTGGGGGCAAGAAAGGTAATGTGGCTTCCAGCTCCTTTCCACAGCACGGACAACCAACTGGAGGTGGGCAGTCCCTTGCTGACCATCAGCCCAGGGCTCTGATGTGCTTCAAACCTTTGTGCCAGCTCAGCACGGCCTCTTCCCCTTAGGTTATGGTTGGCCTGCCCAAAAGGAAGGTGCAGGGTGTGACGTACCCCCATCCCTGGCTATGGCAGGAGGATGTGGGGATCTCAGGCCCTGCCCTCCCCCAGTGGAAGGGCAGGGACCTCAAAAGTCACCCTGCCGCCTTATTGTCACCAGACAGCTCCTCTTTCCCAAAGCCAGCGTCCCTCCTGCAGCCCCAAAGCAGAGCTGAACTGCAGAGAGGAGGAGTGGGGACAGAGATGGTTTCAGGGCAGGTTCTGGGAACAGGCCTGAGTGCTGCTTGTGAGCGAGCCAAAGGCTTGATGGCGAATCTCCTCTTCCTTCCCAACTGCAGTAAGATTTGACAAGACTCCAACCTTCATCAGACGCCTGAGCACTGCAATTGTTGATGGAGGGCAGTTGCGAAAGATAAAGAACAGACTGCGGAGGGAGAGCATTGCCTGCAGGTGAGGCTGGCGGCTGTGGGCTGGGTTGTGCATGGAGGTGACCCAACGAGAGCCCATTCCCTAACACCAAAGGGTCGCTGCTTGTTTGTGGCCGCCCGAGAGGGCTGGGATGGGGATGCCAGGATCCCCCCAGCTCACAGGGCTGGCCCCTCTCCACATCTCCGGAGAGCCACGGGGCAGCTGGTCAGCTGTCTGTGAGGAAGGCTGCATTACAGCCCAGGGTCCTGGCTCAGTCTTGAGGGATGCAGCCCCAAAGCCATCAGCCACTCAGGCGGACCCCTCCCGCTCTGTCCTTTCAGTGTTCTGCCACCCATCCGGGCAGTGCATGCAGCCCCAGAGCAGCCGATGAGCTGCCAGATGCTGGACCATGAGGAAACGGATAACCAAGAAGGGCTGGGCCGAACAAGACGGGTCAAGTTCCTCGATGAAGAAGGAGAAGCAGAGGAAGCCCAGCATGAGGGTGCGCTGCCCGAACTGCAGGAAGATGAGACCCCAGACAAACCATCCAGGCTGGCGCTTCGGGCATGCGACTCGGTGACACTTCTGAGGAAGAGGGTTGAGAAGAGCAGGGAACAGTGGGAACAAGCCAAGGAAATGGCAGCAGCAACATCCCGTGGTGAGACCAGCCTGCCCGAGGAGTCCTGCGACAGATCTGTATTGCTGCCTCCCATAAGGGAAAAAACGGGGTCTCCCACTAAAAAGATGGCAGCAGCAACATCTCATGGTGAGCCCAGCTTGCCCAAGGAGCCCTCTGTTGTCCCATCTGGGTTGCTGCCACCCATAAAGGAAGAAACAGGGTCTCCCATGCAAGAGATGGCAGCAGCAGCATCTCGTGCTGAGTCCAGCCTACCCAAGGAGTCCTCAACCATCAGATCTGGATTTCTGCCTCCCATAAGGAAAGAAACGGGGTCTCCCAGACGTCAGTCTCCAAAGACCAAAGCCCCACCCCGCAGGAAGAGCCCACCCAACACACGCTGATGCGGGCATGGGGTGCCCAGGACAGACAGAGCTCCACCGGAGGCTGCTTAACAGCTGCTGAGTCCCATCTGGGTCATTGAGACCCATTTGTGTCATTCCTGCACACCACCTCCTTGAAGAAAAGCAAAGGAACAAGGAGAGAGAGTGAGGACTCTTCCAAGACCCCTTGCCTCATTAGGAGCAAAACCCTACTGCTGGAAGTGTTTGAGGCAAGGGATAAAGACTGTCATATAGTCTTATGTAATATTAGTATAATATTTGTATAATATTAGTAATATTTGCTCTTGCTATTCTACATCACAACATCATACTCAATATAAACATCTACCTATAAATAAACAATAATCAAAACACCATATGCACACGGGTCTGTATACATATATATACACAGAGTTACCGACTACTTGGAGGTGGCCACAGCCAGGCAGGAACAGATCCCAGCAGTCCCTGCTGAGCATGACAACAAGGACACAGACACAGAGAGTGTAGGTTTGCTGAGGGATGTATTGATCATCAGAAGGTGTCACTGATCATCGGGGTCTTCACTGGTCATCCGAGGATGTCAGAGTGCAGCACTGGCAAGGAGGAGCCTTGTCCCAAGAACTCGGGTCAGGAGAAGGACTGGCAGCAGCCAAGAGACCCAGGGCAGGACGTGGGTCCCCTGGGGACAGAAGCCACATCCCCTGTCCCACCTGCATGGTGACTGGGCCATCCAATAGGGCACCCTGAGCCTGCCCCCTCCAGATCCGTTCCTCTGCACAGCCCCATAGAGCACAAAGGAAGGGCTGGAGGTGACAGTGCCCAGGTCCCCCTGGAACAGGCCACAGACAGTCCCCTCCATGCCATCAATTAATTCCCAGCCCCTAATTCCTGGTCTTCAGGGCTGCGAAGACACCCAGAGTCCCCCCAAGTGCATGGGGCAGCCATGAGGGAACTGTGAGACTGGAGGATCAAAGGGTGACCCCATCCAAGTCTCCTGGCTTGTCCCAGGGCTGCCCTCATCCCCATGGCTGCCAAGGTCTGTGTGCACCTCTGCCCATGGAGGAGCCCGAGGCTGGGGTTGGACATAGGGACATGGCAGGAGTCTGGGGGGCCCAGAGGGAATTAGGGTGCCCAGAGCCTTGGGGGTGCCAAATATAGAGGAAGGGGGATCTCAAAGGGAGGAGAATGGGGGAAAATTAAACACAGGGGGTTGGGCACCTAAAGAGATGAGAATCGAGCTGCCAAAGAAAGGAGACCAGTTTGTTCCACCTCAATATGGCACAAACAGCTGTATTTTTGGAGTGATGCACTGCCAGGCCAAACAAATGTGGGCAACCTGTGCCTATGCATGGGGAAAATGGGAAGACTGTAGCCCTCATCTCATCATAAATGAAGAGACCTGGCTGGGGAAGGACAGCCCCCCCAACTTCCCTCTCCATTCTGGGTCCTCACCTGCGTGGTCTGGCTGCGCTCCTTGGCACACTGTGGCAGAACTGTCTGACATCTCAGGGCAGGCAGCAGCATCTCCTCCCCCAGCACCTTCCTGATCTGACACAGAAGGCCTGGAAGGAGGTGAGGAAGCAGCTGCAATTCCTCTCCTCTACCGGCAGCCCGACCACTACCATGCAGACTGCACAGGCAAGCTACAAGGAAATTCAACCAGGAACTGCTGTGGGGATGGGCACCAGGCAGGGCACGGGCAGCTGAGGGGAATCGCATCGGGTCACTGCGGCCAGAAGAGGCTCCAGGAGCAGCAGTAGGGGCAGCTCCCATGGAGGGGGGAAGCAGGGGCAGCTGGGCCTGCCGTGCAGATACACAGACAGGCATAAAGATACCTCACATGGCATCGTGGCTCCTCTGCCTCGTTCGGGGCCTGGCAGGTCTGTCTTCAGACAGGCACTCAGACAAGCCTGGACACCCAGAGCAGCCTTTTCCAGCTGGCGGCTGGTCACCAGTGGTGTCCCCCAGGGCTCGGCACCGGGGCCGCTCCTATTGAACACCTTGATCAGGGATCTCGGCCAGGACATCGAGTGCACCCCTCAGTAAGTTCACAGACAGCACCGAGCTGGGACGGAGTGCTGATCTGCTGGAGGGGAGAAAGGAGCTGGAGAGACCGCATTGATTCGATGGTTGGGCTGCAGTTGGACTGCAGGACCTCGAAGCTCTTCCCCAGGTGGAGCAATTCTAGGATTCCATGATCCCAAATGCATCCCAAGTCCATCCCATATCCAGAGCCCAGCCCATATCTATCCCATTTCCGATATCCCATCCCGTATCCATCGCATATCCACATCCCCACAGCCCACGTGCCAATCCCAAATCTCACAGCCCAATCCCAATCCCAATCTCATTCCCAGTCCCTCATCTCCAACCCACCTCCCACCTGTCAATCCCAATCCCTCATTCCTAATCCCAATCCCGATTCCCATCCCAATCCCCCATCCCGTCCCCGGTCAAATCCGAACGCATCCCAAGCCCCGCCCCTGCCGCCGCTCCGCCCCGCCCCCGCTCTCTCATTGGTCATGGGCAGCTCCGGCCCGCCCCCGGCCACTCTTTGGTCAGAGGCAGTTCCGTCCCGATCGTACTTCTCATTGGTCAGCGGCAGCACCGCCGGCTCCGATTGGCTGAGGCTGCCCGGGCAGCCCCGAGGCGGAACCGCGGCACGACGGGAGCGGTGCTGAGCACGGCGGCGCCGGAGGTGTGCGGGAGAACGGCTCCGGGCCGGGGCCGGGGAGAGGAACCGTGCGCGGCCCGAAGCGGCCCGCCCTGCCCTCCGGCGTGGGATGCGGGGATTTGGGGCGGCTGAAGGACTCGGGGCCCCCACCGCCGCAGCGCCGCTGCCCGCATCCGGGCCGTCCCCCCCGAGCCGTCCAGAGCTGCTCCCGGTGCCTCCCGGGGCTGAGGTGGGCTGTGGGTGTAGGGGGCAGTGGGGGAGGAGTGGGGGGGATGGGGGAGCTGAGGGGGCTGTGGGGTAATGTGGGGCTATAGGAAGGGTATAGAGTAATATGCAGGTACGGGGGGGGGGGGGCGGGGAATAGGGTAATACGGGGCTGTGGGGGGCAGTGGGAGGGATCTAGGGGTGAATAGTGGGGGATATGTGGTTGTAGTGGGCTGTGGGGGGATATGAGGAATTGGGTTGCTCTGAGAGGAATATGGGGGCTGTCGGGGGATGTGGGGATGTAGGTAGCTGTTGTGGGAATGTAGGGGGGTGTGGAGGTATGGAGGGGCTATCGGGAGAGATCTGGGGCTATAGGGAGCTTTTGGGGGGCTATAGAGGGATATAGAGCAGTGCGGGGTTTATAGGAGGATATGGGGCTGTAGGGAGCTAGGGGGACTGCAGGGGTAGATGTAGGTATATGTGGGGCTATGGGGAGCTTCACAGTGGCCATAGGAGGGATATGGGGTTATAGAAAGTTGTCTGGAACTTTTGACGTGGTATAGGAGGATATGGGACAGCAGGGGCTCTGGGGAGGATATAGGGGACTGTGGAGGGGATACAGGGCTGATGCTGGGCTGTGGGGGGCTACAAGGGATCATGGGGTTATAGGGAGCTGGGGGGCTGCGACATTATATAGGGCTGTGGGAGAGCTATAAGGTTCTAAAAGGGGCCTGTAGGGTGCTCTGGGTGGGTTATAGGAGGATTATGGGGGATATGTGTCTCTAGGGAGCTGTGGGTGGGCAGTAGGAGGATTCTAGTGGGATACAGGGCTATAGGGGATGTATGGGGCTATAGGGTGACATGGGGCTACAGAGTGAGTTATAGGGGCATGTGGGGCTAGAAGGCTCTCCCTCGCTTCCCCTTTCCCTTTCCCCCTCCCTTCCCCCTTCCATAGCAGGGTGGGTGAAAAGCTAGTCCCGAAATTTCAATCAGAATTGGAATTGTATTGGACTAGAATATGACTGTTTTGTGGTCTTGGATCTGAACTGCGTTTTCTCCTGGGGCTTCAGGTCCAGGTACTGTTTAATAATGACTGTGGAGAAGGTTTCAGCATCCAGTCTCCTGCTCAGGAAGAAAGAAGGAAGTTTCTGGAGAACTTGCTGACTAGTGGAGCTGATGCTGAACCTCCCCTTCCAAGAAGGCAGCAGGTGAGGCCGTGGTGCATCTCAGCCCTTCCTCAGCGCAAGGTAGCAGCGATTCAGGCTGTGCTTTGCGCTGCTTCTCCAGCAGCACTTGTGCTTCTATCTGAGCAGCAGGCGGCCGCCAACGTTGTCTACCTGCTGCAGGCTGGGCAGGCACGGGAAGCCCTGCCTGCAGCAGCAGCAGCTGCCCTGCTTTGGTTCAGAGCTGTCAGACCTCTGTGCGTCTTTGCTCCCCCCTCCAGCCAGTTGTGAAGAGCCCTTCCATTGTGGAGAGGGCTACGGCTTGAGTTGAGCATCTCCTGGTGTGTCACACAGATCCAGGGCTTTCAAGAAGCCGCTGCTTTCAAGTGCTTCAGATGGTGAATGTTCCTGGACAGAGCACTTGTCTCCTCCAAGCTCTGAAGCCAAGGTTTGTTCTGCAGGTCCCGCTGATGGCACAGGCATCAAACAGCCCAGAGCTCATGGCTGGGGAGAGACTGCGTATTGCTTTGTGAAGGGAGAGCTGGAGGAGGGCTTTGAGCAGCGCTGCGCAGGGATGCAAGCAGCTGGTAAGAGAAGAGGTGTGTGTGCTGAGAGCAAGGGCTGTACGGCTCATGTCTGGGTGCTGACATGGAATGCAGGCAGAGCTCTTTGCAACTAAGTGTTGGCTTCAGTTTAGCTCCTCCTTTCCTCTCTCCCTTTGAGCAACCTCTGTTACCATTCTGCTGAGAATGGCTAAAGGTGCACCCGTGGCTGGCATCAAGACTAACTTGATCAAGCCATAGGAGAGCTCCAAACAACAAGAAGCAGAAAATTGTTGCATGTTCTAGGGGAATATGCAGACATCACACGTGACAGGTTATGCATAGATTACTGAGTTGTTTGGAGATAAATCTATCCCCTGTTCTTGCTGCATTCTTTCCTCTTTTCCTCCTTTCCAGCCTCACTAAAGGAAATTCTCATCTCTGCTGCACCTTCTGTCCCACCAGGACCTCTCACTGCCTGGACAAACGTTTTCATAACACTTCTGGGCATGTGACATTTCCATAACTGACCAATCCTGACTGCACAGCAGTTCCCATTCACACGTGTTATTCCGTCAATTAAAAAGAAAACGAGAGAAAAACTACCAATCTGAACAGCCAGCAGGACCTAGCTGAGCTCTGCTGTGTGATCTAACTAAGAGCTCGGTCCACCTGCAGGTGTCGGCAGCGTGAGCTACGACTTCTTACTGGTTGGGGTGCGAGGCCGAGAAGGCGTAGAGGGCGCGGCTCCAGGCCAGCCAGGAGATGTCACAGCACGGATGGCATCACCTGGAGCCTGTGTGCTGTCACAGTGCGCTGCCATGACGACGCCAGGCCCTCCCCAAGGACAGCCGGCCACTGGCTCCAGGCACCTCATTTGTGAGCTGTGCTGTCCGCAGCCGCTCGCCGTGCCCTGTGCCTGAGAGCAGCCCCAGCAGCAGAGCAGCTCAGCCTCATCGCGCTCGTCCTCCAAGGCTCAGAGAGGTGAGGGAGAGCTCCTGCACACTTCAGGCTGCAGAGCTCAGCTGCAGGATGCGGGCTTGGCTGCAGTGTGTGTGAGGGGCGTGTAGCACGAGACTGGCAGGACTGGCAGTGAACACCTTCCTGCTCAGGAACTCCCATCAGTAACTGCTCTGCTCTTGCCTTTAGGTTTGGAGGCACATGCCTGCCAGCATGGACGGAGCTTGGGTGGGGACCTGGAGACCTCATCGTCCACGTGGCCTCATCTCGGCCCAGTTCCCCAGCCCCGGGCCCCAGTACTCCATCCCGGGGACAACAGGTACAGCGACCATCCCTGTGAGGCGCATTGGGGACATCACGGGGCAAAGCAGCTCCCCAGCCTTGCCCTGTTCTGTCAGAGCCTCCTGGCTCTCTGGTGCAGCTGCAAGCCAGGCCTGGCCGAGGAAGGCCAATGCTGCTGGCGCTGCTCCTTGTGACCCGAGGACAAAGGGGCCTGCTTCTGGTCTGGGTCCAGAGGAGCTCAAAACATGCAGCTGCACAGGGGTGTGCTCTCTTCTGCTTTTCCTCCTAGGTTACGTGGGCCACAGCCCCACCAAAAACCGTGCCCCCGCGTACACCTTTAGAGGGACCAAACGGCCTGCGGCAGAGAGCTGTGGGCCAGGTCCCTGCTACTTTGTGGAGCCGGCCATCACTAGGAATGGCAAGTACGTGGTTCCAGGCACCCACCTCCGGGGACGACCCACGACAAAGACCACCGTCACCCCCGGACCAAGTGAGTAGCACTGCTGCAGCACTTCTCCCAGACAACACGAGCACGCAGCATGTTTGCCTGGGGTCAGCTCACGCCCTGATGGAGCTGTAGGTCTTTTTTGAGAGAGCATGAGCTGCTCTGAGCAGCGATAAATGCCCTCGGAGAAGGACAGCTGCCCAGCACCATGGGCCCAGGGCACAAGGCCCCCATGTTTGAAAAGAACAAGGAGCAGGGAGCTGACAGGAGGGACAGCAAGGCAGGACATAGTGGCAGGGCACAGAGAAGTGTCCCTGCGTGCTGCCTGTGTCCCCCAGCAATTCTGCAGCTCTTCAGAGGACTCTTTCTGGCTGCAGAAGGAGACCAGCCCTTCACAGCTTTCTTCCTCCTCTCCTCTGTCCCAGGTGACTACCGCACCGAAGCTGCCAACAGGCACGTCTTCAAGTGCCCACCGGTGCAGTCCATGGCCTTCCGGCGGGAGCCCCTCCGGACAGACCGCCCTCCAGGTACGTGACCCTGGCAAAGGCAGACCCTTCAGCCTGAGCATCCTCCAGGGACGGGCTGCTGCTCAGCACCAGCAGAGGGCCTACTGCATGGCCTGTGCGGCAAGATGCGGCGCTGGGCCACAAGCTTTCTTACATGACCACCACCTCTCGGCCAGCAGCGTCTCCAGCTGCTCATGCTCGAAGCTGCTGGCACTGGCCCTGTGTCAGAGGAGAGGGAGGAACTGGCAGAGGGGCAAGATGTCCCTCCACTTCCCACCAGCGGGCTGGGCAGGCTGCCCCTCGCTGCTGCTTCCATTTCCTCCATCCCCTCACGCACACACTCTCTGCTGCTCCTCCTGCAGGTCCTGGCACTTACACACTGCCCAGGGTGATGGGGCCCAACACGGCCTACACATCGGCCAGCCCCTGCTACTCCATGAGGGGAAGGAGCCAGCGCGGTCGCTTTGATGAGGACCTTGCCAAGGTGAGCTCTGCTGCTCCTCTTTTCCATGTTAGCGTCCAAACCTGGACTGCTCTCCCTGAGCCACAGGGGCTTCCAACCCTGCTGCAACTTTGCTTAATGCAGCCTTCCAGGGAAAGAGAGAGCCTTGAATGTGACCCCAGCCCTGTGCGGCCATGCCTCTCTTGCAGACTCCAGGTCCTGCGGCGCTCCCCAAAGTGGCTGTGGATGCCTACAAGACCAGGGCACCTGCATACACCATTGCAGCCCGACCAAAACATGGAGAGGGCAAAGCAGTGAAGCCTGGGCCAGCAGACTACAGTGTAGGCCGGGTAAGGCCTCAGCTCAGCTCTTCCCCTCTGCTTCACAAGCACAGCCTTCATGCCTCTCCCCCTTTCTCTGAGGCTTCATCCAGCCAAACAGCTTCTGGCTGCAGGAACCAAGTGCAGGACAGCAGGCCTGCTCCTTGCCCTCATGCCACATCCAAGTAGAGGAAGTGAGGAACAGCGCAGCAAGCAGCTTTTCCTCCCTTTGCTCCTATTCCCTTCAATGGGCCGTGCTGGTCTTTCACAAGCTCTTCGGGGGGGATGCAGCTCAGAGGGGCTCCAAGCAGCACACCCCCAGCATAGGAGAGTTAGCTGTGAGGTCCCAGGTGCACATGAGGGGCCCATAAGAGCACATGTAAGGCCAGCACACCTCCCTGAGCCAGCTCTGCTCTAGCAGGGAGCCACACCAGCTCTGCACTGGTGCTCAGCCCTTCCCAGTGAGGCACCAGGGACTGTCTGGGATTGGGAGGGGTGCAGGACAGCAGGGAGCAAGGGCAGCAAAGAAGGGCCCTTGCTGATCTGCCTTTCTGCCTGCCCTTCCAGGTGACGCTGATCAAGCCCCAGGCACCTGCCTCCACTTTTGGGATCCGGCATTCCCTCTACACAACACCTCTCATCGTGGAATAAGACAGCAAAGTCTGGAAGGCTGTGATTGCTTTCCTGGAACGGGAGGGGAGGAGAAGAAAGAGCAGCCAACTGCCGGTTTCCTTCTGATTCCATTTCCCTTCATCCAGTTGGGCTTTTGCCATTATACTGTTAATGTCAGTGTTAGGAGTAAGTCATTAATAAATTAATTTAGTACCTTTATGTATACCTTCTTGTTACTCCTTTTTCCTCACCGCTGCACACAGGAATGCGCTGCCGCTCCCTGAAGCCTTTCTAACATCAGCGCATTGCAAACCGCTGATGCTTTATCAGCCATTTGCATTACTGAGGTCTGCCACATGCTGAAGTAAGGAATCAATGCAGCAAATAGCAAAGGGAGGCCAGCCGTGGGCAGTGCAGCCCTTCCAGCGCCATCAGGTAGATGTCAGTGAGATGCCTGGGGCTGGGCGACTTAAACACCTGCTGCTGATCATCTGCCAGCTTACAGGATGGGCAGCATTTCCTGTACCTGTGACAACACCTGGCTTGGCCGTAAAGACATTCCTGGAACAAAGGCTGAAGGGAAAATCATGAAACATGGAGGCAAAAAGAGGATAAAATGTAATGGATAGCAACAAAGACAGAGAAAGCAAGTAGGAAAACTAACCACAGCACAACAAAGGAAAGCAAAGCAAGGCAAAGAATGGAAAAAAGCAAACTTGCAGGAATGGAGGAATATGGGAAGAGCTGTGCCCCTGCTTGCCACAGGAGCTGCATGGGAGGAAAAGAATCTGGGCCAGAATGTAAGAGGAACTCCTTTGGGTTCTGGGTTTGAAGCAAAGCTAAGAAGCCATGCCCGGGAGGAGCTGTGGGCCGCTCCAGGCCACCTTGCTGTCTCCCCAAGAGATGAGGTGCATAGGCTTGGCAGTGGCTGAAGTGCTGGCCAGAAGCAAGCATCTGTGTGGAGGAAGGCAAAGAGCGGGAGGATCCAGGGTAGCTACCGGGCATGGCCTTGCTCAGCAAGGGGAGGAAAAGCCTAGAGGGCATGAGCAGGGAACAGAGAAGGGCAGGTAGGTGTGAAGCTGGGAGCAGAGAATGGTTTGGGTATAAAGAGACCTCGAAGATCACACAGTTCCAACCACCCTGCAGTAGGCAGGGACACCTCCCTCTACACCAGGGAGCTCCAAGTCCCACCCAGCCTGGCTTTGTGCACATAAACAAAGACAAACTAGTCTACCCCCTGAAACCTGTAACAGCCACCAGCCACTCAAGGGGACACACAGCACCTCTCATCATTTCATTACTCTGCATGCAAGGTTTAAAAGCAGAGCGATCACCCACAACCAGCAAAGCATCTTCCAGGTCTCCTGACCTCCCAGATTTAATACTGTCTGTTATGTCCTTGTTAGCAATGCCTCTGTACACATCAAAAACTAGGAGGAAGAGTCATGGTAGTGAGTCAGAGAGATCCAAAGGACCACTTTGCAAGAACAAGCTCCTCACGTGCTGCATGCACATTCTATCATTCCTGCAGCACTGCCAGCTAAATCAGGACCTTCCCACTAGAATAATTCGTTTCCATTGCAAACATGCTTACTAATTGGCCTACAACAACTGTTCCCATTTTCAAGACCTGGCAGATGAATTTCTCAGCTTCTCCCCCCCCGCCCCAATGGTGGTCACACTCCACGATCTCTGCAAGAAAGAGATGCTAAATGCAACCAAAATGCATTTCAATGGGAAATCAAATAGGCGGGATACTGGTAATGACTAAAGACACAGCTTCCTTAGTTCCTCTCTGCAGTCCACAAAAGGGAAAGCACGGCCATGCCTGAAAACAGGACCACGCAGTCTGTGTCCTTTGGTGCACCTCTGAGGAAGCATTCCAAGCGATTCTGCTGTCCTTTGCGCCTCACTGCTCAAGCCCTTATCGTTTCTTTTTGCTTTCCTTCTTGGCTTTCTTGCTCAGCTGTGCAGCACTTGCCTTGGGTTTCTTCACCGTCTCCCAAGTCTTAGACTCAAAACCCTCCGAGTCCTACAAGAAGCAATTGGGACACAGTCAGGGAGCTCCCTAACAACTAGCTGACAGCTGGCTTTGGGAGCTCAAGTCACCTGACTGAGCAGCTTTGGGGACCAGCACTGGAAATCGCCTTCCTGACCTCAGGGCACATTAGAAACTCCCCCTCTGTCTAGTTCCCAAAAATCCCATGAAAACAGAGCCTGAAGTCCTCTATAGCAAGGCTGTCCGAGCTAATCGGGTGGACCCCCTGCCTGGCAGCTCATAGGGCGCAGCAGCAGCTGCAGGATAGGACAAGCTGGCACCTCAAGCCTGCTGGAGTGTGGAAGGAAGGACAGAACCAAGTGCGTCACTCTCAGCAGTGCCGGGGCACTCTGCCGTAGGCAACAGCTACAGACGGCTCCCTCCCAGCCCACTGCCTGAGCATTGCTATCAGTCTCACACAGCGCTACTTACTGCCTTTGGGGACTTGGAAACTGGCAGGATGATGGCCAGAACACACAGGAGCTGGAAAAGGGCTCCAAACAAGAGTCCGCAGCGCAGCACGTTCTCCATTAGTGTGGGCTCAGGGATCTCAGGTGGCGAGAAATGCAGTTCAGACCTAAGATGCAATGACCACTCACAAGTATTTGGGTTTCCCTCATTTTCCCACTTTGCTGCACCCAACCCGACAATCCTGTCTCCCATCTCCAGCAGTGCTTCTTGCTGCCAGGCAGGCAGGCAGGCAGCAGGAGGCAGTGCCTCGTGGCTCGCTGTACCGAGTCCACCGTGCAGGCTGGAGGAAGGAGGAAGAAGCCAACAAACCAATTGAAAATGGCCACCAGACACTCTTGTCCTCCAGCCTCTCCTCTTTTGGCTCTCGCTCAGCAATGTGCCCTTGCTGCCCCCTGGCACTAAACACGCGGCGCTGCCCATCATGAAGCCATTGGACTGAAGCAGCGCAGCACGGTGTAAATGGGTTACCTAGATTTACCTGTGATAGAGGCTGCTGCCCCTGGAAAGAGGGGAATGGACAAAAACAGTGGCAGCAGTCTAAGGAGAAAACTTATTTTACCAAATACGATATTGGAATACAAGATAACACAATATGATACAATATAATTGCGGCTAATAAATCGAACAAGACAGGGAGAGAGACAGAAAGAGAGAAAAAGAGTCCCCGAGAACAGGGGGGCCTACTATGATCTCTAGGCAACGGGCTGGAACGTTGCTGATAGAGGGAGACGGCAGGGATGGAGCGCTCCAAAACGATAGACAGAGCAAAAAGAAGGACGTTCCAGCCTGGGAGCGAGATTATATATGTGTCCTCCTCCGGTGATTCGTCTCTGGCCGCATCGTCCCCTGGGATATGTAGTTCTCCTCCAAGAGCTGAGTACTCGGGATGCTGCCATTCCACAGAACGGGAGCATGAACCTTCCACATTTCCACATACCCTCTATTACACTTCCACATACCCTCAATTACACTTCCGTATGCCATTAACAACTACACTTTCTTATACCACCAAAACAGTTTGCCACTATTTGTACCCTCAGTTAACGATTCATACTGCACATGATGTCATGATGTAGAATATTGACAGGAACAGCACAAAACCATGACACACGGCTCGGCGTCCTCCTGGCTCCTGGTGGACTCTGCTCCGATCCACTCGATCGTTCCCCGGCAGAGGCCAGGTGTCGCTTCCGTGGCGGTTCAGGTGCGCCGGCGCAGCCTACCCGACTCCAAGCGGCTGTCCACAGCTGGGCTGGCGGTGTGGTCTCCATTAGGAGAGGGGTGGCCAGCAGGGATAGGCAGGTGATTGTCCCTCTCTACTCTGCTCTTGTGAGACCCCATCTGGTGTACTGTGTCCAGGTATGGAGCCCTCAGTACAAGAAAGACATGGAGCTGTTGGAGAGGGTCCTGAGGAGGGCCATGAGGATGGTCAGGGGGCTGGAGCACCTGCCCTATGAAGACAGGTGGAGGGAGCTGAGTTTGTTCAGCATGGAGAAAATAAGGCTGTGGGGTGACCTCACTGCAGCCTTTCAGTACCTGAAGGAAACCCATATGCTATATCCAGGGGGTGATCTCATTGCAGCCTAAAGTACCTGAAGGAAACCTATATCCAGGAGGGGAGTAAGCTCTTGGAAAGGGCTGATAATAGCGGGACAAGGGGAAATGGATTTAAGTTGAAAGAGGGCAGATTTAGGTTGGATGTCAGGGGGAAGTTCTTTGCTATGAGAGCGGGGAGGTCCTGGAACAGGATGTCCATGGAGGCTGTGGATGCCCCGTCCTTGGAGGTGTTGAAGGCCAGGTTGGATGAGACCCTGGGCAACCTGATCTAGTCAATAGTGGAAGTTTGGTGGCCCTGCCAGGCATGGGGGGGTTGGAGCTTCATCATCCTTGAGGTCCCTTCCAACCCAATGAGGTTGAGGTGCAGCCGTGAGGGGTCTGGAGAACCTGATGGGGCTGATGGGGAGCCAGGATGGGTCAGCGTGGAGAAGAGGAGCACAGGGGAGACTTCAAGGCTCCTGAAGGGAGGTTGTGATGAGCTGGAAGTCGGCCTGTGCTCCCGTGTAACAGTGATAGGATGGGAGGGAACGGCCCTGAGTTGTGCCAGGGGAGATTCAGGCTGGACGTGAGGAAATAGTGCTGCTCCTAAAGAGTGGTTGGGGGCTGCAATGGGCTGCACAGGGGGTGGTGGAGATGGAGATGCCGCGTTGAGGGCCGTGGTTGAATGAGAGCTATTGGTGATGGGTGGATGGTGGGGGAGCTTGGAGGGCTTCTCCAACCTTGGTGATTGTGGATGGGGGGTTGGGGGGGATATGGGGGGTGGAAGAGGATTAGAATGGGGGAATAGGAGGGGTGGGATGGGGGAGGGACCCTTCAGGAAGGGACAGGGGGACTCACTGGGGTGATTCTGGGAAGACAACAGGGGACTCTATGGGTCAGAATGAGGGAACTGAGAGGGATATGAGAAGGGGTAAAAGGATAATAAAGGGAAATGTGGAGAGTGTTTATGCAGAGTGGCTTCGTGAGAAAGGACATGATGAGATTCCATTAGTTAAATTGTAAGAGAAGGTATGTGACTAAAGGCAACAGTGAGGAGAAATCAGGATGTGAAAGACAGGATATGTAGCTAAAGACAGAATATGTAGCAAGAGGCAAGGACGGCCTAAAGGGAAAAACAAGATGTGTAGCAATGTGTAGGCATAGCTATGAAGAAAAGTAACCATAAGGCTAACCACAAAGGTCAGATGAAGTAATGTATAACCCACCAATCCTGAGCTTTACTTTTGCAATATGCATGAGCTTATTACTGACTGTATAAACAAGATGCTGTAACACCTAATAAATGAGACCTGTTGACCATGATATATGAGGCACGTCTCCCACGGTCTTTTCCAACAAATGGCACCTGAACAGGGACCATCTTCTTCTGCTAAGTAAGAAGAGATGGGATCCTTGCCAGGGAAAAAAGAAGTTGCCACGAACGGGGACTGCGTTGGGTTCGGGTCCTTTAGCAGCGAGGATGACGAAAAGAGCCGAATTAAAGCTCCGCGTCTCGAGCGACCACGAGAGGTGGGCTCGACCGATACGTGCTGCCGAAGCCTGGAGGGCTGCAACGGTACCGACGTGAGTAAACTTGGATAGGCAAGCAGCATATGATTTATTTTCCGAAGGTTCGGATCCTTAAGCAGTGGGGATAGCACGCGCCAGGAAAAGAAGGTGCAGGTGCTCTAGGTGACCTTATAGAAGGGCCTAGCCGATACGGGCCGCCGACGTCCTTTAAGGCTGCAACAGCGCGCTGACAAATAGGAATGGAAAGGCAAGCGGCTCATGAATTATTTTCCGTTTTTCTTAGGCGGAGACAATTTAAAGGTATAGACTTAGAAAAGGAACTCCCCGAGTTATTAGCGTACGAATATGCTAAAGAGTTATTTCAGAATCCGCATTTGGTGCATGATCTTACTGAGCAGGGAATGATAGAAGGGGAGAAAATGGCTAAAAAATGCGGAAAGTGGTGGCGTGTGTTTATGTGTGTGTGGATGAGTGTGTGGATGAGTGTGTGGATGAGTGTGGTTTATAATGAGTTGTTGCGATATCAGGCAGAAAAGAAAGCAACAGAGCAAGCTAGTGTTGTGCAGGGAAGGAATAAGAATTATAGTGAGTGGTCAGATTGCCCGATGCCCCCTGCTGTGTCCACCGTAAATTTGCTGCTGGCCGCCGAGCCTGCATTGCCAGTGGCCCCGGAGCCGAGTGCCCCGTCTCCGCCTCCAGGCACGTCTGTATCAGATGAGCCGCCTGCATCCACCATGGCGCTACAGCCGGCCCCCTCGACCCCCCTTAGCAATGAGCCGCTCCCTGGGGCAGGGACTGACCTAGCGGAGGCCGTCGCGCGGGAGCGGAGGGGGGCCTGGGCTGCACTGGCGCGGGCTTGTTTAGAGGCAGGGGACGGTGAGGCGTTGGAAGCTGTGCAACAGATGGCATTTCTGGTGGTGTATGCACCTAATCCTGCAGGCGCGATACAGGCTACTATCACTGCTTTAGATTGGAAATTGTTGTCACAATTGTGGTCTACGGTCAGTCAGTTTGGAGTAAAAAGCGAGTCAGCGAGACAGATGTTGGATTATATCTGGAGTACTCAAGTTTTGTTGCCATCAGATTGTCGGGCTATAGCTAGGCTGATTTTTTTGCAGCACCAACAACTGCTGTTTAATGCTTATTGGCAGGAGATGTGCCAACAGAGCGCGGCGATAGTTAGGCAGCCGGGAGATCCCTTGTATAATGTAACCGTTGAAGAACTTTTAGGGGTGGGTCCTTTCATCCGGACGGGGGCCCAGGCTTTATTAGGGCCAGTTAAATGTAGGGAGTCAATGTATCTGGCCAGACAGGCTATGGATAAGATCAAGGCACCAGGTGGACTGCCGTCTTATATGGGAATCCAGCAGGGAAGAAATGAGGATTTTGGAGCGTTTATAGATAAGGTAGCTGGAGCCATAGAGAAGGCTGGAGTACCAGAATACATGAGGGAAATAATGCTGAAACAGTGTGCACTTCAAAACTGTAACGCTACAGCTTGTGGCATTATAAATACTTTGAGGAGTAATTGGTCAATAGAGGAGGTGTTAGACAGATTATCGAGTGTGCTCACAGGGGCTCAGGCTTTCATAGTTAAGGCTATTAAGGAGGTAGGGGCAGGATTAAAGGCACAGGCTGAGGCTTCTCAGAACCAAGTGTTAGCCGCCCTTGCACCCTTACAAGCGTCTGCGGTAACCAATTCAGGCCCAAGCACCTATTACAAATGTTTCCGGTGCGGCATCAAGGGACATATGCGACGGAATTGCCAAGCCGCCGGTGTATGGTGCCAGAACTGCCGCTCGGACAACCACAACACCGTCAGCTGCCGACGCCGGTGGGGAAACCTCCAGCCCAGCGCAAGAAAGAACAGCGGCCGCGCTCCGACACAAGCAGCCGTTACCAGCCAGCTGCTGCCTTCCGCCCTGCCCACGTCACTCGTCGTGACGCTGCCTCTCTCCACCGCGGCTATGACTCCTGCGTCTGCGTCTCTGCAGCCCGCATGTAACGTGGTTAAAGACACAGACGGATCGAAACCAGGGGATCGTTGTGACCCCGGTCCAGTAGATCAAGAAAGCGAATCGGACGCATTTCCTCCTGATGATACTTTGAAGGGAGCAGGAATGACAAATTTCCCTACGGCGTACTGCGGCATTTTAGAGCAGTGCAGAAAAGAAGCAATATTAAGGGGTGATGCTGACACGTTGCAAGCCTTTCCTATGTTGTATCAGCCGAATCAGGTTCCCCAATGGGAATCCCTGCCTTGTGAGGCAGTGAAGGAATTAAGGAAGTCAGTGAGAACATACGGAGTTCAGTCAGCCTTTACATACAATCTTTTGGTTGCAAACAGTGACAGTTATGTTATGACCCCTCATGACTGGAAAACTGTGTTACGAATGATCCTCTCTCCTATGCAATACACTGCGTTTATGACTGAATACCAGCTACATAATTTGACTGATATCCCCCTTGCTACTAATGCTTTACTTTCACATGCTCCAATACCTAATGCTGTTACTGTATTTACAGATGGCTCCAGCAAGACACACCAAGCAGTGGTTCTCTGGTGTGCGACTGCTACACGATGGCAGTCAGATGTACATGTTGTTGATGGATCACCTCAAGTTGCAGAACTCACTGCAGTAGTTCGAGCTTTTCAAATTTTTTCAGAACAGAAGCTTAATAACTGACTCTTTGTATGTTATAGGTATCATTCAACGGATCGAAGAATCCTTTCTTAAGGAAGTTAATAACCTGGTTTTGTTTGTACAGCTCAAGCAAGTTTTGCATTATGACACTCACCGTACTTTTCCTTATTTTATTATGCACATTCGATCGCATACTACATTGCCTTGTCCTTTAACTGAGGGCAACTGCAAGGCTGATCGAGCCACAGTCACTTTTGCTGCCCCTCAATTATTTGAGCAAGCACGACTCTCCCATCAAATTTTCCATCATAACAGGAGAGCCTTACAAAAACAGTTCCAACTGACAGTGGATCAGGACCGTAACATTATTCTAACATGCCCAGACTGCCAGGAAATTGCCCCTTTGCCTCAAATTGGGACAAATCCACGTAACACAGCACCTCTTCAACTGTGGCAGGCAGATGTCACTCACATTCCTGAATTTGGCTGTCTAAAATATGTACATGTAACGATAGATACTCATTCTTCTTACATATTTGCCACAGCACATACAAGTGAAAACAGTCACAATGCCCGTAAACACTGGTTATCAGCTTATGCTGCTATAGGAATCCCACATATTACAAAAACAGATAATGGGCCTGCGTATACCTCTAAGGCCACTCAAACTTTCCTCCAAGAAGGGGCTGTTGAACATACTACAGCCATTGCTCGTTCTCCCACTGGACAAGCTATCACTAAGCACGTTTATCAAACATTGAAATCCATTCTTGTTATTATTAAACAAAAAAGTGGGAATATGGGAGACACACTACAAGAAATATTATGCAAGGTTTTGCTTGTTTTGCTTGTGCTGAATTTTTTGAATCATGTTCATACAGATACAGCTCATGTGGATCGTTCTTTTGAAGCTTCCCCAGTGCTCAAGGAACAGCCTATGGTTAATGTTTGGAATATGGCCACAGGACTTTGGGACTGTCCCCTACCACTGACAACTTGGGGTTGTGAATATGCTCATATTTCCACAGAGACTGGCCATACGTGGGTTCCAGCATGATATGCTCAGTCTCATTTGAAGGCAGAAAATAGCATCCAGCCTTTATAGTAACTGTAATTGTGTGTTTCTTACTTAGTGGTATTGTTTTGTAACTTGCTGTGTTAGAGATAATATTAGTAATAGTTTAACATAGTGTGTGATTTTCTGTTTTACCAATGCAGTCTCAAGAATTAGAGAGTTTAAGACATTAGCTAGGATGTGTGCTTCTTCTATTTTTAGTAATAGTTCAAATGTGTATTATATTCTATAGGCTTCATTATATCCTATGGAACTTGCTGTTATAGCGCCCCCTACCTGCAGGAGGACTCTATTATGGCTCCCATTATCCCCTATGGGCTACATTATCCCTTATGGGCTCCATTATATCCTATGGGCTCCCATTATTTCCTATGGGACTCTCTGCTAGAGCGCCCCCTACATGCAGTAGGACATCATTGCAGGACTCCATTATCCCCTATGGGCTCCATTATCCCCTATGGGCTCCATTATATCCTATGGGCTCCATTATATCCTATCGGCTCCCTTATATCCTATGGGTCTCCCCATTATGGCGCCCCCTACCTGAAGGAGGACTGTATTTATTCCCTATGGGCCCCCATTATCCCCCATGGGCTCCATTATATCCTATGAGCTCCCATTATATCCTATGGGGCTCGCCGTTATTGCGCCCCCTACCTGCAGGAGGACTGTAATTATTCCCTATGGGCTCCCATTATATCCTATGGGCTCCCACTATATCCTATAGGCTCCTTTATATCCTATGGGCTCCCATTGTATCCTATGGGGCTCGCCGTTATAGCGCCCCCTACCTACAGGAGAACTGTAATTATTCCCTATGGGCTCCATTATATCCTATGGGCTCCCATTATATACTAAGGGACATCCCTTTAGAGCGCCCCCTGGTGGCAGGAGGTTGCCATTGCAGGACTCCATTATCCCCTATGGGCTCCATTATACCTTATGAGCTCCCATTATATCCTATGGGCTCCATTACATCCCATGGGCTCCCATTATATACTATGCGCTCCATTATATCCTATGGGCTCCCATTATATCTTAAGGGACTCGCTGCAAGAGCGCCCCCTACATGCAGGAGGACGCCATTGCAGGACTCCATTATCCCCTATGGGCTCCATTATCCCATATGGGCTCCATTATATCCTATGGGCTCCATTATATCCTATCGCCTCCATTATATCCTATCGGCTCCATTATATCCTATGGGTCTCCCCGTTATAGCGCTGTCATGGTTTTGCAATTTTGTAATTTTGCTATCAGTATTCCACATCATAACATCATGTTAAGCATAGATAATTTTGACGAATCTGCTGCTCACAGAAAGAAGACTACATGTCCCAGGGAGCACCACGGTCAGTCATATGACCAGGACTATATAATCTCACTTCAGTGCTGGACTCGCTCTCTTGGATCCTGCCAGCCAGGGGGAGAGCCGTGTGGGAGCGTTCCAGCCGTTTCACCTAGAGTTACAGTAGGCCTCTCGGTTTCGGGACTCACTCTCTCTTATTTTACTTGATTCGTTAGCCTTAATTCCAATTATATTGTATTATATTGTGTTATTCTGTATTCCGATATAGTATTGAGTAAATAAGTGTGCCTCCTTAGATTGTTGCCGCTGTATTTATTTTCTCTTTCCTTGTTTTCTTTTCCTTTTGGGATAGCGGCCCTGCAGGCCGTCTATACCCCTGTCATGGGTGCCGGTAGATTTTAGGGTAACCTATGACAAGCACCCACTACCTAAAGGAGGATTGTATTTATTCCCTATGAGCCCCCATTATCCCCCATGGGCTCCCATTATCCCTTATGGGCTCCATTATATTCTATGGGACTTGCCGTTAGAGCGCCCCCTAACTGCATGAGGACCGTATTGTTGGATCCCATTATCCCCTATGGGCTCCATTATCCCCTATGGACTCAAATTATCCTTTATGGGCTCCCATTATATCCTATGGGACTTCCAGTTATAGCGCTCCCTGCCGGCAGGAGGACGCTATTGCTCGCTCCCATTATATATTATGGGCTCCATTATCCCCTATGGACTCCATTACTCCCTATGGACTCCCATTATTCCCTATGGGACTCGCCGTTATAGTGACCCCTGGTGGCAGGAGGACGCCACTGCAGGACTCCATTATCCCCTATGGGCTTCCATTATCCCAATGGGCTCCATTATATTACATGGGCTCGCCGTTAGAGCGCCCCCTAACTGCAGGAGGACCGTATTGTTGTATCCCATTATCCGTTATGGGCCCCATTATCCCCTATGGGCTCCCAATATATCCTATAGGGCTTCCAGTTATAGCGCCCCCAGCCGGAAGGAGGGCGCTATTGCTGGCTCCCATTATCCCCTATGGGCTACATTATCCCCTATGGGCTCCATTATATCCTATGGGCTCCCATTATTCCCTATGGGCTCCATTATATCCTATGGGCTCCATTATATCCTATCGGCTCCCTTATATCCTATCGGCTCACTTATATCCTATGGGTCTCCCCACTATAGCGCCCCCTACCTGCAGGAGGACTGTAATTATTTCCTATGGGCTCCCATTATATCCTATGGGCTCCCATTATATCCTATGGGGCTCGCCGTTATAGCGCCCCCTACCTGCAGGACCCCCTGGTGGCAGGCGGTCGCCATTGCAGGACTCCATTATCCCCTATGGGCTCCAATACACCTTATGAGCTCCCATTATTTCCTATGGACTCCATTACATCCTATGGGCTCCCATTATATCCTATGCGCTCAATAATATCCTATGAGCTCCCATTATATCCTATGGGTCTCACCGTTATAGCGCCCTCTACTTGCAGGAGGATTGTAATTATTCCCTATGGGCCCCCATTATCCCCTAAGGGCTCCACTATATCCTATGGGCTCCATTATAGCCTATGGGATATCCCGTTAGAGCCCCCCCTGGTGGCAGGCGGTCGCCATTGCAGGACTCCATTATCCCCTATGGGCTGCAATACACCTTATGAGCTCCCATTATATCCTATGAACTCCCATTATATCCTATGGGCTCCCATTATATCCTATAGTCTCTATTATATCCTATGGGCTCCCATTTTATTCTTGGGACTTCCCGTTATAGCGCCCGCTACCTACAGGAGAACTGTAATTATTCCCTATGGGCTCCATTATATCCAATGGGCTCCCATTATATCCTATGGGACATCCCGTTACAACGCTTCCTGGTGTCAGGAGGTCGCCATTGCTGGACTCCATTATCCCCTATGTGCTCCATTATACCTTATGAGCTCCCATTATATCCTATGCGCTCCAGTATGTCCTATGGGCTCCCAATATATCCTAAGGGATTCGCCGTTATAGCGACGCCTACCTGCAGGAGGACTGTAATTATTCCCTATGGGCTCCCATTATATCCTATGGGCTCCCATTAAATCCTATGGGCTCCCATTATATCCTATGGGCTCCCATTATATTCAATGGGCTTCATTATATCCTATGGAACGTGCCGTTATAGCGCCCCCTACCTGCAGGAGTACACTATTGCTGGCTCTCATTACTCCCTATGGGCTCCCATTACTCCCTATGGGCTCCATTATATCCTATGGACTCCCATTATATCCTAAGGGGCTTCCTGTTATTACGCCACCTACCTGCAGGAGGACGCTATTGCTGGCTATCATTATCATCATCATAGTATCATAGTATTGTGCGAGTTGGAAGGGACCTTAGAGATCATCGAGTCCAACTCCCGGGATTCGAGCCCTCTGTGTAGCAGAGCGGCACTTCTACCCCCTACTCCACAGGGGGGATTCGAACCCGGGCCCCCTGGTGTTGCAGACGGGAATTCTACCGCTGCGCCACCGGGGCACACATTATAACCTATGGGCTCCCATTATATCCTATAGGCTCCATTATATCCTAAGGACTCCCATTATATTCTATGGGGCTCGCCGTTATATCGCCCCCTACCTGCAGGAGAACTGTAATTATTCCCTATGGGCTCCCATTATATCCTATGGGCTCCATTATATCCTATGGGCTCCCATTATATTCTATGGGACTTCCCGTTAGAGCGCCCCCTACCTACAGGAGAACTGTAATTATTCCCTATGGGCTCCATTATATCCTACGGGCTCCCTTTTAATCCTATGGGACATCCCGTTAGAGCGCCCCCTGGTGGCACAAGGTCGCCATTGCAAGGCTCCATTATCCCCTATGAACTCTATTATACCTTATGAGCTCCCATTATATCCTATGGGCTCCATTATATACTATGGGCTTCATTATATCCTATGGAACTTGCCGATAGCGCCCCCTAACCTGCAGGAGCACTCGATTGCTGGCTCCCATTATCCCCAATGGGCTACATTATCCCCTATGGGCTCCATTATATCCTAAGGGCTCCCATTATTCGCTATGGGACTCGCTGTTTGAGCGCCCCCTACATGCAGGAGGACGCCATTGTAGGACTCCATTATCCCCTATGTGCTCAATTATCCCTATGGGCTCCATTATATCCTTTGGGCTCCATTATATCCTTTGGGCTCCATTATATCCTATCGGCTCCCTTATATCCTATCGGCTCCCTAATATCCTATCGGCTCCCTTATATCGTATGGGTCTTCCCGTTATAGCGCCCTATGCCTGCAGGAGGACTGTAATTATTCCCTATGGGCCCCCATTATCACTATGGGCTCCATTATATCCAAAGGACACCATTATAGCCTAAGGGACTAACCGTTATAGCGCCCCCTATCTGCAGGAGGACTGTAATAATTCCCTATGGGCTCCCACTATATCCTATGGGCTCCCATTATATCCTATTATATCACTCCTTATCTTTGCAATCAATATAGCTTTCTTTCCAAAATGATGCCATTCCTCCCTAAATATAGCATTTTTCTCCAAATACTGATTTTCATCTCTATAAGAGGTCATTCTATCTACAGAATGCTGCTTTTTAGTATGATATGACACACTGTTGCCAGAATACTTCTTTTCCTTTACAAATTAAGGACATTTCCACCCTAAATATCAGTCTCTGTCAAAATCTGGAAAATTTTCACAAGACTATCAATAGTGACCCCAGAAATCAGAAGTTCTTTCTTAAGTATCACTCTTTATCTTCGCAAAAGTAGGATTTTCTTTCCAAAATAATGCTTCTCAACCTTAAAAACATCATTTCCTCCCAAAGTGCTGGTTTTTATCCCCAAAAGATGACATTTTCTCTACAAAATGAAGCTTTCTAGCTCAGTTATCAAGCATTGCTTCCAGAATACCTGCTTTCCTCTACAAAACAAGATTTCCACCCGAAATATCAATTTCTGACAACATTTAGGCAATTCTTCATGAGAATAACAATACCAGAAATAAGAAGTTCTCTCCTAAGTATCACTCCTTATCCTTGCAATAAGTGGAATTTTCTTTCCAAAATAATGCTTTTCATCCCTAAAAATAGCATTTTCTCCCCAAAATTCTGGTTTTTAACCACAATAGAAGATAATTTCTCTACAAAACAATGCTTTCTGGGAGAATATGACGCATTAATTCCAGCATGCCTGTTTGCCTGTACAGAAGTAGGGCATTTCCACCCGAAATATCAATTTCTGTCTACATTTAGACCATTTTTCACCAGAATAACAACACTTATCCCAGAAATAAGAAGGCTATCACTCCTTATCCTTGCAATAAATGGAATTTTCTATCCAAAATAATGCTTTTCATCCCACAAATCAGCATTTTATTCCCCAAAATGCTGGTCTTCATCCCTGAAAGAAGACGTTTTCTCTACAAAATGATGCTTTCTAGCAGAATATGGCACTTTGTATCCAGAATACCTGTTTTCCTCTACAGAATAGAGACATCTCCACCCAAAATATCAATTTCCGTCAAAAGTTTGAAAATTTTCACACGAATATGGATACTTATCCCAGAAATCAGAAGTTCTCTCTTAAGTATCATTCTTTATCTTGGCAAAAATATTATCTTTCCAAAATAATGCTTTTTAATGCCTGCATATAGCGTTTTCTCCCCAAAATTCTGGCTTTCATCTCCAAAGGAAGACATTTTCTCTA